>NC_045127.1:42788930-43466589 GCF_007655135.1 Punica granatum | reverse complement strand
ATGGATCATATATCAACTTATGCGGCAAGTAACTAAATTGTGACGCCCAGTAAACAAGGTGTTAATTATTTGCCTTGTTAAGCATATGCGTATATGATTTTATTTAGGGAAAATAGCCTTATATACGGAGTCTAACGGTGTGCTAGATCCGAGAATAAAATGGTGATTCGTGCTAAATCGCGACAACTTTTAAAAACGTGCTAAGAATGGAAAATAAGGTAAAAATCGTGTTATATGAAACTATTTTTTCTTTTTTTATTTGAAGATTCACCGTCCAAAAAAATCTGAAAATTAGTGTTGAGCTTTATAATAATATCAGGAACATGGTTTAAAAGTTTAAATTATTTTTTAGATCGGACGGTTCACAAAAACAATCAAAATCAAAATACCGAAAAAAATGGGTAAATATTTTTTATCTGAAAATTCACCACCCATAAAAATTTGAAAATATGTGTGAAGCTTTCTAATAATATCAGGAACATGGGGTAAAAGTTTCATCTCGTTTTGAGATTGGGTGATTCACAAAAACTATCAAAATCGAAATATCGAAAAGATAGGTAAATATATTTTATCTGAAGATTCATTGCCCATAAAAATATGAAAATCTGTGAGGAGTTTTATAATAATGTTAGGAACATGGGAAAAAAGTTTCATCTCGTTTTGAGATCGGACGGTTCACAAAAACTATCAAAATCAAAGTACCAAAAGGAATGGTAATTATTTTTTATCTGAACATTCACCACCCAAAAAAAATTGAAATTTTGTGCAGAGCTTTATAATAATATCAGGAACGTAGGGTAAAAGTTTCACCTCGTTTTGAGATTGGACAATTCACAAAAGCTATCTAAATCACAATACCGAAAAAAGATGACAATATTTTTTATCTGAAAATTCACCATCCAGAAAAATCTAAAAATTTGTGTGGAGCTTTATAATAATATCAGGAATATGGGGTAAAAGTTTCATCTCATTTTAAGGTTGGACGATTCACAAAAAATATCAAAATCGGAACATCGAAAATATGGGTAAATATATTTTATTTGAAGATTCACTGCCCAAAAAAACCTGAAAATCTGTGAGGAGCTTTATAATAATGTTAGGAACATGGGAAAATTTTTCATCTCATCTTTATATCGGACGGTTTTCAAAAACTATCGAAATCAAAGCACAAAAAATAAGGGTAATTATTTTTTATTTGAAGATTCACCGTCCACAAATTTTGAAATTTTGTGTGGAGCTTTATAATAATATTAGGAACTTGGGGTAAAAGTTTCACCTTATTTTGAGATCGGACGATTCACAAAAACTATCTAAATCACAACACCAAAAAAAGAGGTAAATATTTTTTGTTTGAAGATTCACCATCTAGAAAAATCTAAAAATTTGTGTAGAGCTTTATAATAACATCATGAACATGGGGTAAAAGTTTCACCTCATTTTGAGATCGTACGGCTCACAAAAACTATCAAAATCAGAACACCGAAAAGAGTGGTAAATATTTTTTAAAGGGAAAATAGCCTCATGTAGCACAGTTTTTACGTTATTTTCACTTCTTAACACGTTTTTAAAAGTTATCACGATCTAGCACGAATCACCATTTTATTCCCGGATCTAGCACACCGTTAAACTCCGTCTAACGGTGTTTAACAGTTTTTAGACAGAGTTTAACGGTGTGCTAGATTCGGGAATAAAATGGTAATTCGTTCTAAATCGCGACAACTTTTAAAAACGTACTAGGAAGTGAAAATAAGATAAAAATTGTGCTATATAAGGCTATTTTCCATTTTATTTATGCATAAGCCAAGCAACCCTTTCTGTAATTTGGGAATTCAAACATCTATCACGGCAATCGTTTCTCTCTAAACTTAATTGAAAAATGAATAACGATGATTGAATATTATGTGACAAAATGAACGATTTAAAGTTCATATTTAAAAGATCAATCGTATAATTAGACCAATGCTAGTGAATAAAGACGTTTGATTAACAGCTTAACTATCTATATGCAGTCCCATACCCAAACCACAAGCACTGAGAGAGGTTGCTTTTGTGGAACTCTTCTAAACAACTAATTATAACATGGTTATTGGGCTTCAGCATATTAAGTGGGGGCATGCCAATAAAAATATATATATATAACTTTGTCTGGTACGTAAACGTCCAAAAGCAAGCGGGAGAAGGTACTTTTGATCTATAATAAACAATAACTAGCCATCACACCCACACGTTCCGCGTGAGATTATTATTCATGAAAATACTATTTTTAAAAATATTAATTAGTTTATGATTGTATAATTTAATTTTTGATAATTTGCAAGTTAACAATTAAATGAAATGATAGGAGTTATTTTAATAAACATTCAGATAATTAAAATTACAATATAAATTTATCTCATACATTATACGATTCACTTAATATTTTTATTACTGCATTTTGTTTTGAAACCTGCATTTATATTATTACGGTAGAGTCTTCTGCAGCATTTTACTTTTTATCAAATTAGGGTAGTTATTTAGTAAAGAACCTATGAATTATGTATTGAATATTAATCATTTTAAAATCTTTATTATTATTATTATTTTCAAATATGATTTTAAATGTAATTTATGATCCGTGAAACATATAAGTTCTTTGAAAGATTTATTACTACGTAAAAGATGAAAAATTATAAAAATTCAAATATCTTCTACAATTTCGATTTGCAAGAGAAACCTTATTTCTTTCAAGATGCGGCTCTTTTTTTTTGTTAGGTCAAAGATGAAAATGGGAGTTTGGACAATTATTTATTTATTTATTTATTTATTTTAGTTTTGATTTGTAAGAGAAGTCTATTTCTTTTTTGAGGCAGCTTTTTTTTCTTTATCTCAATCAAAGATAGAAATAGAAATAGGAGTTTGGACAATTATTATTGAATTTGTTCTTTTAGTTTCGATTTGTAAGAGAGTTTACATGCTACTCTTTTTTTCTTTTTTTTTTCAACCAAAGATAGAACACGGGAGTTTGTACGATTATTAGTGAATTTTTTTTCATTTCCTTGTTGGTCAATTTATTTCCATAAGTAAATGAAAGGTAATACAATGGTGAGTTGACGGTCTTAAATTTTATCGGGCTTACATGGGCTTGGGCTCAAGTTTCAACTTAAAAGCTGAGCTTTTAAGTTGAAACTTGAGCCCAAGCCCATGTAAGCCCGATAAAATTTAAGATGGTATCAGAGACCATGGTAATGATCATGTGGGCGCGTATGCGCAGGAGCCCACACCACACCAGTGAAGTCTGATACCAGAAGTAGAAGGCTGGCTCATAGTTGTTGATCCCCCTCACCCGAGTGTGGAAGAAGTAGCCCACCTCGAGGCAGTTAAGGCCCGAGTCCGGAAGAAATGAGAGACCGGCTCGAGGGTAAGTTTTTGAGGGCGGATAGTTAAGGTTCACGTGGCCCGTGTAGGCAAATCATGAGAAAGACCACACGGTGCCACGTGAGGGCGGGTATTGGGAATATAAATCAATTGGGAAAAGTTAATCCCACATCGGAAGCATAAAAGAAAATAGAGTGATTTATATGGGATTGGATCTCACAACTTATCAGCTCGAGCTTTTAAGTTGAAACTTGAGTCCAAGCCCATGTAAGCCCGATAAAATTTAAGATGGTATCAGAGCCCATGATAATGATCCTGTGGGCGCGTATGCGTAGGAGCCCACACCACACCAGTGAAGTCTGAGACCGGAAGTAGAAGCCCGGCTCATAGTTGTTGATCCCCTCACCCGAGTGTGGAAGAAGTAGCCCACCTCGAGGCAGTTAAGGCCCGAGTCCGGAAGAGATGAGAGATCGGCTTGAGGGTAAGTTCTTGAGGGCAGACAGTTAAGGTTCACGTGGCCCGTGTAGGCAAATCATGAGAAAGACCACACGGTACCACGTGAGGGCGGGTGTTGGGAATATAAATCAATTGGAAAAAGTTAATCGCACATCAGAAACATAAAAGAAAATAGAGTGATTTATATGGGATTGGATCTCACAATTTATCAGCTCGAGCTTTTAAATTGAAAGTTGAGTTCAAGTCCATGTAAACCCGATAAAATTTAAGAGATGGTTTGAGGATTTGATACTTGGAACGGCCTTGTTAATTATCTCTTTCCATTTGGAGTGACCGTTAATCCTTACTCTCAATTTTGCAATTATATATTATATATAGATACTGTGCAGAGGAACAAACTTAAACCGATTCCATCTGTCATGGATTTTCTTTTCATAAAAATAAACTGACATTAAATCCAGAGTGTTAAATTTCTGTGCAACAAGACGAACTTCTAAAAATTCTTAATTAAAATATCAATTACGTGATGTGACTGGCTAATACTTAACGATTCAGAAGACTCTTTTAAACTGTATAAATAGTTGTAACTTAGGTCCACACATAAACCAAAAACAAGTTACAGTGCCCACTTTAGATTTCATCCATGGAATCCCACTGAGAGTCGACATTATCAAGAAGAAGATCGTAGAAAATTCGATAATCTACAGACGATTTCTCCATCTATAGGTCGATCAAAAAAATTTCTAAAACGGTCTACTTACATGTAATTTATTCGGGCTGTAATTTCCTGACTAATATGCTATTTTTCCTACGTCTTTTTCCATCAGAATATTGCTAAATCTTATAGTCAAATTTTTTTCATTTTATCAAAAAAGGATGCAATACAGTAGTGTACGCCTACGCCTGATAACCAATAAGTTTCAGATTCGATATTTGTTGTGAGACTATTCATACCCCTTTTTGTGATATTGGAATTTTTATTTTGTTGTACTAAGTCTGTAAATCTCTTTTATAACCGAAAAAAATCTCATTCGCGCTTTCTAAAATAACTTTTCCTCAACTACTTTCTCATTCTCACTTTCGAAGAAGACACTTGATATGACGCAATTCATATTGAGGGTTGGGGTGGCATATGCATTACCGATAAAATCTTATGTGTAAGAGGTATACCACGTGACAATATCATGAGTCAATAAATGTTTCTCAATTTCTATTGATTTTTAGAAATATCACAATAAAAATATATTGCGACAAAAGTGAATTTTTTTATATGATGACACAATACATTCATCTTCAATTGACACCAAAATGGCAATCTCAAAAAATGATACGGAAATACATTCGTCTTCTTCCTCCTACTTTTCTCCCAAAAGCCCCAGTCCCAATCTTGGCCACCGCCGCGGCCCTCTCTACCACTACCACTGTCAACTCTGTTACTCCCCACCTCGGTCATCGCCTTCAGCGTAGTAGGTTTAAACCCCCCACTATCTCCTCAGTCATCAACCCCCACCATCGCCTCCACTGTTGCTTTTCCCACCATCACCTTCATCGTGCTTCGTAGGAGCTTGACGGATGGCGACTATGGAGGCTGCAACCTCTTGTGCTCCAGCGGCAGAGCTCAAAGAAAGTTTTTTAATATTTATATTTTTTAGAAACTATGGTTTTTAATATTGATAATTTTAAATATTTTCCAGAGGTAATTTAGAATTTATAGTCTACATGTTGAGCAATGTCAATTCATCCTTTTTTTTTTAATCGTAATCTTTCAGTGGTAATCCATCCTGAGGTAATTAGATTACCACTAGAAAAATTACCGGCAATACACCAAACACCTCCCAACAACTTTTCTCTTCAACTACTTTCTCCCTAGCAAGTTATTAAGTGATCTTATTTCGCCACGTGTCGTGAGGAAACACCAATCAAAATAATGAAACTAGAGATTTGGTACTAATCACTCGAATAATTGGCATAATTATTCTTCATTAAAGTATTCTTATTGGTTCTCCCTTAACACGTCATTTGAAGTAGAATTATCTAAAATTTTCTCCTAACTTACCCTCTAACTCTCCCATCGGAATTCTCTCACTTGCACTTATCTTTTGTTAGGATTGAGGGAAGTGGAGGGAAATGAAAGGGTGGGAAGGAAAGTTGTATGGGATTTTTTGAAATATTAAAAAAACAGTTTTCCCTTCCCTCCTCTTCCTTTCCCTCTTATCCAAATAAGAAAGTCCCGCATATCTCTGCTTAGTGAGGCAGATTTCTGCCTGATCAATTAATTACGGAAATGACTATCTTGCTCGACATTGTAATGCTCTCATCCCAAATTGGGACCGATTTCCGGCATGTGTAAAGTTTACAGTACGTGGCACTTTTGAACTAAGATGAAGTTTTACTTATTAACTAGGAATATTGCCCACGGCAACGCCGCGATCGAAAAAGATCATTTAGGTAATATTAAAGGAAGATAATTTTGATCCATCTTTTAAAATTTTTTGCATTCCAAAAACATATAGGTTGATGGAATCTATGCAATTATTTAATAATAAATGTTAATTAAAGCATGATCCATAGTAATACGAATCTCATCCATATGATTACGAGAAAATGACACTAGTAGTCCTAAAAGTTTGTCATTTTTTGACATTAAGTCCTAAAAGTTCAACTTCGAAAAATCAAGTCCTAAAATGTTTGAAAATGTGGCAGCAATGGTCCTTTTCATCCCTTGCCGTCATCGAGCCGCCAACATGGAGTTAGCGGCTCAGTTTCGTCCACGTGGTCGTTAGTCCGCTGACGTGGCACACTTGCCCGACTGGAAAACTCGAAACCCGAAAGCTCATGGACTTTCTTTTCTTCTCCTTCTCTTCTACCGGGTCTACAACTGCTTTCTGATGCTCTCCCTTCCTTCTTTCTTCTTCTTCTGCCTTCCGAGCAAGTTGCTGAGCAACCTATCTAACCATCCTCACCATATCCTATCACCTCTCCTCATCATCTTCTATTTCTTTCTCGACAGAAGGCAGCAACCAACCTCAGCCACCTCCTGTCATCCCCACCTTCTCCTTCTTCTATTCTTCTTCTCCAAATCTCTGCAGCCCCATCTCATCCTCACATTCTCATTCTTCTCTTACTAAATGACGATAATACCCTTCATATTCTTCTCCTGATTCTTCCTATGATTAATCACACTCTCATAGCAAATTCATGAACGGAACCTTAACCTGTTACCTTATTCGGCAAACAGGAAAAAAAAATTCGTAACCCGTTACCCCACCAAGCAAAGAAAGTATTTTGCCGTGAAATCGATAAAAATTCCTCAACTTTTTCTTCGTATGATATGCGTGTATATATATTTTCTTGTTCAAGTTGTGAAAACTGTTGTTTGCATTGGCTATGGGATGGTAAGGTGCGGTTTGTGGCTGCATATTCTAGAGAAGTTTTCGTTTTCCTTTTGGGCTGCCTGGAGATTCCTATTAGGGAATCTTCTTTGTTCTTAACATCTACCTATCATCCATATATGAGCAAGAAAACAAAAATCTCCTCTCGATATCTTTCTTGATTAATAGGGACCCTTCTTTTTCGTGGTTTTGGGTTTGCCAATTTGGTTTCTCTTCTACCAAAAAAAAAAAATAGGTTCGTCTCAATCCTTGGATTTGAGCCTGTCAATTTCATAAAACCAAACATTTTCCACAGCGTCCAGCTTGATGAAAGTTTCTCAAGCTCACGTTCGATTTCCCCTTATTTCGATCTTCCTCCAATTTCGCCAGTTTCAACCTTTGTTTTCAAATTTTGGTCTTTTTTAGTATTGGGCACTTCCTTTCCCTAGAACAATATCGTTTGGTTTGTCCCCATTCCTTGGTCTTATGTGAGGATGTGAGGATGAGATGGGGCTGCAGAGATTTGGAGAAAACAGCAAAACCTGGTGGTTGGTCTGCATTCATCAGAAGAAGAAAAGAAGAAGGAGAAGGTAGAGATGACAGGAGGTGGCTGAGGTTGGTTGCTGCCTTCTGTCAAGAAAGAAACAGAAGATGATGAGGAGAGGTGATGGGATATAGTGAGGATAGTTAGACAGGTTGTTCTACAACTTGCTCGGAAGGCAGAAGAAGAAAAAGAAGGAAGGGAGAGCATCAAAGAGCAGTTGTAAACCCGGTAGAAGAAGAAGGAGAAGAAAAGTAAAAGGAAAGAAAGTCCATGAGCTTTCGAGTTTTCTAGTCGGGCAAACGTGCCACGTCAGCGAACTAACGGCCACGAGGACGAAACTGACGCCGTTAACTCCATGTTGGCGGCTCGGTGACGGCAAGGGATGGAAAGGACTATTACTGCCACATTTTAAAACGTTTTAAGACTTGATTTTCCGAAGTTGAACTTTTATGACTCAATGTCAAAAAATAGCAAACTTTTAGGACCACTAATGTCATTTTCCCATGTGATTACTAATCATGTAAGAAATTTTATGTACAAAATTCTGGTGTAGAATTTGAGAACATCAACTAATTAAAACGAAATATATGCCAAATTAGAAAACTAATGTTTTATGCATTCAATCCATACGTTTTACTTCTCAATTAATTCACTTTCCTTTTTCCATCATTATCAGAGTCTTTTATTACGTAAAACCCAGTTATGTCTCTTAAAAATATTCCACTTAAATAAGATTCTTCAATTTAAAATCATGATATTTTGTTTGAGAATTATGTCATGTTAAGTATATTATATTTCATTTGAGACATATGTCTAACTTATATTTGATTTGAAGTGAAAACAAATCACATCTCTGTACCTTCAATACTGATAATATTTTAAGTAGAACCATTATCTCACATGATGTTTTATCTAAGGAAAATATATGCATGATCTTACCATTATAAGTATAATAACTTAATTAAAAAAAATGTAAAAATTCACGTTCTATCATATCATATTGTTTTAGTTTTCAATTATAAATCTTATAAAAAGTTGTTTTATAATATTATATCAGCCCCAATCCCTCAATTGTACCATTGTTTCTTTATATTTTAGCTCAAACTTTTTTAAAAATTTGTTCATATAGATCTTAGAAATTTCAGTTTTTGTAAGTTCAAAAACTTTAAATTTCTGATTTAGTAATATTTAAGAATAGGATAACTATTATATCAATTATGAGATTTTTATTATATTTGTTTACATATAATTTGTAATGTATCTTCTTTTTATGAAATTATTTCATCATAGTATGGGTGTACTTTTAGTATATCATATAGTTATATTAAGATTGCAACAAAAATCAAGGGAACCTTATAAACTAAAAAGAGTAAAAAATGGAAAATAAAATAAAATAAAATAACCTTCAATTTTCTAACAGTTTTCTGGCTTTTTTTGCCATCATAAATTGGAATTTTATTGCAGTCTATAATAAAGGATGTAAGAAAAAAATAAGAAGAGACACATAAGAAAAAGAAGACGTGGTGCAATTCTCATTTAGAACCAAGACGTTAACAGTTCGATTCTCATTAGTGGAACTTTCGGTATCTCTTCATTTAACTTTTTGTTTCTTGTATTAATTAATACAATGAGCATTCTTTGTTAAAAAAGAAGCGCAAAAACTAAAAAAAAAAAAATCAAAGTTTGTGGAGGAATGATCAAAAGTTTGGAGACAAAAGGGCAAAAATGAAGAAAGGAAGATGGGGGCAGGAGTCTTGCTCTCCTTTACATGTGGAATGAACAACAGTTTTAGTTGCTTTTATAAATAGATAGATTTTACTTACTTTTTTCTTCTCTCTTTTCATCTTCTTACAATCATTATTGATATTAGTTTTGGGCACATTTGATCGCCTGAATCAAGAGTGGGTTAGGATTTCTAAAATCCTAAACCCATGTTTAGTGACAATAGCATACGGTTTGGATTAGGGATTCAGTAGGATCTACCGGGGGGAGGGGGTGGTTTAAAGGTGGATTAAGATAACATTTTATGTAAAAAGACATGAATACCCCTACTCCTTTTGAATTTACGAATTAGTGCAGTCTCTTTTTTTTTTGTGATGAACTAATTAAAGAAGAAAGAGGGCCGATGGGGGCCCAATGCCAGCCACCACCGCCTCGGCCAGCAAGATCTCCGGCGATCTCATAGGTCATCGGCAGCTTCGCTTGTGGCGGTGGTGGCCGACATCCGACGCCATTGCGCCACAATTGTCTCTTGCTTTCTCTTTACTCAAAGATTGAGAAAGAGGAGGTGGATTGGGACTGCAATGGCACGATTCCAGACACTACAGTCCCGATCAAGGTAGCTGATCACTAGCGATGGGCCCTAACCCCGGCCACTAGCACCTAGGTGACCTCGTCGAGGGCGTTGGTGGCTGGCGTCGAGCCCCACGACCCCTCTTCCCTCTTCTATGGCTTTTGGATATGTTAGTCTCTTTATTTATAGATGAGGGATATGTTAGTCGTTTACCTAGAATATCCTAATCCTAAACCTAAACATATTCCAAACAATTGATTAGGATATTATAATCTCGTGGGATATTAAATCTTAGGTATCCCATCCCTAACCCCATCTCTAACCCAACGTTCAAACGTAGCATTCGATGCTGAAAATTCATGGGAATTGAAATCTCATCCCTTTCCACCCCAATATTTTGTCCAAACCCGACCACCAAACATGGCCTAAGAGAATATTTACCAACCCAAAATATCTTCCTTAGCAATGAACATGATCAATGTTAAATGACAAACATAACTTGGATTATGGTCGAAATGGGAATGTGACAAAAACTTCATCGACATAGAGATTCTCTAAAGTGTTGATTTCCGCATAATTGCATTGCACATAATGTGCAATCGAAGCATCTAATTAATGGATAAGTAATTTGTACCTTTGGGTCTCCCAAGATGACCTTCATGGCTTCTGAAACGGCAAATTATTATGGCCATAAGTACTAGTAGTTCTAATTAAAATTTCCAATTTCATGCAATGATATAATTAGATTAAATGTATAATTTTCACATTTTTTTTAATTACCTAAGCAGGCAATCATCCAATCATCCATCATCCAATACTATATTATTGGATGATGGAACACATGGAAATGTCATTCTCGGACTTCATTTTCATTGGACTAATTTGTTTTATTTAATTTGACCCCGTCGCCGGCCATTTCCTTCCATTCTCCTCTCCTTTTTTGGCCACCTTCCATTCTTATTTTATTTTATTTTATTTTATGAGTAATTCTTAATGTTATTACAAATACTAAGGAACATCATGGAAAATCATTGCAAGGGTACCCCTTGAAGACAGTAAGAGCATCACAGCCTAAACTAAAGCCAAGTTGACAAAGGTCATGCTCCTGGTAATTCAACGCTCTGGGGACCCAACTGCAACAACATTCCGACAAAAGAGAAGATAAAATCATGATGTCTAAAACGATATTCTTAATTATCCAAGGAGCACTCCAAGGATTAGCAAAAGCTTCTACTACTAATAAAGCGTCAATTTCAATGCAAATTTTTGACCATCCTGCATTAAGGGCTAAGGGAAGGGTAAGAAAGACCACATCAGCTTCCGCTCGTAATGGTGATGTCGTCTTGATGGGTGCACACCATGACTAGATGATGATCTGATTGTGAAGCCGAGCTACCCCTTATATGTATGCTTGGTCTTCTCTCCAATCTGCATCAGAGCCGATTTTCCGCTATCTACGTCTCAAGTTCTACGCAGCGATTCTTAGGGGCTGTGAAGCTCGATCATGGAGAGGGTCCAACATAATGGGGGTAGTTCTCCGACATGCCAGGACATAAGAAATGGTTGTAGGCTTCAGGCTGGAGGGTTGTCGAGCTGTTGGAAGATTGTGGCTGCTGATGATCTCTATGGCTCAAATGCTCCCTGAAAGCTTTCCTGATGTGTTGCAGCATTCGGTTGAGTTTGCTCATGATTCATGCAAACAAACTTTCATTTCTTAGGTTCCATAAAGTGTAGAGAACAATAGCACCATAAGTTGCAAAAGACGGAGGATCTATGCGGTTAATAAGAAGCATAGTAGGGGACTGCACAATAAAATTTACAATATCAGACAAAGAGTTTGCAGGGAAATTATCTGAGATCAAGTTCCATGGTGATTCCCTCCATGCCAATCGATAATAGATATCCAAATAGGTGGGTAATATTATCAGAACCGGATTGACAAAGAGGACACGATGTTTCACTTTCAGCAAACCTAGGGAGGCATTTACTCACTGCTCTCCACAAGTGGATATTCAATCTTTGATGAATCTATAGACCCCATATGCACTTCCATTTAACCACTGAATTTTGATTGAATCGAGATCTTTGATCGAGCAAATAAAAAGATTTAACTGTGTGATCTCCTGAAATGTGGGAGTCCAAACAATATAATCATCTAAGTCTTCTAAAGGGAGATGCAACTTTATAATATTCAGCACACAATCAACATCGAACAGATTTCTAATCAAAGGAATATTCCACCTTTTGGGATGGAAGAGCATTATGTCTCGTACTTTGATGTCATGGTTGGTGTCAATATCTATTGCAGGTAAGGGTTTAAAATTTGTCATACCTAGTACCCATGGTTCCTTCCATACTAAAATTAAGGCTCTATTACCTATAGAGTGGCAAGCACCTACTTGGAAGGCCCCGACACTATTGCAACCATTTCTAAAGGTGCGATGAGCTAGTCATGGATCTTTGTTTGGGGATAGGAAATTGACATATTTTGCTTTCATTGCTCACATTGTTAAGCCGTTTTAGTTTGAAGTTAAAGCCCAAGCCGTTTTGGAGAACATGGCCATATTGGAGTCTTCTGCTCTTCTAAAACCCAAGCCACCTGAGGCTTTCAGTTGGCATAGGGTATCCTAGCTTTTCAAGGCATAGTAGGAACCCGATTCCTCTTTGCT
The DNA here is from genome assembly GCF_007655135.1 of Punica granatum. NCBI lineage: Eukaryota > Viridiplantae > Streptophyta > Magnoliopsida > Myrtales > Lythraceae > Punica > Punica granatum. Next base: position 43,453,902 of record NC_045127.1, on the reverse strand, counting down.
TCCCCACCATAATCGTCTAATGAGCCGGTCCATCTTATTTAGAGTGGTCTTTGACAAATGGAACTAAGACATAGTATATATTAGAATACTACCAATGATTGAGTTAATGAGGGTCGGTCTACCTGCCCATGAAAGGTTTTCTTGATTTCTAGGCCTCTAACTTACCTTTGAACTTGTCGATGAGAAATTGAATGGATTCCTTTTTCCTTTTGCGGAGAAAGAGTGGATTGCCAAGGTATTAAGCATCGGCCTTTAGCTTTTTCATTCCCAGCATGTTCTTGATGCTTTGATGCCTTGAGGCTTGAGTATTTTTTGAGAAGAATGCCCCAGATTTGTCAAGATTAATTTGTTGGCCCAACCAGGAATGAAACTTCTTTAACATTTCCTTTGTATGAATGATGCCAAAGTTGTGACCCTTGAGAAGATGAGCAAGTCATTGACAAATATGAGATGGGAAATGGTAGTTCCGCCACAACTAATTTGAACGCCTTTGATCACACCATGTACCTCAACCTTGTAGAGTAATCTAGACAAGATTTCCATTGATATGATAAAGAGATAAGGGGAGATGGGGTCGCCTTGTCTAATGCCTCCTTTTGGGTTGAAGTGCTCGTGGGGAGGTCCATTGATGAGTATGGACAGTGAAGTAGTGAAAAGACATTGTTTGATCCAGGAAATAAATTTGAAATCAAACCTAAAGTTTTTTAGAACTTGGATGATAAAACTTCATTCCAATTTATCAAAAGTTTTCATAAAATTAATTTTCATTCCAACACGCGAGCTTTGTTGTTTTCCATGTAATGAAGTATTTCATGGGGAAGGATTCCATTTTTCGTTTATCCATCTTCCTTCAATAAAAGCCATGTGATTTGGAGATACAATTCTATGAAGGAAGAGTTTGAGGCGTTCAACCAAAATTTTCGAAATTACTTTATAAGAAACATTGCATGATAGGACGAAAATCTTTGAAATCTACAGACCCTGGCTTTTTTAGAATAGGGGTAATGAAAGTATTATTCCGCTCTTTTAAAAGAAATATTGTCTGGAAAAGTCTTTGCACAGCAGAGTTGAGAAGAGGTTGAACTGTCTCCCCATAAAAAATATAGAAAAGAGCTGGTAATCCATTGAGTTCGGGGACTTTGAGGTTTGGTATAGCTTTTAAGGCCAAAGAAATTTCATCAATAGTGGGATGTCAGTAAGTTTTGAATTCTCTTCCTTAGTGATTATTGGGCTAACAAGCCCCTCTAAAACTGTAAGGAATGAGGGATTAGAAGACGAGAAGAGGTGTGTAAAGTTTTGGATAAAATAATTACCAATGTCCTAATGGTCTTGGATTGTAACTTCATTCTCCAATTTGATTGCTTCAATATGATTTGTACGGCGTCGGATAATTGTTGAGAGATGGAAGAACTTGGTATTCCTGTCACCGTCTTTCAGTTATAACTCTCAAGACTTTTGTCTCTAGATCAGGTCTTTTCTGGTCAGTAGTCATCGAGCTCTAATTTAAGCCTGATCTCCTCCTCCCCATTCTGTTGAGTGGGGTCCTAGTTTGTATCTCCTCTAACTTTTCTGAGTGTTTTTGCAATTCTCATAAGCCAAAACCATTCCATCCTCTCAAGTCTTTCATTCTTAATTTAATTTGCCAACCACTATTCGACGGTGACATTGGCATCAAGTTTGTTAATTAATTTAAGCACAAATTTGTCTAGACTACTCCTTGAAATTATTATTATATTCTGAGGCATATTTGCACCTAATTCAGGCTTAAGACCTCATTTCATCGTATCCATCCAAAATGGCATGACAAGATATTGTAAGTTCTAACTTAAAATTCATGTCCTAAATTTTAATGCTCAATCATGATATGCAAGTTCTAATTTTTTCCGTATCCCTATAATTGATCATGAACAATGAAATCTTTTAAGGCAAATATTTTTTTTATGTAATACGAAGTTATTTTGCCACATAGAGATATATTATCTTTTTTCGATTACAATGGAGGCTCATGAATTTAGTATAATAAAATAAAAAATTTAATAACTAATAAATGGGCGTTAATAGTCTCACAACGAATATCGAATCTAAAACCTCTTGATTATCAGGTGAAAGTGTGCACCACTACGCAATATCTTTTTTTTTATATGTTGTCTTTTTTTCATTTTGACGTATGAGACACGTATATGCATATACATATGTACATGCAACCAAAATGGAAAGATGGAAAAAATAAAATCAAATTAGTGAAAGCGTGTCAATGACTTATTAAATTTGGAGAAAAAGTCCAGTGTGTGCATCACGTTATATTATAGCCCGTCAAGTAAGGAAACTTCTTCTAGTTTATGGAAATGGTATGCAACTTTTTTGGTGAATGCAATAGACTTGCAACTTTATATCACAAATTGACGGCCATTGATTGCGCAACTAATATGGAAAAAATAATAGCATCTTTGTTATTTTTTTTATTTTATGAAAAAAGAAAAATTTCACCCAGAAAGGGTTGACATTCTCTTGCAATTAAAATTAGGGAAAAATTACTTTGTCTACCCTCAACAATAGAGCCGAGATACTTTTGTCCTCCAATCTTTTTTTTTTAGAACATTATTTACACCGTCAATTGAATTAATCAGGATTCATTGAGATTTGAGAACATTATTTATACCCTCAATTGAATTAATCGGGATTCATTAACTTTTCGAATACCAAAATAATTGAAAAGTTTAATAATCATCTTCCTGACGACCACTTCCGAAAAACGGAAAACAAAAACCCCTCAAGCCCAGAGGGAAACGGAAAACAAAAGCTCCCGAACTACGCAGAAACAGAAAACCCGATCTCCCGTTACGACGAACGACCTCGAAAACTGAAAACAGAAAACAGCCGAGCCGACTGAGTCGAGCTGAAGAAAAACAGACTCTCTTCTTCACCTTCGAAACAGTTCTCTTCCTTCTCCATCTCCATCTCTCTCTCTCTCTCTCTCTCTCTCTTCACAAGCATATCGCTTCATCCATCCGTTGCTGTTTGTTTCCACCTCCAGAGCAGCCGCCATAACCATATCTCGGTCTCCTCCTCCTCTAGATAAGGCCCACGGAGCTCTTCTGACCCTTCGCCGATCCTGCTCTTCTGTGTGGGGGTGTTCCAATTCTGCAGCTCGCTGGGTGTTTGCGGGCATTTCTTGGTTTTTTCTGTCCGATTATGAGAGAGGTGAGTTCCGATCTGTTCGACCCCAGGGCTGACATGGACTCCGACTACTCCAAACCCTCCGATGGCAACTTCGGCTTCGCCTTCAACGACAGCAACTTCTCCGACCGGATGCTCCAGATCGAGATCATCGGCGGGCCCTCAGACTGCAGGTCCGACGGCGAAGGCCCCTGCACCAGCATAGCCGACTGGGCTCGCCTCCGCAAGCGCCGGCGGGAGGACGCCAAGAAGGAAACCTGTGCGTGCTTGCTTCCTTAATTCCATTCGGGCCTTGTTTCCTAGGGTTTCGCATGTTGATCTTGCTTTAAATTGTGGTTTGGTGAACGGAAATGGGGAGTCAATGCTCGTGATGGTTCCATTTTCGTCCATATGAGCTTTGCTACTTTGGTCATCTTCACGTGGGTGGTGGGCGTTGGAGATTGAGACCACTGATTGTCTCCTTTTCCACTATGTTCTGCCGAATTTCCGACGTTTATACCTTCGTGTGTTTCTGTCTAAAATGGAGGGGAAACGGAGAAGATGATAAAGCATTTTATGAAGTAGAGCTTGTTCCTGGAAATTTTTCATATTGCTGTCTGTTTTCTGAATGAAGTGTACGTTTTGGACGAGGTTTCTCACTCGGGGAAGAGGATTTCTTCTTTTACTGCGTTTGGCTTGCCCTCCGGAGTAATGTTTGAAAGGAAGCGACTTGTCAGGAAATCACGTAGGAGGGCGTTGGTGGTATCATTTACTATGTTTATTTGGGATACGAGGGTCTTGAGTGCTATAGTTGGTCAGGAAGGTCATATAGGCTTGTGAAGTAGATGATATCGATTGATCCGTATTGTTAATTTCGCGAAGGTATTTGAAGGTTTGGATATGAGCAGTAGGAACTATAAGCTTCATATATACTTTTCTTGCTGATATTTAGGTACTCCGAACATGCAAAAGCCTAGAGCCTTGAATGGATAGTTAAGGATATTTGGTCTTGTCACTCTATGAAACCGGATAATAAAACTATCTTGAATTATGAATGTTGGCAATCTTTATGGTGCTGTTTGCTTATTTAACTTCTTGGTGATATAATTGACCCAGCCTTTATTTTGTTTGCCATGTATGTAGGTGGTGGAAACTATAGGCTAGCTATGATGTTTAGATTTGCCAATTAAGATTTTCTTTGAAGTGTGTTGTGCTCATGCTACTTTTACTAGTGACATAAGTTTCTGATGGAGATCTTTTGTTTCTTATTTTCAGCTCTCGATCTCACCGTCTGTGCAGAGGAGCAGATTCTGAATCAGCCTGATATGGACGATTGTGAAGGCTTTGAAAATCATGACGAAGCAGTTGCAATGGTTGAAGAATCACCATCAGGTACTTGAATTTGTCCTGACATATTTCTTGATGTAATTTTTTATTCTCCAGTCTTTATGTCGCATCACCTTTTATAAAGGTTATAGTTTCAATGTCATCTGGTTAGTATTTAGCATGTGGTGGAATTCCATAAATAAAAAGATATATTATTTTATGTCAACCTGATATATGATCAAATGAGACGCAGGGAATATTTTTGGTAACATCTTAGAAAAGCTTTGTTTATTGTAGGATCCAGCTTTTATCTGGGCATAACTCGTGAGAAGCTGAGTCCAAAAGTGTTCTCTTTTCTCTTTTTAGATTCCCCTCTTTGAATAAACCATAACATTAAGCACTGGTTTTACAGCACGAAATAAGCATTTCATCATGTCTGAGTAACATAGTTGTCTACTTCTTAGATAGGAAGGTATAGTATCACATGTTAATCAGTTTTCTTATCTTTGCATGAGAAGTTGCTTTTTTCATGTTATACGGAGGTTAAGTATTGTCTTTACTCACATACACTGGTTTCTGTACTTACTAAAGTTGTGTCTCTTCCCTTATAGGTGATGAAGCTGACTCTAGCAATGACTCAAACTGGAGCATGGACAGTTCTACTGTTCTGAAAATTAAAACACTACACATAAGTAGTCCAATCTTGGCTGCAAAAAGTCCGTTCTTTTATAAGGTAAATAAATAAATAAAAGAGTTTATCAGTGTGGATTCTGGTTCTCTTTTGTCCCCCACTTTATTGCACTTTACTAATTTCTTACATTATTTTATCATTTTATATGTAGCTTTTCTCAAATGGGATGAAGGAATCAGAGCAGCGGCATGTAACTCTGCGTATCAATGCCTCCGGTAAACCTTTTGCTTTTTCGGCTTCCTGATCTCTTCTACATGTGTTAACTTTCAAGTCAAATGTTGGTTTTGTGACTCAAGTGGCAATTAGATTTATAGCTCATGTTCATAGTGACACTCATTCCAGCTTGATTAGAACCATGGTAATACAATACGTTTGCACTCCGTTTAACTTAATTTAGACCATAATGCGGTTTATCTAAGTTGACAGTCTTTGTGTTTGAGTTATTGTAGAAACAGGAATCTATTTAATGTCATGCTTGCATGGTCTGTAGCAATTCTATGTAGTCTCATTGCATTCCCTTCTAATACTAGCATTTCCTGAACAGAAGAAGCAGCCCTCATGGAGCTCCTGAATTTCATGTACAGCAACACATTATCTGCTAACACTGCTCCTGCGTTATTGGATGTTCTGATGGCTGCCGACAAATTTGAGGTAGCATCCTGCATGAGGTATTGCAGTAGGATGTTGCGAAATATGCCGATGACCCCTGAGTCTGCATTGCTTTATCTGGAGCTTCCATCCAGTGTTTTAATGGGTGAGGCTGTTCAGCCTTTAACAGATGCTGCGAAGCAGTATCTTGCTGCTCGATACAAGGACATTAACAAGTAAGAGTTTCTATGACATCATGTGATTTCCTTCAAGTATGTAATATTTTCATGTATGCGTCTTCGTAAAGTTAGCAGTCATACAGAGTAAAATGGGCTATTATATTCAGCAACTTGATGCCGCAATCTTGTTATGAAATAATTGTCATTGCTGAAACAGGTTCCAGGAAGAAGTGATGGCCTTGCCTCTTACTGGAATTGAGGCTATCTTGTCTTGTGATGATCTCCAAGTTGCCTCAGAAGATGCTGTCTATGACTTTGTTTTGAAATGGGCAAGGACACAGTACCCGGCACTGGAGGAGCGGCGAGAGGTCTTGGGTGCTCGCCTAGCAAAATTCATCCGGTTCCCTTACATGTCATGCCGGAAACTCAAGAAGGTCCTAATCTGCAATGACTTTGACCATGATGTTGCATCGAAGCTTGTGCTTGAGGCCCTCTTTTTCAAGGCTGAGGCCCCACACCGCCAGCGAACATTGGCTGCAGAGGAATCTGGCTCCTCGAGCCGCCGGTTTGTGGAGCGGGCATACAAGTATCGACCCGTGAAGGTGGTAGAGTTTGAACTACCTCGGCAGCAATGTGTTGTTTACTTGGACCTGAATCGGGAGGAGTGTGCGAATCTTTTCCCTTCGGGTCGAATTTACTCTCAGGCTTTCCATCTGGGGGGGCAGGGGTTCTTCCTATCTGCTCACTGCAACATGGACCAGCAGAGCTCGTTCCATTGCTTCGGCCTCTTCCTCGGGATGCAAGAGAAGGGATCAGTCACCTTTTCTGTGGACTATGAATTTGCATCGAGGTCAAAGCCGACAGAAGAGTACATGAGCAAATATAAGGGCAACTACACTTTCATGGGGGGAAAAGCAGTTGGCTACCGAAACCTATTTGGGATACCGTGGACTAACTTCATGGCCGAAGACAGCCATTTCTTCATAAATGGTATACTTCACCTGAGAGCCGAGCTTACCATCAGACACTGACTGGACATCACGCTGACTCTGGAGTTTGAGCGGCATGACACTTCTACAGCTCTAACCTTCTATGTATGCTGTTTCATTGCTGCTTCACCAACACAGCAAGCAGCATGATCAAGCTGCTGTAGTTGATATCGCGGGAACAGCGATCAGGGCAACCGAAGAGCCAGGTTCTACCGTAATTAGTGGGAAATATTTGAGTGGCTGTTCGAGTTGCTGGTGGGGGCTTTTCAGTAAAATGGAGAGGTAGGCAAAGAATGTGTAGCTGATGAGGTTGCAAATTTATGAAATTTAATATGATGGCAAAATGACTTCTTCTAAGCCGTCTCTTTTCCCTTGGGGTGGTTATTCATCCGTATGGCTTATTTCACTTTATAGTGGATTGTGGGTACCTGGTCTGTCACAGTTTGCCTCCTTTCCTGGTAAAAAACGAGTGGTTCATGAACACGGGGAAACTTTTACACTTCCATAGGGGCCCTTAGCCCGGGTTCAACTCGGAGCCATTGACTAGGCCCCATGGCAAACACATAGGGTACAGGGCAAGCGTAGGATTCCAGAATGATAGCAAATTCCGAAACACAAACCTAAAGATTGTGAACCCTTCCACGACGGCCTCAAATCCTCCTCAAGTAGGACTATCAGGCCAGATAGTGCCGCATTTGGACCCATTCAGTCTATTCTTTGGCCTAATAGGTATACTGGTCCATCACGTCTAGTTGAGGCCCTATGACTTGACTAAAATGCAAAGTCGAGATGAGACAGCTCTCCCACCAATCGCCAACACAAAAATAATATAGACCACTCATGAGACGAGACTGGGAGAAGAAACCCAGTTCACACAAATGCGGAAGAAGCTAACCTAAATTTCATTATGCCGAATCGCCAACACAAAAATAATATAGACCACTCATGAGACGAGACTGGGCGAAGAAACCCGGTTCACACAACTGCGGGAGAAGCTAACCTAAATTTCATTATGACGTTCAGAAAATGTTCATAGAACTGACCGATCACTTATACAAACGAAACTGAATCTTTTTTTCGTCGATTCACAAATTTCCACATAGACAACATCGGATTGCAACAGTGGAACAGAACAACCAAAGTAGTGGTTGAGTGAGCGGGAATGACTCAATTCACATCTTTCGTCTCTCCGCTGAAGTGGCTCGCACTTTACCAAAGAAATAGTAATCCCACTCAGGCCCCTATTTTGATTGTGGCTGCTCCTTATTGATAGGGTTATAATGAGGATCTCTCCCACATGCCAAGTACTTTATCTTGGAGTTCCATCCCAACAATTCATCTGATTGCGGAAGCTATGAGATCTAAAGTTAAACGTACCGGCTCCAAGACCGTCAAATCTGTAGCTGAAGACGCCCAAGCCCTGACAACCGAGCATACGAATTAGATTTCTATGTCTAGATACCTACACAGAAGGCCAATGCATGCAGAGTGTACCGATGGAACAGTCTATTTTCTTTGGGCACACAGTCAAAAGTAATAGAAGGGATGGCGAACAGAGTCCGAAGTCATAAAGATAACATTTTTCATCAAGTTTGAGAATTATGGAGGGAAGTGCCAGATATGGTAATGGGAAAAGAAGGAATGACCACAAAGCTAACGCTCAGATAAGCGCAACTTCTGCACAAGAACTTAATCAATCAACCGTTGCAAAAGTAGGGGAACAGGCTAAATTTTCTTCCAAAGATCAATTTCAACTACTGTCAAAAGTCTCATATTTCACCCGGATATAGTAAGTAAAATGGATGATTAAAGTCGTCAAGACGAAAAGTTTCATACTCTTAACGACTTTCAGAGCAGATACTGAACGTATCGCTACTACATCTATATGAGCTATCACTCACACTTTAGGCAGAGATAGAAAGCCTAATGACAAATACTTATCTTAAAATCTAAGCTGGCCGTATCACAACTACATCTATATGCAGGTAGACAACCCAAGAGCAGTCTGCATTTTGCAGCGTTAGCCTCAAAAGGCAGTGCACAATGCAGGGAGGGACCCCAACAGATTCCTCAGAAATCATTAACATCGGATGCGCAAGGAGCACCTACATCCTTATTTTCACGGCAGTCGGATCGCAGACAGAAATCGACAAATTATTAAGTGGGCAGCTATAAAATACCATCCGTGAAGATAGATGAATGTGTCCAATCCACCGAGGTCAATAAATTTTCCACTAATCACAACAGAGCAAGCAAAAAGTTGGCCTTTGACACTCCAGAAATTTCATTAGAGGAGAACCTCACCTTATAACGAATCGGGGACTTCCATCATCTGCGCCTCTCCTTTGCCGGGTCCTTCTTAGCAGCCTCCTTGACCCTCTCAATGTAACCTTCAATAGGTGGAGTCAGAGTCGCCATGAACCGATTCGCCGGGAAAGGAGTCAAATCCGGGACCAATGCCGAGGCCTTCAGATGCTCGGGCAACGCTTCGATGGCCTCTTTCTTCAGCCGAAGCAACGTAGTCTCCGCCGCCTGCCTTGCCCTATGCTTCCTCATGAGAACCCTACTGTACTCCTTCGCCAGCCTCCTCCCATCCTCAACGGTGAGCTCGTACTTCGGTATCTTATCCGCATCGACTAATCCTAGCGTGATCAGATCCAATCCCGGAGTCCCTATGATCCCAGGCTTATCTGATACGCCTAATTTCTCCTTCCCCTTCTTCAACATGTCGAGCTCACGCTGTCGTTCTTTGCTGATGAGCCCCATTTTCTCGCGCTCGGCCTCCCGGGCTTTCTCCTTGGGGGTCAAGTGCCTGAGCGGCGTCGGCGCATTGAGGCACGCGTCGACGAGCGCCTCTGCCTCGGACGGGCCCCTCTTGGTGGCGCCCTTGCCGGCGTCGGCGCCGCCGCCTTTCTTCATGGTGATCTTAGAGCGCTTCAGCTGCTGGCCTTGCTTGATCTTCGCTTTCCCTTTCGCAGTTCCGCTGACGGAGCATCGTTGGAAGAACTGGTAGGCCAAGGAATCGACCGATGACGACGAGAGAGGTTTGAGCTTAGCTGCTCGCATCATCTTGCCGGATCACAGTGAAGAGCTCCGATAGAGATTTGAGGGGTTTTAGGGTTTATGCTTAACTTCCACTCTCTCTCTCTCTCTCTAGATTTCTGTTGGATAGATGACGGCTTCTTTCAAGAGCTCGTTGGGCCCATTGGGCTTTTCAATCCTAGATTACTATATTGGGCTTTTACACTTTTAGGCTTAATCCCGGAGTCCAATCATCGCGAAGCTCAAGTTTACTCCTTTGCAGTTGGTGCAGTTGATTCTACGTCAACATGACAGACATACGGGACAACAATTTAATAGTTTTTCTTTTATCGACATACCGCCATTATTGAAAACTTTTATTTGTCAAAATATCCATATCCATATCGAGATAACAGAGCGAACCGATTTCTACGGCCTAGATTTTCAAACAGCATTGGAATCCAGCTGAATCACATATAAATCGCACATTATTATGACAGGGGAAGCGCAGAAATACAGTAGCAGCAGAAAATTCGGGAAGATCGATCTACCCTAGATTACAGGTAAACAAACACCTCTTGCACAGATGATTTTCGGCATAAATAGATCTATTAGGCCAAATTGTTTACAAATTCTGGCGACAGATAGAGGGTGATCTACTCGGTTCCAGTAATCTTCTTCTTTATCGATTCGATATCTTCTGCCAGTTCCTTCCTGCTTGACTGAGGAAACAGAGAGATGAAGTCATGAGTTAGTGTCCGTGGACATGAAAGAAAATGCTTGAGATCACAAGCATTGCACAATAATCACTCGCATAATTGAAAGTTGTAGAGATCAAAGAGGCCCGGGTGATTTAAAGCTTCATTGTCGGATATAACATATTAACAATCCAAATGTTGAGTATCCCGATCGTTTAGTTACCTTGAAAAGGAGGTATCTGTACACGAACCATCCAGTGTATCCAAGCCCCACCAACTCCATGATCTTCGGAAGCTGGCGAAAAAAAAAAAAAAAAAAGTTAAAAGAGGAATGAAGTCCTCGCAGATTAATGAGAAGAATGTCGAAAGCAGGGCTTACCAAGGGGACCGAGTTGATAGCACCAACCACGACAGAAGATAGCCAGACAGCAACGGTAGCACCGCCCCCATAGAGAATAACAGTCGACTTGTTCTCGACCCCATCCCACTGAACAACATCGCAAACAAAGTTGATGTCATTTCATTTCCCGAATAAAAGAGCAAAACCTCTATCTTAAATAGGAGAGCGCCTCATCTCGGAAACCATTCATGCTTAGGTTACGTCTTACCTTCTCCTTAAGGTCAGTGAAGACCTCGTTCGCATCAAGCGAAGCAGGCGACTCATCCGACGAGGAGGCTTTGATCCGAAGGGAATCAAACCGCTGAGATGCTAAGAAACAGAGTGATTCAGATATATCACCAAAAACAGATAGCAGCACTAACTCGAGGAATCCAATACTATCTCCTAAATCAGATATTACAGAATTACTAGTCTAGCTAATCGACTGGTCATCAAACTACTGAAATTTAATCGGTACTGCTGCTCCGATTTCCTTTAAATCCTCCACAACAACGAGACCACCAAACCAAATGTCAAGTACGACGATTAGAGGCCGGATAATTGCCGAAAAGCACATCTAGCATCTCACACTTGCAAACTTCACACCTCATCTTTGATTTTCCAGAAATTCTACTTGAAAAGTAACGTTTCGTAGTGATCGGTTCAATTTCTTCGTGCAAGATTCAGCAAACAGCATGAGGCGCGCAATGCGAGTACAAGCAGGAGAATGTACCAGTAAAGAGCTTGGCGGAAGGGGAGGAAGAGCGGGGAGGGAGGTACGGCAGGGAGGAGAGCGAGGCGGCCCTGACGACGGCGGCTGGGGTTCGCGGTGGCAACAATGCGGCGGTGGCCGCCATGGAGGTTGATGCAGCTGCCATGGAGGAGTACATAAGGAGCTCCGAGAGAATGTGTGTGGCTCTCTCTCTCGCTCTCTCTCTCTCTCTCTCTTCAGGAACGGAATGGTATGGACTCAAAAGCCTCCTTCCACTTCTTCAAATGGTTTTGTTATCCAAAGGATTTTTTGCGAGGAGACGGTGTGAGGACGGAGATTTCCGCATTTACACGTGGACAAATGGGGCGTCCTGATTGGTCCGATGCCTATCTACATTCCCACGTCAGGTTCTCCCGCCCCGTCGCTTCTCTCTCTCTCTCTTCTTTTTTTCTTTTTTTGATAGGATAGATTGCCACTACCACCCTCCACTTATGTCATTGTTACCGTTTTTACTCCTAACATATTTTTGTTACCAATTAACCCCAAATATTGATATTCCGTCTAACATTTATATCATTCCGTTAACATCCGTAAAGGAAAATTCATGAACGGTTTTATATGTCATGTCACTTTTCCGTCATAGAATGATATAAATGTTAAACGAAATGTCAATATTTAGAATTAAGTGGTGACAAAAATATATCATGAATAAAAACGGTGATAATAACGTAAATAGAGAACCACAGTGATAATCCACTCTTTTTTATAATTAAACCTTCGTCGCTTCTCCCGAAATCAGAAAATGGGTTTTGTCAACGTTCATTTTTGATAAATCTACATAAAAGAATAATAAAAGCCAGAACATGATATATGAATACACCAACACGGAACACAGAGAGCCCTTTCATTACATGATCTTTCGTCCGACATTCAATAAAACTGTAACAAGTAGTGTAATATCACGTACCCACTTCACTACTGAAAACCGAAAAGACTATTATTCATGGAAGACGATAAGAATAATTAATTTATAAATGAATATAATAAATTACCACATTTGATGATATTGTCATCGACGATCTACAATCTTCTCCAGGAAGAATGAGCATAATTGTTCTGATGTGTTGGCGACAGTGGGATCGCATTACAAATCTATCTTGAGAGTGAAAATCATTTTCCACAAATATAGAAAAAATTGTCTTTCATAGGTTGGGATAGTATTAGTACTTTTAATTATAGAGGTGTGTATGTTTGTTTACTGAATCAACCACTCCGTCAGATCAAGCATATGAAAAAAATATTCTTTATTTTCATTTAAAAAAAAATTATTCTCTCCTTCCTTTTAAGAGGCGAGAAAGACAAAAATTCTAAGAGGAAAAGTTTCGCAATTGGAATTCTTTACCTCGTTAAAGTATTATTTTATTAATTTACCGAAAAAAGGATTTGTACATTGTCATTACATTTTTATTTTTTTTGGCATACACCAACTGTCAAGAAGTCCAATGGGCCCAAGAATCCATGATCGAATAGAATCGGCCCACTAAAGAATTAAACTTTTTCAATCATGAATTTTTTTCATTCACATGACTAGAACTCATGACTTTACTTAAAGAGAACAAGTATAAAAATATTTGAATCAATTCATGTTGGATGTAATTTACATTTTTAAATAACAAAAAAGAAGAAAAAAATCCGCGACAGCACCGGGTGGTTAGCTAGTTTCATTTGGAAAGCATAACTCAATTTATAAAATTTAGATTGCAAGAAACTAATTTTAGATTTGAAGAGGAAAAAACATCATGTTCAGCCGTGATGTATGAATATTTTCCTCTATATAATATTAATGTTCAAAAAATCAATTGAACGGAACCTCTAGCTCGCTCATACGCACGGGCTAGTTCATCTAGTTCTTATAACTGGCCATGCCCCTCACACATTGCTCAAGATTATTACTCATGAAGAAGATAATATACTTTATTATATGATTAGTCTTTATAAATGTCAATTAGTTTACGATTACATAATTAAATCTTAATAATATTCAGTTTGACAATTACATGAAATAAATAAAATTAGTTTAATCAAAATTAAGTACTGTATTATCCACAGAAAAGTTAAGTAATTTACTTACACAAAAAAAAATATTGTATTCACTCAAAAAGAGAATTATTTATATATTTTATTAATATTATTAACATAATCAAATTAATAAAATTATTTTGATCAAATTTTAGATAATTAGAAATAATTACAATATAAATTTATCCCATGCATTATGCGATTCACTTAATATTTTTATTAATGCATTTCGTTTTGAAATTTATATTTTTATTTTTATTTGTAATTTTTGTCTACAACATATTTAACTTTTTCCATCAAATTAATGTAGGTTAATCTTTTTTTGGGATAAGTGGCGGCTTAGATTGCGATAAAGACAATTTTGGTCGTGTACCTTTAGCTCTTTTGTCATTTTGGTCCAAAACCTTTTTCTTTTCCTGTTACTCTTATCCTCAACCTTTCGCGTTTTAGCCACTTTGAATTCTTCCGTGAAGTGAACTCTAAGGGGATTTTTATCTAGGGGTATCAAATAAAAATGCTTACTTATGTTATGTGCTATGTTTCATTTATATTGTGTGCTAAAAAGATGCCCCAAAAAATACCCGGTAGGCTTGAGTAGTTGGGTGCCTTCATTGGCCATGTCGCTATCTGCGTCAAAAGATTCTACTTTAAGCAAAAATGGGATTAAATTAAAAAAAAGCTAAAAAAAGATATTAAAAAAGAAAAATAAAAAAAAGAGAAAAAAAAATGTTTGGAAAAGGTATTTTGAAAAATTGTTGGTTAACTCAAGAAAGTAATTCAAGGGGTGCTTCATCACTAATGCCTTGAGCCAACTGGACTGAGAGCGATTGATCAAATGCTCGTTACATGGGTTGTCATCGAGAAAATTAATTTTTTATTTTGTGTTTTTGCCTGGGTTAAAATGTCACGAACCTTAGATGTAGTGGATAGAGGATGATAGGCAAATTTATATGAATCGTCACGAAACATTTTTGCTTAAACTTTTGATTTGTTGATTTTTTTAATTATCATCGCATGAGATGCTTTTCATTAAATAAAAGGTTTTGCTTTGGTGGAGGATGGTAAAGGTGATTTCTCTTGAGAATGTTAAGGTAGTTTCTCCCTGTCTAGTAGATTCTAATATGGTTGAAGTGGTTTGCTTGTTTCCTTTGTTTTGTTTTGCTCAAGAACTAAAATTTTGGTTTGGGGTATGATAACTCGATAGAATCGAGTTAGTCTCGGTACTTTTTGGGCTATAAATCGATGCTACGTCCTTAAGTTAGTTGAGCCTTAGTAGTATTTAGGTCATTTTTAGTTTAATTTTATTTTCTAGGTTATCTATTATTTTTATTTCTCTTTTAATGGTGTATTTGATAATGGAGTAGAGTTTAATTTAGTTGGATTAAGTTTGATTTCACGGGATGAAAACAAAATTAATTGAAAAAAGTTATCATTAAAACTGAAGAAGAAGATAAAAAAAGAGTAATGATTGTATTGTTGAATTCAAGAAAAAATAATGAATAGTTGGGAGAATTTAATATTAAAAAATGAACTGTAATAAAATATAAGAAAAAGTATGTAAGAAAATTTATTATTAAATTGAAAAAAAGATAAAAAAAAATAATGATTATGTTGTTGAATTGAAGGAAAAGTAAAGTTAAGTTAAATTACGTTAAACTTAACTCCGGTTCCAAATAGAGTAACGTGTTTATTTGGATTATTTTTGTTGGGAATTATAATCCCACATGGAAAAGATAAACAAATATTCATCAGTTTATATGAGAGTTGGGTACCATTATTTATTAGCTTGAGTTTTTAAGTAGAAATGGGTCCAAGCCTGTGTAAACTCAATGGAAATTTAATATACTATCAGAGCCCAGATTACGCCTATGCGTGCTCACACGCATATACGTAAGCCTCGCGCCACGCCAAGCCCAGTATACCCGAGAGCAGCCAAAAAGAACGCCTCGTGGTAGTCCCTTCTCACCCGAGCAAGGAAGATGAGTCCGGCTCGAGGTCAGTCGTTGAGGGCAGGTATTTAAGGGCACGTGACAACGTGTAGGCAGAAATAAGACCACACGTTACACGTGAGGGCGGGTGTTGGGAATTATAATCCCACATGAAAAAGATAAACAAATATCCATTAGTTTATATGAAAGTCGGATACCATTACTTATTAGATTGAGCTTTTAAGTGGAAATGGGCCAAAGTCTGTGTAAGCTCAATGGAAATTTAATATAGTATCAGAGTCTAAGTTACGCATATGCGTGCCTACGCGCGTGTGCGCGAGTGCGCATCCACACCACACCAAGCCTAGTATGTCGAGTGCAGCTAAGAGTACGCCTCGTGTTAGTGTCCCCCCTCACCCGAGCAAGGAAGATGAGCCCAGCTCGAGGTTAATTGTTGAGGGCGGGTGTTTATATACACGTGACAACGTGTAGGCAGAAATAAACCATACGTTGCACGTGAGGACGGGTGTTGAGGAGTAAAATGAGACAAATCTCACATCGGAAAAGAAAAGAAAAATTTATGGGTTAATATATGGCTTGAATACCACCACTTATCAGCTTGAACTTTTAGGTGAATATGGACCTAAGTCCATATAAGTCCAATATAAATTTAATATGGTATTAGAGCCTAGGTTACGCGTACACACACGTTGCACGTGAAGACAGGTATTAAGGATATTAATTCCATATAGAAAAGATGAATCAAATCCATTGAAATAATGTTATACTAGAAATTTTCTTACGCTTGATTTTAGGATTTAAAATATAAAATAATATTTATTTCCTAAGTTAGAGAAGTAGATTTGGGAGTAACAAAACCTCGATTGCTGTGTAAGCTAAAGTGGTCGTAAGCTATAGTGCCGACGACACTAGGGTCTGAAGGTACATCTAAGAGGAGGAATACTTGGGTTTTGGGGTTTTGGGGTTTTGTGGCACGATTATGTCATTCTTCTCTTGAACTCTTACCAATTTCTTCTTAATTTCGATATATATGTTGAATTCTTACTCGTGTTCTTTATTATCTATGGGCTAATTTCATATATTAAGATTGCATTGAACCCGCACGTAGTTAATTTGTTAATTTGTTTATTTTATAAGTTTTTTTATTTTAATCTACTTATTATAGCTTGTTATTAATGCTTGCAATTGCTAGATCAACAATTGTTGTGATTTATTAACCTAATTGAACTTGAGTAAGGAATTTTAGGTTTAAAACAGGGATATAATAACCTAAATTCGATCTTGAAAAATTGAGTTGATTAGTATGTGAGATAGAAACATACTTACACACCTTAGGTATTAAGGTTTAGACTTACTGAATCTAGCTCAATTTCAATTCCCATAAGAATATAGAATGTCAATTGAGATAGGTATTTTTCCTTAGTAACTCGAAAGATACTTAAGAAACACTTGTGAATTTTAGGTTAGTAGATTTGGTCTTAAACGAATTAGAAATAAAGGAAGTAGATCAAATTAACGAAGTGTGGGGAAGATTATTTTCTTAAGTCATCTCCACCAATTGATTTTTGGTTATTCTTAATTTGCTTAGTCTTCTAAAAATCGATTTTAAATTTGCTTGACTTCAATTAAGTTGCAAGAATTTCGAACATTTGCAGAATTTTAAGTCAAGTTCTCGTGAGAACGATACGCTACTCACTCTTTATTACTTGTACGGCCCATGCAATTGCGGGTTGAAAAACCGCCAAACAAGTACTTGATGGATGAACTTCCAGTTTCAATTTTAAAAGGATCAAATTACACGCGCATGCAACAACGTGGGTTGATTCAAGCACCGCTTTTGTTTCCCTAAAATAAGATTTAGGATTTGATTCTTGTGAATGGAAAAAATCCAAGTTAGTAAAACTTTCTCGAAGGCTTACCGTAATACTAGTGTTATTAGAACCGGACCGGACGTTGAACCGATCAAGGCTTGGGTTAAGGGTTTTTTTGTTCAAACCGCAGGTTTAATTAAATTATAAATAAATGTGCTAAATTAATTTAATAAGTCTTTATGATAGAAAACTAATATATTAAGTGATGGTTGATGTAAAATAAATTGAGTTTACAAAGAAATGAATAGAAATCTACATTTATGAGATAAAGGAATTGATAGTGGAGTGGTTAGCAAGTCAAGCATTTCCCTCATTGAGGTGTCACTGGTCGACAGTTTAATCCTTCCCCAAGTCAAGCTCATTTTCACTTTTTTTAATTTTAAAAAAATAGAAGGAACCGGTCGATTTATTACCGATTCGCTATAAAAACCGGTCGGTTCTATGGGTCCATGGGTTCAACTATGCATATGGGGTCCAATTACAGAACTGGACCAATCAAGATTCTTGTTCCTGGTCGAACCGGCCGATCTGTTCCAGTTCTGATAACAGTGCATAATACAAAAGGAAAAAAATTACATACGCACGTGGGGATCTGCGACAGCTATCACAAACCACTTGCCTTCCAACCAAAGTCTCGACCAAGACTGCAGTTATCTTGCCATTGACAAACTAAAAAGCAAATTTCTCTTGAAATATTTATTAGAAAAAATATATGCCATAGAAAAACATTTTGCTTTCGTGTCAATTTTATCATAATCTTTTAAAATTATACAATATAGTACATCGTTTAGGGTTTAGTGTCAATTATGGCATAACGTCAAATTTTCCATGAAAATTAAACATAAGGTTGATATGATGCACCTATGGATAAATAGTGGGTCCAAACTCTTACCACATGCGAAATAACTAAGACCCGTCCGATGTTATTTTACCCGCCCAACTCCCCCACCATCAATACACGAATCTCATACCTGCCTCTTTACACTTCTCTCGACTCACTGCAGCCGCAAATTTATCTTCAATTCAGCGCTTTTGCCGTTTCTCCCCTCTCTTCACCCACAAGCTAGTCAATCTCTCTCTTCGCAGCTCTCCCTCTTTAATTCTCATAGAAGAAAACGAATTAAGGTTTGCATTTCATTTGACAGGTATAAGCTGTCCTTTTCTTTCTAACAATTGTTCATTCGTTGTTCACTATATGAACTGCAATAAGTTCTATATGTGATTTCTTTTTTCATTCTATTAATGGTGTGGTTGTTTTCAAAAAAAGCAATTTTGTATGTGAAAAAGGCGGGAACGGATTCGGGCATTGATAGTGAGGGAGTCGGGTGGGTAAAAGGGCATCAGGTGGATTGGAATATGGATTATTTTGCATATTGCAAGTTTTTGGACTCACTATTTATCCATAGGTGCGCCACATTAGCCTTCAATTTAATTTTCACGAAAAATTTGATGTTAGGCCATAATTGACATTACACCCTAAACGATGTGTTATATAGTATATTTTTAAAAGATTATGATAAAATTAATACGAAAGTAAAAGGTTGTACTATGACATATATTTTTCTCTATTTATTTATACATAATCGAGTAGTGATAATGTTTTTTAACAATTCCAAGATTTCCCTGAAAACCACATATTCATATAATTTTGAAAACTGTTGGGATAGTGCAGCAGACAATACTTGCAAAATAATAGCATATATATGTTTCGTAGGTGGTAGGAAGAAGAGAGTTCGCTCTTATACTATAGAGCGAAAAATTTTGTGCGCGTCCATCATTCCAAGTGGATAACATATGTAGGAGAATGATTTCTTAGAATAAGGGCCGTTTGGTTCAAGGCACGTAAACAAAATAGAAAGGAGGTGGAATGCGCCAAAATCGAAAATTGTTTATAGTTCGAGTTGTAAGATATTGGATGCTACAACCTATTAATTTGAATTTTTAGATTGGAGATAGACCTAATCACTTAGAGATTCAGTGAAAATTTTTCAGAAATAGAGCCATAAATTTTTGGCTCAGTGACAAATTAGAACCTAATTCTATTTGACTATATGTAGTTCAATATTTACGGATTCGAAAATAAATTTCGAAATATTTGTAAAGATTTTTCTATGATATACTCCAATTTCTTTTTGGAACTACAATCCGCTATTATATTGATGACAGAGGATGAATTACCACGATCTCGACAAAGATCGGCCATTAACTTTTATGGCCTTTCAGTGATCTCGGTCCAATTATTACATCTGTTTCCACAGATTCATCAGTAAAATACTTTACTAGTCTTCTTTGAACTTGAAGTTTCCTTTCCTATTTGGCAGCTTGTATATACATGTAAAATATATCAGTAAAAGTTTTACTAATATATATCAGTTTTCCTATTTTGCATTCATTGAAAGAAAATATCAGTTTTACCCTTTTTTTAAGCAGTCACACATTTCTAGCCAAAAAAAAAGAGAAAGAAAAAAGAAAAATATGACCCTAAAAAAAAGCAATCTATATATATATATATATATATACATATACATGTTAAGTAATATATCATGAGAGTTTTTGTTGTGTAAGTAGGAGATGTCACATAAGCATTTTCGTGCGAGGAAGAGACTACCATGTAAGCTACCTATCACATCTATATATAATATGTAATTGCTTAGGCGTTCACAATTGTATGCTATTTGTCCGAAAATTCAAAATGGGGGTTCTCATTCGACGACTATTCATATGCCTAGGGGTGGCAATTCGTGTTGTGTCGTGTTTATACGTGTCGTGTCTAAACAGGTTCATGTCATCGAAGTCATAACCTATTCATAACCCGTACACAACACGATTATTAAAAGAGTCAAGTTTTGAAAACACGAACACGACCTGTTTATATCCGTGTCAATTCGGACACAACACGTTTAAACTTGTTTATCGAAACGTGTCATAATAGGTACACGTATCCATACACGACATGATTATAACCGGTTACCTGGACACGTTAACCCGACATGTTTATCCGATCAACTCGGTTACCTGGACACATTAACACGACTGTTTAACTAAGTCCACTACAAACCTGTGACCTATTTACCCGGTTATTGAACTTGTGACCTGTTTACCTGGACCTCGACACGTTAACATGTTAACACGATAACACGACCTATTTTCCAAAAATAAATGAGAAGAAAAAAGAATAATTAAATGTACAAGCCATCACTCATGTCTTCCAGAAACCTTTGTTGCACTAATCCAAAATACAAATTCAAGAAACTGGGCATCTCAACTAAAATATTCTCGGGGGCAGCCATTGCTTACACCAAGATTCTGTTGATTCTGAAACAGGGAACCGCCAGTGCAATTCATAAAAAAAGGGATATGTTTTGCCTGACTAAAGAAAAGAGTAACTACACATCAAAAGGCTTGGCCCGAATATATCCCCAGCACTTGCGTCCACTCTCCAACAAAATGGTGTATGTCATTTTGATGCACACAAAAGTTGTTTGCAACCTCCTGCAAATTGGAAGAAAGTTTGGAGACAGACATGGAGGATGAAAAGCATCTAATTCAAAAGATCATGAAAAGCAATCAAATATCATTCGATTAAGAAAACAAGTGAGCTTGGATTCCCAAATTTGGAATTTTGCTGACGTTATTAATCCCGTTATG
Organism: Punica granatum; assembly: GCF_007655135.1. Classification (NCBI taxonomy): domain Eukaryota; kingdom Viridiplantae; phylum Streptophyta; class Magnoliopsida; order Myrtales; family Lythraceae; genus Punica; species Punica granatum. The sequence goes on along the minus strand of NC_045127.1, from coordinate 43,432,616 downwards.
TAGAAACCAAACTTTGCAGAATGAAGCAAAATCAGTGAAAATCCATTTCGTGAACCATGGAAGAAATCGAATGAAGCAAAACAATGAAGAATACAGGGAGGGATTTTTGATCCACTGAGCAATTTCTATGCCAGCTAAAGGATTACCTCTTTATGGAATTTAATTCTACATAAACAAGATACTAAATCAACCAAGTTTGATCCCAGCAAACAACCGAAACATCCCAAGTCATGAACTTCAATCAACAACAGCACGAAAATGAGGAATCGACGACAAAACAAATCAATAAAAATCATTGATTTTTCAGTGAAAAAATGAAAATCAATAAGAAGCAAACAAGGTCGCGGGGTTGAGCCGGGGTCGAGGTGAGGTCATCTTCGTCTGAGGTCGAGGTGAGGTCGTCTTCATCTAAGGTCGGAGAGAGGGCTCGAGGGTCGCGAAGTCAGGGTCGAGGTCGCGAGGTTGAGCCGAGGTCGAGGTTGCACGATCGAGGTGACTCAGGTGAGGTCGTATTCGTCTGAGAATCTGAGTGTTGTCGCGCGGAAGGGAAGAAGGTGGAGGCTGGAACCTGGAAGGATCCAAAGGAAATTAGGTTAGGGACCTTAGGGTTACATAGGGATATTTTGGTAAATTCAGATACATAAACGGGTTAATGGGTTACACGGTTAAACATGTATAAATAAACAAGTTTAATCATGTATAATCAGGTTACATGGGTTCAATCCGATAAGACAGGCTTATTAATCGTGTCTAAACGGGTTGGACTCGTTTAGACCGAATATCAAAAATGCACCATCCGAATCCATTTAATTCCGTGTTGTATCCAAGTCGTGTAATCGTATCATGTCAAATATTACTGGCCTTACATATGCCTATTGTTTCCATAACATTCACTAAAACTATTTTATTATTAGTAGTAGTAGTAGTATTATTATTATTGTTATTATTATTATTATTATTAAGCCAATTGGGATACATATAATTATTGGTAACCCAACTGGAATAATTGCAGAGGAATTATTAATAATAATAACAACAACAATAATAATAATAATTATTATTGTTGTTATTGTTATTGTTACTATTAATATTATTACAAATCTATGAATTTATAATTATAATTAAGTCAAATTAGATAATTGTTAGGGAGATTATTATTTTTAATCAAACATTAATTAAAAATGATTAAACAAAGTAAGAATGAACAAGTATTATAACGAGTTATCAATTGAAATTTTTTTTATAATGACTATGGAAAATTCCGTGCAATGCGAGGGCTTACCGGCTAGGTAAATTTATTTCCTCTGTCGCTAAATCGTCTTCGGCCTACAATATTCAATTATCTGCGCTTCACTTTACATATCCTTCCATTTATTATTATTATTATTATTATTATTATTATTATTATTTTTTGGCCAGATATCCTTCCATTTATTTATTTCATGATTTTTAATTATCAAAAAAATTTCACCCAACAAGTATAACAAAATCCTTTGAATTTTTTTTTAAATTAACAATGAATAATTTTATTTTTCTTTACATGTATAAAAAATATAACAAAAAATTCACAAAACATTGCATATAATGTAGTTAGAAGTGTAAACCTGCGCATAACGCTGTTGTATACATATATGCGGCTAGAATATCTGTAGATTTTGATCACTTTTTCTACCCTAAAATCTTTTTTCTTGTACGTGATATGTGTTGATTCTTTATTTTTAGACATACTAAAATTGACAAGAAAATACCGTGCAATATAATTTAATGAAAAAATGGAGTTCATGAGTGATCTTCTTCCATGCTCTCTTGTTAGTCAAGAAATGGAATTCCAGCTGAGTGCTCTCGCAAAACCAAAACACTCGCTGAAAATTTCAGACCGCTCGACCGTTCCTTTTGGGTGATTGAGGAGCCATTTTCCGACCAATGTCTATCCCGAAATCCGCTGCTCTCGGAAAATGGATATTAATAAAAAGCTCAAGGACCCCGTAAGCGAGTCACTTCACGCAGATCGTAGATTGACAATTCGCAACGAAACATTGGCATTGGAAGGGAAAGACGATGAGTATAGAAAGCACCAGGTACCGAACAAATTAATCACAACTCATATATTTCCTTATTTTTCTGCTGCTATATCAGTAAGCTAAAGCCGTTACTCTACATATCAAGTACATAATATATTATCTTCCAAAAGAAATGAAAGATGGAAATTCTTGAAAGTATTGTATCTATGTTGTGTAGCGCTTGTACTGCTTGTGGCCGATCAAGCTCAGCCATGGGAAAACAAGCTTTGTTGGGCTAACCATATTCATAGTCATATATCAATTAATTCCATCTCTAGAGAAAGGATATTGATATGGTATATACCATTGTCGGGTCGGTTCGAGACGTAGGATCCCAAATTCATGAGCCTTCGAGAAAGGCAGTAAACTCCTTACTCGCCGAAGTAAGGCAGAACCATGCGCTCCGACCACTTAGGAACTCACCGTAGTCCCGCACTTGGGGGCTCACCGAGCCTCCCTTGAAGGAATCAGTGTACCTTCCCCCATGGAGGGCTCAGCGAGCCTTGCTCCATGGAGGACTTGATGATTCTTTCCCCATATACATTGCCATGTCTGGACTGCACTCCCACTATAGAATGCTACATATAGAGCATAGAAGACCACACTCTATCTATAGGTGACTACTAGAGGAATACAGATGACTGCATTGCTAGTTTCACAGGATCTACGGAAGCGAAAAAGGAACAAAAATTTAAAATTTCATACCCGTAAAACTAATTCCAAGATCTACTAGAAGAATAAGAGTAAATAAAAGCGTACTTGGAATATTTAAAATTGTCGACCGAGCATCCCACGCATGACGCCTCTATCGGTATCCACACCGACTTTGTCGACGAGTCTTCGAGATCGGCGGTGCTAGCGACCAACACTCGAAAAAAACACTGCTGCGACACCCAAAATTTTCAGACTAATGGACCTAATTTGAGTTGAACAATTCAACCCAAATTATATATATTTTATTAGGGCCAGCAATATTTGATACGACACGATTACACGACACGGAGTTAAACGGGTTTGGGTTGGGTATTTTTGATATTCGGGTTAAACGGGTCCAACCCGTTTAGACACGATTAATAAACGTGTCTTAGCGGGTTGAACCCGTGTAACCCGATTATACACGATTAAACCCGTTTATTTAACCGTGTTTAATCGTGTTACTGTAATCGTGTAACCCATTAACCCGTTTATCTAACTGAATTTACGAAAATATCCTTAGGTTAACCCTAATTTCGAAATTTCGGAGGCAATAGGCTTGGCTTTCAATATAATTTGGATGAGTATAATTGAGAACTGGGACTTGTTTTTGATGGATGAGACTTGTGTTTGGCTTTCAGTATAATTTGGATGGTGTTTGAAATTTTGTTGAGCTGCAGTGCAACTGTGCAATGCATGGAGGAAATAAACGGATAAACGGGTCGTATAACGTGTCCGGGTAACCGGATTGAATGGGTAAATGGGTCGTGTAAACGTGTCCGGGTAAATGGGTTTATCGGATAAACGGGTCATGTAAACGTGTACGGGTAATCGAGTTTAATCGTGTCGTGTATTCGTGTACCTATTATGACACGTTTCGATAAACGGGTTTAAACGTGTCGTGTACGGGTTGACACGAATATAACCGTGTCGTGTACGGGTTTCCAAAACCTAACCCGTTTAATAATCGTGTCGTGTACGGGTTATGACTTCGATAACACGAACCCGTTTAGACACGACACGTATAAACACGACACGATACGAATTGCCGGCCCTATATTTTATATGCATACACATATATGCACGCACACATATATGTATCAGCACATATAAATATATGTGTGTGTTTTTATATATATCCCTTTAGCAGTATATATCTATATATATAGAGCTTGGGGGAGCTTTTCAAGTCCCCAAACCGGTGTGGGACAAGAGGAATTAAGAATTACAAATTGCCATGTGTCCTCACATGGATCGTGCATCAATTGTGTCCATTTAATCTAATAAATCGAGTCTAATTAATCAATAAATTTAATCTCATTAAATATTCGATTAATCGGTCGCACCATAAATCATCTAATCTCTATTAGACAATTTTATTATTTCAAAATATCTCGTCAATTTAGTCGTAGTGTGTGACCCTGTAGGTTCCCAATTACGTTGATAGTAATATCGAAATCTCTATTTCAATATTATAAACAGTGAGCAGCATCTAACAATGCATCACTGTTACTCAAGTAATCGGAAAGTCAATTTCTCGACGAACCTCGTGACATATATTACTGTGTAATATAATCCATTGTCCTCTATATCTCTATTGAACCCAAGGCATGGTCGATGACATCCTTGTATGGCTCAATATCTCTCTTTCTTGGTTTACCGGGTAAGTTTATCAGAACAAATGAGCTCGATATCTTATATCGACTCATTTGGGTATGCATACACTTTTAGACTTAACCACCAAGTGGCCGTGAGATATCGCTCCTGTTTCGTAGGAGGGACAAATCCTATTTCGGTCACTCACATTCCTCTCCATGCTCTGTGATATACCCAATAACTGTCTTTATAACCAGCATGTTACGGTGGCGTTTGACAGTATCAAAATATATGACATTACATGTAGGAATCCATGGTAACCTCAAGTCAAAGGACCATTACACTATAGTCACTTTGAGATATGCTAATGGCAGTCACGTAACAACCCATGTAGCAATCTCATGGCGGGTCAGTCCAATACACATTACTCTTAATGTATACATGTGGTGTGACTTGATATCTCCATATCCATGATCTGTGAGACTTGGTCATCAATCAACGCTCACACTAGTCTAACCGTATTATCGTTGTCCTAATTAACGATAATACTTTGACTATGGACATTTAGAAATAATGTTCGGTAATTATAGGATCTCACAATCAAGTCACACTTGATACCTATTTAACCTACTATTCCAAGGACATTATTGTGTAGAATCATATTTAGCGCAATCTACACAATAATAGAAATGCCTCGTATTATAATGAAATGCATGTCATATTACGGAACTGATGATAAATTGCCTCTAGGGTATACACCAATTCCTAACAATCTCCCAATTGCACTAGAGCCAATTTGGCATATGTCTAATGCCAATAGATCTAGTGTGAGCCTCGTGCTTGCGCTGCACAAGAGGCTTCGTAAGTGGATCTGCGAGATTCTCATCTGTTGGTATTCTGCATATCTTCGCATCTCCTCTGTCGATGATCTCGCGAATGAGATGGAAGCGCCTGAGTATATGTTTGGATCGCTGGTGAGACCTGGGTTCCTTAGCTTGCGCAATGGCTCCATTGTTGTCACAATAGAGATCCACTGGGTCTGCAATGCTAGGAACCACAGCAAGTTCTGTCACGAACTTCTTGATCCAAACGGCCTCTTTTGCGGCATTAGAGGCAACAATATACTTGGCCTCTATGGTAGAATCGGCTACTATCTCTTGCTTGGAACTCTTCCAACTCACAGCACCTCCATTCAGGGAGAACACATACCCTGACTGCGATCTACTGTCGTCCTTATCGGTCTGGAAGCTAGCATCGGTGTAACCTTTTACAACGAGCTCTTCTTCGCCTCCATATACCAAAAACATCTCCTTAGTCCTTCGTAAGTACTTAAGGATGTTTTTCACTGCAATCCAGTGTCTCTCACCTGGATCTGATTGGTATCGACTCGTCATACTCAAAGCATACGAGACATCGGATCGAGTGCATAACATAGCATACATGATGGATCCAATAGCAGACTGTAGGGAAGGAATGTCATTCCCGATCAGAAGTATGTCGTCTACATACAATACCAGGAAGATCACTACGCTCCCACTAACCTTCTTGTAAACTCAGGGTTCATCTTCATTCTTGATGAAACCAAACTCTTTGATTGCATCATCAAAACGAAGATTCCAGCTCCTAGAAGCTTGTTTCAGCCCATAAATAGACCGTTGTAGCTTACAAACCTTTCCGGCACAATGTGGATCGACAAAACCCTCAGGTTGTGTCATATACACATCCTCGAGGAGCTTCCCGTTTAGGAAAGCAGTTTTGACATCCATTTGCCAGATCTCATAATCATAATAAGCTGCAATTGCAAGCAAGATCCTGATGGATTTAAGCATAGCTACCGGGGAAAAGGTTTCGTCATAGTCAACACCATGAACTTGTCTAAAACCTTTTGCCACAAGTCGGCCCTTAAAGGTAATCACATTACCGTCCATGTCAGTCTTCTTCTTGAAGACCCACTTACACCCAATGGGTTTTGCCCCTTCAGGTGGATCAACCAAAGTTCATACTTGGTTATTGTACATGGACTCCATCTCAGATCTCATGGCCTCCAGCCATTTCTCAGAGTCAGGGCCTATTACAGCTTCCGCATAGGTTGTAGGCTCATCATTATCTATGAGCAATACGTCATTGTTTTGAGTCACGAGAAATTCATATCTCTCGGGCTCATGACGTATCCTACTAGACCTACGAGGCTCCTGTGTCACCTGTGCAGAAGATTGTGCCACAACACCTTGTGGTACTTGTTCTGCAACATCACCCGTCGATTGGTCAATGTCATTTTGTGGTAGAGCTTCCCCAAGTTCTAATTTCCTCCCACTAGTTCCTTTGGAGAGAAACTCTTTCTCAAGAAATACCGCAGTTCGAGCAACAAACACTTTGCCCTCAATGGGATTATAGAAATAGTATCCTCGAGTTTCCTTAGAATACCCCACAAAGTAACATTTGTCCGATTTAGGGCCAAGCTTATCCGAAGACAATCTCTTCACATAAGCTTCGCAACCCCATATCTTTAGAAAAGACATCTTGGGACGCTTCCCATACCACATCTCATATGGTGTCCTTTCAACTGATTTCGACGGAGCATTGTTTAATATTAGAGCAGCTGTCTGTAGAGCATATCCCTAGAAGGAGTCATGTAAGTTTGCATGATCTACGGAAGCGAAAAAGGAACAGAAATTCAAAATTTCATAGCCGTGAAACTAATTCCAAGACCTACTAGAAGAATAACAGTAAATAAAAGCGTACCTTGAATATTTAAAATTGTCGGCCGAGCGTCCCACGCGTGACGCCTCTACCGGTATCCACACCGACTTTGTCGACGAGTCTTCGAGATCGGCGGTGCTAGCGACCAACACTCGAAAGAAACATTGATGCGACACCCGAAATTTTCAGACTAATGGACCTAATTTGAGTTGAACAATTCAACCCAAATTATATATATTTTATATGCATACACATATATGCACGCACATATATATGTAATAGCCCATATAAATATATGTGTGTGTTTTTATATATATCCCTTTAGCAGTATATATCTATATATATAGAGCTTGGGGGGGAGCTTTTCAAGTCCCCAAACCGGTGTGGGACAAGAGGAATTAAGAATTCCAAATTGCCATGTGTCCTCACATGGATCGTGCATCAATTGTGTCCATTTAATCTAATAAATCGAGTCTAATTAATCGATAAATTTAATCTCATTAAATATTCGATTAATCGGTCGCACCATAAATCATCTAATCTCTATTAGACAATTTTATTATTTCAAAATATCTCGTCAATTTAGTCGTAGTGTGTGACCCTGTAGGTTCCCAATTACGTTGATAGTAATATCGAAATCTCTATTTCAATATTATAAACAGTGAGCAGCATCTAACAATGCATCACTGTTACTCAAGTAATCGGAAAGTCAATTTCTCGACGAATCTCGTGACATATATTACCGTGTAATATAATCCATTGTCCTCTATATCTCTATTGAACCCAAGGCATGGTCGATGACATCCTTGTATGGCTCAATATCTCTCTTTCTTGGTTTATCGGGTAAGTCTATCAGAACAAATGAGCTCGATATCTTATATCGACTCATTTGGGTATGCATACACTTTTAGACTTAACCACCAAGTGGCCGTGAGATATCGCTCCCGTTTCGTAGGAGGGACAAATCCTATCTCGGTCACTCACATTCCTCTCCATGCTCTGTGATATACCCAATAACAGTCTTTATAACCAGCTTGTTACGGTGGCATTTGACAGTATCAAAGTATATGACATTACATGTAGGAATCCATGGTAACCTTAAGTCAAAGGACCATTACACTATAGTCACTTTGAGATATGTTAATGACAGTCACGTAACAACCCATGTAGCAATCTCATGGCGGGTCAGTCCAATACACATTACTCTTAATGTATATATGTGGTGTGACTTGATATCTCTATATCCATGATCTGTGAGACTCGGTCATCAATCAACACCCACACTAGTCTAATCGTATTATCGTTGTCCTAATTAACGATAATACTTTGACTATGGACATTTAAGAATAATGTTCGGTAATTATAGGATCTCACAATCAAGTCACACTTGATGCCTATTGAACCCACTATTCCAAGGACATTATTGTGTATAATCATATTTAGCGCAATCTACACAATAATAGAAATGTCTCGTATTATAATGAAATACATGTCATATTACGGAATAGATGATAGATTGCCTCTAGGACATACACCAATTCCTAACATGCACCCCAAGCATAGAAGCATACACGAAAGAATGGAGACACTGAACTACCGTGGGGAGGCTCGACGAACCTTCCACCCCTCGGCGAGCCTTCTACCCTCGGCGACCCCTCTATAACATGAGGGGCTCGGTGAGCCTTCCTCCCCCCATGGAAGGTTCGGCTGGCTCTCCACAACATGGGGGGCTTGGTGAGCCCTCCACCTCCCATGGGGCCTCGGCGAGTCTCGACCCTAGACTCAAAGAGAATCGAGCGGGCCTCGACTTGACTCCGTCCCACCGGCCCATGATGGGCCCAAGCCCGCTCAAGCAATTCCAGTTTTGCCTCATATCTCTCTCTATAATACCCACTCTCTTGGGGACTTCGGGTAAGCTCTTTTTCTCCCCTTTTTGCTCTCTCTCTACCTCTGACTCTCCCCCTTAGCTTTGACTTGAGCGTCGGAGGGGGTTCCTCCTTACCAGATCCCAAGCCCCGGTTGACTATTGTTCCGTGGTTCATGAATCCTAGGATTGCGGGTATGGACTGGAAGATCGGATCGATCATACCCGAAGAGAATGGGAGGATTCTTCCCAGTGGGAGGAAGATCCCGACTCGGACTTTTTCTCCACATCAAATATCATCAACCAAGCGTTTAGATATTGATTTGGATTTGTTCGCATATTGGTTTAGATCGAGTACTCTTGACTTTGATCCAATGCAAACCACAATCAAGGCTGTTGGGGTCAATCGGGTTTTCCCAATCTAACATTTTAAGCGACATAGTTACGGGGCCTATACCAACCCAAATAATTAACTAAAGACTAGCTTCTTGGATTAAACAGCTCCATTCATGGTTCACAAATTTTTTTTTTTTTGAACCCTAGTATCCGAATGTGCAACGAGTCTTGGCTAATTCAGTTCAAGTATAATCAATCCATTGAGAGGTAAAACTTTCACAGCATAGATTTTCTTCATTCACAAGATTAAAACCAACTCAATGAGAATAAACGTCGTACCACTTGAACCAACCCACGTTGATTGATGGTTTGCAACTTAAAGTATATTGATATATAAATATATAAATATTTATATATAGTGATTTGTTATCCAAACATATATTAACTAGGTCTAGCCAATGATAAGTAGATGAAAACCTCGTTTCCTCTGCTCACTCTCTCTATCCAAACCCTAACCCAGTAACCCCACCCCATTCCGTAGCTGCCGCCATCGCGTCCGGCTCCAACTGGACGCGTCCAACAACGATCGTCTCTCCCGTACTCGTAAAGATCGTTTCTCCTATTTTTTCTCGGTCAACCAACTTCTCTGGTACCGCTCCTCCACTGCCACCCCATTTCTTCGTCCTCCACCTAACCAACCCGTTGTTGATCCACCGCCGCGCAAAGGTGCAGTGCGCCCCAATCTTCTACTGTCCGATTCCCTCGCAGCGCAACATCAATTCAGTCCACCCTTTGACATACCAGGCTGACTCAAGCATGGCTCTTCTGGAGCCCTTGATGGTCACCGATTTCTGTTCCCCACCCCAAGTTAAAAACTTTGGCCTCTCGAACTTTCACAGTTGACGATTTACCGATGTAGTCCAATGCAGTGGTCGTGCTCGATTCTATTTGCCCCACAGTGCCCATTTAGAGGAGCTTCTAATTTGGTCAAATTATGTGTGTGTTTGGTTAGGCTTAGAAGATCAGGTTTCGGGTCTGATTTACGTGGTATCATGTGGTTGTGATCAGTTTATGTATGGTGTGCGGTCAGTTTTCCTTGTTGGTGTTGTAATAACGAGTATGTTGTTACCCAGTAATTGTACGGTCAGGACAAACACCAGCAGTGTCATGGCTGGGATAAATTTCGACAGCGTCATGGCTGGGTTAGCGCAGGCAATATCATGTGGTCAATTAATGTATATTATGTGCGTTGATTAATAAAATATATCATTTCCACCAAAAAAAGGTCTAGCCAATGAACTGATTCTTTATAGGATTAATTTCACAACATAACACGAGATTTTAAAGATTTTCACCAAGTAGTACAAATCGAAATAATTTCACGATTTAGCACGATATTTTGAAATTTTTTCACCATATAGCACGACGCCAATTTCTGTCAATTCTTTAACGAAAAGATGATGTGGCAGAGGTTTTTTATCCACCCTTGCACAACTGGACTCTCTATGGGTCCGACTTTTCACTTCTCTCTCTATCTCTTTCCTCATTTCCTCTTCTTATTATCAGTCAACCCTCTCTTTGTCTCTCTCTTCTCTTTCTTCTTCTCTATCCCCTCCACTACTATTGAAATCAAGCATGGCTCGTGCCTTAGTACGGTAGTAGCTTAGCAATCGGTCGAAGAGGGTGGCAACTCAGGAAACAGAGTAGTAGCAGTGGTAGAGCTCAAATAAGCTTGAGGAGGACAACAACTCAGCAGGCAGCTCGATAGAGAGATGAGACAACACCAAGTCAGTTTAAGGACTTCACAGAGGGGCAGCTGTGGAGGAATGAAGACAAACAGCGGTAGGGAGGTAAGCACGGTAGGAGCAACAGCAGCAGCAACGCAAAGGAAGAGAAGGATGAGGGACTCAAGGAGGTTCAACCATCGCAACAAAAGAGGGGGGACAAGGTGATGATGGAGAGTGATGGTGATGAAGGGCGGTGGTGACAATGGCCAAGAGAGGGACAAGTGGAGAAAGAGCCGAGAAAGAAGAATAAAGAAGGAAGATGGTCCAATTAATGGTGACGGCGAAGAGAAGAGAAGGGAAGGATGGTGATAATAGTTGGCTACCAAGGAGATGTAGAAGGCTATAAAGGAAATGAACAGAGGATATGGTTCAATAGGGGTGTGGCCATGGAAGTCGAGGTGAAGCGACGATGATGATAATGAAGGAGATGGCAATGCTGATAAGGCTGTGATGAAGATGGAGATGAATGATAATGGTTGGCAGAAGAGGGGAAGTGGTGATGATGATAATGAATGGTAATGTTTGGCAGAGGTAAAGAAGATGGTGATTGGTGAGGTGATGTGACGTTTGGCAATGAAGTGTGGTTGAGAAAGAGACAGAGAGAGAGATAAAGAGAGAGGCAATAGGATGGAACGACAATGTAGAGGGAAGGTCAAAAGATGATGGCTATCATGTGATGCTGTTGCCTCCTTTTTAGCCGAGAGAGAAAGAGAGAACTTGGCGGCTTGTGGTCTATGAAGGATTGGATTTAGGGCCGACCCATTTACAAGAACGGCCATTGCAGGCGTTCTGAAATGGAGCGAAAGCTGTAACTACATGCGAAGCGACGTTCAGAGCTGAGGATGGGGGAAGTGACTCGAAGATTGACAGTAGAGGAAGGGGAGAAACAGAGCAAGCAAATGGAGCAGAGAGAGAGAGGCAAAGGATAGAGAAGAAGAAAGAGGGGAGTGAGAGATGATAAGGGATAAGGAGGCAGGGGATGGAGAAGAAAAATATGTGGATGACTTTACGTGGGCATGAAAGAAGAAAGAGAAGAGAAGAGAGATAGATAGAGACAAAGGGTCGACCGAGAAGAAGAAGAGGAGAGTTGGAAAGAAAGAGAGAAAATTGAAAAGTGAGACCCATAGAGAGTCCAGTCGTGCATGGGTGGGCAAAAAAGTCTGCCATGTCATCTTTTCGTTAAGGAATTGACGGAAATTGACGTTGTGTTGTATAGTGAAAATTTTTCAAAATATCGTGTTGAATTGTGAAATTATTTCGATTTCTACTATGTGATGAAAATTTTTAAAATCTCGTGCTACGTGAAATTAACCCTACTTTTTAATATATATATATATTTGACTAGCGTAACAAAACTACAAGCCGGCTTGACATAAACCTACCACACAACTAGTTGTAGAGAATACAATAATCTATTGTATTGCATCAGCATTTTATAGTTTTTTTTAAGTGATGTAATCAAGGAAGCAGTTTTTAGTCCAGAAGATCCAAAAAATTTTCATAGTGGCCCTTCGGCTGAGAAAAAGACAACAAAATGCCAAAATCATCTACTCATTCTTTACGGATATAGAATATCTAATAGTAAATAAGCAATTTGGTCCCTAAGTTTAGCAAATAGCAATGGTCCTAAAAGTTTGTTATTTTTTGAGTTTGAGTCCTATAATTATGACTTTATGAAAAAACAATCCTAAAACGTTTAGAAAAGTAATAGATTTAGTCCATTTCATAACTAATCGTTAACTGCTGCTAACGTGGACATAACACCGTTAAAAATAATCCCAGTTGGCTGTCAATCGGTACATGTGGACCAACCATTGCGCGCCACGTCAATAATTCTTAAAGATTTTTTAAAAAAATCTTATTAAGTTTAAAAAAATAGAATAAAATTAATTAAAACCAAATAAAAATTAGAAAAATGTAAAAAAATAAAAATAAAAAAGTAAAATTTTTGAAAATAAATAAAATCAAAAAATATTTTGGCATTTTTATAAAATACAAAAAATTGAAAAAAATCATAAAAATAGAAATAAAATTTGAAATTTTTATAAATAAGAAAAAAAATGTTAAAAAGCAAATACAAAAGAATTCAAAAAATGGAACAGTAATTTGACATTTTATAAAATAATAGAAAATTAAAAAAATTAACTAAAACCAAATAAAAATAAAATGTAAAATAAAATACAAAATAAAATAAATAAAAATGATTACCTAGCCCTAACAGGTTGGGAGAAACAGGGGTAGGGGAGGTCCGGATCGGGGGAACTCTTCCGGCCTCCTCTCCTTCCTGGTGAGGTCGTCGAAGGCATTAGAGATCTCGTCGACCTCATCGAAAGGGAGGGAGGCTCGAAAGGGCTCCTCCTTTCTTGTCCTTCCCTCATACATCCCAACCCCGATAGGTCGAGACTGGGTCCTTTTCTGTTTTTATTTTATAAAAAATTTCAAAATTTATTTATCATTTTTTGTTTTTTGTATATATTTTAATTATTTTTTCCTTATTTTATAAAAATTTCAAATTATTTTTCCATTTTTTGATATTTTTCGTATTATATAAAAATGCCAAAATATTTTAAAATTTATTTATTTTCAAATCCTTTTATTTTTCTTTTTTTTATTCTTTTACATTTTTCTAATTTTTATTAGATTTATTATGGATTTTTTTATAAATATTTAAGAATTATTGACTTGGCGTGCGATGGTTGGTCCTTGTATACCAATTGACGGCCAATTAGGACTATTTTTAACGATGTTGTGCCCACGTTAGCAACCGTTAACGGTCAGTTACGAAATCAACCAAATCTATCACTTTTCTAAACGTTTTAGGATTATTTTTTGCAAAGTCAATCTTATAGTACCCAAACTAAAAAAATGATAAATTTTTAGGACCATTGCTATCTTTTGTCCTTTTTTAAGAGATGTAATTAATAAAGTGATTTTTGGTCCAGAAGATCCATAAAATTTTCATAATGGCCCTCCAGTTGAGAAAAAGCCAGCAAAATGCCAAAATTGCGAACTCATTTTTTATGAATATAGAATATCTAGGGGTAAATAGGCAATTTGTCCTGAGTTTGGACGGTTGCATCAATTTGGTCCTTGTTATATCAATTAGGTCCCTCAAAAATCAAAATTGCATCAATGTGGTCTTTCTTACATCAGTTGCGTCCCTCACTTCAGCATTTTGCATCAAATAGGTCATATGATTACATCAAATTGGTCCTTGATGACATCATTTAGGTCCTCAAATGCATTCCATTAACTTAAGGTGGTCATACTGTTGAATGAGGGGTTATTGTTACATCAGTTTTGTGAAACGTTACATTAAATTAGTCCTTCTTATATTTATGCTAAATTGGGTAAGTTTGGAAGGTTTAGATTGGACGTTACATCAATTTGGACCGTAAGGAGCATGTTCTTTAGGTGACAACATTGAGGTAACATTATGTCAAATTGGTCCTTCTGTTGTGTTTAGGCACGGCAGAGCTGTGTCTGGCAATCGCATTACCTTCGACTTTGCAAAATAACTTAGCATCGCCAAAATAGATACATTAACAAGCTGTCAAAGGTTAACAAAGAGAGTGCACATTACTCTGCCAAAGTACGTTTACAAAAGAGAGTACAAATTACTTTGACAGAGTAACGTGTATACTACTAAAGAGCGTCCACCATCACATATATTGTTATCTTCTGCTTATACGGATAGCCCAAACTTAAATGTAACCCAAAAGGTATCACATTTAACCTAATATAACTACTGTAACTTGATATGCCATTGCTTATTTACTCTACTAGTTGTACAATATGTGTATTGATGATAAATATATATACATTAAAATTTGAATTAATAATGAAAAGATAGTGCAACGTAGTGGCTCAAGTCCTTACTTGTTGATTCAGAAGTCGCAGATTCAATACCTAGTGGGACTACTAATAGACTGAACACAGCTATGATGTCATGAAAAAGAATATTTATCCTATATATATGCATATATACATCTAAGGTGATTTTACTGTATGCAAGTCAGAAAGAAAGGAGCTGTACTAAATTGCCATGAAGGAACAAATCCAAATTCCAACTTCGTTCGATGCAAATAATTGACACTGTCTTTACTAAATTTTCATGGGGAACTCTTGGTCGGCTCAACGTCATTCGAGCTCACATTTGCTATGGGTTCTCCCAACACACTTCACATTTATTAAATTTTGTACGATGATCTGCGCAAATTTGATGTATGTGATCTTACTATTTGTGCCATATCCGAAGTGATAAGACCTCCGCCTAGCAAAGAGAAAAATGCATGTAAAAGAACCTCAACTAACTAACGACTTCCACGACTCATACCGCAAAGGCCAAAGAGTCATATGACTAGAAATGGATTGGATCATTTGGCCTTTTGCCAGCTAGCTAGCGATCCACTTTCTGGATGGTCTCAAATGTAACGTATGATCCGAGATCTGACGCAACGACTTGCGACCATACAACGGGCATCTAAAAGGATTGAATCTTTCCGCGATTTGATGAACAAAAGTCGCCATCGCCGAGAAGGAGGCTAAAAATAAGGGAGAGGGTAGCAGTTCTTGGATGGATGGACACAGCTTCCGTCTTCGTCTCCTCTGTTGTTGGACTCGGCCTTACCTTATGGCCTCGTTGGAATCGTCTGTCACAACCCAACCAACCCACTCTATCTCTACCAACTAATTATTCTAAAAATACCCATAAATCATAATTAATTAAGCCCCAAATTAATTAATTAAATTCCAAGAAAAGTCCCTCCAAAAAGGAGAAGCCTTTTCTTTTTACCTTTTGCCAGCCTAAGACCCTCCTCCTCGCATGGCTTTTCCCCACTTTCCTTACGTTAAAGAATCACATACGCATTACCCGTCGCTCACTTTCCACACATTACCATTCCCCTCTCTCCCCAGCCAGCGCACGTTTTCCCCGCAAAACCAACTCGATCTCCCTCGTTTTGTTCCTTCCTTCATCTGCAGATCGAGGAGTCTCGAAAGAATAATCCAACATGTTCGTTGTTCGCGTTATTCCCGTGGATGTATAGAGCATGGGACGCATAAGAAGCTAGAAATACGAACAGCTCTCCTCCTCTACCCCACGACCGATGGATGCAGGACATTCATTCGGGTTGTGAAGGAGGACAGAAAGTAATATCGTAGTCCATGATTCTGGGGGAGAGCTTTTCGGCATGAAAGATGCAAAGAGGCCTCAGGTTTATCAGCTGGTGGGTCATCCTAGTCGTGCTTCGATCTGCAGTGGCGATTCCGGTCTTGGGAAGCGACGGCAACAGCAGCATGTCCACGCCGGAGTCTCTGGATGATTATATCCTCAAGTTTGTGAATGAGTCGCTGAAGCGGCCTCGGACAGGAACCGTGTACAAAGTCTCTCTCCCTCCTAGTTTTTCTGGGATCGAAGTCTCAGTCGTGAGGTTCAGAAGCTCGAGTTTTTGGGTCAGAGGTGTGAATTTCAGCGACTTCTGGATCCCACCAAGGATCATCCCGATGCCTTACGTGAAGAGGCTCGTCATAGTGTTTGAGAATTTGCACAACTTGTCCTCCCATTACTACCACGTCCCGGGGTATGAGCTCATCGCTCCAGTTCTTGGGTTTTCGGCTTACGATGCCTCGAACTCCACTGTCCTAGGGAGCCAGAAGCTGAATTTAAGCACCGACGGCACCCTGATCTCCATTCATTTTCTTCCTTTTCCAGAAAAACACGCTAATGGGCTGATCAGATGTGTTGCACTCGGTATGAATAAGTCATATGAATTTAGCAACATGACCTCGCCGAACGTGTGCTCAGCTCGACATCAAGGCCATTTTTCTCTAGCCGTTCCCCTCACGCCATCGAATCACAAGAAGGAAGGGGACAAGCTCTGGAAATGGTGGGTGGTAGGATTCGTAGGCGGGTTTTTCGTGTTGGCCCTTTTGTGTTTGGTAGTGTTATGCATCCACAGGCTAGTAGTGAGGAGGAAGATCAAGGAGATGGAGAAGCAATCCGAGCGAGGTGTACCACTAGATACGTTTTATATCGGAAGAACTAAATTGCCTTCCGCATCCATGATCAGAACCCAACCTTCGGGCGTTGAGAATGAATATGTTTCTTGAAATTTTGCAAATGATCTTACCATCCATTAGCTCTTCCGTGTTGCATCAATCGATTAGAATCGGCCTGAATTTTTTCTGCCGTTATGTGAACGACTGAAAATGAAGGATTCTTTGTAGAACCCGAATGAACGTTGATTCCCATTATCAGGCCATAGATTGCGGGGCTTGAATTGGCAGACTTGTTTGAAAAACTTGGCTTGTTTGCTGTTTTTTCTGTATTTGAATGACGAATGAAGCTTTCAGGAATAGTAGATTAGATGCCTTTGATTGTGACATGATTCTTCCATAGTTGACAAAATTAAGTTAATGTCTTCTCTGTACGTATGTGTTCGGATTTGTATCCTCAGCACATCTGCGCCTGCTAAGGTTAGGTCTTCCTTGGTCGGCAGCGTGGTTTTGCGATTTGCGGACGTTCATTTGTCAGTCGTAAAATGTGTGTACTAAAAACTGAACTGCCCTTAAAAATATTACAAGTTTGTATTTCTTTTAGCTTCTTTGACACCGTAAGTTTAATAATTTAGGGGAGTTCATACGAATACATGGGTTTTGGTCTCCATTTAGTTTCTTTCATTTTAAGAATCGGTTATCGGTTTTGTGTTTTGTCTAATGATCGAACTCAGGTTATTTAGTTAGAGTAAGGCAAATCGTCGAGATGGTTGTATACTTTTTGTTGTATCACCCGATGGGTTGGAGATCACAGAGCTCCTGAAGAGGGAAAGAGGGGTCGAAGTAATCCCCATTGAGAATAGCCTGCACGCTGAGCTTGTTAGCGGCTTCAGTGGCATGTATCCCGTCCCAGCTCACGTAGTTCTGAGGGTCGCTACAAGCAGATGCAGTTACAGTGCTCCCGTTGATCTCCTTTGTATTCCCACAGTATACTTTCGGGTCGAAATTGTACAGACCGCCTCCATATCCGCAGCATGCTTTCGTGCCATATTGAAGACCTAAACCCGAAACGAACAGAGAAATGTTAGCTTTAAGCAGAGAATAGATACACACATGACACAACTTTTTTTTTTTTTTGATAAATCACATGACACAACTTGAATGAATGGCAAAGATGATTAATTGGTGGATCCAATTAAGATTGTTAATATTTGAAGTTATGAACTGTGATTTCAAATTGAACCACGACATACTTTGGGGGTACGTCAACAACAGAACTTCGAAACCGAACATGTCGAACAACTTTCTTAACTGACCGTGAGAAGTGGGATGCTGGAAAAGCTCAAGCAAAACAGAGTGGATGTCCACATAAATGAGGCTTGCATCAGGGACAGATGTTCGGGTCTGAGCAAGCGTCTCCCTCAGCATCTTGTTGTAATCCACGACAGCATTATTGTACGACACCATGCACCCGTATTCGTCTATGTCCGAGCTGTTGTGAGGGAGCTCGACAAGGAAGGCTGGGTAACAGCCCACTGGTGCCAAATTCAGCACCAGAAACGTCCGCCCACCGAGACCGTATATCTCCTGCAGCAACAACCAGTTGAATTCAATCCAACAGAAATCTTACCCGCTAAATTGGAAGTGCCTGCTCCATAGGTCATGTTCAGGGCAGCAAAATGGTCGAGAATCGAGTGTCCTCATGGCGGCATCAATAGGTCATGCAACTAGCCTAATGATTTCCGGTAATTCTCAGGTGTTTTCCTGGACCAACTCTCAATTTTTATAATGGGGCGATCTGGAGTTTGTACGGACTAACCTTGATGGCCCCGGCAATTTGGCCAACCACTTGCGGAAGATACTGCTGCACTCCTCCGATACCGGCAGCTAAGTTCGACGTGAAATCATTCTGCCCGATATAGAACGTGTACATGGACTTCCCAATTATGTCCTGTGAAGGCAGAATGCTCGATCCTATATATATAAAACATATAGTTAGTAGCAAAAACAACTATAGAAACACTGCCCAAAAAAAAAAAACACAACTACAGTAAAAGGAAAATAAGCACATTTGAAGGAAGGTTTGATGTAAATAGTAGTAACATGCCATGCCGACGCCATTTTTACCTGAGGAGTTAAATTCTTCGACCCGAGACTTGAATTCCTTCATTTGGTTTAC
This sequence comes from Punica granatum, assembly GCF_007655135.1. NCBI lineage: Eukaryota > Viridiplantae > Streptophyta > Magnoliopsida > Myrtales > Lythraceae > Punica > Punica granatum. Next base: position 43,413,404 of record NC_045127.1, on the reverse strand, counting down.
CTGAATGGGCAAGGCAAACGGGCTGAGTCCTGACACGAACAAGGACGTGTTTGGGATGAGAACGGTCGATGCCAAAGTCGCAAAGTTGGCCCCATGATGATAATCGGATCCGATTGATTGGAGGTATGGGCTCAGGAATGGCAGCCCTAGAGCCTGTGCTGTCAGTATTTCGAAGAGATCAAATTAACAAATCAATCCTCATATTATATAGTATATATAGCAAAGAACTTTATTGATATTTTTAAAATATAGATACATTCACAATGTCAGGTGACAATTTTTAAGAATTATAATGTAAAATTCATGTTGGAAGATCTAATTTCAAAATCTCCAATTTCTTATATATATGACGTCCCAACATTATTGTATAAATCTTGCGAGGAAGTTTCCATTGTAAGACAAATGTGATCGACCAAAGATATATATAATTATAAATCCAATATGTTAAAAATCACGACATGGTCCAATCATTGTACATTTCCAGGTTGGCGCAAATTGTCCTTTGGGACGAGCATCAGTCTAGACCACTCACTCACTGGCCCTTCTTCGAATCCTCCAAGACAAAGTTAGAAGAACAACGCACGACGCACTCCAACTTCATTCCCGACTCCAAGACCACCATATGATGCATCACGCATACATTACTTAAAAAACAAGGGCGATCGATTAAACCATAGTAAGTCCTGATAAAAACCGGGTTCGCAGTTATCGCTTGAAGGCAAAGTTTCGCCCCTTCGCTAATGAGAGAGACCTCCAGTTAGACGATAAGGGCGGTAATGGCTTACGTGAAAGCAAACTAATAATGAGAGAAATATTGAGTTGTCTTCTATTGAGTGAAGATTTGGCTAAGCTCCATTAATTATACGTCTTTCTCAAAGAGACAAGGTCGTTTACATTCGGAAAATTCTTAAACGAGGTAAGGTTGTGGATTCAGATAATTTAAAACAAAACGTATTCCACCAACTGTTCGTGTACGTCTCTTGTTTATACTGATACGAGAGTCCTCTATACGGATCGGATATTACAGTAAATTAGCTTTGAAGATCAATATCCTATATGTTGTCTCATATCTATAAAAAAAAAAAAAAATTGTCACAAATCAACTATACGTGCTGGGACAATGAAAGACGGATATATGTATATGTAACTAATGGACGAAAATCTTTGAAGCTGAAGTATACTTACCCAAGAAATCGACGATGAGCCTGCCATCAGAAGCCCGGCCAGAAGGCCGCTTGAAGTGGGTCATCCCGAACGGTCCGTTCTGGCCAGGGAAGGCTGCGTAAAACCCGCCAGTGTCGGTGTTCGAGTCCCCGAAGTTGAATATTGCCTCGAACGCGCATTTCGAGTGGCACGAGATGCTCAGCATTGGCACCATCACCAGAGCCCACGGAATGAAGCGCTTCCTCAACATCACAGTGGCCTAAATAGAATGATGACAGGGGAGGAAGAAGGGAGAGAGAGTTAACACAATTTTGCTGCTTTGCAGAGAGTGTTATCTTGTCAGGATATATGAATGGAGAAAAGTGAACAGTTAACATATAAAGAGGATAAATTTGAGTGGATACATACATCATGCCCAAAAAAGAAGGCTCTCTGTATATCAAATGCAGCTGTAAGTTTTTCCTAAAAATCATGTTTGATAAACTTTCTAATGTCAAATTTTACGGGATGTCTTTAAATGTTGATAAATAATCCCACTAATATCGAATCTGGAACATCTTAATTAGTGCGGATGTGTATCACTGCGTTATATCCAAATTGATAATTTTAGCCATTTCAATAATTAAAAATTACATGATAATTATATAAACACGAAGGATTAATAGTAATCTTTTTTGTTCCTTATCTCACCGCGACTAAATCTCTCCTATCTCTATCGTCTTCTAAGCCTATAAGTTTCCTTGACAAAAAGAAAATAACTTAGAGTGTGTTCGTTTCAACTTAATTAAATAAATGCTGAAAAATTAGTTACAAATTAAGGAAAAGTAAATGAAAGAAATAGAGAAAGATGAAAGATGATGGTCTAAACTACTTAATCATTAAGTAAAAAAATCACTTAATGAAACGAGTAGAAAATTTTAACTTAATAAAATGAGTCATTTCAATTCTTTTTTCTCCTTAGAAAACTTTTATCATTCTTATCATTCCTTTCCACCTCATATACTTTGTATCCATTAATTAATTAAGTGCTTAATTTTTAAATATTTAATTTATCAAATATCACCTTAGTATCAAAGCTTGAATGGTCTAACATGACCAGGTAATAATGAAGTAAGGTTATTTATAACCCAAAAAGAAGTAAAGTTACGTTTGGTAAAAAGGAATGAAATGAAAAGAAAAGAAAGAATTGGAATGGTAGAAACATGACCATGTAATGTAATAATGAAGTAAAAGAAAGAATTGCCGACGCATCTAAATATAGCATATCAGAATGTCCAAAATTAACTCATTCATAATTGACACGTTATTGACACTGTTATAGACGGACAAAACACGATAATATGTACTAGATAATCGTTTGATTAAGAGAGAAAATGAGAATAAAGTAATTTGCTTTTCTTTTTCTTACCTTACCACGACGAGCCTATCTCTATCCCCTTCTAGCATGAAATGATAAAATAAAAAGAAGAATTATTGACACATGTAAATATAGCACATCAAAATGTCCAAAATTAGCGTATCCATAATTGGCTCGTTATTAACACTATATTATGGCCGGACAAACACGACCATTTACTAGATAATAAATTTGAGAGAAAAAACGAAGAATAAAGTTCATTCAATTCCTCGAGTTTTCAATTACTCTGGGTACAATTTCTTTCGCACAACCCGTAGGGAATAGAAATGAAATTAACAGGTACGAAAAGTCATATTAATGAGGATTAACTTCGGGATCTTTTGATTTGAATCAAGAGTAAGTGCTACTCTAGTAAACCTACTAATGGTCGGTTGTGAATTTGCGCGTGTCAACACGGTCCATTTAATTCATGGGCTTGCTCGGTGGTCTTGCGTCATGACCCATTTTATCAGTAGCCTTTTTGGCGGGGTGGCCAATTTATGGCACTATTAAGAGTGGTGCAATCATGCATATCTCACTTTGTCACGAAACTCGCCAGATTATAAGATGGTTGTGCTCACCCTCCACCGCCATCATCGAAAATCGTCAATTTTCCTCCGGACTTGCTATAAGTAGACTGGCTCGTGCTCGAACCAGGAGCTTAAGTTAAAGGACAGATCGAACTCATTCTTTGTCATATTCATGGTTTTTGCTCTACTCAACAAGAAAGTACGATGAGTTTATCAAATTTTGGCTAAACGATCATTTTCTTTTATTATCATTATCATAAGTGAAACATGTGAATGGATCGAAGATGCACATCAGTAATTTTGACCAGATTAGATGAGGGCAACAAAACAAAATGGCCGAAATTGTCAATTGAGTCAGCCCAGCCCAGTGCCCGAGTTATCGTATGGAAAGCCCGTTTTATCCATTTCCCGATTTGAAGGAACTGCTCGTTGCTGAACGAGGCTTGACGTCACCATGGTGTCTGCCGAGACGGTATTATGTATAATTGATAACCAAATAACACTATGTCATTAGACACATAAAAAGAAAACATATTTTTATCGAATAATATTATTTTTAATTAAGAGGGATTAGAAAACTCTTCTTGCTTAATGATATTGTGATATAATATATCCGTTACATATAAGTTATCTCATATTTGGTGCATTATTCTTTTCCTTTCCTTTTGCCTTCTCTTTTTAAGTTCTTTTTTTCATTTTAAGATAGAAAGTCTTATATCTAACAATATATCGCGCGACGTGTATCACAAAATAATTAGTATTAAATACATCAGTATATGTTGTTATAAATTTATGACTACTATTTTAAAAAGTAAAAATAAAAATATTAACGATTTGTTTGGTTTCATAAATAAATTTTAATTTTAATTTTAACTCTATTCCATTTAACTTCATTTATTTTCAATTCAACAACACAATTATTACTTTCTCTTAACTATTTATTACTTTTTCCACAATTCAACAACACGGTCATTATTTTCTCTCAACTAATCATTACTTTTTCTTAACTATTCATTTTTTTATAATTTTTTTCATAATTCAACAAGACAATCATTACAACATAATTAAAATTAAAATTTAACTCTATTTAATTTTAAAATCAAACACAACATGAGTCCTGTGACAATGTATTACATGACGAATAAGACTTTTGGATTCATTGGAGCACGAGACCTGACGATGTCCTCGGCTTATTGGATTAAATTTCCACTCAAACACCGGCTTAATTTGCTCATAAAGTGCCTCCCGTCCTCCAATATAACGAAATAATCAATTGCAACGCACCTCGTCAATTTGTTGGACGTCTTTTCACGGCTAGCTCTTCGTCAACGTCAATATAGAAAAGGTTTTAGAAAATTCTACAAAAAGTAAATGTTTCCACGTCAGACCAACCTGCGGTCACATCACATGTGCCGTAGGCATCAGCTAAGATTGCGCATCTCCGTCCGTCCACTGTCCCATCAACGGCTGATGTCTTCTCTCGATAATGAATCGGGACACGTCACCTGCCACCTTCCTCTCTTCTCCCCGGCATGTGCTAAGCTGGTGGGGCCCAACATACCCAGCTAGTCGAAAGGTACTACTTGTTTAGATCTGTTGCTTTATCACGCCTCGCTGGCAAGTGAACAATGAGAAGGGGGCTGGTGCGTGGCTGGATCCTGTCCGTTGGATTAATCAAATTGGCCAAGGTTTTCTTTACTTTTCAGATATCCACCAGTACACGTGGTTGCTTTATTTATTTATTTTGAGTTAATTTTGTATATTTATATATATTAAAAAATCAAAACACATATATTTTAAAAATATTTCGTTGAATTCCGTTAAGTTTCCGTTCTTTCGTTTTTTTTTTTTAATCATTTTTCCTTTAAGGAAATCTGTGGAATTTTCCACGACTTTAGTCTTAATTTTTTTTTTCATTCTCATCCTCTATCTTTCATTTTTTGCCGCTTTAGTTCGAACTTCACTTTTTTTTTGTTAAAAATAACATTTTTCCATCCAGAAAATAATTTTAATATTTTAATATAATTTTTAGAAATTATTTTTTTATGAAAGGCAAAATGTAACTCGTTAATAGGGAGAGAGAGAGAGAAGGGAACGGCGTTGGCTTCACTGCTTGCCACAAACCCCTCAATCGAAGTTGTCGACGATCCCGACTAAGGGGTGGCGGAGGGGATGAAAAGGGAGAGGAAAGAAACCTTGTTTAGAGCGTTTCAAATTATCAAATCCTAGCGCCTCTTAAGCATCTTCATTTTTATTTCTTTTAACCTTTCAATTTTTTCAATTTTGAACATATGAATTATTTTAATTTTTCTAAAGTTAAAAATTATTTCTTAATAAAAAAGTTAACGAAGATTAAAAATGATTATATAACAATGTTTATTTTTAAAAAGTAAAATAAAAATATAAGACTTTTTTAACTTATATATTTTTTGGTTGCTTTATTTTGGTGAATCTAGGATAGGAAAAGATGAAAAAACATATCCATTAAGTATTTTCAATTTAATATTTAGTAATTTAAATTCAAGAGTTTAGTATAAGTGTCTGCTACTTTACTTTCAGTTCAAGTGTTTACTCCGTGAATTCGAGTGGTCAGTAATTCATACACGTCAACACGTATAGCTGAATTACTAAACTTTTCAACTAAAATACCGAGTGCTCGAACTGAAAATTCATACGGGTCGCTTCCATAAAATTAAAAATAGTACGAATGACAAGAATCGAAATCAATCAATCAACGGTTGCATCTACAGTAACTTGGATCATAATAACACGCGACTCTCGAAGCGGATGCCCGTGGGACCTGCGTAGGCGTGAATGCAAGCATCCGGGCGACCTCGTGTAATGCTAGAAATTGCCTCGACGAGAATATATTGATTTCGGACGGGAACATGTTTAACCGCTCTGTGCCCTCTTTCTCGTACACGTGGTTGCTTTTGGCTTTGAAAGTGAGGTGGACTTGGAAAATGAAGGGTCGGAATCTTTGATGGACGGTTGGGATTGAAGATTGAATGAGGCGGGACCTGGACTCGGAGTCAAAGTGAGATGAGTCAGACTCCAGCTCTCCCCACTCTGAAGATGGAAGGTGGGTCCCACGCGTAATTGCAATATATTATCCTCTCTCTCTCTCAATCTCTCAAGGCCGGTCGCCATAGTTTGCTTGCCGGACATGAATAGCCCCAAAATCTTTGTATAAATTACGTAGCATTGCGTGTTAATTAAGGTGCTTTATTTACGTCCAAGTCTCTGATATTCCAGAAATTTATTATTATTGCATATAATTAATGAATTTTATCATTAGATATCTCATGATTTCATTCATTTTTCAAATTTATTATATGATTTAAAAATTACTCAGAAAGATTCATGATTCACATTTTGTTCCGAATCTATCTTAGCGTTAATTTCTCGATCAATATTTAATAGTACTACTGATGTGGAACAAAAGTGGACCCATCATTGCCACTGTGACCCTTTGCCCATGGATGATTTTGAGAAAAAATTAAAATCTTGTGATAGATTTGATAAAAATTAAAACCATAAAATAAATTTGTGTCATTGAATGACAAATTGACATCGTGATAGATTTAGAACAAGATATAAAATCATAGGCCTTTTCGGACAACTTTTAAAATTTGGGATAAATTTGAAAAAATAATAAAATTATGAAATATATGACATAAAAATTCCTATAATTAAATCATGATTTAAGTAGTCAAAATCTAATATCATATTTTGACCATGTCACCCCCGTCAACTTTAGCTAGAGAATTCTAGACCCCGTACTAAAGTTCATCCATATGGGATTCCACATTCAAACCCAACCGTTCTTTTCGATAGTCACTTCATGGAACTAGTGGATGAGCCCCCCCGTCTGTTCATTTGGGTAGATTTATATTGGCCCCGAGTATATGCTACACCTACACACACTTCTACTTATTGAGAAATTTTTTAGTGATCATACCTCGAAAAAACATCAATTAGATTGTAATAAATAAGAGTACAAGCGTTAAGCTTAAGCACTTGCATAATTGCCTTTATTATCCTTAATTTTAAGGTTGAATCATATAAGATTTTTACCTTAAGTATTGTAATTAGAAAATGACCCCAACCAATGTGATCTCGCTTTCCACAAACTAAGCCAAAGTAACTAATCGGGGAAATATCAGCTGGTTGTGCATGACAAGGCATGACTATTGACTAGCTTCGCTAAGGGACGGTTGACTTCAACCAAGGTGAAGCCCAAGCACGCCGGCACAGCACTCCCCCGGTCATAGCCATGGCTGCCTCAATGCCGTACCAGCACTAGCCAGATGAGATATTATTCAGTATCTTTTTCTTTTTTTTTTCTTTTTTTTCCCTAGACAAATCTCTTATTTTTTTATATGTATTAGTCTACTATCCATGCAATGCATGGACTTTTGATCTATTTTTACAATTCAAATTTGTATTAAAATCACTTTAAAAGTTAAATATTATAATTGAAATGTTTGTATTTTCATAAGTTTATACTCCAGTTAAAAAATATATGTCTAACAACTTAAAATCATGAAATTAACATATGGAAAATATGATGATGGAAATATTACTTTATCTATATGAAGTGATTTTTCTAATAAACACATATAGTATTTTCAAGCGAAGATCATATGATTTGCATAACTAAATCAATTATTATATAAATTATTCAAGCTAATTTTTAAATAAGTATCATGATAAATAAATATAGATAGATAGATAAATATTATGATGAAAATATGGTCGATGTTCAAATAATCTTTCATTCATAAATTAGATACTAAAAAATTATTAGTATTTTAAATTTTTAGCAATAAACTAAGAAATCAAATAAATTATAATACATACAAACTTATTCCATTATTATATTATCGATTTAAAAACTATATATATGCTGAAATTGTAGTAATATTAAGAAGGAAAAAAATCCACTACAAAACATCTCTTTAAAATATTTTGCTTTGGTAAATTTCCTTGAAATATTTTAGGATGTGAACTCCTATAACAATAATTATATTTACTCGGTTTATAAAAATTTCAAGATTTTTTTTTATGATGAATCATTTTCTAGAGAACAAAAACAGAATTGGATAACTTTTCATAAAAAATAAAACTAATAATTTATCTTAAAAAAACTAATTCTACTTTACTTTATGTTTTATAGATTTGCTCGGAAAATTTCATTTTATGTCCTTGTTTGTTAATTGTCATGAATTATTTCATTGAGTAAATTGCAATTGGAGGTAGCCCACTTTTTAATTACTAGTCCAACATGGTTTCTTAATGAAACTATAGTAGGTATTAATTGATGGAAACCCGAAAATAAATTGATATGGTATTATAGCTTCTTAAACCTCCTTTTATAATCGAAATAAATATATAGTAAATATGGGTCTTTCTTGCACGAGTCAAAGTCACGATAACACGTATTAATACTATCAGTTCAAGTGTTTAGTAATTCAGTTCAAACGTGTAATACTTTTAGCTTGTGTTTGCTTTAGAGTAGAATAACAATTGAGGAAACTACCAAATTGGTCCTTGACTTTCGAAAAGCGTCTCATTTGCATCCCAGGTGAACTGAAACATTAGTTTAGCCATTCCGTCAGCCTTCCGTCCAAACTTAAATGGGAACGTCTGATGTGGCATCTTTAATTTTTTCCCTGATAACGTGGCTTAATTTTATTGTTTCTTTTCGACTCTCTCTCCCCCCTTAAGTTATTTAATTTAAATTCTTTTTTTTTCCAAACATCTCCCTCCTGTATCCTCTCTCTTATTCTCTGGGTAGCTTTTCCCAAAGGCATTCAAATCCCTTACCCCCAAATCGACCCCTAAATTGATATTCAAAGTAGCCCAAATCCCTAACCCCTAAATTCTAGTCTTCAGATTACTCGCAATTTGGTTTAATGGTGAAGACGAGATCTACTTAATGTAATGGGGGGATTGATTTCAACTGTCATCGACGCCATATGCACAGTGAAAATGTGAACGAGTGGGTTAAGCATGAGGAATGAAGGAACAAAGCGGAATGGCTCTATGGCTGGGACGACAAGCTTCCCTATTGACCTCAAAGACTCCCAAGAATTTTAGGAGAAAATTCCTTTGTTGCCCATTTTATCAAGTAACTTTATTAACATAATTGACTTTGATTGCATTGTGAAACGTGTCATTTGATGCTTTTGATACCTATTTTATATATGAATGTGATCGATGAAGAACAAATCAATCACTTGTGGGTATTTCAAGTGGTTTTGACGAGTTCTCTAATATCACAGTGGGTGGCAATGAGAGTGGAGATGGAACATGCCTGTTGCAGGTTACAAATATAGGAGATGGACAGAACACTGTAATGGGAGCTGATTCAATGGTTATTGACAAGCTAAAGAGAAAGAATTTGAAGTACCAAAAGAGAGTGAAGAGTCTAGAGATTGTCTGCATTGTTCTGGGAACTTTGTTGGCATTGGTGCTGATTGGAGTTGCTTTGAAGTTTGGATGTTTTTTCTTGTATCTGATAAGCATTTGTACTTTACCATATGGATGCTTTTGTAAATAACGGTGAACCTCTGTACTTCTGCAGTGTAGGGAAACTCATGAACTTTGTAATGAAGAATGACATTGTTTTTTTGTCAATCTTCTTTCTGTTGTGTTTGATAGGATTTTATCAAAGTAATCGAGCATTATAAGTTACCAAATATTGAACAATTGAAAAAGCATAAAAATATACCATATAGATAACCCGATTGATTGTCATGGTTACATTCGTTCCTTTCCAAAAGAACAAATCCTTCAGTATCCTACATATAACATTTACCAAATCCAAAAGGTATTAGGATTTGGTATTTGTTATACAAAAGTATATCCATTCCCATGAAACTAGCCATTCCATCTTTGCATTCCACATTCTAATCTACCTTCCCAAAATAATCACTGCCTTTCCATCTATATAAAAGAGGAAATCCTTTCAGACATGGCTCTCACCTTCTCTGCATCAGGCTTTTTAAAGCGAACATCCCTTCCCAAGTTGATATTGTACTCCCTTATGGCATACTTGAAGATATCTAATGAATGAAACTTCATCCCAAGTTCTATATTCACATAACCAAATTGCTCATTCAACATTAGGTACTTTACACCCTTATCAACACTATCATCTTCATCTCCATTAGGAGACACTAAATTCTCACTATGTTAACCATCAGAGTCCTCTATTTCCTCCATCTGAACCTGTGTCTTTTCATCTACAAACATTCTTTCCCTTTATTCGGCTGTTTTTTTTTTAACATTGTTTTCATGTTCTTCCTTTTCCTTTTATGCTTCTCCTCATGTTGCAGTTCATATGGTGGAAGGCTGCCTTCATGTAGATTGGAAGATCCAGACACTACACCTGCACATGCATTGTGCACTTCATGATCTTCTAAATGAGGCTCGGTTGATTAAACAAACTGATCATCATCTTCATCCCAATTATAATATTGTTCTGGCCCAAGGTTGTAGCACTGTTCTCACCACTATCATGATCATCACCATCTTCATCCCCTTCATCATCTCCATGTTCATCATTTTCTCTTGCCGTTTCTTCCATTGCTTCTCTTTCCCTTGCTTCAATTTCCCTTGCTTCTCTTTCTAATCTTACAAAAAATTGTGAAGCTTCTTCACCATCAAGCTCCTTAGGAGTATCTGTTAAATGCTAATAGTAAATATGCACCTCATTAAATCCTTATACAATAGACATCATCACTCTAGTATCAGTATCATCCTTTAACTTTTCAAGCCCAGTCTCCATAGTCATTCCAGGGATCACATACCAACAACGAGTGAGTTTGCTCTTGTAATAATCCTTCAACATGCCATTCAACACTATAGCAGACAAAATATCTATATGCGTGTATTCCCATACATATATCTCACCACCAAAATACTCCAGCCGGTCATTAACAAACCTTCCACCGTGATAGAAAACTATATTGATATAGCTCTAAGCCATTCTGATGAAAACCCCCAAAAAGGAACCTCTTTAACTTCCCATCTCGCAAAGACCAAAAAATATGAAAAAGAAATGCTAGTTTTTTATGGGTTTCTAGCATGCAATGTAAGCACGACAAAGACAAGCACGAGACCACTTTCAAGAAAACATGAAGGGGACAATTAGGGGAACCACAGAATCAGTTGTGGCAGTAGTAAATAAACTTACCTACCTGTCACTACCAATTACGAAGCCTCCATCGTCACTAAAGCTCTACACAACCAGCACGAGGTCACCTCGATCTTGCTCAAAACCCATAACAAACTACAGTAAACTAAAAAATTGAAGATGACTTTGGGTTTATATGCTTTCTCACTTAGCTCATGTGCTCTACCTATTGCAAAATCCCACCAATTTCCATTTCCCTTTCCCACCCTCACCTCAATCGTAAGCTCTCGGGTACAAGATGGAGGAGACAGAGAGATGTTAGGATATATAAAAGAAAAAAGGAATTTAAATAACTTAAGGGGGAGAGAGAGAAACTAGGAGAGAAACAATAAAATTAAGCCACGTCATCGGGAAAAACAATTAAAAATGCCATGTCAGACATTTTCGTTTAAGTTTAGACGAAAAGGCTAAATTGATGTACAATTCTTTAGTAAAAGGGTTAAAATGGTATAAAAATTTACTTAAGATGCAAATGAGACGCTTTTTGATAATCAGGGACCATTTTGGTAGTTTTCTCAATAACAATTCTATTCTACTCAACTTTTTGAAATAAGAAAAAATAAAAATAATAATTATTGCAAGTTTTGATAAATATATGCATGGGTGAGAATATATATTTTTATATATGAATATGAAAGTATATGAAAATTTTATTATTAAAAAATTAATTATAAAAATTATTAAGAAAAAATATGAGTGAGAAATTATTATTAAATTGAAGAAAAAATAAAACAGTAATGATTATATTATTGAATTTTGAGAAGACTAGAGCTGAGTTTAGTAGAATATAATCTTTAATTGAAAACAAATTGCAGTCTGCGATCGTGATTAGTACAAATATTTATTACTTTTACTTATTAGTATTTTAATTTAAATGTCTAGTATTTGATATAATTCATCACAAATAATAAAAATATTAATCACTTGAACTAAAATACTAAATACTTAAACTAATATATTAAGTATGTTACTGATAATTTCGTGACTCGAAATCGTATTAGAATTTCCTTAAATATATAAATTGAGGATAAAGAAACATGTCTAATCTTCAGTTCAATTCAAAGTAAGACCTACAACATGATCTAGGTGATTACTTTGACCCTCCGCTGTTAATGCCCATAGTGTCATGGGTTAGTTAAGGAAATGACACCATAGGTTTACGAATGCCGATTTGTTCTGTATTGTGTTTAAAAACTAGTAGTATCTGAAGGGGTAGTGGTCAAATTCCTCAATAACAAAAACTACAAGATTATTTATCGTAATTGGATTTCAAGGAATCAACATGATCTACTTAGAGACCTTTCTTTTTACTTTCTCTGTTTTTTTTTTTTTTTGTTTAACGCACAACAGAACTAAATTGTTCATCTGAATGTGTCAATGTGTACGCAGGGGAAGCATTCACACCCACGAGTTGACTAACACAAATTATAAATATAATTTATTGCTATTTCTAAAACATACTTAAAGCAGGAGGTTTAGTGCGGTAAATATATGTCCTTAATTTTATTATTATAACTAAAAAGTTTATAAGCGGTGGGAAAAAAAAAGTCAACAGTAGAAATTGAAAAGTCGATATTTTCCATAAAAAGGAGGCGTTTGGTTGGTCAAACGTCAGATTACAACAATTGTTAGATTATTAGGGGGGGAAAAAAAAGCGAACGGAATCCCAATTTAGAAGTGTAATCAATTATTATAGAGTTAGGCTTTACTGTCATCCTTATATTTTTCAAATTTTAAATTATTTTTGCTATCAAATATGCCTAAGCGTTAGCCTTTCCTCTACTGAACTCGTCCCTTCATTAACATTTGTAACAGAAGTGTGACGTGGCAATGTAATGACGTCAAAGATATATTATTTTAATCATATCAGGTTCAAAACGACATCGTTTCATATTTTTAATTTTTTTTCCTTTTTTTTTTTTTCATTTTCACCTCAAGACCGATCAAGGAAAAGGAATGGATGGGGCTGACCGAATAGGGGCTCCACTGCAGGCCAAGCCCCCTCAGGCGAGGTCCTCGGGGTCCGAGGACCTCTCTTGAGGGGTCGACAGGGGACCCCCTAGTCGAGTCGGCGCCTTTTCCCTTTCCTTATGTCTTTTTTGGGTTTCGAAAACAAAGGGAGAGGCGAAGGAGGTCGATCTGGCTGGGGCTCCCCTGTCGACCCCTAGGGCAAGGTGGCCTGAGTCTGACGACCTCGCCTGAGTGGTGTGGGGAGCAAGCCAGTCGTGTCGGCCCCCTTCTTTCTCCCCTTAAACAAGTAGGTGCCCCCATCGACCATTACCCCCTCAAGCGTGGTCATCAAAGTTCGAGGACCACGCCTAAGAAGGCGATGGTCAACAATGGAGCCCCCCGCCAAAATGCTCTTTTCACCAATCGGTCTCGACAGTTGCCTCCTCAAAAGATTACAAAATGGACGTCGATTTGGACAAATGTAATTAAAAAATAATATTTTTGACATCATTACATTGCCATGTCAGAATTTTGTTAGGAGAGTTAACGGAGGGACAAGATCGGTAACCGAAAGGCCAACATCTAGGCTTATTTACTAGCAAAAATAATTAGGGGCAAATGTGATGGCAAATGAAAAATTCGAGGATGACATTGACTACCAACTCAATTTTATATTGCAGTGATTTGATAAGTACATTATATTATTTGAGAATTATATGGTAATGTAATATCATGGTGTTTGGTACGAAAATAAATTGATAAAATAATTATAATTATAATTATAATTCAAAAGATAACACAGAATATTAATTTTTATATGAATAAATATATTTAATTTTTTAATTGCAAGTGTATAATTAATGAGGTAATAATATATCCATGAAATAAATATTAATAAAGAATTACTTTTTATTTTAATTTATAATAAATTATGAATATTTATAAAATAATCAATGAATAAATTTTATTTTTAAATAATAATTTTAAAAAATTAAATTTTTTAGAAAAAGCTCAGCCCTCCTAACCGAGGGCAAGAGAGTCCAATTAAAATAAAATTGTATATTATTCTATGGAGGAAAGTTTTTTTTTCCCTCAAGAATATCACTTCTAAGATGGAAAACTCTCTCTAACGAAGAGGGGGGATCTTGGACCTTAGGAAGCTCCAATTGGGATTTTCAGGCTCCATTTTTCTCTCAAACATGTGAAAATTCGCCAATTGAGGGCGGCATTGTCATATTCCCTCTAATAATTTACGAAACAAACGCCCCCAAGGGTAAAGCAATGACTGGTGACTCTAATGTATGTATACGCCTTGGGGTTTCTTTGGGATTTGGCACTCGACTTTTAATGAATTGCAATCTGGTTCTCAAGTTAGGTGGTACTCGTTTACTCAAATTAAGTATTTCAATTAATTTTTCAGCACTTGATTAGATATGACTAGTTTTTTTTAGCATAAAAGAATCAACTTAACTTAATAAGTCAAGTCAAGAAGGCTTTTATGCCCTGTTTGGATTCCCAAACAATTAATTTTAACCTTAACTTTAACTTTAACTTTAACTCAATACACTACACAACAAAAACACACATTTTCCAATTCAAAAATTTTAATTTAACTTTAACTCAACACACTACACAACAAAAACACACGTTTCTCAAATCAAATTTATAATCACATCTTATTTGTCATTTTCCACAATCAAAATTAAAATTAAAATCAAAGTTACTTTAACTCTGAATCCAAACGCACCATAATTGATCAAGTAACTAAGAACATACTTAATTACTAATAAGAGTTGATTCAAGTGGTTCGGCACTTATTCCCCTTAAGGAAAGTCTCGAGTTTGAGTATTGTGAATGAATAAAATAATTGATTGTGAGAGTTTTACCTCTTAATAGACTGACTTGGCTCGAACTAGATTTGTCGGAGTCCATTATGCTACCAGATATCAAGTACACATCGAAAAAAAAAGAACCTACTTAATTTTTTACTTTTATTTACTCGCTTAATCAACGAGGCAATTTTATAAAAATTATAGTTGTACCTTACAACTTTTTTTGAATTGCAAATAAGTCCCATTTGGTTAAACCTCATAGGGGAGGAGAGAGACAAAGAGAGGGAGAGGGAAGGGCGACGAGTTCCTGATCGGGGTGGCGGGGCTCTGTTGCCGGCTACCATTGCTCAAAATCCCTCTCCTTTTGAATCGAAATGAGAGAGAAGGGAAATCGGAATAGTGGGGCTCGATCGTCAACTCCCACCACTCCGATCTCCTTTCTATCTCTCTTTCTCGATCTCTTCAATTTTGAAGAGAAAGAAGGGGCAGATGGAGCGAGCTGTCATTGTCATTGCCCCTGGCGATATAACCTACAAGCTCTGTGCTTGTCAGCGACCTCGTCTATGGCAAATGGCAATTCTTCATCTCCTCCTCCTCCTTCTTTTCTTTTGCAACCTTTTTTCAAGAAGATATTAAAATAATACAGTATAATTGCTGGGTCAAGAGTGTAAATATAAGGTGTCAAGTGAGTAGAAGCTTCCAACAACAGTGTAAATATAAGGTGTCAAGTGAGTAGAAGCTTCCAAGAGCTTCAAATTTTTAGCATTTGTTCCACGAAACAATAATTACTGAATTTATTAAACAAGCATTCTATTAAATGTTTAAAATTTCAGCTCTTAAATAAATGCTTAAATTTTAAACTCAGACAAATACAACCTTAGACTCTGTCTATAGTTCTTGACTTACTTATTGGTGCTTCCATTGCACCCTTAGTTAGAAATGAATAACAATGACTATGTTCAAAAAAATAGAGAAAATGTCTAAAGCGGAATTCTTGCACTTTATTTGGATTGCAATTTATGGAGAAGGAGGGAAAGAACGAGAAATTTAAATTTCAACCCAATTTTGATTTCCAATTTTATTGAGGAGAAGAAAAAAACGGAAATATATTACTATAAATTTGTTAAATTATTAGATTAACCTTGCTAATTTTAAAAAACTACGAGAAATCCATAAAATTTTAATTATTACTTTCGTTATCTTTTGAAAGAACCATGGTATTGGAAGAAACTCAGTAGATTTTCTGGTATGGAAAAGAAAAGTCCCATCTTAGACAAGCCAAGGTTATTCTTGTGGCATATTTAAAGGAGATTCTGGTGAATAAGAGAATTATTCAGCCAAAAAAAAAAGAGGTGGTGTTTGTGTACGCCAATTAAATGCTTAAATTAATTTTTTAACACTTAATGGGATTTAGTTTGTTTGTTTATCACAAAAAATAACTTAACTTATTAAGTTAAGTGAAAAAAAAAAGCACTTTGATTCAATAACTAAAAACCTACTTATTTTGTGACTTAATCGCTCAGCTGATCATTTTTTTACAAGATTTGCAGTGGTCCCCCAAACTTTTCCAATTTTGCAAAATGGTCCCATTGTCATTTTTGTGCAGAAGTTAGAGAGGGAGAGGAGAGAAAAGGAAAGGAGAGGCGACTAGACAGGAGGGGCAATGATGGCTTCGATCTCGATCACAATCCCAAGATTAGGTCATTGACTACCTCAAAAAAGGCAGTGACTTGATTTGAATAGTGGCGGTCTAGATTGGAGACACCACCTATCAAAATTCTCCTCTCTCTTCTTGAATTCGAGGGGAGAGTAAAGTAAAAGAAAAAATTATATCCGAATATAATTAGAAAAATTATTATATGGTCTCGATATCAATTTCGATTTCAGTTTTGGATACTCTATACGTAGGAATCGGAATCAAAATCTATTTTTATCGGTTTCTAATTTTAATACTCGGATCCTATCTTATTTTCAATACGAACTACTCGGACTCTACCCTAACGAGTAAGATCCGACCGGATTCTAGGATATCGAATTTCCATGTACACCCATAGTATGGACGGACTTGCTTATTCAAGGACGAGTCCAACATAATTTCTCATTCATGAGGAGACGGGGCCAGCCGCGGGCGGACTCTAAAAGTTGCATTTTCATCATCACTATAAATTTAAAAAAAAATCTCAATAAAGAACCGATTAGATCTTTTATTATCTAACAGTAATTTAATCCGCTGCGTACGGGACAGGATTAAGGCCACGTAAGCCACATGGCGGGGGGACGGGGATGAATGGGTTTGGACTCCTTTTGTCCCGGTGCTCGCAGATTGATCCACGATAAGCCACGTGTACGGCCAGGTGATGGCGGAATAAATAAATCGGGCCCCACCGGCAACACATGTCAGTGGGCCCCACATCACTAACCACCCCTCCCTCCCGGCTCCGTATATACGGCGTATGCCTACTCCCACGCACTCCCTGGACACGTGTCCGGTGACGTGGATGTTGCCTTGGCGCTCACCACCTCCTTCCTCGTCCTCCTCTGTTTCCCTTCTCAACTCTTCACTTTCCCACTGCAACCCAAAATCTCAGTGAGAGCAAGCGAGCGAGAACGAGAGAGAGGGAGATTGGGAATGCAGGGCTTGTGAGCCACTTGCGGAGTTCTTCGTCGCCGGCGTGGTCTCCTCATAGTTGCCGGGGATAGTCTGAGCGGTCAAATCCCAGCGGAAACCGTCAACGCGTTGTCTTCGACTCGATTTCGGTGCATTCGGGAAGAGATCGTCCGGTGATCGAGCTGAAGGTGAGCTGATTTTGGGGTCACGCTGCTGAATCATTGTCTTCGGTAATTCGGGCAATTTTTTTTTTCTTTTTTTTGGGGGGGCCCCGTTTTTGTTCACGATGGATTGGAGAGAAGCGAGGTTGCTTGTGAGATTAGGGCAGCAGACAGATACTACTTGAATGGAGCGTGGTCCCTGCGGCTCAATCTTCGTTGCCCCGATCTTCCATTACCGACAAACGCCGTTACGTTGATGAGAAAATACTAAAGTTATGGTTTTTACGGAGTTCCTGTTTGCAGTCTATCTTGGAATTTAGACGCTGAAGCTTTGATGCATGGAGAATTAGGTGTATGCCCCATAGAGCTATAGACTTTGGTGTTTCTATCCAGGAAAAAGTAGAGACTTTGGTTTAAGGATTATATCTTTTGGCATATTCTAGCATCGAAATTTTTTCATGATCAAAGCAAAGATTTTCATTTTTCATTTTTTTTTCTGGGTCCATTTTGATAAGCAGTTCTCAAAATTTCTGATTTTGTGTGTAAAATGAGTAAGATCAATGCTCAGTTATTAAAGAGAAAAATGATAAGAAAGGAACAAGAAGAAGTTTGAGATCTACTGGCAGATCTTAAATCTTATGTCTTTATGTTTTGTTGTTGGCAAGAAATAACCTGCATGTACATTAGAACTGCGGTATCATAGTTTCTGGGACATGTGATGCCAAGAATCAGTTATATTGCATCCAAGATGGATCAAAATTTATTTAATTGGTAGTGTATAGCATGTTAGCATTACAAAGTTTAATAGTATGAAAATGAATTACTATTCATTTTTATTTATTATTTTCTAAATAAGTGACATGGGATTTTTCATGAATGTTGCAACTATATATAAATAAAAAGTTCTGCTGCATCTGAAAAAACTTATATGTTAACCTGAGGAGGACCACTTGGTCTAGTTGGAGTTGAGAAGACTGGTATATACTATTTCTGGTAAAAAATTATCTAATGTTACTCCCTTGATCTTGATATTTCTGTGTCCTGTTCGGCCCCCTTAATCCTTTTGTCCCAAATCTATATTTGCTTGTGCATCTCTTTTCGGTTATGCAATTTTTTGCACATTTTAGGCTGATATGGCTCCTTTTCATGCAGCTCCTCGAGAAACCATCAATAAAGCAAGGTAACTTTAGTATCATTCGGGCTAGTCCTTGATTAGGGGTTTGAGCATGGGGAATCGGGAAGATGCAAAGTCTAGCAAGACCGAGAAACCCTCCACCCCTCCAGCTTCTTCGGTAATGCTGAGGACGCTTATATGTGCATAATTCTCTCTGCCCTGAAAAAATCTTGTTTTAATAAACATGATTTTCTCTTCACTTTATGTTCACTTCTTAAGATGAGTGGCTACTTATCATTAGTCTCAATCTTTTCCTCTTTCGTTCTCCGCATGACAGGATCAACCTCATGTTCATGTATACCCTGATTGGGCAGCTGCACAGGTTCTACACCAGCACAGATTTTTTTATTCTCTTTTCATTTGGACAATTTCTGTCCTCAATTGCTCTATATTGAAATTCTGGCTCATTAGAGAAAGCTCTTGCATTTTTTAGGCATATTATGGGCCTAGATTGGCTCTTCCTTCATATTACAACTCTGCAGTGCCACCTGGGTATGCTCCACATCCCTACATCTGGGGTCCTCCACAGGTATTGCCCCCAACTAATCAAATATTCCATGTTATAATTCCGCGTCTTTCATCTAAATGTGTTAAAATCATCTTTTGTTTGTTGCAGCATATGATCCCACCTTATGGGGCTCCTTTTGCAGCAGCCTACTCACATGGAGGTGTTTATGCACATCCTGCAACTCCTATTGTAAGCCATCTCATCATCTGATGATTTTCATGAGTCCTATATTGATCTTTGTCATAACTCTAATTGGTCATATTGTGTAGACTCCAACTCCTATGAGCGGAGAAACTCCATCAAAGTCGTCAGGTGATGCGAGTCGTGGCTTGATGAAGAAGTTGAAATCCTTTGACGGGCTTGGAATGCCAATTACCAATGGGAATGTGGAAGCTGCTGAGAACGGGACTAAACCGAGGGTGTCAGAGAGGTTTGTGGGGCTAAAACATTTCGTGTCTGCTACATTTTATTGATTCATTGCTACTGGCATAAGTTTTCCTAAACGTGTCTGTATTTTTGAATTATAAATAAATTAGCAGCACAGAGACTGAAGGTACCAGTGATGGCAGTGATGGTAACACAAGCGGGGTGAGATTTTATTGGCCTTGTGGCATCTTTTCAAAATTGTCTTCACATATAAATATCCTTCTTACGTAATAACTTAAAACTATATTCATGTATTCCCCTAACAGGCCGATCAAATCAGGAGAAAAAGAATGTATGATGGAACACCACCAGCTGGTAAAGACTTGAATACTTTATTTGAAATGTTCATAAATGCTTTAGAGGTGCTAAGAGTCCTATTTGTATGTTTCATTTGGGTTTTGGATGTTTTAACTGTAACAACTGAAGGAAGCGGCAAACAGGATATAACTGAACAAAAGCGAGAAGAGAAATGATGAACAGTAACTATGTTCACGGCTCTTGTTGCATCTGGGCGAACTCTCCCATTTAAAGATGTCTTGAGAGGTCCATCTCGAAGGAAATAACAAACTGAAAAAGAAAAAAGTTGTGTATGCTATGCAGATTAAGTTGAAGGACAAATACAAGGAGTTCCAATATGTTTTTATGATGTTACTTAGCTACACACTGAAATCATGTTTAATGTCTGTAGCTGTCGCGAAACCTGAGGGAGGTGCAGCTCCTGACGTAAATTTGAAAGTTCCCTCGGAGACCTGGTTACTGGTGAGCTACTTGTATGGTTTTACTTACAATGCTGTTCCCTCGTCTGAGCAGTTCTAACTTCGGAACACTCTTTGGTCAGAATGAGAGGGAGCTGAAACGGGAGAGAAGGAAACAGTCCAACCGTGAATCTGCCAGAAGATCAAGATTGAGGAAGCAGGTAAGGATAATACTCACTTTGATATGTAGTGCCTGAAATCTAGACTTTGTTGCTGATTTTTTCTCTACTTTTATGTCCAAGGCTGAGGCTGAGGAACTTGCAAATAGAGTGGGATACCTGACTGACGAGAATGCAGCTCTTACAGCAGAAATCAACCTACTGATGGAAGATTCCAATAAGCTGAGACGAGAAAATGCTATGTTGATGGTATCATTCTGTATATTCCTTTTATCATTCCACTGTTTTCCTTTTACCCAAGCTGAATTATATGATTTTAAACTGTGTTGGTGCATTCAGGAGAAGCTGAAGCATTTGGAGCCTGAAGGAACTGGTGAGGAGGGATCAGATACTGAGGTCGAGGAAGTATTACCTCTTACTACCGAGAACTTGCTCTCCAAAGTGGATAATGCGGGTTCTAGGGAAACGAGCACTGAAGAGGAAGGGGCATATGAGCAGAACTTAAGTGCAGGTTCTAAGCTGCGTCAGCTCTTGGCTGCAAAACCGAGAGCTGATGCTGTGGCTGCTACTTGACCGAGCTGCTCCATTTTCAGCTTGTAGCTTGGGGTATCAATAATCAGTCTTAACTTTTCAAACTCAACCGAATATTTGGTGTTGATGACATAGAATTTTTAACATAGCTTGGTCACATATGCATAGTCTGTGGTTCGTGTTTGATCGCTTGGGTGGACCTCATCGTGGCCATCCTTGTGATTTGCTAACAGAGCTGAGTTGCTGAACCTTAAAAGAGTTATCTGAACTGCTCGGGGGCTTTTATATTCATGGGAAATGATGGCTATTAGTATTATTTTCCTTGGAATCTGCAACTTAATTGAATGCTGAAAGTTGCATTAAAATGAATAGTGATTTTTGTGTATTGACTTTGCCGTTGGCTCGAGCATCTGACGAAGCCACTATTCAGTGGCTCTTGGATCCAATCTAGATGATCGAGTCCGATCTGATCTGAGTCCTTCCTTTATTGAATTGACCGTTGAGGCAACTTAAGATGGTAAATTGTGGTCCTCGGGTCACCAGTTTAAATCTGATCTTGGTCCATGGAGTTAGGGATGGCAATGGGACCAGGCGCTGACCCAACTTAATTTGGTTGTTTGACACGGAAAACTGTCAAGGAAGAATTAAACCCCAATGCTCTCAATAATGAATCCACGGACCCCTGTCCAAAGCCCCCAACCACGCGGAGACGGGTCAAAAGGACCTGGCTGAGCATGTGTTCTCGGCGAGAAGGTTGAAAGACTCTTAACTCCTCCTTCTTATAGAAGGGTCCGAGCCCTTCCCCCTTAAGAGTGGGATGGGGAGCTCATCTCGGTTGAAAGACTCTTAACTCCTCCTTCTTATAGAAGGGTCCGAGCCCTTCCCCCTTAAGAGTGGGATGGGGAGCTCAGCGTGCGCCGCCGCCGCCCTTCACCCACGCACCCCCGGCCCCCCTCACCCCCCCCCCCCCAAAAAAAAACCAAACCAAATCACACACGCATTCTCATAAAGAGTTGGAGCCCCTCCCCACGGAGGGGGTCGAGGAGCAGTTCACTGGGCTTCAGGCCCCAAATGTTCGGATAAGGGCCACGGCTGAAGCAAGGCTCATGCAGTCTCATACTAAGCGGAGCAAGTCAATTCCATCCCTTGGCCTGATGGTCCAAAGATAACAAGAGAGGTTCCTGCGAGTTTTCCCATGAATACTTATATGTTGACTCTTTTTTTGGTAAGTTCACTGTTCATTACCAATAATTTTGGCTCTTTTCCCTATAAAGATTCTTACTCGAGTGTCGGAGGGAGTTTCTAGAGAAAAACTCTGCTGACCCTTGTTTCTGTGGTTTATGGCCTTCCAAGCAGTGGTACAAAACACGAGAGTTTGGTGAGAAAGCAAGTGAGTGGCTTTGGAATCATAGAAAATGAGAAGATGTAACACACCCTTATAATTTTGCAATCAAAGTTTTAAAATTTTAACTCTAACTCTAATTCTACTTATTACACAACAAAAATCAATAATTCAATTATTACCTTTTCATTTTTTCAATTTTTTAATCATTCAATTCAATTTTTAATATTGAATTCTCTCATCTATCCATTACATTTTTTACAATCCAATAGCACAATCATTATTTTCTCTCATCTATTCATTACTTTTTCACACTTTTTTTCTTATAATTCAACAATACAATCATTATAACCCAATTGAAATCAAAACTCAACTCTACTTAATTCTAAAACCAAACACACTAAGTTTTTTTTTTTTTTCAGATTTAGTGAAAGATCTTAGTGGAAGAAACATTTGGATTCTTTCTCTGCATCACCTTCCATACTCATACTCTCTAAGTTAATCTTCGAACCCGTCCCAAATTTGTAAAAGATTTTGAATGAAAATTTTCAAATTCTTTTCACTAGTTTATCGACTCCTTACTAAAAGCTGTCTTTTAACCATTGACAGAATTTTATCATTTTTGAGAAAAGACTAATTTTTCTTATAAATGGAGAAAATTCATAATTGAGAGAGTTTTACCCTTAGTGGACCAACATGATTCGAACTGAACCTGTTAAGTTTCTGGATATCATCGCAACACGGAAAAAATGCTATAGAATTAGTTATTGGTAAAAAAAATGTTCAAATATAAATTATATTAATGGAGTAATTATTCGATAAAACTAAATTATGATATCATCTATGACTTTAAACGATATCATGAAGAATCCAAAAGAAGCTAAAATGAAACTAAATTTCATCAAATGTGGAACTAATGATATCTTGAGTGATTTCGAGAGAGTTGGATTAGATCTGATAAGAGAATAAGTGAAAGTTTTAATTAAATAAAAAATTAAATGTAGATTAGTTATTGATATGATATATATGACTGGTATATTAGTAATTTAAGTTTAATACGTCTCGGACGGGTGTTGAGGCAAAAATCTTGAATCCTCTAAAAGTCTACAGATTTTGACATATATTATAAAATCTCATCTCAAAACCCAACGCTTAAGATCTATTAACGAACTATAAAGGTATAAGTCGGGTGTAAAACCCATTTACATAAATACATTGCCATCGCTACGTGGAGCGATGGTCGCAAAGATTCTCTCCGAAGCTATAATTGACATTCTTAGTTGATTGAACTCGAGCTGCTGTGAGAGGACGAGGAAGATTTAGGGGTGTGAATAAAAAAAAATCATGTTGATTTGGGCGGGGCATACTATATTTCATTTTCTAGCCATTATCGACGGATAATAATAAATAAAAAGTCAAAATGGAAGGCCATTTTAAGAAAAAAGACCCCCCATCCAAGTTCCATAGTCTCTAGGCTTGATTTTCCGATCATTATTTAACCTACTCTCAGTTTGGCCAGTTCCCCATTTGGGTTGGTTGTGGGCGAGGAGGGATTCGATCTCGGTACCGTGATTCCTAGTAGCGTGCTCTAATCCTCTAAGCTACAGGAGTCCAGCCTGACGTCGGCATCCTTGTAGCTGCTCTTCTTGATCCTGCAGGGCTTATGGATAATGCCCCGGATGGAAGATAAACTACATCACGTCCAAGGCTTCCAATTTTTGGGTTGGTTGCTATTTATGACGGATGATGAGGAAAAGGCCAATCAGATTTGAATATCTGTCTAGCTTGACGAAAGAAAAGAAAAATTATTTATTTATTATATTTAGGGTTTGCACTTTCATAGATGAATACGCATATCAAGGATTTGATTTAATGATGGAATTGTAGTTGTCGAGCTGAGAAAGTAACCTTACCGGTAGTGGTGAAAACCCTCTTTCACCATTCAAAGCGGAAAGCAAAGCATCATAACATAAAGAAAATTAGGTTTTGACTTGAAGTTGAAGATTTTTTTTTTTGCCCCCCGAATTGGATTCCTAGTTATGAGGATGTCTTGTCGTCCTTCTTTGATTTCTATTACCAATTCGAGACATGTCGATAGGAAAGGGAACTCCCCTCACGTGCCTTCCTACCTCTTATCTTGCGTCAATTCATCACAAATTTCCAATGTGTTGTTATTTTCCACACGAATAGTATCTTATCCTTTATTTTTCCGTTTGCCCATTTTTAGCTACGTGAAAGACCATCGCACTTAATAAGGAACAAAGTAATTAAAATAAACAAAGGAAGCTAAATCAATGGAGTGCAAAGAGTGCCTTGACGAGAATTGAGGTTAGAGCCTATAAAATGGATCGTGCTAACAATTGTGTCACTTTAGATTATATCATAAAGAACATATGTTCGTTATTATAAAACTCCTAAAAGTTTAACATCGCCACCACTTATTGTGAAAAAGTATATGATTGCAACAAAATTGCACAAATAGTACGTCATAAATTTGAATGGTGAATATTCTCATTGATACTTTCCCATCTTATTATCTTTATCATTGCGAGAAATAATTATTAAAATTTTCTATTCATAAATATATATATATATATATATATATTTAAAATTCTCTTTGTGATGGACATGTGGCCCAATAAGGGCCACTTTCCCCCCTTTTTTTTACACGTGGATTAGTTTAAGTAGTTCGTCGCTTGTTTCACTTAAGTCAATTCTTGGGTTTGAATCCTTGTGAACAAGGTTGTCAGAATCGCGATTCTACCTAGAATCGGTCGAGGGTCGTGGAATCGTGAATCGTAGAATCGAATCGTGAATCGTAAGATTTTACCTATAATTAAAAAAACAGCATATATATATATACATACACATCAAATCTCATGTCAGAAATAGTAGAAGTAAACATCAAATGATAAATCTTGTTGCTTTCTATTTTGTTCGTCAAAATCAGATGGTGCTTAGTCTTCACAAGAAAGCGCTCCCACTATAACAACCTCAAATGAAATTTTTTTGTTCGGTGATAAACCTCAAATGAAAATTGATATAGTACCGTGGTCACGAATCTTATAGGCGAAGTTGTTTTTTCTCCCTAACTTCTTCTTGGTCTATTCCTTCTTGGAATCATCTTTGCCTCTAAAAAGTTGAAAAAATTTCAGCCTAAATCATCTCAAACCATACGACAATCAGGAATTGGCCGGAACTCAATTCGAAGCAGTTCTAGAAACTTTCCAAGTCCCTATCACTTACAGTCAGGAGACAAGTTTTAAACTTTTCATAAAATAAGAGAACCGATGAGCAATACTGTTGCACAATGAGAGAGATGAGAGGGGAAAGGGAGGGGGCATATGACTTTGGGTTGAAACTAGAATCGTAGAATCTGTTTGATTCTACGATTTTGCGAATCGAATCGCGATTCAATCACGATTCTACCTTTCCGATTCATGCCATAGAATCGGAATCGGTAACCACCCCTTGAATCGTAGAATCGTAAGATTTTACGATTCGAATCGTGATTCTAACAACCATGCTTGTGAATGCATAAAATCCAAGCTGTGAAAGTTTTACCCATTAGTGAACCAATCCTGCTTGACTAAAAAAAAAAAAAGATTCCATCCAAGTTCCATAGTCTGTATGCTTGATTTTACGACCGCGATTTACCTACTCCTATGGGGAATGTTCCTTCCCAAGTTGGGCCAGTTCCCCTTTTGGGCTGGTTATGGGCGAGGAAGAACGGTCTTAGTTCCTGAATATTCACACGATGAAAAGTAAAAATAACTAATATTAAATGGTTCTGAATTCATAGAATTTCCTTTAGTTGCTCGAACAACCCAAAATTCAGTTATTTCAACTACATCATGTCCAACCCAAAATTTCATAAAATTTCATGATGAGGAATAGTCGAACCAGATTTGAATAGCTGTCTAACTTGATAAAATAAAAAGGAAAAAAAATTGTTTATATTGATTTATTTATTATATTTAGGGTTTGCACTTTCATAGATGAACGTGCATACCAAGGATTTGATTTGACGATTGAATTGCGATTTGTCGAGCTGAGGAAGGAAGCTTCCCCGGTAGTGGTGAAAACTCTCTTTCACCATTCAAAGCGGAAAGCAAACCATCATAATAGAAAGAAAATTAGGTTTTGACTTGAACTTGAAGAATTTCTTCTTCTTGTTTCTTTTTTTTTTTTTTGTCGGAATCGGATTGGTAGTTATGTGGATGACTTATCGTCTTTCGTTGATTTCCTAATACCAGTTTGATATATGTCGAGAGGAAAGGGAAATCCCCACATGTGCTCTCCTACCTCATAACTTGCGTTAAGTCGTCACAAATTTCCAATGGGCTGTTCTTTTCCACATGATTGGCCTTTTATCCTTTATTTTTCATTTTGCCCTTTTTTGTTAGGTGAGAGATTATCGCACTTAATAAGAAACAAAATAATTAGAAAAAAGGGAAGTGAAATCAGTGGAGTGCGAAGAGTGCCATGGACGGGAATTGAGATCAGAGCCCATAAAACGGAGCGTGCTAACAATTGTGTCACTTTAGATTTCATCGTATAGTACATGTGTCCTAATAGTTTTGCATCACCACCACTTATTGTGAAAATGTATATGATTGCAAGAAAATCGCTCAAAATAGTACGTCGTAAATTTCTTAATAATCGAGAAAAGAATATTTTATGAGATTTGAATTTACCAAACTACAAAAATAAAATAGCTTTCCCAAATGAAAATTACATGCTTTCAATAATTTAAGTTCAAATTGCTTACATTAATGTCAAAATTTGACATGTAAAAAGATTTTTTAACATTTTATTTAACATATGAAATATTGGAAATCTGATTTTAAATTCCCTAGGCCCAGCGATCACCATGCTTACTGGTAATTTGAGTGCCCAAGTTAATTCACTTTCCCTCCCAACTTGTAATATACTTTCCCAGTTGGGGGTGACTGTCTAGATTACCAGTAATTATGTAACATTACCGGTCGATATCAAATATGGCAATGAACATTGCGTAATTTTAAAAATGGGAATCTATTTCAATGGGAACCTAAATTACTAGTAATCACCTCTATTGAAAAAAAAATTCTAGTAATCTCAAATATTAATGCACCAAAAGTTATGCTGCCAAAGTTTATATATTCTTTAAGTTTATATTTTGAAACAGCTCTTTTTTATTTTATATAGTTTCCAAAATCTACCTAATAATGGAGCAAAAATATTTGATTCAACTCTAATCACTCTTAAATCTCATGTAAAACCTATTAGGGAGAGTTTGTGAGATTGAGAGTTTTGCATCCAAGGTTAGGGTTTAATCTCTTCGATTTGATTTCTCCACCTGTTGTGCTCATCGATCTTTTGCTCATAGTGAAAGCCGAAGCCTCCTTTTCCTGTGGATGTTTCCCTCTTGATCACACCGATTGAGAGGGTTTTACCATGTAATTGTTCGTGTGTCGTTCTTCTCTTCTCTACTCTTTTCTCTATTTCGTTATTCGATCGGGTCGATTTCTCCAACAAATTGGTATCAGAGCCATGGTTAGGGTTCCGCAATCAACTCATTCCGAGATTGTGACAACGAAATTTGATATCGAGAAGTTCGATGGGATCACGAATTTCAGTCTATGGCAGGTTTGGACGACTACAATCTTGGTTTAAAACGGCTTGAAGAAGGTCGTGACGGGTAATAAGCCTAAGAAGATGGAGCAGTTTGAGTGGGATGAGCTTGATGAGAAGGCTTTGTTCGCAATTCAATTGTGCCTTACGAACAATGTGCTGTAGGAGGTACTCGTGGAGAAAAAGGCATCAACTTTGTCGAGGAATTTGGAAGCCCTATACATGACAAAGTCTCCGGCTAATCGACTCATGTTGAAGCAGTGGCTGTACACCTTCCGTATGGCCGAAGGCACATTGATTAAGGATCATATCTTTGAATTTATTACTCTCTTGAATGACCTGAAGAATGCCGAGGTTAAGATAGATGATGAGGATCAAGCTTTGCTATTATTGTGCTCTTTACCGTTTTTATATAAGACTTTCAAGGAGACCATGATTTCTGGTAAAGATAATCTCACGTTTGAGGATGTGAAGGGTAGCAAGCTTGATGAGCAAGCCTAGGGTTTGGTTGCTAAAGGAAGGCATCGGTCTAAAGGTTGAGGTCAAAACAGATCGAGGTCCAAATTGAGGTATAAGGATAAATTTTGTTGTTATTGCAAGAAGAAAGGTCATATTGTGGGAGAGTGCTACAAGCTAAAGAACAAGCAGAAGGCTGAGGGCAATGAGAAATGGAAGCAGAAGGCTGATGTCTCTGATGCTAGTGTAGCCAAGAACAATGATAATAATGTGTTGTTGGTGACTACGACTGAGAAGTCTAAATTTACGTAGGAATGGATCTTGGATTCTGGATGTTCGTACCACATGTGTCCCAACAAGGACTGGTTCTCCACTTATACATCATTTGAAGGTAGAGTTGTCTTTATGGGAAATAATGCGGCCTGTAAGACAGTTGGAATAGGTACAATTCAGATTAGGATGCACGACGGGGTCATCAAAACTCTATCAAATGTCAAGCACATGCCTGACTTGAAGAAGAATCTTATCTCTTTGGGTGTTCTTGACTCGAATGGTTGTAAGGTTGTCATCGAGTCCAATGGCAAGAAGGTATCTTGTGGAGCTCTCGTGTTAATGAGTGGTCAAAAGACCGGCAACATATATGTTCTTTAGGGTTCAACAGTAACTAGAGCAGTAACAGTCTCCTCATCTGTTACAGAGTCGGATTAGACTCAATTTTGGCATATGAGTCTTGGTCATATGAGTGAGGCAGGTATGACTGTTTTGAGTAAGAGAGGCCTCCTCCTGGGTCCAAGAGTTGGGAAGTTAGATTTCTGCAAGCATTGCGTTTATGGAAAGCAAAAGCGTGTCAGTTTTGGTACAACAATGCAGAGAAAGAGGGGCACCCTTGACTACATTCATTTCGATTTATGGGGCCTGGTTCAAGTTACCTCAAAGGGAGGTCACATATATCTCCTGATTTTTATCGATGACTACTCCATAAAAGTTTAGGTCTACTTTCTGAAGAACAAGAATGAGGTTTTCGAGACCTTTAAGCAGTGCAAGACTCTATTGGAGAACATACATGGAAGACTGTCAAAAAGTTGAGAACTGATAACGATCTCAAGTTTTGTGGGGCTGATTTTAATGAATACTACAAGAAAGAAGGGATTGACTGACATAGCACCATTATTAGTACCCCACAGCAGAATAGCATTGCAGAGAATTAACAGAACTCTACTCGAGAGAGCCCGGTGTACGCTTTCCAATGCAGGCTTAGGAAAGGAGTTTTGGGCAGAAGCCGTCAACTTGGCATGCTATTTGGTGAACCAGTCACCACATCGGTCTTTGGAGCTGAAGACTCCAGAAGAGTTATGGTCAGTTAATCCTCCTAATTACTCTCATCTGAGAGCGTTCGGTTGTCCTGCTTATGCACATGTTAATGATGGGAGGCTAAAACCCGAGGGCAGTTAAATGTATATTTTTTGGTTTTACACATGGTGTGAAAGGCTATAGATTGTGGTGCCCTGAGACTAAGAAATTTATTGTTAATAGAGATGTCACTTTTAATGAATCTGTGATGCTTTACTCAAGAAAATAGTTGCATGTTCTTGTTGACATAGGAAAGCGGGGTGTTTCGAGCAAGCTGGAGTTTGAGGCTAGAAGTTCTCCTAAATGGCAGGAGATTGTTGCGGATACTCCAAATCAAACAGAGGCTCCGTCTAGGTCACAATCACCTTCTTCGCCTCAACTGTAGAATTATATGTTAGCTCGTGACAGGGAGAAACGGTAGATCAATCCACCTCAGAGGCTCGGTTTTGAAAATATGGTTGCATATGCCTTAAGTGTCGCTAAGGGCATTGATTCAGCTGATCTAACTAGCTACTCTGAGGCTGTTCAAGCTCCTGATTCCAATAAGCGGCTTGTGGCTATGGAAGAGGGGATGGAGTCCCTACAGAAAAATGGGACTTGGCAAATATTAAACCATCCACCGGGACGAAGATTGTTGGCTGCAAGTGGATGTATAAGAAGAAGGAAAGATCGGGTCCTAAAGACACTAGATATAAGGCAATGTTGGTCGCAAAAGGCTACAGTGAAGTGGAAGGAGTTAATTTCCACGATGTTTTCTCTCCAGTGATGAAGTACACGTGCATTCGGGCGTTACTTGCTCTTGTTGCACTATACAACCTTGAGTTAGAGGAGTTAGATGTGAAGACTGCTTTTCTGCATGGTGATCTAGAAGAAGACATATATATGCAACAGCTTGAAGGCTTCAGGGTTGAAGGCAAGGAAAATCACATTTGCCCTTTGAGAAAATCCTTATATGACCTGAAGCAGTCTCCTCAACAGTGGTATAAGAAATTTGACTCCTTTATGTTAAGCATTGGTTTTGTTAGAAGCAAGTATGATAGTTGCTTTTATTTATATCGCCTTAATGATGGGCCTTTCGCATATTTACTACTGTACGTGGATGATATGTTAATTACTGCTAAGGACTCATATGAGATTGATCGATTGAAGGCCATGCTTAACTCTAAATTCGAGATGAAGGATCTTAGTACAATCAAGAAAATTTTGGGGATGGATATTTCAAGAGATAGGCGCTCAGGAAAGCTATTTCTATCTCTGCAGAGATACATGGAGAAGGTCCTAGACCGTTTGCGATGCATAATTCAAAGCCGGTCGAGACTCCCCTAGCTGCACACTTAAAGCTTTTGGCTTTAGCGTCACCACAGACAGAGGAGGAAGAAAGGTACATGTTTAAGGTTCCCTACTCCAATGCAATCGGTAGTTTGATATATGCAATGGTGTGCATGCGCCCCGATATTTCCCATGCTATTAATGTAGTGAGTAGATATATGGCTAAGCTAGGAAAGTTACACTGGCAGGCAACTAAGTGGATTTTGAGGTATTTGCGGGCACTTCTGATATTTATTTGGAGTTTGAGAGAAGCTCGAAGGGTCTAGTTGGCTATGTAGACTGATTATGCAGGAGATTTAGACCGAAGAAGATATCTCACAGGTTATTTGTTTGCCTTCGGTGATTGTGCTATCAGCTGGAAGGCCACGCTATAAGCTAGAGTGGCGTTATCAACTACAGAAACAGAGCATATGGCGATCATAGAGGCTGTGAAGGAAGCCATTTGGTTGAGAGGTTTATTCAGGAAGCTGGTTATGGAGGAAAAAATGACTATCATGTATTGCGATAGTCAGAGTGCTATACATCTCACCAAGGATCAAATGCATCATGAGAGGACAAAGCACATTGACGTCAAGCATCACTTCGTTCGAGACATGGTGGCTTAGGGGGATGTTCAGATTCAAAAGGTTAGTACAAATGATAATCCAGCTGATATGATGATCAAGGCTTTGCCCATTGCCAAGTTTGACAATTACATGGGCTTAGTTGGTACCCTGCATAGATCGAGTTAGGCCGGAGGAGTCTTTGGCAAAGGAGTGCATGATGAGCATATTGTTTAAGTAGCTATGAAAAATACAGGCCAAGGTGGAAATTTGTTGAGCGTGTATTGCATTTTCAGTATTTTTGCGGACACTCGGAGTTACGAAGATTTGTCGGAATCAACCGAAAAATCAAGTAGAATTTATTATGGAAGTCGGCTGCTATAATTCTAAGGTCAATGGTAGCTATGGGAATTCAAGTACAAAGGGGATACTTGCATGTATAGCGACAAGTGACAGTGGAGTTAACTGAGAGCAGCAGCTGCGGCTGCCATATTTTGAGGGCTGCACCAAGGGCGGAGCCAATGTATATTTAGGGGGGGCAATTGCTCCCTCTGAACTTTGGAATTTTTTAAGTTTTACTCCTAAAAGTATGAGGTTTTTTTTACGTAAAATTTGTATTTTGCCCCCCGAACTTTGAAAATTTTAAATTTTGCCCCAAAAATATGAGTTTGCCTCCCCTGAAGTAAAATCTTGGCTCCGCCCTTGGTTGCAGCCTTCCGACCTTTACTCAGCCCGTGCTCTGTTTTTCGAGTCCAATTTATTTCACCCGATGAGGCCACTAAAAGTCGACTTCTTTACTTGATTTCTTACTCTAATCACTTTGTAATTTCATCTAAGTCCAATTGTGGAGAGTTTGTGAGATTGAGAACTTTGTATTGGGATTAGGGTTTTCATCTCTTCGATTCGATTTCTCCACCTTTTATACTTCTCGATCTTTTGCTCATAGTGAAAGTCAAACCTCATTTACCTGTGGATGTTTTTCTCTTGATCACACCAATTGGGAGGGTTTTACCACGTAGTTATTTGTGTCGTTCTTCTCTTCTCTACTATTTCTCTATTTCGTTGTTAGATCGGGGCGATTTCTCCAACAAATATGATATAGATCGCATATTTATTAACGGATTTTGAGAAATATTAGTAAATATCAAATTATGAACAACGAGATATATATAAAGATTTATAAAGAATTACAGTAAATTTGACTTTTATATAATTATAAAACGAATTCAAAATTTGAATGCTTCTTCATAAAATTACTCCGTAGCTTCACAGGGGCTTCTATATCCAGTTAATTACTTAAAATTAAGCCATTAGTTTGTTATTTAGATGAGGAGCAAGAACTCTTAGGTATACATCGCAGGCATTAGGCTTCTTGGCTTTTTCCTTTTCAAATTGTATTGATCTTGCAAGAGAAAAATATTCGAGAAACTTACCTAAAATGGCTCATGGTTTACCTGTTTTGTCAAATTTATCATATGCTTTTTTTTTGTCAAATCTATCCAATGGTTTACTTTTTGCATCAAATCTATCTCAGCGTTATCTTTTCCGTCGACATCTAACGACCGTACTGACGTGGCGCCCACGTGGCAAACGTGGCCCACTATCTCTCCACGTGTCACGTCAGCACGGCCGTTAGATGTCGACGGGAAAGATAACGCCCGGATAGATTTGATGCAAAAAGTAAACCATGTGATAGATTTAACAAAAAAAAACATATGATAGATTTGATAAACGGGTAAATCATTGATCATTTTAGGTAAAAATCCCAAAAATATTCTCCAAAAGTTCCACTTCTACATTGGGCAATACTAATCAAACATCTATTTCCAAACCTCGTTCGGACATTAGTTTGAGGGTAATGAGCCTGCATGGTGAACTAATATAATAAATTTAAATCCCGTTTGGTAGGCCAGATATAGGTATAGGTTTTCAACATAATATATATGTAACATAGTTGAAGTTTTTGAGTTTTGTCCCCAAAAGATTGTTCATCTCTCCAACCCCCACCCCACCCCAACGATATTATATTATTTGATTTTGCCCATAATTTTTCTTTTGAATCCTAGCAAATATAAATTGCGTGTACTTAATTAAGAAGGAACTAATTTGTTTTAATTTTTAGATAATAAAATACCCTTTTCTGAAATAAAATATCTCCTTCAAAACAATGATCTGAATATTTATAAATATTTGGCAAATCTTGGTGCAAAATTTTATTACTTGTTATGTTTGATATTGTTTTATTCGTTCCCCTAAAAAACTTTTGCCTCCGTCACAGGGGAAGGGTAAAGCAACGGATTGGATAGGATTATTCATTTAGGCACCAATCCTGCTCAACGGACGAGATTAGTCAGAATTAGGAAAAGATAGATATGCCCCATACTTTAAAGATTGAATTCGAACTCGTGCTTTGCACGGTCTTCTTTTTAATTATTACTTTTCACAATTTTTAAAAAATAAATTTACTTATTATAATCAGAAGAATTAAGAATTTTTTCGGTACGAAGAAGAATTAAGAATTTCAAATAATAATATTAATATATTAGGCATTGTTAATATACGGTACTTACATTCTTATGATTAGCCAATTTTCATAATTAAATCACCTTGTTTAATGAAAGGTCCTAATTAAATCACCTTATTTTCTTGTCAGCTTCAACAATTCTCTTCTCCATGCACGATCGAGCAAGCTTGAATTGTTTTTTCTTTTTCTAAAACCAACACTTTAGATCATCTGTCCATTAGTTTTGCAAAATAAGCCTCATTAATAATATACTGCAGGAACACATAATATTACAGGGATAAAAGAGGGAAGATAGCAGAGAATTCCTAAATATACTGCTCATTGTTGCTTAGATCATCATCACCAGTGATTGATTCCAATCCCTCGACAGCCTCTTAATCAGTTTGTTGTCCCACTGAATCAAGATGTATATCGGCACGAGTTGTGTCATTTTGCTTCTTACTTCTTAAATTAGGTAAACCCATGCCCAGACTTTGAATTCTAAGTCGTAAAGGTACAACGTCCAATTTGGTGTCAGCAGCAGCTCCACTCCTGCATAATTTTCAGACCGAAATCATTGTAAGCATCAAGAATTTGGGCAGCATGAGTTGTGTTCTTTTGCTTCGCCTTTTGCTTCTTATTTGTTAATTGGGCAAACCCATCCATCTGCATTGCTCTGCACCTCGACCTAGAGCCAAGGAAGTGTCGGTTAAAGAATATTGTAGGGACCATCAAGCCAATATCCCCACGAAAAACAGAATGACTTGGCAGCACATAGGCCTCGAGAAGAACTGTTTTGGCATTGGTCAAGGCCACATATGCATCATCAGTTGAGGCTGTTGCCTTGAGTATCACGGTCACCTTCCCTTTATGCTGAATATTTAATTATTGGTCCTTTTACTCTATTTGATTTGATTTTTATTTTTCATTATATTCCAACATCGCTAATCTCTATCAATTCTTTTATGCATGACTCCATCTCATGCTACAAAAAAAGATGCTGCAAAAGAATTTGGAAAAGGTAAACAAAAAAGAGTATACCCGTAGCCGCCCGCTCGTTAACAAAAATGGATTCGGGGCATCAGATTAGTAAAGATAGCAACGTTTCATATCTGAGGAGGACAGAAAGGTATAAAGATACATACATACATACAAGAGCACATTGACATCGAAAAGGGTTCAGTCTGAATTGCCCGGTTTCTTACCGTGAACCTGACAATATGTGATTTATAGATGAAGGCATCCCGGTTTACAAAAATACGAAGTACATCACTCAGTAACAAAAAAGAAAAAATTGAGATAAATGATTATTAGATTGACCAAACTTTGTCGGTCCGTAACAATAAAGTCAAAATTTGAAATAAAATTGGAGGGCATTTCAATTATTTTGCCAAAATACACAATAGAAATGCTTACATCGGTTAACCTTTGCCAATTTCTTTTGGAGGAGTAGAAGGGGCGGCTGGCTATGGTTTCGCCGGCGGCTGACGTTAATGAATTAGGCAATGTGACCGGAGCGCAAGCAAGCACGAATGGGGGCTGAGCAGAATAGGATTAACCAGAGACTTGAGGGAGAACCGTGGAGGGTGAGAGATGCCGGTTGGGCACTGCCAGCTGAGGGAGGAGAGGGGGCGACTTGGGATATGCTGGCGGGAGGAGGAGAGGGGGCGCCTCGGGGATTTGCCGGCGGCTGACGTTAATGAATTAGGCAATGTGACCGGAGTGCAAGCAAGCACGAATGGGGGCTGAGTAGAATAGGATTAACCGGAGACTTGAGAGAGAACCGTGGAGGGTGAGAGGTGCCGGTTGGGCACTGCCAGCCGAGGGAGGAGAGGGGGCGACTTGGGATATGCTGGCGGGAGGAGGAGAGGGGGCGCCTCGGGGATTTGCCGGAGGGAGCAAGAGAGGGGTCGGCTAAGGTTTGATTGTATTGGCTATAACTAATTGGAGGAGGTGGAAGTTTTTTTTTAGCATTTGTTTTATGTAATTAAATTGTTTCGGTATGTTTTGGGGTGATTTTTTTTATAATTATAAAAAATAATAAAAATAAAAACCCGAAAGTCAACAATTCAAATTCGTAACATCCAAATAATTCAATCAATTTAGAGTGGGTGATTCTAACAATTCGAATGTTAAAATAATCTAAAATAGACTTATATTATACTTACTTATTCAATGTACAACAATGTAAATTTAGCCATTTGAATATGTTTTTTTTTCAAAATCAATTGTCCTATATAAGAAATATTTGTGTATTTTTTTTCCAAGTAATATTTATATAAAAAAACAATTGTTATATGTATTTTTTTTATATGCGCCTTTTTTTCTAAAATAAGAACTACATAATTAGGATAGTTCAACATATGACAACACGTGACGAAATCCACATGGAAACGATTACACGTGGCAACGCTTTGGCGACACATGGCGAAAGCCGGAGAGACTAACGCTTACTCGTGACACAACTTGATTAAATGTTTCAAGTATTATAT
This sequence comes from Punica granatum, assembly GCF_007655135.1. Lineage (NCBI taxonomy): Eukaryota > Viridiplantae > Streptophyta > Magnoliopsida > Myrtales > Lythraceae > Punica > Punica granatum. Next base: position 43,376,417 of record NC_045127.1, on the reverse strand, counting down.
ATTATATATTGATTTGCAAACTATTGCAATGGTAGAGCATCGGAGCAGAGTTATGGGTGTGTTTGTTTTTTAAAAAATTTTCAACTCAATTCCACTTATCTTCAATTCAATAGCACAATTATTACTTATTTTAAATTTTTTAACTATTCAATTCAATTTTTAATATTAAATTCTCACAACTATTCATTAATTTTTCACATTTTTTTTTCATAATTCAATAATACAATAATTACAAATCAATTAAAACCAAAACTCAACTCAATTCAACTCTAAATCCAAACGCACTCTGGGACTCTGATGCGGGCAAGTGACTTGGCCAGTGCTGTGGTTGCTAGCACTGAGCCAGAAATGCCCCCTCTCTCATCTTTGTAATTCAGTTAACGTGATTATCACTTAACATGTTCATAACTGAATAACCTAATTGATGGATAAAAAAGAATCTCTTTATGTATTTTCAGTAAAATAGGACCAAATTGATGCATTTTTAGTAAAAATTGACCAATCTGATGTGACATATAACTAAATTGATGCAAATTTATAAACTCGAGTACTAAATTGTTGTGTCTATGCAAATTGAGGGATCTAATTGATATGTTAAGGATTCAATTGATGTAAGTTTTAAATTTAAGAGGCTAAATTGATATAAAAAAATTAAAGCATCAATTGATATACCATCTCAATCTCAGGAACCAAATCTCCTATTCATTCGAAAATGAAAGAACAAAATGAAAAAGGAAAGACGTACACTTGTTCAACGGGATTGCAACAAAGGGTCAAGGTGTCTCAATCTCAGAGAGTCCTCGCCATTTCAATTCAAGAGATTTGTCTCCTTCCTACCTCGTATGTCATATCTCCTCCTCCATCATCATCCTAGATCTCTGTAATCCCTCTCAAAAGAAATCCAAATCTCCCTCTCCCTCTCCCCTCCTCCAGTCTCTCTCTCTTATCTTCCCTTCCGTGCCCTTCTTTCCGCTTCCACAACCTCCCATCCATCTATCCTCTCTGTTCTTTTCTTGCTCTGTTGCTTCGCATTTTAGGTTCAGTCAACATGTGCGGGTGCATGGGATGGATTCTTTTGGATAAAGGCACCTCATTCTACGTTTTCGTTTCGTTTCGTTTCCAATCTTCCACCTTTAGCCCAGAAGTGTGGGAAAAAAAAATGTAATCTTTACATGGTGGCTTTCGTAATAAACAGGAGTTTCTTGCGTTTCAGATGCAGCTGGGCAGCCCTCGAAATAACCCCTTTCCACGCGTGACCAACTCCGGGTTGTCCCCTTTTCCTGTTTCCTCGGATTTCCTGTGGACCTCGGAGCTTGCCGTGTCTCAAGTTCGAATCTTTCAGCTGAAAGTTTAGATTGTGCTGAGGAAGCTCTGCAGCCGGCTCGGGGCACATTGGATGGTTTGATTCAGCTTCTTCACTGCTGTAAGTTGCACCATTAATGTGACTTAAAAAAATCAGGAGATTTGCTGTTGTGGACGTGGGGGATCTCTTTTTTAAGCCATTAGCTTACATGGAGACGGGTTTCTGGTTTTTGTGATTGGATCTGACTTAGAGGTGAGAGGGGAATTTATACAGGCAGATTAGGAAATTTAGAACAAATTTCTGGGTTTTGTTGGGCATTGATTGATAGTAAGGAAGATGTGGGGTTCGAATCAGATATAACTAGTTCAGAGCTACCCTGTAGCTAGCTCATCCTTGCTTGAGCAATTAGGTAAGGCGTGGTTAGAAGTCCTTTGAGGAGTTTTCACCGTTCTGATTAGTCGCAGTGAGAGAGTGAGGAAGGGAGAAGCGACTTAATAAAGGAGAAAGTTTAGTTTTCTGGTCCTTTTCTGTCATTCAGATCAGAATGGGGCATTCTGCAGCTATATGGGATTATAAAGCCGCTATGGAGATCTCAAAGGACTGGAATGGGATCGATCACGTTCTCCTTCGGAACCCACAGGGGGCTTCAGCCCGGGTACTCATAGACCTCAGTTCCATTTCGAGATTTCTTTGCATTCTGATGGCTTTGGCTTCCTTTATTTTGACTTTAAGGGTGCTGTCTTGCTCGATTTTAGATAAGCTTGCATGGAGGGCAAGTGATATCGTGGAAGAATGACCAGGGAGAAGAACTTTTATTCACCAGCAGTAAGGTGTACTCGAGTTTTACTATATTGTGATTGTATATGTTCCTCCAAGAACTGATTGTTACTCTTTAGCCCAAGAAGTTATAAGAAACTGATTAGCATTTTTTCTTGGTCACTTTCTTTTCCTCTAGGCAATTTTTAAGCCTCCTAAAGCAATGAGAGGTGGCGTCCCCATTTGTTTTCCGCAGGTAAATCCTCCTACTGACATTGATCTCAGTGTATTTTGAGGTCACATGCTTATGTATAGATAGCTTGGTTCCTCGTGAAGTTCGGAAACGCTGGATCACTGGAGCAACATGGGTTTGCTAGGAACAAGCTGTGGGCTGTCGATGATGATCCTCCACCTCTGCCACCAAATGACTCCGTCGGTAAATCTTTAGTTGATCTGCTACTTAAACCATCCGAAGAAGATCTAAAGTTCTGGCCCCATAGGTAATACTTTAAACCACATTTAGATTTTAATTTTACAATTATGTTCATATTCTTTTATGTTGCTGTCATGTTGAAACTCTTTAACTGGTAAATATGTTTGAAGTTTTGATCTAATGATAATTACCACTTATCCCAAAAAAAAAAAAAGAGAAAGAAAGAAGCTCTTAACTGTGCCTTACCTTTGCTGGCAGTTTTGAGTATCGACTGAGGGTGTCTCTTGCGGCCAGTGGGAATTTGATCTTGATATCCCGAGTCAGGAACATAAATGGCAAGCCATTCAGCTTCTCATTTGCGTACCATACATATCTCTCTGTTTCCGACATAAGGTAATAATCAATCTTTCCCATTCTAGGGGTTGAGCCCTCTTTCGATTTCCCTTTATGGGCACCTTGGACCCATCTAGTTTGCACAAATAGATTGCTCAATTATCTACCTTTACGACAGTGACACGTGTCATGCTTAGAAAGATACTAATAATGGAAATGGAAAAGGAAATGTGAAATCTCATTGTGACATTCTCAGACAATTCGGGGATAAGTTAACATCTAATACTCTGCTGTTTGCTTTCAATATCTAGAAAATTATTCCCAGCATGTTCAACTTATATTGATGGGATCGTCCATTTATGTTTTCACAGTGAAGTGAGGATAGAAGGGCTGGAGACGCTCGACTACCTTGATAATCTCCACCAACGAGAACGTTTCACCGAGCAAGGCGACGCCTTGACTTTTGAAACCGAGGTAAATTTAAAACCTAAATTGCAAAAGTATGGCACAGAAATAATTTCAACAATTTGAGAACTGAAGCGTAAAGAAAAACTATCTCCACAAGTTTATACTATTAACTATTTTCTCAGCCTTTTCTTCTTGTGACAGGTCGATCGTATTTACCTTAATTCACCAAATGCAATCGCTGTCCTCGATCATGAGAGGAAGCGGACCTATGTAATTAGGAAAGAAGGCCTGCCTGATATTGGTAAGATGCATTGAAGTGGTAGTCTTTCATTATATGCAAATTGAATCACCATTACATCTGGGATAATATTGTATGCGATTCAACTCATGAGAGTGACTAACAGAACATTCACTCTATGTACTGTTTGGTGAGTTGACTCTAATCTTTCACGGTATTTTGTTCTATGAAGTGGTATGGAACCCTTGGGAGAAGAAATCGAAATCGATGGTGGATTTCGGGGATGAGGAATACAAGCAGATGGTTTGCGTGGATGGGGCGGTAATAGAGAAGCCAATCACTTTGAAGCCAGGGGAGGAGTGGACTGGACGGTTGGAGATTTCAGCTGTTCCTTCTAGTTTCTGTAGTGAGAATCTTGAAAACACGGGACTCTGAGGGATACAACTATTCCTTGAGGGCATCTTTTTCTCAGGCAGGCGATTTAATGGTTGTTGGAGCTGCCGATGTGTAAATTACCGAAACGTACTTGATATGCGCAATGGTAGTGACATTAGAACTATTGGAGAATATTCCTTTTTATCAACATTTCTCTATATTGTTCGATACGTGCTGTATGATCGAACTGTCTTGAATTGCAGTGTTGATTATGAGATCAAAATGCTGAGTAATTAGTGCTGTATGATCGAACTGTCTTGAATTGCAGTGTTGATTATGAGATCAAAATGCTGAGTAATTAATGTACTCCGGCATGTCCATCGCACTCTTTAGACACCATGGTCTACTTATTGAAGTAAAGAATGTTGGAAATGAATGAGGTCCAGCAGAAGTACATTGAATAATAAAGTGGCATTTCGGAGAAAGGGACTTTGATATATTAGTATCGTTCTCAACTTAAGCTCGAGAGGTTTTAGTTCGATTCTCATAAATGGAATTTTAAATTTAGGCTTAACTTGAACTCGAGAGGTTTTGGTTCGATTCTCATGATTAGAACTTCAAATTTAATCTCATGGACTTTGTTTGCAATCGAATAACATAAGCATTTTGTTCGCAAAAAGGGTTCCGGTGAAAGGGCATCAATTTTCACTAGGAGCGTAATTTGGGCCTATTGGCCCAATCGGGCTCATTTTTTGGGCTTCACAGTGGCAGGCTTTTTGTTCGACCACATTGGGCTTGTCATGGCAGCTGAAACCATATTCCTTGTTGGAACTGTAATACATTTATTTATATATTTATTTGACTAATGCACGCAAACCATTGTATTTTTTCGGTTATGATAAGGAGAAATAACCAGGTGTAGCCGATACTACCAAAAAAAAAAAAAGAGTCGAATGTTAGATCTCTTGATTTCTTGATTTCAAGTTGAGAAAGACGCCACAAACACTAAACTCTCTTCCGACACACAGTGCATTACCATTTATCGAAGCAAACATGATTAATTCTTTCCTTTTTATTCAAGGGTAGCAGAATAAATTGAACAGTGGCATTTGCTTTGAGGCTATCAAAATCGAGTTTGTAGGTGAAAATGGTGGACGGTCCAGCAAATCAATATATATATATATATATATATATAAGTAAAATTGATAAATGATCCATCATTAATAAAATAAATTAATAAATTAGTTTTTAACAAAGATAAAATTTTTAACCTAATTCCTATTATGAGATTAAAATCACTATAATATATAAATTTATAATTATATAGAAATAAAATTAAATATTTAAAATAAATATGTTATAAAGTTCTATATTTAAGAAATGTGTAATTGAGTTTGTGTATATACATATTAACAGTAAACCTGTCTAATATACAAACCATTTAATTAATATATAAATTCACATTAATTGAGAGACATTAGTAGTATATTTATTGAATCATTCAAAATTAGTCTAGTTTAATTAATTGATTATTGAATAAAACATGAACTTAATCATTTAAAATATTTTATATAGTTAAGAGTGAGTCAGAATAATTTATTATAAAAATGTTATATACATGTGCTAAAAGAAACATATTCAACACAAGTAATATAAACACCATGAAAAGATTTAATTGATCATGTATAGAATTTTAAAAATAATTGTGGTCCTATAAAAGAAAAATTTATAATATACCACTATGAACTTAATCTCATAAATAAATAAAAATAAAACTTAAAATTAAGATGACAAAACACTATCTTAGAAAGAGGGCAAACAAATTTTTATTCCAATTACTAAACTTAATTAATGTAAGTGACAAATCTATATTAACAATTAAGTTAAATGTTATTATTATAAAAACTTATTTGACCCCATTATTATAATAATTAACTTACTATAATTTTTAACAAAAATATTGAAGATTACTATTTAAGAATTACATTAGCTAATTGAAATTATTTTCAATAAGAAGACTGATGTTTTAAAGTGTAACAATTATAATAAGAACATACATATATATATATAACGTACAACGAACGGGTTAAAAAAAAATACTAGTTGAGAAATAAAACTGAATAATAATAGTCATAAGCTTCCGTGAAGTCTTTCATAATTTATATTTCTATGAATACTAATTTTATTAAGGTAAAATTATGGGTTAATATACATTCTAACTAACTTCCTTTGAAGCACTATATATACATATACATATATCTTTTTGGGTAAATTACAGTTCCCTCCTGTATTAGTTAATGATACTCCATTCCATTTTTAATAAAAGAAATAATACTTCACCACATTTTTGGCAATAAATTGACACACCACCCCGTGAATCTAGTTGACTTAATAGAGAAAGATTCTTCTGGTCCTCAATCTTTAGTCCTTTTTCTCAATTTCATTTTTTTGTTCAATATTGTCTTCAATGTGTCACAGTTAGTCTACTTTGATCATCCTATTTCAGTTTATGTGAAACTTATAGATGTGAAAATTATTTGTGAATGAATAATAATTTTTGATGGTTAATAAAACTATAAATGAAACAACAACTTTAAGTACTCCGAACAAGGTCAATGATGAAACAACAACTTCAGTTACTTAGGGAGGGGTATAGTTTCGGGAGGCCACTCCATTAATATCAATATCCATAAGTAGTACCCCTAAAATATTTCTTGAGGATAGCGATCTCGATCTCAGCCAAACCATCATTGACGCCTACGGCGACCTTGCTATTAAAAATAGTATAATTTAAGATATTGGTGATTGTCTAGGAATTATTCTTTTATATATATATAATTTTCGAAAAATATTAATTTTAAAAATATTGCATAATTGAAAATTTAAACAATAAACCAAAGTGGACATACTGTATGAGATTATGAATAAATCAAACAACAAAAATGAGGATGAAATCAAAAAGCATTTAAAGGTTGAGATAAAAAAAACATGGCCAATAGAGTGGAATGTCAATTCTTATCAAGAATGTGGTTGAGTGTCATTGAACAAAATCAATTATAATATATAAAAACCGAAAAAACATGACGTGGACACACTATCCAAACTCGGTTAGTAAATCCTTAGCTCCACTTTGCGCGTCCTTACAATTCCGCTAAATGAATTTTTTCATATTCTTGGTAGGATCAAGTTCAATGAATCATTTATAATTAGTCGCATTATCCATACACATTAATTAATAATTAAAATTCTTTATTAGAAAATGAAAAAATTTACTCGATCATTATAAAGAGCATCTCGAGATATAATTTTTTATATCTAATTTAATTATTTACATACTAAAAGTCCAATAATATAGCTATCAATCACAAGTCAAATACAATAAAATTTAGTTGGGTTAATAACAAAAAAAAAATTCTAAACTTTTCACATTTTAACGATTTAGTATTAACTTTTTCCTTTAACTAATTAAATTACAAACTACCGATTTAATAACAATGTTAGAAAACCGTCAATATTTCCTTTAATTTTAACCGGAATTGCTGACGTGTACATGACGGTACCACGTGGTTCATGATGATTAGCCAAGTGGGTCCCACATATTTTTTAAAAATAAAAAATATTCTTAAAAAAAAGGTCGTAAGGGCGAAAGTGAAGAGGAAGGGAGGTGGCTGGCTTCGAGGCCCCCACTGCCCTAGTTGGAGTCAGCGACCACAATGTTGTTATTTTTTTTTGGGGGGAGGGGGTGGTGGGTGTGGCTGGCTTTGTGGTACCTTCATGTACACGTCAGTAATTTCGATTAAAATTAACATAGATATTAACAATGTACTAACATGGTTATCAAATCGGTAGTTTGTGATTTTAATTGGCTAAAGAAAAATGTTCGTGTTAAAATCCTTAAAATATCAAAAGTTTGACATTTTTTTGGTAACCTGATTAAGTTAGTCGATCACAATTTTTCCCTTAGAAAATTCTCACCTTCTCGGCCCTAATCTATCCTACTCTTTAGTTATATATACAAATTAGTCATATGACCCGCGTGTTGCGTAGGCTTTTACATATTGAATTTATATATTAGACATACTATTAAATTTCTGTTATGAGGTCCCTTTCGAATAATGAATGTGTTCGATAATAATAAACGTGATTGATACTCTAAAAGCGTTCAATCTTCTTCTGAGTGTGACAGGTCTAGAGGTTCAAATATGCGCTTTCATAAAAATCACCTTCCTAATGGTATTATTTTTATTTTGCTTTTTTATAAGCATGAAGATAATAATAGTATTAATAGTAGCAGCAGCAGTAATAATAATAATAATAATAATAATATAGAAAAATAATGTTGTGTATTAAATGCAGAGACTTGAGCAGACTTTCAATCATGAGTTGATGATTTGTCAAAAAGGATTATATGGCATGTTCTCCTTGCATGAGTGAGAGCCTTTCAATGCAAGAATATAAGGAGTTAACTTTAAATACCTATAATAGATACCATTCTTATGTGCCATTAAATGGAATATAATTTATATCTTGAAATGGATTTATATTTAATTCAGTAGATTATTTTTTAAATTTATATATATTAAATGCAGTCATAATTTATTCTATATATATGATTTTAAAACGATATACTGCTTTTAAAGTTAAATCTGTAAATTCTAATTATAAGTTAAAATAATATATTATCTTTGCATTTTTAATTTTATCAATATTCCTATAATTTTTTAAGATTTAATTTGTATTTATATTCGCATCAAATTTCTCATACAACGTACGGATTAACACCTAGTTAGGCTAATCTCGAGGGAAGAACAATAGGGAATTGGGCCTATAGAGAAAGCCAATGTGGAATCAACTGAGGAGGAACAACCATGTCAAATTCAAACAGTAACCATCCATTTATCTATATGTATTTAAAGTTGACTCCTTGATATTGTGCAATAAGAGACTTCCGTTTGCACGAAATTGTGACACATGAGCATTTTGGCAAATTCTAGAGCTCCTGGTTGACCGATTTTTCCTATCCCTGCATTAATTAAGAATAATTTCTTCCAACCTCGCCCCTTTATCTTCGATTCTAATTCTAATCTCTTCCTTTTTGGAAATACAATTTTAATCATTATCAACTACTTGCGTTTGCCTGTAAAGGGAGGGGGGGGAGGAAGTAACTAATCACACTTTTCTTCCTCCCTCTGCAACTTCCCCCTTTTTACTTCGTAGTTAATAAAGAAGATCTGGAATATAAAGGCTTAGCCTCTGTCAATGAATAATGTCTTCCAGTGGGACAGTTCTTTTTTATTTATTTATTTATGGCAGGATCCTTTTATAAGGCCCGACCATGTAATGGTCGGTCGAAGTCCCAATCTGTACAAATGCACAACCGGCTTCACTCCAGACTCCCCAGTAATACTTGGTGATTCTGTTCCGAAAGCATAGTCAATTTGAAAGGTGAAAGGGTGTCTTTACATCTCTTGACTCTTCCTCTTTACAGTTCCAGTATATGTAGAAGTTCCTATGATCTTCTGTCAATTATACACACCATTGAACTCATGAAGTCACTTCATGCAATAATTTGTTTATGTTATCCTACTCTTCACATCTTGGGCGAAGACAAGTGGGTCGATGTCGAATTTCTCAAGCGATATCTATCTATCTAACTATTCTATCTATTATAGGTCATTAGAGTAGGCTCCAATGGTTCTCGCGGTCGTGGCCTCCATTAGTGCAAGAAAAACATGTCATATAATCATTTTCCATGTACATTATTAAGTGCATAATCAATTTTTCCAAATGCCTATTACTATATTCATATTATCAAGGGTTTAAAAAAAAAAGCATTAGGGAGGGTGCTATTGTGATATAATCAAAGCATGAATTACATGAAAACACATCGCAAAGGCCCAATGCATAACCTCTATATTTACTAAGAATATTGAATATATTTTTAAGTATTATATCATGGTTACTTAAGGAGAGTAATTAAGATAACCATTCCTGCTTTGAATCAAATCTCATGACAAAAGCCTAATTAACTCATATCCAATATAGAAATTCACAAATTTAATTTGCCAATGCCGACGTTCTAATGAGACTAATGAGACGAGACATTGGATGGATTGGATTGGATGAGAGAGGGCGGGTAAGCCATCCTACCCAAAGGTGACAATAAACATATACACCGGGTTTATGTAATCCAAGGCCATGCAATCGCGGGCCCCACGATAAAATAAATCTGACCTCGCATGCACCCGGGCGCAGGGAAAAGTTTTGGGCACGGTACGCAAAGGGAGCCGATCCCCGGATCCCTCCGCGTCCAGAGAAGAGAATCCGATTCTCTCATTCATTTCAATTTTCATTATTTATTCATTCTAAAAATAAATAAATAAATAAAGAGGGTCGGTATTTGTCCTCTTAAACAATATTTCGAATTCGTGTAATGGAGATAATGAAAAATCACGGTTGAAGAGTTTTTATCCCATAGTCAACTGACTTGCTTTGAACTGGATTAGTCCGGCATGTTGTGCCTTCGAGTACCACATACACAAAAAAAATTAATTTTGAAAAATAAATACAAGTCGTATGAATGTAAAAATATCACTCTTAGAAAATTTTGTCCCGTAGTGGGCTAATTCGACTTAATCACTCTTAGAAAACTTTGTCCCGTAATGGGCTAATTCGACTTAAATTGAATTAGTCGGAATCTATTATGCTTACGGATATCATGACGTACATGGAAAAAAAAATAATGTTTAAATGAAAAGAAGAAAAAGAAATTAAAAGTTTTTCTCAGCCAACAAACAACAACTCCTCTTTCTTGCTTTCCGTTCTTTCTCCATTTTTCCCCCTCTTCGCTTTGTTCATCTCGTCAAGCCATCTCTCTCTTCTCCTCGTCTCATCTCTCTCTCTAGAGCTCTCTCTGTTCCGATCGGAGGCGATCTCGGGGCCGCGTCAATGGCGTCGAAGCGGATCCTGAAGGAGCTCAAAGATCTCCAGAAGGACCCTCCCACCTCTTGCAGCGCCGGTACCCTTCTCCCTCCCCGCTCGCTCTCTCTCAATTTGTTTGCTCTCCGCTGATCTTTGCTCTGTTTTCGCTCGATCTGGGGAAGATCTGTTGCTCTTTTAGAGGCCTGTAGGGGTGTTGATATCTTGCTTGTGTAGTGTACTGTTTGGCTTTGACTGGTAGGTTTCTAGGTCATTTCTAATCCATGAAGGGGGTGCTAGGGAAAGGTCAAGATCCTCAAATTAGCGACACGGAGATCTCTTTTCCTTTTTGCGCTGAATTGCGCTGATTGTTCTTATAGGTCCATTGACTAGGGAGGGGCCATGTGAAGGTTCTATATCTGGGCTATGTGATCTGGAGCTGATTTCTGTTCAAGTTTGATAATGGAATGGAGAATATAGTATACCTGAAGCTTACCGATTAGATTGTTAGGTTCATCATGTGTTGCATTACTTCGGCGCTGAACCAACATATATCTGGTCCCCTAGCACGCAGGGATGTTAGTGACCGGGAAATGAGAGTGGACATTAATTTAAAAGTTCCAAGAATACCTCTATTTACAGCATATTTTCTCGTTTTCGTTGATCGAGGGTTGCGATTTGCAGCTTATCTTACTTTCATGTCGAGAAGATGATGAATTTCAAGCATAATTGGAAGCGAAGTCTTTGAAACTGTGCTGTGAGTGTGTGGGGGTCGATTTAGTCTATAATTTCTTTTTTTGAAGGATAGGTACTTGCTAGGCGGCATCTTCCTATGTCTTGTTGTTCGAAGAGTAGTGGTCAATTTCGGCATTTACTACTTGGATCATAGGAATGGAATGAAATTGCCGTACAAAGTGATCCATTTTTGTATAGCCACTCCACTTCTAAGCATTTTCATTCCTTCGCACCAAACATGGCATTGGGGTTTATCGCTTGTATTTCCATACATATTGTTCCAGCTGAGAATGAGGTTGCACCAAAGAGGAAACTCACCTTTAACTGTCAACTTGTTTGCTTGCATTGATTTAGGGCTGTCTTGAACAAGATGTACTTAAAACACAGCCTAAAAAGCATTTTAACTTTTTGACAGGGCCCGTGGCCGAAGACATGTTTCATTGGCAAGCAACAATAATGGGCCCGCCTGACAGTCCTTATGCAGGAGGAGTGTTCCTAGTTACCATTCATTTTCCACCAGATTACCCATTCAAACCTCCTAAGGTAGAAAGACAACACTACTTTTGTCATTTATATCTGTCATAAGGACATCACTGCATACTAGGAATGTACGCATTATTGGAAAAGAGGACCTAATATAGATAATCTTGCAGGTCGCTTTTAGGACCAAGGTTTTCCACCCAAATATCAACAGCAATGGCAGTATTTGTCTCGACATTTTAAAGGAGCAGTGGAGCCCAGCCCTAACCATATCGAAGGTTCTGCTCTCTTGATAACTCTTAAGCAGTTGAAGGACTGATTATATTCAGATTAGTCTCATCTATTATTAACAGAAACTTCATGCATGACTAGGATAAGATAATTGTTATCAACTTCTCTCTTTTCATTTGGTTTTCAGGAATGTGGAACAAACAGCTAAACTTCTTGTTGGTACATCTTAGGATATTTTATACGTCTCTATTTCACTTTTATGTAAATCAGTTCAAGCTTCATGTAGGCTTAAACATAATTATAATCAAAGGGGGGAAAGTAGAAGAAAATTCTGATTGCTATCTACCCCAGTCAGGGATATTAGAGAAGGGTACAGATGATGCGGCACATAGTTTAACCGTTACGCCCCTCATGGTTCCAGTTGTGATTTTTCCAAAATTATATCATTCTTTGGCTACTTAATACTTTCCTTGTTGAGTTCTGTTGGATTGTATTTTTGCTTGTGTCTATTCTCGTTTCTGAGGTGCTTCATTGTGAAACTCTTCATTGCTGTTTCTTAAGTTGGTGGGAAAGGTTTCCTGTTTCGATTTCCTCAGGTCCTGCTTTCAATATGCTCACTGTTGACGGACCCAAACCCAGACGATCCCCTTGTACCAGAAATAGCCCACATGTACAAGACCGACAGAGCCAAGTACGAGGCAACTGCCCGGAGCTGGACCCAGAAGTATGCCATGGGCTAGTTGGATTGGTTTCTGGCAAGGGTTCTCTTAGGAAGCTGTCGTCGATTGCTTCTTTGTATAAATGAAGTGTGATATCTTCACTATATTCAGGATTTGAAATATAGACATTCAAGTTGACGGCCCCCTCTCTTCATTTCAAACCATCTTTTAACATTTCCTATCCCCGAACCTCGGAAAATCTGTAATGTTGTTTAAGTTTGCTACTGCCAAGGGAGCGTGTTTCCTAATGTTGAATTGACTCGCCTCTTTCTGCCAATTAAGTTAAAGTTCTGGTCTGTGCACGGAAAAATAGCCCGTGCTTGTACTCCAGCATTTGGTTATGAATCTTGTTGATGCAGCGGTCTTTGCGGAACTTTGTAAAGGGGGGAAGGAGATGGAAGGGAAAGAACTGGAAAATGATCATCCTTGTTTGGGAGTGAGGGGGAGGAGAAGCAAGGAGAGGGATGCGAAAATTGCACGGAATAGCTGAGTTGAATGGACGGAAATGGAGGGGCAGTCTTCTCTGTGCACGTCTGGTTTGATTTTAAACCGGAGTTTATCGGGATGGCGATTCCTAAGTATTGAGTGTCGGACGCAGCCCTTCAAGTCACTCGAGGTTCTTTCAACTTACCTAATAAGGGCTTTTAAGTAAGAAGGATGGTAAAAGAAGATTAATTCATAGATGACTAGAATGAACTGTGAGAATCCCGTTCCCTTATAGCTTGTTTGGGTACACGGATTATATGGAGGGAAGGGTTATGAGAGTTTTTATATTTCCTAGTCCCTATAACTTGTTTGGGTATGCGGGTTATGGAAGGGAAGATTATAGAGAGTCGGACGCTGCCTTTCAAATCGCTTGAGGTTCTTTCAACTTACCTAATAAGGACTTTCAAGTAAGAAGGATGGTAAAAGAAGATTAATTCAGAGATGACTAGAATGAACTGTCAGAGTCTCGTTCCCTTATAGCTTGTAGGGGTATGCGGGTTATGGAGGGTGAGGTTACGAGAGTTTTTACTAACCCTATAGCTTGTCTGGGTATGCGGATTATGGAAGGGAGGGTTATAAAGAGTTATGAGAGTTTCTATACATTCATAACTCTCACCTCCATAATCCTTCGTAACTCTCAATACAAACAATCACTTAAAGCCACAAACAAATAAAAGAGTAAGTAGAAGTGAAACGATTGTATGAATCTTCATTATATAATATCGCTCGATCAGAATCAGGAGGAAAAAAGATTTTGATACTTAATAAAAGTATAAAGATTCAAAACGAGAAATTGAAGTCACAGTACATAATTCTGCAGGCCTACATATTCAGTCCAAGCTCTCTATTACTTGCACTGAATTAAAGCTACCATAGATGATTTATTTTGTCCTGATAGTCTTTTCCTTGCATTAGGTGTTTCAACAGTTGTACATACAAATTTGTACTATGCTAGTACGTAATATATGAGCTGTTAAATTTAAATTTCAAATGTCTTACTGAATATAAACACACTTAATTCGGATCCCTTCCGGTCTTTTATATTTCGGTTCTATGGCTGTGGTGCACTATCAAAAAAATGCCAGAATCACCGGCGGAGATCGACGGAGGTTCCTGTTGAGGTCGCTAAACACTCGGGGGATGTCCTGCAAGCTCAACATGAGTTTTCCCGGCTGGAGATGAGGTCCCACATATCGAAATTCCAAGGTTTGGACAGTGGAAGACTTGTTCCCTATTACCAAGCCCATGCCTGAGGGCGTAGAAGGCAGCAAAAGCAGCCGTCTCGACGGAGGGCAGTGACTGATAAGGAGGCCCCCCATATCCTAGCACTTAGAAAAGCAAACAGAGAAAAAAGAAAGAAGGAAAACAATCAATAAGAATTGATTCGAGTGGTTTGACGCTGGTTCTTTTTAATCAAGGTCTCGAATTTGAATCTTATGAATAAAGAAAATCTCTAATCGTAAGAGATTTTCCCTTTAGTAGACTGACCCAGCTAGAACTGGAGGTTAGTGATATGCCCTAGAGTCGATGTATGTATTTAGATAATTCCTTTTATGGCAATATAATTTATTTTATTATTCGTATATTATCAATATTTATTAGAATAAAGTCATTAAGATATTTTGAATGCTTCATTCTTAAAGAGTTAAGAATATGAGTGATGAAGTATTTCGATAAGAATATCTTTAAATCGATCGTAGGAGACTTAATCGGGCATTACTTATCCGGATAGATCGTCGCCTCTGTCTGTATCTATAATTCGTATACAGATACTAATGAAGATGAAGTAATGAGTCTCAAGCTATTTGACAACAGTTGTCAAGCAGACATGTGGACGCTTACATGATAAGTGAGTCGAACATGACATATAGATATTGTTCACATGGTATCTTCACTATTGTTAATGAGCATTATCTAGACTATACTGTTGTATGTAGTCCTTATACTCGAGATGGCACGACTGCCTCATATATAGGTGATTAGGATTTGTTATTGCTTATATGCTTATGCTCTACATAGGTGTCCAACATGTGTAGTCCTAGTTAGTTGTATATGGAGACGGGTGACCGATAGAGACATGATTTACTAACATGAGAAAGTAGGGAAAGGATTCTATGGACATGAGTTCGATTATGGATCAAATAGTCCTTGGCCGAGGCAATTGAGCTTAAACATGAAATAGTTTATGTTTTAAGTCATATTGATCAAAGAATGGAATTAAGAGATTCATATGATTGGTTAGAGAGTTTGATATTCACCATGACTCCGGCTAGATTGAGATTTTGTAGTAAAAGGACACGCATACATATGATGTATAGTCACTGGTTCATAAGAGTGTACAAATTATACATTCGTCTATGTTAGGATTATCATGATATGCTGCTAGATGTCACTCATGACCTTTGGGAGCCGAAGGCACTTTGGGAATTGTGCTTTTGGTTTCGGAAAGAGTTTCCGGTAATGTCAAAGAGTTGAAATTATAGTCCCATTACCTTTCAGTGATGAACCTAATAAGTCACACATAATAGGACGTGTGAAAGCCAAGATCGATTATTATATACTACTTGCAATGTGGTTGCAGGGATGCTAGCACATCCCGAAGTCGATATCGATTCATGGGTGAGTTCCTTATGAGGAAATACGAGAGTTTCCTTATTTAGAAAGTTTCCTAAAATAAATTGTCTATAAGTGGAAACTATAGTCAAGGACATTATGGCTCGTGACTAGTTAACTTATAATGCAAGGACCTAATAGTGATTAATTAATTAATAATTGCTATCTAATCTTAGGGTTATGTTAAGACTCTATATATGGATGTAGTCATCTTACATAATGGGTTGATTGAAAATCAATCGAGCGAGTCGTTGAGTAGAGAGAGAGAGAGAGAGAGAGAGAGAGAGAGAGTCGGCCGAGCCTAACCTAGGTAGTCGTCCACCTCAGCGCACTCGAGGCTAGCTGCGCCATCCTTGGCCTTTCCCTTGGGCATCCTTGCTCCTTGACCACTCCCTTCCATTCCTTGTGCCCGTGGAGTTCCGATCGTGTTGGTGACCGTAGATCGAAGTTCTTAGGCTCGTGTGGAGAATTCTTTTGGTGAGTAACCGTTTGTGTGGATGAACTAGAGGCTGGGCACTTGAATGACTTATTGCAAATCCAATCGATTCAAAGGTATGATAAAGATAAATCATTAGAATCGATTTCTTGTTGTCTAATTTGATGGAAGTGATTGTTAGATTGATTTATATTACGGTAGTGTTTGATGAGATCGAGCTTGAAATTTTAAAAACCATAATTTTCTATTTCCGTTGCGTTCGATCTAAGGTTTTCTAACACTGGATTAATCAGAATTCATTGAGATTCTAACTACCAGAGTACACACTGAAAAAAAAAAGGGGAACAAGCAGGAAATGTCTCTTCGTTTCTAAATTAAGTTCTTTCCATTTTTTGTGGTAAAATTACAGAAAAGAAATATTTAAGACTAAAACTTAGTTCTTATAATTTTTTTGGCTTACAAGGGAGGTTTTTAAACCTAGTAAAATAATTTGAAAAGTGAAATAAATGGGCATAGAAATTCTACTGATGAGTATCTAATCCGAAATCTCTTAGTTTCTTAATAGCAATATTGTCACTGTACTAAACCTCATTCCTCAATTCATTTTTTATTTTTTATTTTATTTTTGTAAAGCTAGAAAACGTAAGGGGTTATATTTAAAATCCATGATCTAATGGATTCGGTTGTAGAACTACCATAGTACAAAATTGAATGTACCACTATAGAAGTTGCACATCAAAAAATGCATATGGGAGGAAGTGTGCTTCCACGTGTAGTCGTTAATTTTTGGGCAAATTACAAAAAAAAATCCAAATTTTGTAAAATGTCTCAGTTTTGTCCTAAATTTTGTTTTGTAACAAAAAAAACCATAAGTTTTCTAAAATGTCTCAAAAATGACCTCCGTTATAACTTCCGTCAATTTTTGCCTACGTGTGACCTACGTGGACTGTTAAAGGGACCCACTAGCCTACGTGTGACCTACGTGGACTGTTAAAGGGACCCACCATCAGCAGCAAAAATTGACGGAAGTTATAACGAATGTCATTTTTGAGACATTTTAGAAAACTTATGGTTTTTTTTGTTACAAAACAAAATTTAGGACAAAATTGAGACATTTTACAAAACTTGGGTTTTTTTTTGTAATTTACCCTTCATTTTTTATAAATATTTTGATAATTCTATCTGATTATTTAGTCTAAGAAGCCCTAATAGAATTGAAACATTATGACAAAAGCGTAAAAGCTATTTACAACGTTAATTTTGTTGAACAGTTATACAGTCCACAACACAGAGGGTTAATTATTCGGGAAAATATATTACCATATTTATTTTTCTCTAATTCAAATATGACGTTTGAAAAATCATACAGTGTAAAATGACGTTAATTATTGTTGGGAATTGGTGTATGCCCTAGAGGCAATCTATAATCAGTTCTGTAATATGATATCTATTTCATTATAAAACGAGGCATTTCTGTTATTGTGTAGATTGCGCTAAATATGATTTTACACAATAATGTCCTTGGAATAGTATGTTCAATAGGCATCAAGTGTGACTTGATTGTGAGATCCTATAATTACTGAACATTATTCCTAAATGTCCATAGTTAAAGTATTATCGTTAATTAGGACAACGATAATACGGTTAGACTAGTGTGGGTGTTGATTGATGACCAAGTCTCACAGGTCATGGATATGGAGATATCAAATCACACCACATGTATACATTAAGAGTAATGTGTATTGGACTGACCCGCCATGAGATTGCTACATGGGTTGTTACGTAACTGTCATTAGCATATCTCAAAGTGACTATAGTGTAATGGTCCTTTGACTTGAGGTCACCATAGATTCCGACATGTAATGTCATATACTTTGATACTGTCAAACGCCACGGTAATAGGCTGGTTATAAAGACAGTTATTGGGTATACCACAGAGCATGGAGAGGAATGTGAGTGATCAAGATAGAATTTGTCCCTCCTACGAAACGGGAGCAATATCTCACGGCCACTTGGTGGTTAAGTCTAAAAGTGTATGCATACCCAAATGAGTCGATATAGCGATATCGAACTCATTTGTTCTGATAGACTTACCCGGTAAACCAAGAAAAAGAGATATTGAGCCATACAAGGATGTCATCGACCATGCCTTGGGCTCAATAGAGATATAGAGGACAAATGGATTATATTACACGGTAACGTAGGTCATAAGGTTCGTCGAGAAATTGACTTTCCGATTACTTGAGTAATAGTGATGCATTACTAGATGCCGCTCACTGTTTGTAATATTGAAATAGAGATTTCGATATTACTGTCAACGTAATTAGGAACCTACAGGGTCACACACTACTACTAAATTGACGAGATATTTTGAAATAATAAAATCGTCTAATTGAGATTAGATGATTTATGGTGTGACCGATTAATCGGATATTTAATAAGATTAAATTTGTCGATTAATTAGACTCGATTTATTAGATTAAATGGACCAAATTGATGCACGATTAATATGGTGACACATGGCTTTTATTTGGATAGACATGTGTATGGACACATGTCACTTGGGGACATTAATTCCCCTCATCCCACATCGGCAATTCAAAGGGAAAGCATTTCCCAAATTGCTTATAAAAAGCACTAACAGGAATGGGTTATATATATAGTGTGTGTGTATGCTTTATATGTATATATGTGAGCATATATATATAAATAATTTGAGTTGAATTGTTCAATTCAAATTAGGTCCATTAATCTGAAAATTTCGGGTGTCGCATCAGTTTTTCTTTTTGAGTATTGGCCGCTAGTACCGCCGATCTCAAAGACTCGTCGACAAAGTCGGTGTGGATACTGGTAGAGGCGTCACGCGTGGGACGCTTGGTCGACAATTTTAAATATTCCAGGTACGCTTTTATTTACTCTTATTCTTTTAGTAGGTCTTGGGATTAGTTTCACGGGTAGGAAATTTTGAATTTTTGTTCCTTTTTCGCTTCCGTTGCGCCCCGTGAAACTAGTAATTGGTATCAGAGCCTAGCTAGTTAGAATATGAGTAGATAATAGCATAAAATATGATTTTATGCTTGGTACTGGTGTGATTATGTTTTGATATTTGCGGTGCATGACTGTTAGACATGGACTAGGTCCTAGTTGTGTTAGTATAATAGTTATACGTGTGGACTATTATGTAATGGTTACATAATAGTGTATGGTGAGATCGATTAAATGTTAATAAAATCCCTCAAAATATTAAGTCCATATCCTTCCACCGTGTAACACTCGTCAAGACCAAGATCGATGAGTATGTAGACCTTGCCCTCGCAGGATGCCCTCATCTATCCTAGTAAGACGTGGTGTTTACCAGTGGGTCAGACTTAACTGAGCAAGCCTAATAGGATTAGGAGTTCAGAGGTATGTAGTTGGGCATCGATCTACAAGATAGATTTGAATAAGGAGTTATTCACCCAACTAATCAAGAGTTGCATGTGATGCAATTGGAAAAGTGAGTTCCCTACCTAAATAGCCAGTTCTGGATGAATAAGCCATCGCTGACTCAGAACTTGGTGAGATATGGATCTTGAACTACTATGAGAATGATATTCTCTGAATCAATGTTAAGGGTCATTGATTTGATATAAATAGTGGAAGCAATATTTAATAAAGTCATCATTAAATATTGTTGTATCATAATACTTATTTTGCATATTTCTGCGGTAGTTACCATGGCAGGGAGCACTTCTAGTATTTTCTGTTTGTGATCCGTCCTTGATAAGGACAAACTGTCAGGGAATAATTTCCTTGGTTGGTATCGAAACTTGAGAATTGTTCTCACCCAAGAAAAGAAGTTATATTAGCAACTTCTTCTTGCGCCACCACCTAACGATGCCCCCCAAGCTGAGAAAGATGCTTATAGTAAGCATCATGATGATGCCGTAAACGTCGGATGTCTCATGTTAGTCACCATGGACTCGGAGCTTCAGAAGCAACACGAGAACATGAAGGCGTACGATATGATCGTGCATCTCAGGCAGCTCTATCAAGAGCAGGCCCGACATGAGAGATTCGAGATTTCTAAGGCACTTTTTCAAGCAAGGTTGACTGAGGGCAGCCCGATAGGTCCTCATGTACTCAAGATGATTGGGTACGTCGAGACTCTAGGACGACTGGGATTTCCTCTGGGTCAAGAGTTGGCCACAGATTTAGTCCTACAGTCGCTGCCCAGCAGTTATAGTCAGTTCATTATGAGCTATAATATGAATGACTACAATAAACCATTGCTTGAACTGCTTAACATGTTGAGAACAGCTGAGCATGATATCAGCAAGGGGATGTCCGTTTTAATGGTCCAAGGGACCAAAAGAAAGGGCAAGGGCAAGAGTAAATGCAAGAAGGCTAAAGGTGCATCCAAGTTTGACTTGGGTGCGTTGAAGCCTAAAGCCAAGGTGGCGAAGGATGATTATTGCTTCCATTGTGGCAACACTGGACATTGGAAGCGGAATTGCAAGGTATACTTAGAAGAGTTGAAGAAGAAGAAGGGAAGTGAGACTTCTACTTCAGGTATCCATGTTATAGAGATTAATGTATCTACTACTTCTACATCTTGGGTATTAGATACCGGATGTGGTGCTTATATTTGTGGAAATATGCAGGACCTAAGGGACAGTAGATTGTTAGCAAAGGGCGAGGTGGACCTACGAGTTGGAAATGGAGCAAGAGTTGCTGCATTAACTGTAGGGACTTATCACCTAGTTTTGCCTACTGGGCTAGTATTAGATCTTAACAACTGTTATTATGTACCTGCTATTAGTAGAAACATAATATCTATTTCTTGTTTGGACAAGAAGGGATTTTGTTTCACTATCAAGAACAAGTGTTGTTCTATGTACATAAATGATGTATATTATGGCAGTGCACATTTAAGTAATGGTTTATATGTTCTTGATCTAGATATGTCCGTTTATAATGTGGAAACCAAACGGCTCAAATCTAATGATTCGAACCCGACTTACCTTTGGCATTGTCGTTTAGGTCACATTAGCAAGAGTCGCATCTCTAGACTCCATAAGGATGGATTACTGGACTCGTTTGATTTAGAATCGATCGAAACATGCGAACCTTGCTTAATGGGAAAAATGACTAAGGCCCCTTTTACCGGAAAGGGTGAGCGAGCTAGTGATCTTCTGGCTCTCGTACATACCGATGTATGTAGACCAGTGAACAAGCTTGCTAGAGGTGGGTATCTCTACTTCATTACATTTACTGATGATTTCAGTAGATTTGGATATGTTTATTTGATGAAACACAAATTTGAATCCTTTGAAAAGTTCAAGGAGTTTAAGAATGAAGTGGAGAATTAGTTGGGTAAGAGCATTAAAGTTCTTCGATCAGATCGAGGAGGTGAATATTTGAACTATGAGTTCGCTGACTATCTTAAACAGTGTGGGATTTTATCTCAACTGACTCCACCTGGAACACCACAATGGAATGGTGTAGCTGAGAGGAGGAATCGAACTTTATTAGATATGGTTCGATCTTTGATAAGTCATGCAAACTTACCTGACTCCTTATGGGGATATGCTCTACAGACAGTTGCTTTCATATTAAACAATGTTCCGTCGAAATCAGTTGAAAAGACACCATATGAGATGTGGTATGGGAAGCGTCCCAAGATGTCTTTTCTAAAGATATGGGGTTGCGAAGCTTATGTGAAGAGATTGTCTTCGGATAAGCTTGGCCCTAAATCGGACAAATGCTACTTTGTGGGGTATCCTAAGGAAACTCGAGGATACTATTTCTATAATCCCATCGATGGCAAAGTGTTTATCGCTCGAACTGCGGTATTCCTTGAGAAAGAGTTTCTCTCCAAAGGAACTAGTGGGAGGAAATTAGAACTTGGGGAAGTTCTACCACAAAATGACATTGACCAATCGACGGGTAATGTTGCAAAACAAGTACCACAAGGTGTTGTGGCACAATCTTCTGCACAGGTGACACAGGAGCCTCGTAGGTCTAGTAGGATACGTCATGAGCCCGAGAGATATGGATTTCTCGTGACTCAAGACAATGACGTATTGCTCATAGATAATGATGAGCCTACAACCTATGCAGAAGCCGTAATAGGTCCTGACTCTGAGAAATGGCTGGAGGCCATGAGATTTGAGATGGAGTCCATGTACACTAACCAAGTATGGACTTTGGTTGATCCACTTGAAGGGGCAAAACCCATTGGGTGTAAGTGGGTCTTCAAGAAGAAGACTGACATGGACGGTAATGTGATTACCTTTAAGGGACGACTTGTGGCAAAAGGTTTTAGACAAATTCATGGTGTTGACTATGACGAAACCTTTTCCCCGGTGGCTATGCTTAAATCCATCAGGGTCTTGCTTGCAATTGCAGCTTATTATGATTATGAGATCTGGCAAATGGATGTCAAAACTGCTTTCCTGAACGGGAAGTTCCTCGAGGATGTGTATATGACACAACCTGAGGGTTTTGTCGATTCACATAGTGTCGGAAAGGCTTGTAAGGTACAACGGTCTATTTATGGGCTGAAGCAAGCTTTTAGGAGCTGGAATCTTCGTTTTGATGATGCAATCAAAGAGTTTGGTTTCATCAAGAATGAAGATGAACCCTGTGTTTACAAGAAGGTTAGTGGGAGCGTAGTGATCTTCCTGGTGTTGTATGTAGACGACATACTTCTGATCGGGAATGACATTCCTTCCCTACAGTCTGTGAAGACTTGGTTGGGAAGGTGTTTCTCTATGAAGGACTTAGGCGAAGCTACCTACGTGCTAGGTATCAGGATCTACAGAGATAGATCCAGGAGACTGCTTGGCTTAAGTCAGAGTGCATACATAGATAAAGTGCTTCAGCGTTTTAGCATTCAGGATTCTAAGAAAGGGTCGCTGCCTATGTTACATGGCATAAGCCTTTCGAAGGCTTAGAGTCCTTCTACTCGAGAGGAGAGGGACCGCATGAATAGGATTCCATATGCGTCGGCTATTGGATCCATCATGTATGCTATGTTATGCACTCGATCTGATGTCTCGTATGCTTTGAGTATGACGAGTCGATACCAATCAGATCCAGGTGAGAGACACTGGATCGCAGTAAAGAACATCCTTAAGTACTTACGAAGGACTAATGAGATATTTTTGGTATATGGAGGCGAAGAAGAGCTCTTTGTAAGAGGTTACACCGATGCTAGCTTCCAGACCGATAAGGACGACAGTAGATCACAGTCAGGGTATGTGTTCTGCCTGAATGGAGGTGCTGTGAGTTGGAAGAGTTCCAAACAGGAGACAGTAGCCGACTCTACCACAGAGGCCGAGTATATTGCTGCCTCTAACGCTGCAAAAGAGGCCGTTTGGATCAAGAAGTTCGTGACAGAACTTGTTGTGGTTCCTAGCATCGTAGACCCAGTGGATCTTTATTGTGACAACAATGGAGCCATTACGCAAGCTAAGGAATCCAGGTCTCACAAGCGATCCAAACATATACTCAGGCGCTTCCATCTCATTCGCGAGATTATCGACAGAGGAGATGTGAAGATATGCAGAATACCAACAGATGAGAATCTCGCAGATCCACTTACGAAGCCTCTTGTGTAGCGCAAGCACGAGGCTCACACTAGATCTATTGGCATTAGACAGATGCCAGATTGGCTCTAGTGTAAGTGGGAGATTGTTGGGAATTGGTGTATGCCCTAGAGACAATCTATAATCAGTTCTGTAATATGATATCTATTTCATTATAAAACGAGGCATTTCTGTTATTGTGTAGATTGCGCTAAATATGATTTTACACAATAATGTCCTTGGAATAGTATGTTCAATAGGCATCAAGTGTGACTTGATTGTGAGATCCTATAATTACCGAACATTATTCCTAAATGTCCATAGTCAAAGTATTATCGTTAATTAGGACAACGATAATATGGTTAGACTAGTGTGGGTGTTGATTGATGACCAAGTCTCACAGGTCATGGATATGGAGATATCAAATCACACCACATGTATACATTACGAGTAATGTGTATTGGACTGACCCACCATGAGATTGCTACATGGGTTGTTACGTAAGTGTCATTAGCATATCTCAAAGTGACTATAGTGTAATGGTCCTTTGACTTGAGGTCACCATAGATTCCTACATGTAATGTCATATACTTTGATACTGTCAAACGCCACTGTAACAGGCTGGTTATAAAGACAGTTATTGGGTATACCACAGAGCATGGAGAGGAATGTGAGTGATCAAGATAGAATTTGTCCCTCCTATGAAACGGGAGCAATATCTCACGGCCACTTGGTGGTTAAGTCTAAAAGTGTATGCATACCAAAATGAGTCGATATAGAGATATCGAACTCATTTATTCTGATAAACTTACCCGGTAAACCAAGAAAAAGAGATATTGAGCCATACAAGGATGTCATCGACCATGCCTTAGGCTCAATAGAGATATAGAGGACAAATAGATTATATTACACGGTAACGTAGGTCACAAGGTTCGTCGAGAAATTGACTTTCCGATTACTTGAGTAATAGTGATGCATTGCTAGATGCCGCTCACTGTTTGTAATATTGAAATAGAGATTTCGATATTACTGTCAACGTAATTAGGAACCTACAGGATCACACACTACGACTAAATTGATGAGATATTTTGAAATAATAAAATCGTCTAATTGAGATTAGATGATTTATGGTGTGACCAATTAATCGGATATTTAATAAGATTAAATTTGTCGATTAATTAGACTCGATTTATTAGATTAAATGGACCAAATTGATGCACGATTAATATGGTGACACATGGCTTTTATTTGGATAGACATGTGTATGGACACATGTCACTTGGGGACATTAATTCCCCTCATACCACATCGGCAATTCAAAGGGAAAGCATTTCCCAAATTGCTTATAAAAAGCACTAACAGGAATGGGTTATATATATAGTGTGTGTATGCTTTATATGTATATATGTGAGCATATATATATAAATAATTTGAGTTGAATTGTTCAATTCAAATTAGATCCATTAGTCTGAAAATTTCGGGTGTCGCATCAGTGTTTCTTTTTGAGTATTGGCCGCTAGTACCGCCGATCTTGAAGACTCGTCGACAAAGTCGGTGTGGATACCGGTAGAGGCGTCACGCGTGGGACACTCGGTCGACAATTTTAAATATTCCAGATACGCTTTTATTTACTCTTATTTTTCTAGTAGGTCTTGGGATTAGTTTCACGGGTAGAAAATTTTGAATTTCTATTCCTTTTTCGCTTTCGTTGCGTCCCGTGAAACTAGCAAAATTATTTCGTCAAAATTGACGAAATAAGCTAACGCGACAGTTAATAGTGCCAGGCGGCACATGGAGCTAGACAAGGGAGCATCAGCTGAATTTTTAAATAAAAAATTATGGAGAAAAACAAAAACTAGAACAGAAAAACTTAAAAACATAAGGAGGAAGAGGGCTGGCGGCGGGGGCCTTGCAGTGGCCACCACCACCCCTAATTGGGGTCCTGGGCGACCCCAATTAGAGAGGCGGTGGTCGCAAGTGAGGTTCTGTAAATCGAAATTATGTAATTTTTTAAATGTCGTGCTATAGTTAGAATAATTAGTAAAAGTCGTGTTTTTTTAAGTTATTAATCTCCAATATATATAATTTACTGGGTGAAGTTTTTGTTAGAACTAAAGAGTGAGTTATAAGAACTATTAACTCTCATTAGGAGAAGAATACAAATTTGAGTTCGAAAAGCTTTTACGATTTATTGCATATGCATTTATGAACTATAAGATCAAGTGAAATCAATCACATGATCTATTATATTGATGGCTAAAACTCTCTTTCGAAATTATGGTGATGATCAAACGATCACTTAAAATGATGCTCGAAAATCCCTTCTTGCTTAATGTACAAATCAAACAATCATCAAGAAAGGGACCTGTCCGCTCTGATGACGTTGCATATCACGTGTGAAATAAATTAATCCATGTGTGCTCGCGGTCTCAGTTAATATAGAAATTGTTACGACCACAGAAGCTGGATATTGCATGTGAAAAAAATCATTCGACGAAATGAGACATATATATTAAGAATCCTCCGCTTTCTCGCCGAACGAACCAACGATTAATTGCTGACCTAGACATCTCCAGTTTCATCAATTGGCCTGATGTTCGCTCGACAGTATAGGATCGGGTCAATTCGGATTATTGGATTCCTCGTAGCAAGTGTGCTAGCAGCCGGACATTGCTTAGGACGTTGCATTCACTGTAATTTCCATCATTTTTTCGTGATAAGGACCCAAACTTAATCGAATGTCACATGATTTGGTGTTTTCCTCTTGCAGGGCATGGACCATTTACAAGGTACGTTCACTTAATATAGGACGAGACACGAGTAAAGGCATATTGAGAGGTTCATTTAAGTTCGGAAGAGATCTTTCTCCAAGGCTTGTTCATGACAGTTCGACCACGGCCTACTTCAAGTTGTTCTCATAAGGACAACTTCAACAAGCACGATATCCGTGTTTCATGATGGTATATTCTGATTTTAAGATTTTAGGGTTTTCGTAACGGTATATAAATATTAGGATCCAATACATTGTTGAAGCGGGCTAGGAAGCCCATAATATATTTATATATGGTTAATTATAATTCTACATTTTCCGACTCAATTTATTATTTTATAAGTGAACGCCGCTACCTATATCCTACGGTACGAATAACATAAAAATAATGACCGCTGTCCATGAGTTTGCCATTTCCAACCTCCACGTATTTGTTGTCCCCAAATGGTCAAATTTCAGCACAGCTATTATCAAATATCAACAGAAACGAAAAATCCAGTATTCCATCTACAAGATTTTTTTTTTTAAAGAGTCTTGTGGCCAAACACATACCGCCCTTTTGTTCAATCATAGTAGAGGCTCATGGCCTATTATAAAATAGAATATAATAGTAAAAGGACACGGAATTTTCACTTATAGTAATTGAATCACAATTTTTTTTCTTAGATAGAAGGTAATGCTACGAGCCGCATCAAAAGCTTTGTCAATTCCTAAAAGTTTAGTTACTTTTTTATTGTAAAATGCATCCTCTTATATATAGTTTATTGACTGTTTCAACACACCCACAAACTGCTTCCCAAAAATAATAGGAATGGACGTGGAATTATTTCTAAGCTGACGATGAGTGTAATTACATTGCCTTCTTGTTTCTGATTGTGACCAAATAAATTTGATAGAATATTTCCGTGGCGGCTTTCTTACACTATGGTTGGGTAGTATATCGCGTTCGATCGATGTTCATTCATTAGTAGAGGCGGTAGCTTGGCTGCTATCCGCCATGGATGAAGTGCATGAAGTCCCGACTGTAGAAACATGAAGTTATTGTATGTATAAATTAATGCTCTCTTAAACATATCAATAAAATAATGGTTAACAGTGATTTTGTGAATATAAATTTTTAAAGATATTTATTGTTTGACCGACATAACAAAAGCTGTTTTTTCTTTATTTTAATTCAATTAAAACCCATTTTTTTAATTTCCAATAGAAGGACATGAATCATCTGAATAAAGAGGGAAAGTGACAAGTATTGAGACAAATTAAGCAACAACAGAAGCCATTAAATAGTTTTCCTTGGTCCCCAAGCTTTTGCCCCTCCAGCTTTCAACCCTGTCATTTAATTCCTCGCCGTTTATTTATTTGTAGTCCTTCGCCCCCACCTATCCTTCTTATATCAATCTTATTTTACCATATAAATTAAACTTCCAAAATATAAATATAAATTAACTAAATAACTAAACAATCGTATCTTTCATTTTCCATATATCACAAAAACATATATATACGCCCTTATTTAAGAGAAAATTTTAAATGATCCTACCTCATAATGATGTGATGAAAAAGAACCAATAAGTTTGTTTCAATTAAGAAAACTTACCACAATTAATCGAGTGATTAGTACTTATTATTTAGTTTATTGCAATTTTATTGTTATTTCCTCATATTACGTGACGAGATAGGATTATCGAATAATCTCTCCTTATTTAAAGATATTGACTCACTTTTCTTACCTAGCATTCTTTAGTCCACCCGTGACGCCATCCCCGGAGGAAACTCCAATGATCTTAACATACAATGATGCGGTGGGGATGCCGTTGGAAAAAATTCTAATAGTACATTCACATAATTAATTAAGATATACCTTTTATGTATTTTAATCATAGTATATATGTTATTTCACGAGGTAGGATAATAAAATTCTCATTTATTTGAGTCAACACATAAGAGAGATTGACCCTAGAGCGAGAGAGAATCGTTACCTTAAAAAAATGGTCATGACATGATGATCTCTCATGGGCACGAACCACGTTATATATGCCAAAACAACCAAAAGATTTCGAGCACTGATACTAATACGTATGATTAGGTTACCAAATAAATAGACTTTTCCATGATGTTCTCTCTCTTTCTCTTTCTCTTTCTCTTTTTATTGCAAAATTCAAAGTACGTGTATTTTTTATTCACATGGCAATTATCCTACTCATAATTATAGTGTTTGCGAGGTGTGTCAGCATTATTATTTTAAGCCAAAGAATATAAAAAAAAGGGACATAACACATGATTAACGCTCTAATTTGGTAACTAAGATGTTACAAATTCGATTCTCATAGTGAAACTACCTATTCTCGCTTTGCTAGAATTTTTATTTTATTGTAGTCAGTTTATAAGTCTATTTTGTAATTAAAATAATAATAAAAAATTAAAAATGACGATGAATGTGATGAATGTGTCTATTCACTCCGTTGAGCCAACATTAATGCGAATAAGGTTGGCAAATTCATAGTTTATTATACTCGACATCAATAAAGTGTCAATTTCTTATACATGTCATTCGTGATATTTGAATAACGTCCTGAGTTATAGAACATGGGCTCAATAAAACTATTCATTTCGCTTGAATTCATTCATAAATCTTATATATTATACACCAGAGAGATCTCTATTTTATAAAGGAAGTGTAGGGTGCAATAGATTCGATGAGCAGGTCTTGTTGGACACCTAAATATCTCGAAAGCTACTTGCTTATTTTGTAAAGATTGAATACCAATCTCCATATAGATATCGAAGATTCTCTAAAACTGGCAAGAAATTTGGTGGCGGATTTAAGACTAGTATATGCTTGGTCCTCAAGCACGATATCCAGCTGCATCACTTGCAATAATAGTGCATCCCTTTTTATTAATCTATCCACGCATATTAGGTATGTGAAATATTAAAGAATTTATGTTTGAAATTTACTAAATATATTTCTTTTTTGTTTACTAAAAAAAAAAGATTTCATTTAAAATCTACATAAAAAAAAGTATTTTCAATTTGAAATCTTGGAGACAGTCAAAGGTTCGCTGACGTGTCAAAGACCGATTGGTGTCAGCGATGCTGGACTTGGGAATTAGGAAACAAAAGAACTGTTTCTGCTCCTCACGTGACATTTTCCCAGAAGGGGAAGCGCTAACGTCACCGGGGGTACCGTCACCGCCTCGGGTTATTCCTCGGGGCCGTTAAACCTCATTCCTTGCGGTCCAAGGTCAGATCCGACGGACCAAACAATTTTACCGGGCCAGATTGTACACGTGTCAGAAATCCAACGGTAAACCATCAGATGCGGCGAGTCGTCGGTTTCCAGTCAAATAAAAAAAAAGAGGATATTTACCCCTCCAGACACGGATGAGACACAACTTGCATTTACGACCCCTATCTTTCAGGTGTTTACAATTCCTACCCCAAAACATGATTTTGTTTGATAATTACCCCAAAATCGCCACCCTCGTTTCATATGACAGCCATATGCAAGTACACACTGCCAGTCCTGTGGCTGGTAGGATATATCATGGGTGACAACACAAGCTCAGCAAAGAACATGAACATCACTTACTGTTCAATCAGAATTACGACACATTCATACTCCGTTTTCTCTTTGTTCTTTTTGGAGCCGACATGAAATCGATGCTTCAAGCGTCCCATTAAAGAATAAATCCTATACTAGAGTGGCGCTAACGGTAACGAGATGCACTCATGAACATTTTAGAAATACAGAGTGTTAGCAATGAAGGGCGGGAAATTATTATGTCGCAATTCATATGTAAAACGATGCGGGGGTGAACATAGTTTTCTAGAAAATAGTTATTATCTAATTACTGAAGATTTTGTTTTTTTTTTTTAAAAAGGGAGAGGAAAGAGAGGGAAGTTTCGGAAAGGAAAAGAAATAAATAAGAAATTAGAAAAGGAGGAAATTACCGAAATTGAATGGAAATAAGAGAGAAATTGATCGGTGAGATCTTCCTATAAAGGAGGGATTCTCCGCATGTTTGACTCTTCTCTGCTCTGTAGCCCCGCCCATCACTCACACACAGACACAAACACACGCCCAGAGAGAAGAAGAAGGAAGAATCCATTAACAAAGCTCAGAGCTCTCTCCTTCTCTGTTCCTCTTTCAGTCTCTCTCTCTCTCTCTCTCTCTCTCTCTCTCTCTCTCTCTCTCTCTCTGGGTCACTCTGTTTCTGGGTGTTTTGTGTCGTGTCGGGTAGCTGTTCGTGTTCGGGGAAGACGATGATGTGAGCTTCTTTTCGTGTGTCTGTCTCCTTAACTCTCTTTTCAGTTTCCGATCATCCATCCCGCCCCTAAAATTAAATGATCTGTCGCCGTTAAGCCATTTCCTCTGCTAACCTGCCCTCCCTACGAAGAAAGTCCTCTCCTTTTTAATGCCCCTTTCTCCTCCTCCTCCTGCTGCTCGCTCGGAATCTCCGTAGCCATGGACCGGCCCGGAAAACCATTACTTCCGAAGTACACCGAGCACCGGACGGTGACCCACAAGACCCTTAAGGCCCCTCTGTCCAAGGAATTCCCTGAGCGGGTCATCAGGATCTCCTTCACCGACAGGGACGCCACCGACTCGTCCAGCGACGAGGACGAGGTCCCCCGCGTGAAGCGCTATGTGACCGAGATACGGATCGGGGATCCCGATCATAGGGCCGAGAAGCCGAGGGCAGCAGCTGGCAAGAAGGCTGAGGGCGCCAGGACGGCCCCGCAGAGGTGGCCGGATGGCAGGAAGTACAGGGGCGTCAGGAGGCGGCCGTGGGGCCGGTGGGCCGCCGAGATAAGGGACCCGCTCAAGCGGACGAGGGTGTGGCTCGGCACCTACGACACCGCCGAGGAGGCCGCTATGGTGTATGACCGCGCCGCGATTCAAATCAAGGGCCCTGATGCTTTGACTAACTTTATGACCCCTCCCGCGAGGGTCAACCCCCAGATCGATGTCGCCGCCGTTTCTGAGTGCGAGTCTGGCAAAGATTCTCACAATCTGTCGTCCCCGACATCCGTCTTGAGGTTCCAGTCGGGCGAGGAAGCTGATTCCAAAGTAAAACCATATACTCCCTGATGACTATATAAAATAAATTAATGAACTTCACTATGCGACTACAGTCCATACGTATCTTTCATGTGAATTTCCTGCTGATTATCTTATCGACTTTGATGTTAAAACAGTGCGAATTCGGGCCGTACCTAGACGAGGCCTCGGGTCTAATGGAGGAGGGGTGCCTGTTGGATCCTTTGTTCCTGAAAGATTTCTTCGATGACGATCAGACCCCAGCTCCGGTTTTCTACGACGATCATTCCATCCTAACCGATTCGTTCCTAAGGGAAGAAGTGGACAGCTACTCGATAAGCTTCCCGGAAGAGGACTTTGGGTCATGTAAATGGGACGTGGACAGCTTCTTCCAGGACCCATATGCTGCGTCGTCATCGACTAATGATCAATCCCAAGTCTATTATTGAGCGTCAAAAAAAAAAAAGGATTCAAATTTGTGGTAAATTCCGAGGGGAGTTTTGGGTAAATATGACCATTAGGGACTAGTAGTACTTTTGTTTTGTTTTTTTTGTCGGCATTTTTGGTTCTTTTTTTCGGTGGTTTTTCTTTTTTATGAGATTTTTGCATAGGAGAGACTAGAGAGTGTAAAGAGTGCATGAATTCCCTAATTAATCATGAGAAAAATGCAAATTGCATGTAAAAAGAAATTGCTTTTGCTTCTTATTATGCAGTGTGTGCGGATTCAAGGAAAATTCTACAGTTCAATGCATGGACGGTTCATGAGGCCTCCGTAGTCCTTAGATCAGCGTGGCGCCCACTCGTAAATGCTGATCCAAGGGCCTTCAAGACCTCATGAACCATCCTTGTACTGGACGGTCGAATTTCACCTGCATTCGAAAATTTTCAAAAAATAAGGAAAAAAGAGAAAGGGGTTTCTGAGATTTCCTTAGGGGATGGAGATTTTTAATCGGGGGGTGGAGTGAGTGTCGGGGAGAAGACCGCACTGTTTGAAAAGGCCGGTGATGTTGGTGGATCCTCTGTTCTATCACTTCTCGCATGCTTTTCAATTTGCCTTTTTTTTTAAAAAAATAATTTTATTTACCAAAATAATTTAACTTTTATTTAATTTGTAAACAGTGAAATAAAATTGAATGGTGCGAGAGAAAAGATATTTTTGTTGATGGGATGGGAGGAAGGATTTGGCGGGCTGAGAAGAGAAAGTTGAATAATGAGTTGGGCTATGTTCAATGGCTGCCAGCAGTAGAGAGTGGACACTTTCCTAGCCATTCAAAATCCCCTCTTTCCAAGTTTCGTGTCCATCAAATTGTACGCTAGGCAGCAAAGCAATTCGTTTTAGGATTTTAGGATTTTGAAGTTTCGCACGTATCTCCTGATCTTATCATCCAGAAACTGAGCTGCTAACCTTTCTATCGTGGACTGGCGGCAAAGCACGTGAAATTCTCGTATTTTGCTCTAGAATTTGCATAGTTTCGCTCCTACGCTTGATAGTTAAGTTCCGCCACCTTATTATCATGAGGACGGTAATGAATTGATGAGTTCTTGTAGAATTAAAAGAGAAGACACAGACAGTGTTTCCTGACTAGGAACAATTTGAAACTCGATGAAGGAATATTTTTTGTAATCTCGTTGCGAAAATGATAACACTCTATCGGGGAAAGATTTTTTTTTTCCTTTTTTTTTTTGCTTGGAAAAAATTACTTTTTCTTTAGTATTTTGTGTTCGCCACGTTATATTTATAAGAATTCAATAAATCCCGACTAATTTAGTTTTGGTCCAAATTGACCCGTCAAAAGGTAACGTTTCTCCAATCGAAGATTTTATCGAGGGCTTGTACTCGAGGTCTTGAGAGTATGTGCTGGATCATTTGAATTAGATGATGGTAAGAAATTGTATACAGTAGAAAGGACAATGGTGATGTACTGTAGTGGGTGGGAGGCCCCCCCATGGCCAGAGCCAAGAGGTGGAGTATGGTACGGTATGCGCATTTCGAGCGGACAGATAGCCTGGGAGGGTCTCAGACGGACAGGTAGTCGATCAGATCAGATCAGAGCAGATGAGTGGGTTTGTCTTGGACTTGGAGGGGGGACATGGACTGTTTGCCCTTTTCATTACGACCGTTAGCAGAAACCACTGTGCCTTTCCTACCTTTCTCCCTTGTTCTGTGTGGTGATCGCAGGTTTTAATTGCTCTGTCTGTCTTTCTGTCCCCAGCCATATTGAAGAGTCCTTTACTTAGTACTACGCTACCACCCAATGCCAATTCTTCTTCCTCCTGCCATCGTTTCCTTTCTTCCTACAGTCCTATTCCTATGCTTGTAGCTGTAGGCAACTATAGGCTAGTGGGCTTCCTGGTGGGACCTGGGCTTTC
Organism: Punica granatum; assembly: GCF_007655135.1. Classification (NCBI taxonomy): domain Eukaryota; kingdom Viridiplantae; phylum Streptophyta; class Magnoliopsida; order Myrtales; family Lythraceae; genus Punica; species Punica granatum. The sequence continues at coordinate 43,342,198 of NC_045127.1, read as the reverse complement.
CTTGGATTCTCAAGTTACCCCCTACCCCTCCCTACTATGGGCATGCACTGTTCAAGTCGGTTAGTCTTATATCATGCTCAAATAGGACCGTGTCTATGTAGTCCGACTCTAAGAATAACCAATCCTTTATGTTGATAATAGGGCAGACCCTATGACCAAGTTGAATTAGTCACGGCCAATAAACATATGGTACACCAATATGAATTACTTCAAACGGTTTGATACTTGTTTCACTTAAATAAGATTTCGGATTCGAATATTGCGAATATTGAAACTCCATACTATAAGAACTTTACCCCATTTACGAGCCGATCCGGTTCGAACTGGATTAGTCGATACACATTGGATGGAGCTTGGACTTTGAAGTCAAACTAATTACAAGACTTATTATATGCCTAGTGCGGTCGAATGATAAGGTGTTTCTTTCCGGTAGGTTGGGCGTGGATCCATGAATTAAATCTCCAGATCCATCCCTTCATGATGTTTTCCTTGGTCGAGTCCGAACCAAAACCAAATCATATATTCAAAAGATCGACCTAAAAAATAAACCAATTTTAACGGTTGAGTAGACTCTCTTTCTGCCCGCCCAAGTGGGCAGCTACTTTGCCTGTGAATCTCCGGCAAGGAGAATTCTCTCCCTGCCCTTTTCAATGTTCTGGTCAAAGTGAGTTTTTTTTTTTTTGGTGGTGGACTGGTAAAGAATTGATTGAATTAAACAGAGCAGCTAGAGAGAGAAAAGAGCATTGGAGGTTGGTATTTAGCTTTCGATCCTCTGTTCGAAATTGAAAGAAGACCGTACCCACATGCAAAGTATGCTCAATTAGGTTCACTGTCAAGAAAACTATGTTCAGCTTAGAAGTAACATGCTCCCCAAATCAGATTTAATGCACTGCAAGGCTATGACAACTTCTGCATATCAGATTCCGTCAAGTTGAAAGAATGCACTGTACTCCTCTTATATGGTCATCTTAGGACCCTATCACCGTTGGAGTGAGGGAAGCTAGCCTCCCATGGTGATAAGACCTCAGGTACCGTATTTGTAAAGTATGATAGAACTTTTCTATTGGGTTCTCTCCATAAAATTGATCTCTATAGGTGCCCCGACGCTTTTCTTATGTGTGATGTTGTCCTCGTAATGTAGCAAATGACAAATGTGCCAGTGCAATTAGCTCAGTTCATGTATTATTTTCGCACACGAAAAGATGACTGGATTTTGAAAGCTCTAGCCTACCCTAATGATGAATTATTGATTAAGCGCCCCATAGAGTTAAGGTGAGTTTAGGATAGTTCCACAGAAAAGTGTTAGCGGGTAATGATAAATTAATTTCACATCATGAATGGTAACAGTATAATATGGTATAGATTAACATCTATTCAAAGGAAATATGATTAAACAGCCTAATCTTTGGGATTCTGGTCATTAAGCACCAAATTGACTTGGATAGTTAGCATAAGTATTTGACAATATACAGATCTAAGATTTTTGTTGGGAGGCGGTTCCGAGGCAAAGTCAACTTTCAAGCGAGAATTCATCTCGGTCAATAATTTAGTGAGCAATAAGCGCTAAGTTTTGAGAAATTTGATCATTAAGCACCGAATCTTAAACTTTAATAGGGATCTAAGATTTTTGTTGGGGGTAAAAGGGATATGCATAGGAGGAAGAAATTCTCTAAAGTTGAATGGTGCATAAATGAGAGAATTCTACTTCAAATATATTCTAGATATAAGATTTCTAATAGTTTGCTTCGAGTCTAATAGATGAAAAACTGCCGCATAACCCCGATCATCCTTATACTTTTCGGTATCAATTGCGGATGATTTGTATTATTTTTGCCAAACTATGTGTCTACATATATCGAATTGTGAGCTAATGGCTTACGCAGCGTAACTTTTTCAAACATGGGGGCGTTTCTCCATTCACTCACATTCGACATTTCATCGGCACCCTAAAATTTGGAAGAAAAATCACTTCCCACTAACCTAGTAGTAACACTCTATCACGGTCTACTTGCATGGTTGTGTACTCAATTTTTGCAGAAAAAAATTGACCATTATCTCTTCTCAGAATGACAATTTTCAACTCATCAAAACTAAAATCTATTTTCCTTCGACTTCCTCAATCAACTGTCATGGGCAACCGTAACTTTTCACCTTATGCGATCATCCATTCAAAGAGATTGTTCTGTATGGTGGTGGGTTTGGCTAGTAGATCGAATAGGCCTACGATCCCAAATAGGTAAGGAGGAGTACGAGTTATTAATTACTAGGATGTTAAAAAAAGGACTTACATGACATGTGAGTATGATAAGTAGTTTCATATAGATATAGGACCTTGGGATCCTTCCAACTCTCTGTTTCCAAGATCTTACAAATGGTGGGCCAATATGTAAGATATTTTATTTTATAGTATATTAAATTATAAAAATTATAATGGAAGTGGAAAATTTCGTTCCGTTGTTGGAGGAGGGAAGGGCACTGTTACTCAGCAGCCATGAAATTTGTCGATTTCTGTCGGCTGGGGGTGTCCCCGTCCCCACCACTGCAATCTTATGGCTAAGCACGAGTCACTATTGGAGCAGAGGAAAATTAAAAAATTGAAATAAACGAGCCAAAACATATCCATCAATTAGCATTTTAAATCCAAAAGGGGCAAGACTGGGGATCTTTTCGGGTATCGACCCTGATATCTAAAATCTCAATGGATTTTAACTAATCTCATCGAGTCGGCTCCGCCCATTTTGAAGTAAATATTTTTCAGCATGAATTTTTTTATTCATAAAAATTAAATTTTTAATACTTTATTTAAAGAAAATAAGTATAAAATCTTTAATTTTTTTTTTTGGAGAATATTAGATATTCATCATTATTATTGTCTGAGGATCAATTAATCTGCACACATCTGGTCATAATTGCAGCCACCAACTGAGGCTTCCTTTGAGGCTGTGACACCGGGAGAGAGGAGCTTTTAAATACACTACTCCTGACCGATCGCCGCGTCCGGTTCAGGTGAGGCTTCCGGTCCCACATCCGGTTCAGCTCAACTTCTTCCCAAGAGCCAAATATATATATATATATATATATATAAACTTGATTATTTTAGAAATACGCTGAAGTAAATAATAATATGACAAAATAATATATTAATATATATATTTACTTAATTATGAAGTAAATAATATTAATATACATATTATTTTTCTATAAGTTTTACAACAAATTAATTTTCATGAATTTTGTTATAAAATTGATTGGCGGCATATTAGATCAAGCGGATAATTTCCTCGCGTACTACATACCACATTTCATTTTTTCGGGGCAAATGTTTTGATCTATTATGACATAGTCTTTTAGGATTTATGGTAATATGGGTACATATGGACTCTATACTACCAACGCTTACATTTTTTCTATATATTTTACTGAAAAAAATAAAAAAACTTTAATTGATTTTGTCACATTTACTTAGTTGAAAGTTAAGTAATATATAAATTTCAAATTATTTTTCATAAATTACAAAATGTGTCGTTTTTTGCTGCTTACCAAGCACACGTTAACTCTGACATTATTCAAGGAGAATGATTACTAGCTTCGTTAATTGCTTCAATTTAATTTTCACCAACTACAGAATATTAATTATCATATTACTTTAAAAATGATTAATCTCACATAATTTTTCCTCATTAACTATCCCATATTAGCTTAAATACCACAATAATAAATTTTCATAATAATATCATTAATGACCGTGTGTAACATGAACCATCATTCTAGTAACTTTAATAATCCACGCCTTTTTATCTCTCTTTTACTTTGCAAAGAAGATATCCTTATTTGAAACCGTTCATTGAGAAATTGTGGCGCAACATCGAGTTGACTAGTCTCATTCAGTGCAAATATATAAAGAATATTATAGAAAGTCATCCGAAACAAAAGGTGATCAGTATTCGCAGCATATTTTTTTCAGTCTATCAAAACTAATTATGCGTATATACCACTTAGGTTAAGTTTGGTACACATGAATTGAAAAGAATGGAATTGAATCAATATATCATCATATTCTCCATTTCTTTCTTTTGTGTCTCTTTATAAGTGGAAAAGAGTATTCCTTGAGGATAATCTTTTTTCTCCAACTTGATGAAATGATACTTCCTTTAAAAAATTTAAGTAATGCTCATTCCTTCATTTCAACTTACTTTTATTTAAGAATGATATATTTTATTTTAAATTCATATATCTAAATATTTGTATACATCAACATTTTGATAAATAAGCTCATTCTTTTTAATTACATTCATCCACATTTCAAGTTCAACAAAAAAAAATCATTTTTCTCTCAATAAAATTATATCTCACATTATAGAAACAATTTCATTTTTTTGGTTTCACTATCTAGGTATTAACTGTTTAGGATTTGGTTGATTTGGTTAATTGATTAGGTCTAGTGGTTGTGATTTGTGAAGGATTTCTGCGCTGGGTACCGGTTCAAGACCCCTCTTAGCTCTGCTCATCTGTTTCCACATAGTAGCAATTTATATGGATTACACTTGGCTTTACTTCCCGGTTTTGACTGGGTCCATATAGAGTTTAGTTACAAGAGATCGGGAACAGATATACAACAATTGTAAGGATTTATACAACTGTAACTGTGTTTATTTGATGTGCATCTGTCATTGTATTTTCCTTTTCAGCGATCCCTGTGGATTTGCTGTATTTTCTTATGTCCTTGTAATTTTTCTCATGAACATTTTATTTTGTACCCGTTTTCTCAATGGATGTTCATTGATTTTCTGAGCAAAAAAAAGTCTCATATAGGGCATTTCGATGTTACCTTCAACTTGCTATCTACTTACAACTAAATTTCATATGTAAGAGAAAGGATGATTTTATTACGTGAAATTGTTAACTAAGATCATTGTCGTAAATGACCAGTTCTATATTAACAAATTAATGTCATGGACCACTGCCGCACGTCCACCCAACGAGACATCATACACGAACTTTCGAGCTTCAAGCAACTTCAGGTTAGCATGGAGGCGCCCTCCTGCAAATCTTCTTCGCGCTACGTCTAGAGTGAAGTCACTGAGGGCGACGTGGCCGGAAGATGGCCACCTGCACGTCTAAAAATAGGTTTCTCCCGCTGCAACATGAAAATGCAGAGATGAAAAGTATTATCTTGGACGAAAAATGTATACCCATCTATTTTATTCTTATTTTTACTTCAGATGTTTTTTAAACTATCTAATAGTTACGAATAATATCAGTTGCCAAAGTTGAATCGATTTATTACATCCTATTCTCAAATTCGCAATGTATAAAAGCCAGATATATGATTTGGGAAAGAATTCGAATATTATTTGAAATTTAATGTGAGCAGTTTTCATGGAAAGGGAAGTAAGGGAAAGAAATGTGAGGAGATAAGCTTTGTGATTGGATTTTACATAATCAGGACAAAAGGAGGGAACATAATTTGGGGGGCACTTTATTCCCAGAATAGAATGTCCTCAGAAATAAGCAAAATCTCTATCTCTCCCCCATGCTCTTTGCAATCATCATCTTAGCCATCCCCCCGAAAATGGAAAAAGGAAAAAAGAAAAGAAAAAAAAAAAGAAAAGAAAAAGTTATTGGTGTAAAAAAACGTGGCTTCTGAATCAAAATGGGCCATGAAATCAAACCACGTAGGCCCATATGGCCCATTCCACCCACCGACAAGATAATGAACACACACAACTCCTGACCTAATTTTTTCATACAAAGCAAGGAGAGGGAAAAAGGTTGATGATATAATCACTGCCGAATGCCTTTTGTTAGATTTTCCTCCGATATCTTCGCAAGACTTCACTTTCGAAAGAAATTAATTCAGTGCAGTGACATCCGTCTTCGATCCTGAACTAAGAAGTTATGGATGTATTTTTATATATATCATTATTTTATTCTGTCTTATTCCTCTTAGAATTATGGACCTTCTTTATGATTCGAAAAAAAAAAAAAAGAAAGACAAAAATCAATTCTCATTCCTGATGAGGAGCATAGTTTTGATTACTACAGGAAAGCGGCTCTGCTTACTCGACAATATTCTTTCCTCTTGTTCGACGCGCCGCTCTTTGTAAAGTGATGTTTTCTCTTTTCACATCCTTTGTAATAATGGTAGAACTTATCATTAGATTTGGGACGTATGAGACTGTTTCTGATGGCCCTTGAATTTTTCAGGAGCTAAAGTCAATAATATTATATTTTTCATCCCCCAAAAAAATCACTAATATTACAATGAGATTTTTTTAAAAATTTTCAAAATTACATACGCTGTTTTAAGCCTAGAAATGCTTCTAGGCTCTGGTAGACAATTGGGACGGCCCGGCCCACTGCTCTTCAGTCTGATTGATGCCTGGGCCCATCACCACCTTTTGTATTTTGACACTTTCCCTTTTCCTTTTGGGCCTAAAAATTCCATATCCGGTACCTTTTTTTTTTCCTGAAATAATTTTAGTTTTTGGATAGATCAATTAGCCCCCGCAAGTAGATGATTTTGACAAACTACCACCTGCTGATTTATGTGCTCTTACATTTTGTGCAGTTAGGTCCTTTTTCGAGAAAGGATTGCCATATTAGTATAAAGTCCATATATATCGATGTGCTCCTAATTCTATTACGAGAAATAAATATAAAATTTGGGAATTATTTTTAAAAAATGCAAGAACTTTACCCCTTTCTCAAATATAACCAAAATTTTAAAGCTCTTCAAGAAAATGCACCTATTTAGAAACATGTCCTAGATGTGGCTAGCCGTTGGTGCAATGTTCATTTTGCCCATAGTTATTAACTACCCACAGTCTCTTTTGATCTTAAGTCCAAGCTCGATATCAATGTCGCCTTTGCTCCAACCATTGATCAAAATTGCATAGGATTTGTTGAAGGCATGTACTTGTTGATTGCCGCACCTTTGCTCTTCCTACAGAACCCGGGTCGACGGATGCAGCCACCTACTATGTTGTCTAGATGGAGGAAGGCATTGGTTGCAACATGTAGATGGGAGTGGTAAGTGATTGTGATTATTGAGGTAAGTTATCATTCGAATTGAAGGTGATAAGGATCATATTCTTGAGATTAAATGATTGTTGTACCTCTACATCAATACCATCAATCTATTTGGACATATAGCTCGTAATGTACTGGCTTTGTTTGGGAGTCGAGTGGCTCCATTCCAACTATAAATAATTATATTTATTTGGATTTGTAATGATTATGTTGTTAAATTATGAAAAAAAATGGGGAAAAAGTAATGAATAGTTGATAGAAAGTAATGATTGTGTTTTTGAATTGTGAAAAAAATAATGAATAGTTGAGAGAATTTATTATTAAAAGTTAATTTAATAGTTAAAAAATTGAAGAAAAAGTAAAAAGTAATAATTGTGTTGTTGAATTGAAGATAAGCAGAGTTAAGTGGAGTAAAGTTTAAAAAAAAACTCCAAAACCAAACATAGTAAAATGGGCAATTTAATAGCAATTGGCCATAGATAAAAAAACAAAGTACTGTTTTCGAAATTTTTGCATTTTTTGCCATTTTTATGAAAAGGTCCAAAATTAATTCATGTAATTTATTTTTCGGTAAATAATTCATGTAATTTTTAAGATCTTTTCATTCTACCACATTTTTTTCTTCCTTTTTTGGGTGTGTTTCTCACAACGTCTAAGTGAGAAGATCCAAATTTATTATTTTTCGTTTACAAAGCGGGTTCAAGAGTATGGTGCAATAAAATAAAAATCATAATCCTAATAGCTAATAATAGGGCATGGGTAGTTGCATAATGAGAATCACACATGAAATCTCTTAGTAGACAGGTGATAGTGTGCGTCACTATAATACACTCTCTTTTTTCTCCATACTTGTTATTTTTATTATAGGATATATAGAAAACCATGTGAATTTAGGTGTCCCAAGGTATAATTTGCAAAACATCACAACGATAAGGTGGTCAATTTAAAAAATTTCAAAAGTTGGAGGGCACACATTAATCGCATTCTTGATCCAAACTTGTGGAGGGAACACTGCAATTTAGCTGTTACCCTTTTTCTTTTTCAGCCACATGCTTGACACACTTCCCTCCAATTATGAACTGACCATTGACAAAGAGGATTGCACGTTCATGGTCGACATTTGAATATACACAATATATAAATACGCACATATATATGCATATAAACCCGGGAAATTGTAACCTAATATAGCATTAGAGTGATACATTTGGTATTTCAGTTCAAGTAAACACTTAAATTGAAAGTAGAGGTAAAAAGATATTTGTATTAATTACGAGTACCGAAAGTACTAAATGCTTAAATTTATAGTACCAATTCTGATACCGTGACTTGTTATCATATTAGAGGGACCATAGACCAGACATTGGGGAAGCTGTCGTGGGGTAAGAGCAGAGCAGCTGAACACATTCAGTTGATAAAACAAAACGTCCCTTTAAAGCAAAGCCCGCATATACTTATATAAAGGGTCGAGCATTGTCCCCACCCACCTTCCCTTCCGAGAGACAGTCTCAAAGCTTCAACCACAAACCAAACCAAAAAGATCACAACACCAGTCAAAGACAAGCAAAGGCTGAGCCAAATCTGACATTCCAACCAGAAAGAAACAGCGCAATGAGCGGTTGTGATTAGAATTCTCCATTCAGCCCCTTCTGAACCGATGGAACTCAATGAGGACCTGCAGGGCCTCATTGAGAGAGCAGGGGAGCTGCAGGACAGGATTGGCGACAAGATTGCGGGTGCTCATAGCTACTGCAAATTCTGCTCCGAGCGTGGAAGGTATTGCAATGTTGTGAGTGCCGAGGCATATGAGGATCGGGAGAGGCTGGTTGAGATTAGAGATTCGCTGAAGGATCTCGAGACCATGCTCGTCTATTTGCAGGTTCACTCTTTGGCTCTTCATCTTTTGCTTGTAAATATTCTTCTCAGGGAATGTCCTAATCGGGTCATCGGCATCTCCAACGTTGCAATCTTGTCTAGACCTGTGATTGATTTATTCGAGGCAAATGACTCTGACTACTTCATTAAGATGGTGTAATTCTTCTTACATCCCCAATGTTGAAGCTTATTCATTGATTTGAGTAAAACATCTCGATGTAATCTGAAGAATCTCCACTTATTAATTCATCGCGAAATTATTTGATGTTGAAATTGATGAATCACTGGTGTGTAATTAAACTGTTTGGTTTGTTAAACCTTTTTTCTCTTTTTCACTCTTCGGAGAATATACACGCATGGCAGAGACTACGAAGCTGGCAACTCGTAAACTGGAATGCCGCGCTCGTTCGTTTGGAAGAAAGCAGATCAAGTCTCATTGAAAAGGCGAATCAATACCGGGGGAGGTCTCTCGATGTGATACGAGAACTAGAAGAATGTTTTGGCAATGGTGGAATTGGATTCGGACTCGGAGCGAATAATGATAAGATGAAGGAAGACGCGGGACCCCCAGCCCGGATCCGAAAGAGGAGGCTGTTCGGGTTACTGATAGGTTGCATAGGAAGTCTGTTTAATCCTTGGAAATGGCATGGAGCAGCCCGAATCGCAGTAAGCATGGTGCTTGCTTCAGTGAGCGTTTCGTCTACGGTTTCTCTTATACATGGATGCTGGCAACAGAACTCGATATCGAGGAGGAGATCTCTTTCGTCCGTACGATCGAAGCGACGAATAGAGAAAGATATGACTTTGGATGTGTTTTATGGCAGGGGATGAAAGCATCTTGTCGAGCATAACCATAGCATTACAGTACACAGGTTCATTTATTTATGCAGACATTTGTTGAACAGCTTGTCACTAACAATGTCTACGAAGGAAATTGTTTATTTAATTATTTCTTTATTTATCCTTGTTTTTCCGGTTACATTTATTTATCTTTTAAACTCCAAATTGATAGCAATCACAATTTACACCAAGCTGAGGCCTTTTCAGGTGGTTTCAGTAGGAATATAATTAATTCAGTACATGCTTTTTTTAAAAAAAAAATTGTTTTTTACAAGGAAGGATCGTGGGAAAAATTGAAATAAAAAATTCTAAAAATAAGAATTAAACTTAAACGGTCATGATATCAAGTTGAATGTGAGCGACACGACATTGAATTTTTTTTTTATAACATACACTTTTTATATCTTCTCCGAGAAATAGATGCTTTGCTTTCACTTTTTCTATTTTCATGTCTAAACCAATGCAGTAAATTATTATAAGAACGTGTTTGATAGCTACGAATGATGCAGTAAATTATTATTATATATATATATATATAAAAGTAAAATAGACTCATAAAAGCAATTGATAGGATTATATTTAATAAGGTTAGAGTCGTCCATTTGCTTTATCGCTAAATAATTTTTGTAAAACTTTCTTATATTATTATAGAATTTGAGAAGAATTTTAAAAAGTTTATACTTTTCTATTACTTTAGCCATTGTATTCATTCAATATAATAAACGTTCTAGATACGATACATAATTTTAAATTACTCATATAATTACAAATTTATATATCAATTATAGTATCCATATATCCACGCTCTGTGTATAGTAAATACACTATGTAGTGTATCTGAGAGCAAGCTCTTTGGAAGTAATATGATTTAAAAAATTATTAATAAGTGATAATAAATGTACAAATAGATTCTAGATAGAATATTGATATATATATATATATATATAATTAGCTAAAAATCGATTTATATAAATGACAATGCATAATCTTATAAATACAATAATTTTTAATTAATATTGTTCAAATTATCAACATAATAAGTAATTAATTAAATGACTTAAAAGCAAGTTTATTTTTCAAAGATCTAAATCAATTATATAACTTTTTTGATAACGAAAGGGTGCATTGCAATAGATAGCATGCTAAAGAAATAATTAATTTATTATTGATGCAATTTTAAAAGAAAAAAAGATTATTGCAAGCAAACTAATTTCATGATACTAAGGTCATTTGAAATTATAATAACTTATTTCATGAAATTATAATTCATAAAAATAAAAATAAAATAAAAAAATATATAACTAACTAACATTTGGAAATTAAAAGCACACAAGATAATGTTTTTAGAGCAAAAATAAAATTGCAAATTAGTAAATGCATTAACAGATTATCCGTGATAAATCCTTGTAATATATTAAGGATTTAATAGATATTTAATTCATATTGAATAAGATAATTAGTTGCAACATTATTATTGGAGTATTTATACTTAGTCTTATGTTATTGAAAATTATTGTTTTGAATTCAAATTAATAATTTATTTTTATTAATAAGAAATATTTTGTTAAAAATGTGAATAATTTACATAAAGATAATAATAGGTATGCGATAAAGAACATGTGCAACGCACGAGATAGAAGACTGTTGTAAGAATTAAACCCAAACGTTCATGATGTTGTCAAACATGACATTCCCTCATGGCATTTTGGCTCAGTCGGTTTAATTGGTTGGACCGGTTAACATGTAAATCACTTGATTTAAAGGACGATATCTGTTTTATTTGAATCAGCGATCAATCCTGCTGGAAGGGCAGCCAATTCCAACACTGGCATAAGCTAACGGCGGCGAGGGCAGTGGCGGCCTTTTCTACTTTTCCCTGGTGGATCAAACCTGTTGATCGCTGGGGAAAATCCACTCTCGGCTGGGTTACCATTCAAATGGGAAGGCAGAACAAAATGCCCTCTCTTCGAATGAACGTAACTACTCGGAAGAGCTCTACGCGGTGGAAATATAACAATGTAAACGGAGTGACTTGAACCAGTACAAGAAAGCCGCTCTCGCCGTTCCATAACAGGAGAGACAATATTACCGATCCCAAATGGAGCTAAACCGGGGAGTTGTTCAAGCGAGAAAAAGAGATCAAAATTGGGACGGGCCGGGCATATTAACGGGGGGGTGGTGGAAAATGACCCGAGATTTTCAAACCGTTATAGATTATAGAAAAAAATTAATTTATGAAATTAAACATTTTTACTCCAGAAGAAGTTCACGCCCCCATGAAAAGATTTTATTCGATTGAGAATGTAAAAGTAGAAAATGAATTATTATGGTAACCAAATATGTAAATCCTGTTAGTTCAGAAAATACTTATTAAAACTTTTTCTAGCCAGATACCAAACGCCATTAGACGTGAGAGGGAGGCCTATTTTAGTCAAAGTTTGAAATCATGGTCTTTTTTTTTTTTTCAACGTCTGAAATATTGAGATAGTTTTCTAATCACACCAAATCTCAGGCCTTTTTACGCATCAATACATATATAAAAGGTGATCTTTCTTTAGAGACTTGTTTTTATTTTTAACATGGTTTAGTTGTATCCATACATATTCACATTATTGGTTTTATCGGTTATTAGTCGTGATCATATTTTTGATTTTTTTTAGTTTGATATTTTAATGATAAGATTATTCAATATATAGGCATAGGGCTTTTCTTTAATTTCTGTAATCTTTAAACGGTACTATATGCATGGGAAAAATTTTAAGAAAATAATTGTATGCATCATTTCATAAAATCATTTGCGTGTTTCAACCCTGGTGAAAAATATTTGACTTTGAATTTGTAAACGTAGATTCTATGGACCTGTGCTTTTCTTATTAAAATAGATTTAGAAAAGAGAAGAAAATTGAATAAGATGAAAAGCGAAAAACAATTATATTAATGTTTTCTCGAAGAATAACGAGGGATTTTCTTAGTATTTCACTCAAGGCTTCACTCTCCGTATATTATAGTATAAATATAGATAAGCGCAAAACGAATAAAATTTGAATTATTTTCACGATGTAATTTTTCTTCCATTACTCTTTCATGAGGATGGCATTAATTGATAATTAGGGTTTCCTTGATTCTTTGATGATTTGAAGATTGATCGATCTATTTCATTATAAATATCACGTGATGTGCATGCTGAAAGTCAAAATTAACCGGGGGCTCCTAATTTACTCATCGATTTGATGATTCTTGGGATTGAATATTTTGATTCCAGAATTGGTGAATTTCCAATTAATATTAACGGTTTTCATTATATTCCACAAAAAAAAGTAATTCAAATTAACTCTAACAAAATTCTCCATTTCTAAAAACAAACCGATATATTCATGACTATGGTTCTTAGTAATAATTTATTTTGACAAAGCATAGACCTGACGAACATTGAATTTCCCCCATATTGGTGGCTTTCTTAGCAAGTTGATCATAAACTCCAAGTTTACAGTACCATGACTGAGTATCTAGAGATGGACGGATTATTGATTTTATAATTCATATAATTCATTAAAAATACTTAATTTTAATTTTAATCGAAATTTATAATTTTATCATAGAAAGTAAAGTTGAAAATCAATATATTTTCATATAGATAGATATGAGAGTAATATAAATTATTCATAAATTCATTTCATATGTTGAATACATATAAATAATTATATTATGTATTTATACGTATATTTATAGTTAATTCGGAATTATATAGTTTTTCATTTTAAAAAATTATATTTATTTTGATGAATAATTAATTAATTACAATATGAGAGAAAACGTGGAGTTTGAGATTTTGATTTTTAGCATTCACGTTGGAAATTGTGGTGTTCCAACCACAATAATATCATCTATATATAATGGGTTAATTGCACCAATGATCTAAAAAGTTTCATAAAGGTTATACGTTGGTCCAAAAAATTTTTTTGGTAACTTGTTGGTACATTAAGTTTCAAAACCGTTTAAATGCAGTACATTCTGTCATCTCTTACTTGACGTTGTTAGTTCGACGCTGACATGACTTATTATGGATCATTGTCCTCTCTCTCTCTCAATTAAAAAAAAATATTGTCTCTCTCATATGTTTGTTCACTCTCTCTCTTCTCTTTCTTTTCTCTCTCTCTCTCTCTCTCTCTCTATCTCTCTCTCTCACACGTCTCTCACTCTCCTCTCCCCACCTAGATCTCTCTATCCACTCTCTCCTCACTTTCACTTTTCTCTCCCTACCTACAGCCCGTGAGGAATGAGGAAGGAAGATCGAGGAAGGAGAAAAGAAGGCAGCGGCGTTGCCTTCTTCCCGACTACCACCATCAGATCAGCTCCTGCCGGCGAGTAACTCATCGCCACCCTATCACCGCACCGATACCTCCTCATTCCCATCTCTTGTACTTGCTGGCCCTCGCAGAAGATCATATCTATTGCCCTGACCTCCTTTGTCTCGGCTTTCTCCACCCAAGCTTAAAACCAGAGCATCGCCATGAGTTTCCGTTCCTCCGCCGATGCAGGTTCCTAGGCTTCCCTATGGTTTGGAACCAACTCGAGCTCAAGCACGCATCTCGTCATTGCCCCACCTCCTCTATATCTCGAGCTCACGAGCTCAGTCCCACTCTTCTGCCAATTCTTTTTCCCTTTCTCGCTCCCTTCTGTCCTCAGCTGTCACAGTTTGCGTCTAATTTGATTTCACTGTGAACCCTTAAGTTACTTAAAGAAACATTTTGCACAATTATGTAACTTCTGTAAAACATTTTGTACTATTAAGTTACAACTTCAAAAGAGTTTACACCATCATGTAACGTTCCACCAAAATCAGATAACAATTTGAAAGATTGAGCTCGGCCATGTCAGAAAGGTGCTGACATGCAGTGAGCCAAGTCAGCGTCGGCTTGACGGCGTCAATCGCGAGATAACGGCATGTACTACACTGAAACAACTTTGAAAGATTGTGTACAATTAAGTAACAAAAAAACTGTTTGTACCATATTGTAACATTTGTAAAACTTCTTGGACCATCAGTGTAATTTACCCATATATAATATATAAAAGTCGAAGTGAAATGTGAGAGCTCCATTTGAAAATCCATAATTCATGGTAAATGTTGTTGCTTTCTCGGATCAATCCATTCGATAACCCTCAGCTCTACGTTGAATTGACATTTCAATTTCAGCTTGATAAATTTTACTATATATTTTTTAGTCTTATTCAATGTATTTTAATTATTTGCCCATGTTATTTGTATGTAATAATATATATAATTATTTTTTCAAAAAATTAAAAGATTTTTTGATATTTTGAAAGAGTTCCTCGATATAAGTGATATTTTTTCAAGTTCTATGTATCTATAAATACGAAACAAAAATTCTTCTTTTTTTCATCATTTTTTATACAGGACAATTTTTCTTACACTCTAAATGTTCCTTTTTTGTTGCACCAATTCAAATTATAATTTTATAATATATATATATATATATATTTATAACAAGGAGTATGCAGGTTTTGCCTAACTAATCCTTATCATACACAATGAATTCCAACAAACCCATAGGACAAGCGCTCCAGCTACGCTTGCCAACCCTTGAGTTAACATTATAGGATTATTGATTCTCTATAATATGATTTTCGCATATAATCATATGGCTTGGTTATATATTTGTTTTTGGTCATGATATTTAGATCTTTCATAATTTGTAGTAATTATTATGTCTACTTGATAAAGTATATATAGTTTTTTATATTCATATATATTTGTACATCATATATGTTAAATATTTAATATAAAAATTTAACGCGCACTGCACGAGTGTCAACTAGTTTATATCAAAACTCAAGAATGTTTCGCTGTCGGGAAATGTTTCATCAGTGTTGTGCTTTTAGTCTTTTTTACGAGAGAAAATGTGAATATATAGCTTTCTGTAGAGCTACTCAATTACAGGATACTGAAGCTCTTTTCCTTTCTTTTCTCAAGGAACCAGAAAAACCGGATAAATAATTGAGGAGAACATGATAGCCAAAACAAATTGAAACCATACTATATCGCGAATGTAAAGAACAGGACAGTTGCTATAGCCTCATATTCATACCTGAAAACTTGCAGAACACCCAGTTCTGTACATACATTGGAGGACAAAGTAAACTTGCATCTTTGAGTCCTCCGTATAATTCCGCTCTAAATTGTTTCTCGTTCTTTCTGATCCAATTCAACCTATTTTCTTTAATGCGGTGCATTGGCATCAATACTATAGTTCTGCATAAAACGGCCTGCACTCAACTAAATTTGTCCCTCTTGGCGTCTTTGTTGGAGTCATAAAGCATAGTCTTGCCTCATACTTAAGGATTCTTGTTTGTACTATTAGCAGAAGCAGAACCACTTGAAAATAACATCGATTTCAAAACAACAGGATCCAAAAGAATAAACACTGAACAATAAGAGGGATGCTGGACTCAGTTTGTTGGAGATTGTTTTATAGAACGGTAGGAGAACTTCCAAATGTTCTCATCCGTTATATCTTCCATTCGATAGTTTTATAGGATAGTAAGGGCACTCCCAAATTTTGGTTACAAATGGAAGCTCTGTTATCCAAGTAGATAGACATCATTTTTGCACGAAGAATCTGCCTCCTTCGAGCTCTTGCAAGACGGTTCTGGTTAGCTGGAGCTAAAGCTTGTTGTTCTAAATCTGTCGAACAAAGCATTAGAGGAAACGTGTTGGTAACAGCTAAGTCACATATGGTGCTATGCACAAATGCTTCTGGCTGTGCATAACTGGGCGAGGGACATCTATATATCCATTGCAAATGTCACCTGACTGCTTTGAGGAGCCTGCTCCCCCTTCGAGCCCTTGCAAGATGGTACTCATCAGCTCGAGCTGGAAGCTTGTACTTCTAAGTCTGTCGAACGAAGCATTCAATGTAAGTGCGTTGATAACAGCTAAGTCACATATCCATAAATGCTTGTGTTCACAGTCAATGGTCTATCCATAAGAAGAACACGACTGTACATAACTGGGCAAGAGATCTATATATTCATTGCGTATGTCACCTGAACGCTTGGAGGAGCGTGCTGCGGCTGCTGCCCTCCTTGAATCAAGCAATTTTTGCTCCTACCTCTTACAAGCCGAAACTGGGCAGCTTGGGGCCTTGGGCAGCGACTCTGTCTTGCAGCTTTGTGGAACAAATATTGCAGCAGATGACTTACCCCCCAAAAAAAAAAAAAAAAGGAATCACAGAAAATGGGCGAAAAGATTAATTATCCAGGCTGAAAGTATTCATGTTGTAGCACTACAAACTCTTTAAATGAAACATTAATTGATGATATGTGAAGAGTCTTTCCACCAGGAGCTTAGGGTATCTGTAGTAGAAGCTCATTTGGAGTGTTTGAAAAAACTGATGTGGCATGTCATTGTGAATCCAGCCGGACACTCTCACGGGAATACTTGGAATTACATATTATATAGATTCCTTACAGCTAGCTGTTCGGTTCGATAAATGAGGAAGCCTAGAATTAATGCGGCAGCATGCTCGCAATTGCCAACAAATGTAGGATACCGTACATTAATATACCCGCGGCTGTTAAATTGTCTCACCATATATTTCAGCAATGGTTGATACGGAACTAAAATATTTCCGACCCTTGCAAAAGTTATGATTATTAAATAGGTTGGTTGAGAATAACCTTTAATGCTTGATCTCTCGACTGGATTAGTTAGATCTTATTGGGCTCTGGATACCATGATACACAGATAACGTGAGATGAGACTAGTAACTAAACTTTGCATTTGGAAAAACTATCTCCCCGTCTTTCTCGACGTCAGTAAGATAAATGCACACGGTCGCCAACAGTGTCCACCACAAGCAATATCGGTGAAGTAATTATAGCGTGGATCATAGAGTTTCTGGGATTTCATTCCGAACAAAGACCGAGAGTCATGTAACATGTAAACATTATTGGCACATATTAATTAATAATTAAAGTTCCTTTTTCAGAAATAAAATTTTACTTGATAATGCAAACAACATCTTGAGATATAATTTTTTATACATAATTCAATTATTTAAGTACCAAAAATTCTATAAATATATCTATCATTCACAAGTCAAATAGAATACAATGCTTTTTTTTTTTATGAAAATCAGTGATACTGTGCAAATTTTTTAACTAATTTTTTTATGAGCGTACAAATTTTTAAAATTTCAGAACACATGTCACCTACTATAAAGGTCGGAGACAGATCTTTTTACTCCTTTTGTTAATGTAAGGAGCAGGGCCCATTGCTAAAAATAGAAAAAGAATTATTGAGGAGTTCAGGATCTTAAGAAAGGCTTTGTTGGCAGATTTCCATCGAAAGGATCCTATTATTATTATTATTATTATTATTATGTGCTGAAGGATCTATCTCTTATCTATTTTATTTTGAGTAAATTGATAAATTGGTCCTCCAAATATGTATATTACATCAAATCTGATCTCAAAATTTTTTTTACATCAAATTGAACATTGAGAGATTAAGTGTATATCAAATCCGATCTCAAGAAATTTTTTTACATCAAATTGAACATTGAGAGATTAATTATATATTAAATCTGCCATCAAGAAATTTTTTTACATCAAATTGAACCTTCAAATTCGACCTCAAGAAATTTTTACATCAAATTGAACCTTAAGAGATTAAGCATACATCAAATCCGACCCCAAGAAATTTTTTACATCAAATTGAACCTTCAGAAATTAAGTGTACATTAAATACAATCTTCCGTCAGAATGCCGTCAAAAAATGAATAGAAAAATTTGATATGGCATTCAACAGTTGATGTGGCATTATTTGATTGTTTTCTTTCATTTTCTTATTATTTCCTATTTTTGTCTGGCTAAAAAAGGGTATTTCCTATAGCTCCCTCACTTTTTCAATCGGAGGTATGAAAAACTTCATCCTCCTGGCGCGTCATGTTCAATCGTTGGTGCTCTCGGTGTAGAGAGTTAGAGACAAGTAAAGAGAGGGTGACGGAGAGATTACGGTAACAGCGATTGACTAGTCTACACGGAGAGCACCAACGATTGAGGAGGATGCATTGGGAGGAGGAGGTTTTTCCCGCCTCCAACTAAAAAGCAGAAGAACTGTATGAAATACTTTTTTTAAGCAAAAAAGAAATGGAGAATAATAAAAAAATGAAAGAAAACAATCAAACAAGCTATTGAATGTCAGGTCAAATTTTTCCATTCATTTTTTGACAGCATTCTGATGGAAGGTTGTATTTGATGTACACTTAATCTCTTAAAATCCAATTTGATGTAAAAAAAATTTTGGGGTCGGATTTGATGTACACTACGCCCCGTTTGGATTCATAGTTACTTGATTTTAACTTTAACTTTAACTTTAACTCAACACACTACACAACAAAAATACACATTTTTCAATTCAAAAATTTTAACTTTAACTTTAACTCAACACACTACACAACAAAAACACAAGTTTTTCAAGTCAAATTTATAATCACATCTCATTTGTCATTTTCTACAATCAAAATTAAAATCAAAATCAAAATAACTTTAACTCTGAATCCAAACGGCCCTTTAATCTCTCAATGTTCAATTTAATGTAAAAAATTTATTAAAGTCAGATTTGATGTAATAAGCATCTCTAGATGATCAATTTATCAATTTACTCATTTTATTTTTTATATTAAAAATAAGGTAGAATATTATAAATTATATATATATATATATATATATATTTGTATGTCATCATCATGTCGAGTCGCAGGGAAAAGATGGCGTAACGGCTCGGACCGCCACCAATTGCTTGGCGTCCTCAGTTCCACGCCACGAATCACATTCCTTCCCTCTCTCCTTCTCTCCCCTTTCCCATGCAGAAGTCAGAAGATGATGCAAAATCCAATTTTTACTCGAATTTATACTTTTTTATTTGATTAATTAGACCGACCCAGAATTTTCTTCCTTTCTCAAGTGTTGAATTCCTTCTCAAAGTTCCAATTTTTCCGGTTCCGATTTCAATGTCCAAGAATTTTGGGATGAGCTGAACGGGAATCAATCAAACCCTGGAAGCAATCAGCCAATCGGCAAGGGGGGCAACGCATAGATGGTGGGTAGCAGACAAGGCGTGCCCTCTTGGGTGAGCGCAGCTGCCGCCACAAGAGTCGACTTCGAGGCCAACGTGTCCTCCTCCTCCTCCTCTTCTGCTTCTGCTTCTGCTTCCTCATCGTCAGACAACAACATGTTCAGGGGAGAGTCTCCTCAGGAACAGCAGCAGCAGCAGCTTCAACAGTATCGTCTGGCTGATTTTAATTTGGGGTTCGGGGAGAGGGCCCTCTCTGCCGCCGGTGCTGCCGTCCTGTCCGCCATCATCGTCAACCCTCTCGATGTCGCCAAGGTGGTGTTTTGTTTCCCCTGAATTCCACCCATTTCCACGAAGCCAGTGTCTGCTCATTTCGCTAATGTTTCGTGAATGAATCATATTTGATTGCTGTATGGTGTTCAAATTCTTTGCTTTAACACTTGTTTGCATATAATCTCGTATTCAAGTCACTGACGAGGTTTATATCATACCTGTTCCTGTTTTTGATCAAATCGACGTGCTTTGCTCTTGCTTCCGTTTTTGTCTGTACAAGTTTGCTATGAAACGCAGCAGCTGAGTGTTCTGATTTAATTCGTTTATGAATGCTAACACCTTCACAGACAAGGTTGCAAGCTCAGGCTGCTGGGGTCCCTTACAGAGGTCTTTGTTGTCCAGCCCCCTTTGACACCAGCATGGTACTGTAACTTGTCCAGTTGCTTTGTCGTCTGGTGGTATGGTTAACCTGGGTAGAATAAGATCGGTTGATGTCTTCTCCTGAATGTCATTTTCAGATGCTTCCTGATTTGAGAAGTGACCAATTGAGGGCCCGTGCTGTTCTTGGCGCTGAATGTGGATGCCCTCCAGAGTGCAATCAGTATAAGGGAACACTGGATGTGTTCTACAAAGTCGTTCGCCAGGTTGGTGTTTCAAATGTTTACCTGTCGGTTTTGTTACAATTAGTTCGCCGGCTAGTAGGTGCAAGAAAAAAGCTGATTAGCTTTCTTGTTGTGTAGCATGATGTTAGTTAGGGTTTGATGTTTTTTTTGCAGAAGTCCTACTAGCAAGCTTCTTAGTGTCAACCTCGTGTTTTGTATAGAACTCACTTCTAATGGACTACTCTTCATAGGAATATTAATTTTGACAGGAAGGGTTTGCCAGACTGTGGAGAGGCACGTATGCGAGCTTGGCTTTGGCGGTCCCGACTGTAAGACCTCCTGTTGGCTGATTATTCACTATGGATTCATTCCATTTATATATATATGGTGATTCTGTATTATGTTTAATCAGGTGGGAATCTATTTGCCTTGCTATGACATCTTCCGGAATTTGATGGAAGATTTTACGGCACAGAACTCTCCAAGCTTGACGCCATATGTCCCTCTAGCTGCGGGCTCTATAGCACGCTCGCTAGCTTGTGTATCTTGTTACCCTGTGGAGCTTGCAAGAACACGCATGCAGGTACTCTCCTTGCTGATGAAATAAGAATTGAATATAGCACTATTTTGTCTCAATAAGTTGTGTTTGTAGGCACTAGAGTGGATACTGACAAATAGATATTGATCTTTTTTGACTGATAGGCATTTAAAGAAATGAAAAATGGGCCAAAACCTCCAGGAGTGTGGAAGACATTGCTTGAGGTCACTAAACCTGTGAAAAGCCTAAACAGCCCTCAAAATTGTAAGTTCGGGATCTCCCTGTGTAATAATGGCTGCCATATTGGTTACTACAGAATAGGTTTTGGTATGTTGGCTCCTCTTTAAATATTTGTTTGTATGGTCCCATGCACCAGTTCTATACTACCGGATCCTGTGGACTGGTCTTGGAGCTCAATTGGCTCGTGATGTGCCATTCTCTGCAATATGCTGGTCCACTCTTGAGCCGGTAAGTTTCACTCACTTCATGCAGTTTGTGAATTGTGATTTCAATTCCAAATAGATGCTCCAGCATATTATGATTTTTAATGCTCTTACTTGCCCTTTCTGCAGATCAGGCGGAAACTTTTCAGTGTATTTGGAGATGCAGCCAGTGCAGCTAGTGTTTTTGGGGTGAATTTCTCGGCGGGTGTTGTAGCAGGAATGCTTGCTGCTGCTGCTACTTGTCCGCTGGATGTTGCCAAGACGAGGCGGCAGATAGAGGTTGGTTCAACACTTAAGAAGCTATATCGTCTTGCACTTTCAAATCAAATATGTCTGGAGCTGAGAACCCTGCATCCATCTCCCCTGTTTTTGTGGACAATATATTTTATGTAGAAATATGAGGAACATTAATGTGCTAAGAGGGCTTCCGAAGCTGTGTAGCATTCTTTGAGGAATAAGAATATGTTCCCGCAAGTTATTATGCACTGCATGTTTCAAATGATACTATAAATCGAGGTGCCATGTTGACAAAGCTGTTTCTCATGCAATCTGTAATTCTTATTACAGAAGGATCCTGAGAGGGCACTATCAATGACGACTAGGCAGACCTTGGCCGAAATATGGAGGTATTGACATCTGCTTCATTTATTCATGAGTTTCCTTTGGAGCAAATCACAATTGATCTCTCTTCGTTTTCCCAGTCGTTAGTCTACTGCTGCATTGCATCTGTTTGGTAAAACAAGTGTATGTATTGCCTGTGCCCTCAGCATAATAAATGATTTGAGGATGGATATTTTTCTGAGAGGTGCCTTACTAGAGCTACTGAGAAGATATTCCATGTTTCCGCCTTCAAATTAAGGATGATATGGCCCATCCATCATAGTTCTAGGGAAAGCCTTCATATTTCACGTTCCTGCGCCATGTTCCTTGTTCTGCTTTGCTAATAACTGAGACTCCCAGTAGTTCCTTATATAAGCAAAACATGTCATGAATTAGGTATGAAAATAATTGTTAATTCAAACCTTAATTTCTCTTTGATATTGCTCTTGGACAGGGATGGAGGAGTGAAGGGGCTATTTGCGGGACTAAGCCCTCGTGTTGGTCGTGCTGGACCTTCTGTTGGGATAGTGGTGTCCTTTTACGAAGTCGTGAAATACGCTTTGCATCAGAGACACATCACTGGTGATGGAAAGGGATGATAATCAGTGTTTCAGTGATGCGCCAGTTTGGGTTCTCAGAGTTTTGCTTGCTTGTCTAACGGCGTAAAAATAATGTTGACACAAAAAGTTTCATACATAGTGCATGGATATTCTAACCTGCAGGTTTCAATCGCATCTGCTTGGGAGATCAACTGTACATTTATGGATGTAATGTGAAAGGCCGAGAGCAAGACCATTTCTTTTGTTCTTTCTTAATTCTTTGGTTTAATAGCTCAGAAATGCCGGAATGTGGCAGAGCTTCACAATTGATACGAGAAAATAATAGGAGCGCACTTTACCATTTTACAGCAGCTTATCCTTCTGATGTTGAATGTTCTTACTGGTCTGCTACGTGAATTTGCAATGCAAATGGGAATGGGATGTGCTGTTGCCTCATTATCCTTGTTGAACGTTACATATTCGGTGGGAAGAAATGTTGGAATAATTATTATTGATTCTTGAATAATAATTCCATTTATCTCTGCATCGATTATAACTATGGAAATGGGTAGCCAAAGCGTCAAAGATGACATAGAGCACCGGTTCGGTTCGGATTATGAGATTATGTAGAGCAGCATAGAATGTTTAAGGCGTGTTAACCCATGAGGTGCCTCCGGAAATTGAGATGAGAATTTGACGTATGTATGCACCATGACAGGGGAAGAATATGCCATCAGAAGAAAAGTTATACGCTCAGACTCCAGAATGTGCCATCAGGACAAGACGAACCCCCGGATCAGAAGAAGAAGCTGGAAGAGGCGTCGAGCGGGTGGATGAGGTACGTGAGCAGCAATGCCATGAGCATCAGCACATAGGCGATTCCCTGGTCGATCGACGTCCCTGCAAGTCACCACCATTTTAATTTTTTTCAGAGGACTGAATTGAAGGCGGGGCACAACACAACAATGTGAGAATATGTATATGCACAGTTTCCATCAGAAACTGAGGATTTCCCGAGCCCCATTGATTGGGGAAACAGAACGAGGAATGTAACCCCTAGACCCACATATTATTTGGAATAAACACAGAGATATAGAGAGAAGAGCGTGGTGATAATGACCATCGCTAGCGGGGGCAGGAGCAGGGGCCATGGAATCTGCCTTGGCTACGGAGGGGGGCCAACAAATGGCGCAAGCGAGAGCGAACATGGCCATGGCACTGAACACAGTTCGCAATGAGAAGGACGCCATTGCCTTGCCCTGTTGAAGAACAGCCCACACTCGCAGGAGGAGGATGAAACAGATGATGGAGCGGAGTCTGCTCCTTAATAAAGGGCCGGATGGAGGACTATACTAAGTGAGAATGATGGATATTTTACATGATTTTTTTTATATATATATTTTTTCACTAGGTCCGGTTTGCACCGGTTGGTATTTGAAAGCCCGATGAATTCCGATTAATTAAGGTTTGAGTTGATTGGCCTACTAAAGATAAATATCCCAACAATGAATTTTTTCCATTTACATGACTCGAATATAAAATTTTGCTTGTGAGAAATAGGTATCGAATCATCTAAACTAATCCAGGTTGACATTTTATAAGATATAGCGGATTGAGTTCATATAATAATCTTGTGGGCATTTTGTGATAGTGCTTTTTTCTTCTTCTTTTTTCAAAATTTTCAGATATAATTCACAGGGGCAGCCAGTGATAATTGAAATGCAAGTTATTGAAGATTCTGATATTTTCAGATTCAGTTGAAAAAAAAAATGGTCCTGCATATTGATGTGATGAAAAAAAAAAGATTATTACAATTAAGAATAATTAGAAACTTTACCTCAGTGGACATTTAATCCCCATCTATTGCAATTTAATTCTTTTTTTTTTTATGTAACGTGACGAAATATATCATCTAAAAACTTCTCATCGAGGCAGAGAGAAGGGAAATGTATGTTTATTATGTTAATAAGGGGCTGCAGGGCCGACCGACCCCCTGACATCTTCTATTTTCATCTAATCGTTTCAGGTAATGGGATTGATCAGAGCATGTGCATCCCCATTGCCACTGTCCTTTTCTTTCCGATTTTGTGTGCTGACTGCACCTAATGAGGAGACGGGGGGTCGTTTTTGCAACAATCCACGTGCAATCCTACAGAATTTATTTCACAAAAATTCAATGGGACTTATTTTATTTTCAAATTCAACAAGAATTTAATTCATTTCACAAGAATTCAACAAATTTTTCTCATTTAGAATGTAAAAAAGGATGCAAGAACTAATTTAAATATATATATATATAAGGCTATAATCCAAATTCTAATCGGATCAACTTCACCCAGATTTGACAAGATATTTTTCCCGTGAAAGATTTGATAAGAGTTCAGTTCAATTGAAAGGGCCTATATCTAAACTAAATTTGCAAGTCAGTTGCTGGAAAAGAGCCAAAAGGAAGAAAAATAAAAGATACCTAGGGAGAGTATCGATATCCATTTATTAGTTATTTAGAATTTTCTTTTATTGTATTAGGCATTGGACTTTCTTTGTAACCGAAAACACCAATGCGGGTCGATTCAAGCGGTTCGGTGCTTGTTTTGCTTAAGCAAGATCGGGTTCGAGTAATTGTAAATGCAGAAAATCCATACTATGAGAGCCCTATCCCTTAGTGAGTTGACTCGGCTCGACTGGATTAGTCGAAACTCAATTGGACTTCCAGATATCAGGTTACACCGAAAAAAAGAAGAAGGGAACACATACGCAGCAGGTCTCTAAATTTTCTTTCTCTATATTCAATGGCTACAATCACTAATTCTGCAGATTTTGGTTTTTCCATGCCACACATAATTAATTGAGGCCCTTAGATCACCCTCAATCTAATTCTAGACCATCCATTTTTATGTTTCAACTTTCAAAAACACCCCCAAAAAATCACAATTTGGTCCCTTTATTATATAAAATGTGATTTTGGCCCACCATTCTTTTTATCGGTGTCTTATACCATCACAAATCAGGGCTGATGACATGGATTCATGTTATTGTGCCATGTGTAGTATTGAACCAAACCGGTTTACGAGAATTTAAACCATATGATTCAATAAAACAGTTTCAATTGAGCCATCAAATCGGCTTAGAAAATAAAACCGGTATGATTGGTGGTTTATGGTCTATGACATGGCACTCCCTTATTAGTCCACACATGAGATCTAATTTGTAATACTAGTGAAGGTTTATGGGAGGAAAATTGGAAGGTAAAGAATGGGAATACCTTTAAAAAAAATTATGTACAATGGACGATCCATATTGAACGACAAGGAATCTAAAGGGCTCATATTAGTTTTTTACCATATGGAAAATTTAAAATTTCCTCTTTTAACATTGAATATGCTTCTTCTTTCTTATGGTAGGAAACGGGTGGAAAAGCCCGAAAAGGAAAATTAAACTATACAGAAACATGACATGGAAGTTGGCTGGTCCCAATAGTATCGCCATAAAGGAGAGATTGAATGCTCTTAGAAGGAAAATGGAAAATATGAACACCGACGAGAACTTCAAGGGCTTCTGGATGAACCACTTCGCACATATATTCTCTTTTTTGAACGTTTGATAAAACTCAAATATGAACTTCTCTCAAGAAGGCCTCGCATCGTCTTAACAAGTGAGCGGATGGTAAGAGCACAACCCCCTGCAACGTATGTAGGAATTTAGTCCAAGTAGGCCAGATTCAAGATAAAGTAAAAGAGCAGTAAAATAATATGTTCAAGAGGCGAAAAACGACAATTTCATAGAAAAAAAATTGGTAAACTTGAAAAAATGTACCATAAATTCATCATTTTATTATTTATTTTTTGGTGTGCACAACTTGATATCTAGAAATCCAATGAACGCTAAATAATTCAGGTTCTAGCCGATTAGTCCACTAAGAGACAAACTTTATTTAAGAGGAATATACATCGAACTTTAAGTCGACCTATGTTGATTATGACGTATTGTTCATTTTTAAATTTTGCAATGTTCATTTTCAATTTTGCTTTACATATTGTCGAAAGTTTTCCTATGTATTTGCCAAATATACTAAAATATGTTGAAATAAATTATTTAATTTTAATATATATTCCATATAAGATTATTGATTTCGTTTTAGTTCCACGACAAGAAATACCCTCGTTAGAGACAAATAATAAGAAACAATTATAAAATTTTCCTCTAAAACTCTTATATTGAGACAAATAAAATATATGCCTCTTATATGGATTTTATTTGTCTCTAAAGCACAAAAATTAATACTTTAATAAATAGTAAATTTGTATCACAATTTTCAAGCAGCAAATAATACTTTTGTCTCTAAAAAATAATTTTTAGTAACATATAAGTAGAGACATATAGAAAATTTATCGCTAAATAATCTCTTAGAAAGCAAAATATTTAATTGGTTCTAAATCCAATCGGATTTGCCCATAATATATTTGTTTTAGAGATAAATTACAATTGCCTCTAAATCTAATAACAATTTGCCTCCAACTTAACAAATTTTATCTACAAAGTAATTAGATAAAATGTTGAAAGTTTGCTGAATTATTTTTACTTTAACATAGAAAATTTATTAGATATAAATTAAAAAAATTCAGGTAACTCTTGACTAAAGTAAAAGATGAATTTTATTTATTTATAAGTGTAAATTATGTTATGCAAGTATTAAATTGAATAAATTAGTCGCTAATATTTTTGTGTATTTTGCATCATCTATTGTGTTTTTATATGATTTTTTTATATAAATTTTTCATACAGAAACAATCTTCAGATTTACCACCCTGAGAAAAAAAATTATGATATATATGCACAGTATTTGATTTACTAACATATTTACATATTAATTATTTTTAAAATTGTATATAAATAAAAATTGCACATATTTATAGAGGCATGATGTTTTCTTTTTTTGAGATATAAACTGAATTTGTAATTTAATTCAAAGATGTATTGGTGGTGAAATGGTAAAGGTGTGAGGCTAAAAATGTTGTGCTAGAGGTGAAGTGTTTGAGTCGAGTTTAAAACACAATATAAAGATATTAGAGATATTAGAGTCAAATGTGATTAATATAATTTTTTTTTGAAAATCTATACAACAATTACGATTGTCCTCAATGATAAATTTAGTAACAAAATCTTATTATATCTCCTTATTTGAGGTAAATTTAATTAACATGAATAGTATTAATTAGTGACTTTTATTAATTGTTGCTAATTTGCCCATATAGACCTAAAATAACACAGGTAAATGACGCAATTTACTCATTTGCCTCTTATACTATTAGAAGCAAATAAATAGATTTTAGAAACAAATTTCATTGTCTCTAATATGAGTTTTTCTTTTAGTATTCATTTTCTTAATATTTCAAACAACATAGATCAATTACAATAGAAATAAATTGAAAAGAACTGAAATTATCAATATCTATATTATATATAAAAGTATGACAAGTTTTTTCAACTTTTGATATTTCAAAAATATCTTTATACCCTCGTCCTCGTGACTTTTTCTAGCACATTTTCAACTCGTGACTTTTGATCACACATTATATATATACACACACATACATATATATATATACCGACTCTTTTTATTCATTGCTCATTTTCGACGTTTTATTACATCACATATTTCTCAACCGAGGTAGTCCTTCATTATAGGTATGTTTGTTCTATTATTATTTCATAACGAATTATAATTTCAAATTTTAGTTGCAACATATGTTTATTTTCAACGTCTGTTGTCCCAACAAGTTCATACATTTTTTGTATCATCGCTATTGATCCCGTGATTGTTTCCAAAACTTTATGTTTCCTCAATAAAATTCCTATATCCTTCGTGAATTTCTACATTTCTTTTCATACATTTTACTCGCACACTTTTAGTATGCTCTGTTAGTATGACTTTTTCTTACACATTTTCGACTTTCTATTCATCGTTCATCGCCTTACATGTTCTATCACATATTGCCTCAACATAGTTAAACTTTGTACATCTCTTATAAAGTACAACCATTTCCAAAGTGTTTTTCCGACTTTTTTTTTTCCCTTTTTTCCCTTGGTAAATTAATAATATTACTATTTTACATTTTACTCAAATAATACGAATGCTACTAAACATCATATCTTTTCAATAGTATGTCATCCTTTCATTCATTTTAATAGGAAACATAAATTATCGTATCCTTTCTCATGACATTTCGATTTCAATGCATCATTTCATACTTTTTCACTGTAAAAACTACCTATCATGTTCTTTATCATGATTATTTACTTTGACGAATGCATCAAACATGAAATAACTTCTTCATTTAATGTTCACGGTTCCTCTCTCCCCTTTCTTATTTACATCGGTAATTTTTTCTATTTTCTCTTTCAATTTTTAATTACTTCTCCTTCTATTATTCTTATTCTTTGACTTGCTAATCGTTGGAAAAAAAATTCATGTATTCTCTTTCTTCGACTATAATCCTTTTATTTTATGTTTCAAGTTTCAAAAACTAACTTATACCTATTTTTTTCTTACGACCTTTCGATTTCAAGGCGCCCTTTCATACTTTTCACTTAGCATGCTCTTTCTTATTTACATTTGTATTGGTGGTTTTTCAAAATTTATATTAATAATTTTGAAAAATTATTTTATAGATGGATATTTCTGATGAGTTACTGACATATATTCTGTGATTAATTCCTACATCATTAATTTCTTTATTTTATTTTGTTTTATCTTATCTCATGTTTCTTATTCTCTCCTTATTCTTATTCTCTTCTTTTTCTTTTGTCCATAGACATCGGCTACCGTTCTATCCATTGCTACCATAGTGTCTGCCACCACTACTTGCTAACAATGTTGCACAAGATTAGATTCCTCATGTTGTTAATGTCCTCCCATCATGAGCTCTAGGTACATTTTCGTTATTGTTCCTCAAGGGTAGTGTATTAAACGGGAGAGATAAATTGCTTCCAATTTAAATCTAATAACGATTATTAATACAATTGATCAGTTTACAATTAAAATTAAATTTACTCTTATGCCTTAAATGGGATCTAAATTGTATTGTTTGTTTTCTTATTATATATATATATATATATATATTATAATATATAATATGAATTAATAAAACAAATTTATATACATAAAATCGAGTTCAATCAACTTCGTTCCAATTTTCTTTCTCTAAAACTTAACCCCAACCCTTATGATTTTTAACTTTCGAAATTTTTTGATTGATTTGGTTGGGTTTTTTTGAATTTCGAATTATGAGTGTCATTGCAAGATTATTTGTGAAAATAATATTTCTATTAATTATTTTGTAAACTTTTGTAGAAAATTTGAATTTGCTTCTCTTTTTTTTCTTTGGGATGTTCTATTGAAGTGAAAGATTAAGTAAGAAAAATATATCAACTGAAAATATTTCATTGAAATAAATTAATTTTTAATTTCATTAATTTTATTTTTAAATTTCATTTCTATTATTTTAATTGTACTTTCCAAATTTTTGTTATTCATACATTAGATTATGCACCAGTGCTACGTGCAGTGTAAAAAAAACATGGTTTAAAATGATGTCTCTGTATTTTCATCATTATCTATCATTTGTAATTCTACATAGCTGTGCTATTATTAAAAAAATTTAAAAATTGAAACAAAATTTTTAAAAATTAATTTTTTTAGTGAAAGAAACGAAAAGTAACTTAGGTTTGAGATAGAGATAATGTGGGGGTTGAAGAGAAATAAGTAAAAAGTAGAAAGGAAAATGACCACTTGTGAATTGATGAAAAAGCGTGATAAGAGAGATAAATTTAAAATTTGAAAAATTTTATAGTTTTATTCTTGCATTCAATTTTACTTTTCTTCAATAGACTAAAAAATAATAGAAATAATTTCATAAATTGTACAAAAATTGATACATATACTTAGATATCTTGATTTGTCGTTAGTATGCCAATTTTGTGTATACTTTTTTATGTTACACATATGTAAATGCTATATCAATATATGTACATATATGTTTCCATTGAAATTAATATTATTTATTTATTTTATTAAATTATATGAAATATTTTTTGTGAATATTATTAGTTACTTTTAATAATTTTTATTTTGAATTTAATATTTAAATACCCATGGGGTCCACTTGGTACATTTCCATGTGTTATGTTTGCAAGGTTAGTGCTATGTTAGAAAAATCTGTGACATAAAACTCAATTTGTCATTTTCCGTGCAATTAAAAAAGTTCGTTGTAGAAATAATAAGAACGACAAATTTTTTTCTTTTTTTGCTTCACTAACCCTCATAGAAATTATTAATTATTTTTTATTTTATTTATTTATAACTTAAAGTAAGGACATATTTCTAACTAAAAATGGTTACAAATTCATTCAAAAGGAGATACTATTAATTTATACATAGTTTATAATATTTCTTTTTTGAAAAAGCTTTCTTGAATTTGAACTCATGAACATCTTGAGGCCCATTAATTCTTGTGTCCTTTTACAAGCATATATTATGTCGTTCGAGTATTATGTATTTTAACCTTATCAAAGAAACTTTCACTTGTGTTTCATGTGTAAATTTACTATTTTTTGTGAATAAAAAGGCTAAGTCGGGTTATTGGCTTGCTTTGGCTGCTCCAACTAAGGGAATCTGACCGCCACAGAATGTTCCTTTTGCTATAGCTCGCTAAAACTTAGCCCAACTTGATTACCGCAGCCTCACCAACACAATAGTGAATTAAGTCCAAGGCCCACTGGATCAAATATTATGGACCGGCCACCGCAATCCCATAATACACCCACATAGTGGCGAGCTCTACGTCCTCAGTGAGGTTCGAACTCGTGATGTTCAAGTAGAACACTTGGAGCTTAATCGTTAAACCACCATGCCGGTGGTTGTGTAAATTTACTAGTATATACATACACACACATACTTATCTCCCCATTATGAACATGGTTCAGGTGGTAAATTTTTTGTTAATTTATTGTTTAATTTGATTTATAGAAATTAAATGATATATAAATATGAACAAAAATTAAAGGAGGAAAATAATTATTGCCATCTCAGTAGAAAAGTATAATTAATTTTAAGAAAGTTGTGAATATATAATATAGCATCATACTTTAATTCTTTTTTTTTGTATCATAATTTAATTCATTATAATGAAAATAATGGTTGGGAAGATACTCAAAATGAATAGGAATAATGGCCATTCGAAGGTGACCATATTTTGTTGGATTTGTACAATAAGAGAGTTAATAATAAAGTATATTAATCTCATCTGATGAATTTTTGTAATTATAGCTAAACCTCATAAGAGTATAATTAATTAGTCTCACATTGAAATGATTGTACCACAATATTGAAAATCATTCAAATTCATAAATATATATATATATATATAATATAAGTACAGACAGTTACCCAAGCAACTAGCAAAATTTAAAAATCTAAATCCATATAATCAAATGGATCTAATTCCATATAATCAATCATTACCGAAAAAAATCCATATAATCAAATAAGTACTAAAAAATAAATTCATATAATCGACTGGACCGGGGATTGGTCCACTTGAACATAATCGATTGAAAATGTAACTTGTCGACTACATTTTGCCCCAATAACTGTATTCATATTTCGATCAACTATGTTCAACTAGATCGATTCTGAGCAGGACCGAATAAGCTCCCCATTTAAAAGGAGAAAAAAAAATTCATGAGTGGAGTGGTAACCACTGCTGTTTTCTTGCTTGCTTTAGAGGACAGACTGTCAGTCAAGTTGTCTATAGGTCACCGTTACCTAAATTGTCCCTGTCGGGAAGTCTCCCTGATCGATCGTTCATGTGACTAGCCTCCTTTTAACGGACTATATATCTTCTTCTTTTTGTTTTTGTTTTTTTTTTTTTTATGAAGGCAAATATATCTTATAAAAATATATAAATTCCCTTTTATCAACATTTTTCCGCCCGCAAGACATCATATTTTTTCAAACTCAAAATTCAAACATTTCCCCTCTTAATATTCCGTTTTTCATAATATAAAGAGATCCAGCAGTTACCCAATTCATTCATCAGGTCCACATCCAATCCTTAATTAGAGCCTGAAAAATAAGGAACACATGTTTTCACGTCCTAATCCTTTCCCGTGGCTAATGCGGCAAACTAAATTTAATAAAACCACCATAAATTAGCAAGCAGCATGAGATGAGATCGGTTATCAAGATGTAGAGGGAAAAAAAACAAACTTCTAGCATGCAAGAGCAGATAACTGTATCACACCGAAGCACATGGAGCAGCCAGCACACAGAAAGAAAGCCGCCGTAACATATAATTCGTGGGGGCAACACTTTTGCCAAATCCCATCTCACTGCTGCCTCCAGGAATAATGGACCACAAAGAACACTCAATAAAAACACCCAAACAGATCTGATTCTGGACCAGGAGCCGTAAATTTGTGATCTCAACACCCTATGAGGAATATCTGCACCACCGACTCTAGATCTGAAATGGAGGCGTCAAAGCTCTAGGGGACTTTCCATAGCATTGCAACTCACTGCAAACCTCTTAACCGAGCAAGTCAATCTATAACATGAAAGCTTCGGTGATTCTGATGCTAATTACTCCAGATCCAGACAGCACTGCACAACATTACATCCCCCAATCTATAGTACAGCTATTAACAAGCCCCATATTATGCAGCATGTAGCTCAGCCCCGTGACACTTCACTGCACAAGATCAAATTGTAGCATATTAAGATTGCCCAATCACTGGAACCAGGGGAAAGGAAAAGAATATGCAAAATTATCACAAGAACAGCTGAAAGGTGAGGCAAATACCAAAGATACTTGTTTCAAGTTGTCCATAAAAAGGCCCCTTTGGGCTTTTTCACTAATTTTACAAGCTCCTTTGGATGGGAAAGACAAGTTTGATTACGGAATTGACTAGCATACTCACAAGTTGGAAACAAAGGTGTATCAGACAGACAGTAAACTTAATTCAATCATACCACACTAGAGAACAGAAAAAACACAGAAGAATTAAAATGAGCACTAAAGGTCTAGAAGCAGCTTACTTGTATTTCCACAGACACATTTACACTGCTAATTTGGGATCCACAGTTCCCATAGCATTGCCTTCTCCAGTAAGAACATGATCAGGGTCCTGCATAGAAGCAGAGTTTAGAGGACAGATCGAGAATGTGCTAACATCATAGATGCAATCAAGCAGCTAAACCCACACCTCCATTCCCCACTTGATGTAATCGGGAGACTCACAGGCCTTGTACTCATCAACCAAACTCTCTATTATATCTCTCGATTCATCAAATTCTGAGAGATCGTTATCCTGTGCATGGGACATTGCATAAATTTAGGCTATGATCTAGAACATTGGTAGGTGCACTTTGTACTTTGCGTGCATACACTCTCATGCACACGGAACAGGTATATAGATGCGTTGTAAACTCACAGCAAACATCGGGAACTTGCGATAATTATCAAGGAAAGCTTGTTTCTTCCTCAGCTTCTCATACTGGTTGAGACACTTGCTGAAGAGATGCCGTATACTTGTATGACTGGCCAGCATCAGACCACTCACCTGGAATTCCATTTCCAGAATTTATTGCACAATATTCCCAACAAGTATTACTTGAAGAACCAAATTCAAATGCTTTCAACTTGGAATTTAAGTTAGTAGAAGTACCCTATGAGCAGTTTGAACATATGGAGATTTTCGGGATAGAGCAACCTACAAAAGAGATGATAAAA
This sequence comes from Punica granatum, assembly GCF_007655135.1. Classification (NCBI taxonomy): domain Eukaryota; kingdom Viridiplantae; phylum Streptophyta; class Magnoliopsida; order Myrtales; family Lythraceae; genus Punica; species Punica granatum. Next base: position 43,307,568 of record NC_045127.1, on the reverse strand, counting down.
ATATCAAAGTGACTTCACTGCCAGGATAGAGATGATCTCCTAAGTGATCTGATTGCATTTGTCAGGGCTAAGGCAGACCTGAATACTTGCAGGGCCCCACTCAATGAAATTGACAAGCTTCCTTTCGCGTATCCTCTGCAAGCTTTCATGGACCTAATATGTGTACAGATTATCATCAGATGTAGCAGCCATGATGGCCATTATTTGTAACATCACACAATTAGAAGTAGAAGACCTGTGCAACCATAATTTGGCCCCAAATATTCTTGGAATACTATGTAATCTGACTTCCCATAATAAAACCCAAAATTTTAAAATTCCATTCATTCTTACACGGAACCCTTTACAAGAGAATAGGTGTTTATCACATGGAAAGCTTTTGGGAATCATTTCAGACATCTTCTGACCAACATATCATAACAGATGTTGCAGCGTAGTTTATGTTACCTGAGTAGGGTCGACTTCTCCTTGAATGATATTAAGTATAGATATGTATTTCGCTTGACTGGCTTCTTTGTTCCGTGCATAAGATGAGACCATTATATTTTTCGTCTGAGAAGAAAGAAGTTTATATAATGAGATGGATGGGTTTGTTGTAACTCAGATATTCACACAGAAAAAAATTATTGCCTGCAGAAGTCTTCTCATAACATCCAGCACTGTGGTTTTCCTTATCACATTAGCCTGCCAAAGTAGAACATCAACTCATTATCTAAACTCCCAATTAAGGAACATTTTATTTGAGAAACAATGATAACAGTTCACTAAAAAAGACAAAAGATGATATCGATAAAAAGATGTACTGCTTGCCACAGACACTCTCCATTTCAGCTGGCTTTCATAGAGCACAAAGATGCACAAGCCTCTACAATAACTGAGAGGCTGCAAAATTAATAAGATCAAAACAAAAGATTCTGCTGAAAGGTCAACAATGAACCTCACCTGACGCTCAACAGTAAGTGGTGTATAACCAGTCATTAGAAAATGGCATCTTGGTGTTGGAATTAGCGAGGCAAGAAGGCCAACCAAGTCATTATTCATGTATCCTGGATACCGCAATGTAGTTGTACTTGCAGACATTACGGTTGATACCAGTGAATTAGTTTGAGCAAATGTTGGGTTACTCAAGTGAAGGCGATCCACAGCAATTCTGTTCAAAGCCGTATTATCGAGAACAACAACACAGTCGGCATTGAGTGTGAGGCGCTTGAGTGTCAACAGTGAGTTATAAGGCTGCACTACAACATCACTTGTCTCCATCTGATTAGGAAATACACTGTATGTCTGAACAAGCTTTTTGCTGTAACGATCATTAAGCGTTTCCAATAGATATGAACCCATGCCTGCATTTTTTTTTAAAGAAAAAAGTTCTTATATGCAAGGAGGTAAAAGCTTCTGATTACATATAATTTCTACAATGCACTTATCAAGTATGCTTTATTGTGCAAGTAAAAGTACACGTAGTTGTGTCTATTGCGGAACCCAAGAAAGAGATCTATTATAGGTGAATAGACCTACAAGACCAGGAGACTAGTCACCAGGACACTTTAAAAATTTCATGAACAGTTTTTAAGGTCTAACCGTTTTAGAATGAGAGGAAATATTGAGACAAACTTAGAGGAGAAATAACTAACCTGAGCCAGTTCCTCCAGCAATAGAATGACAAAGTACAAAACCCTCAAGGCTATCGCTACCATCTGCTTCTCTATCAATCATGTCCATTATATCTTCTTCAACACCCTTCCCCTGAAAATGGGATTGAAAAGCAATCATCAGGTTAAGGATTCAACAATAATTACATAAAAGAGCAACAAAAAAGCAAACAATCTTTTATCGAGAAGAAGGTGAGGCTAGAGATCTCCTAGCCTCTGCCACTACACATTTGCAGTAATCACGTGATTCATCATCTGCCTCAGTTATCACAGTGTGAATCAAGAGACAGAAATTGGCCAATATTTCATTGTGAACTATTCTGCATCCTCAAATTTAGAGAAATGAAAATAATAAGCTCTTTTATTTGCATAGGGCATACAACTTTCAAACCTGGTGATATCCACTAGCCCAGTTATTTCCGGCACCTCCACCATGGTCTGCGACAAATATATTCTCATGATTGTAGAGATTTCGGTACTCGCTGTTCTGGATGCCATTAATTACTCTAGGCTCCAAATCTATCAGCAAGGCACGTGGAATATAATGCTGATCATCAGCTTGATAGAAGAAAACATCTTTACGATCACCTCCCTGCAAAAATGAAGATCCAGAAATCAACACAAACTGCAAGTATCACAGGCATCAAAAGCACCTATGATTCCGAATGTAACAACATGGACAACTGTTCTCCTGACTCCATACATGAATATCTTAAGAGTTTCAACCCACATTCCCGCTTAAAAGAGTAATGTTGACTTAGCAGCTATAATAGGCAATGCAGTCAAACCAGGTCGCAAAGGTCCCAGTTCAATCCCCGCCAGACTAAAAACCTCAATCGAACTCCACCTATAGTCGCACTTGACTATAAACATTTCACGTGGTATCATCTCACAGCTGACAAACGAAGAGTTTCAATCCACATTTCCATATAACGGCATGTAATAGCATGGTAAACCTGTTCTCCCGACTCCGTACATGAATATTCGAAGAGTTTCAACCCACATTTTCATGTAAAACAGTAACATTGACTTAATAGCAATAATAGGCAATGCAGTCAAACCAGGTCACAAAGGTCCTTGTCCAAAGCTCCGCCAGACAAGACTACAAACCTCAGTCTAACTCCACCTATAGTCGCACTTGACTATAAACATAGCTGACAAACGAACAATAGGTGCAGACAAAACCCCCCTTCATTACATGAAGATACAAAACCCTAAACCATAAGCTGGTCCAGGCAGTAGCACATTCAATGGCTCACTGATGGCACCGAGTAGAAGATCGGCCCGTATTCACAAATCTACTGCAAGAACACAAGCTTAAACCCTCCTCGCCGAATCAACTAAAATCATCAAAGCCCCCATCTTTCATGAGCGCGCCGAATTCCACACCGCGAAATCGACACACGAGTCGAATGAAACAGCGAGACAGACGAGCAAATGCGCAAATCGAGACAAGAAGAAGAGCAGCAGGGGAGCACCTGGGTGGCGAAGTCCTCGAGGATGCCTTCCTTGCTGATGCCGTGCTCGAGGCAGAGCTGCTTCCAGAACTCCATCCCGATCTGGTTCCCGCATTGCCCCACCTGCAGAGTTATGATTTCCCTCGGCATTTCCCCTCTTCTCCTCGGAGACGAGCTCAGGGATTGGGAGAAGTAGTAGTGTGGATTGCAGGTTTCGCGGTCAGTCCGGCAGCGATGGCGATGGCGGTCGCGGAAGGGTTTTTTCAAAAAGGAGAGGGAAAGTGAGCGAGCGAGGTTCGATCCATGATTTCCGACTGTCCTCCTCCTTCACTTATATCATCAGTAGTTAGCCAGTCGCCGGCTGTCAATATATATACGCACAGGGTTTGACTATGGAGCGCGGGGCGGGAATGCTATCGTGCGCCATTTGGGCCGGAGGTTCCGCTTTACTTGGGCTCAGGCCTTAATATCTGGCCCAGTAAGTAAAGCCCATTTTAACTTGACATAGTGATTTTTCCATCATGTTTGCAAGCTGTTTTTGTTTATTCTCTATTTTAAATATTAATTTTAATTTTAGTAGTTTTAAGTCGTTACCTCTCAAACAGTTCTTTATTCTAAAATCAGCACATTTTCAGCAATTATTATATTTCAGCACATTTACATCCGCAACAGCGCTCGTAAACTAAGCCGAAGGAATCCATTCGATCATATTGCTCTCGTTTTAGTTATAATTATTTGGAAATGATAATGTGATATATGGGTTTTCTATTAACCCGCATTTATTAGTTGATGAAAGTGAAACTCTAGGGTAAGCCTTTTTCGTGCTGCTAATTTTGTACCTTCACCACGAGATGATTCCATTAGCTGGTGCTTTCTTTGACGTTCAAATTCAAGATTTTAGGGTTTTAGGGTTTAGATCGGTCCCTTCGAGATTCTCGACTCTCTTCTTCTTGCTGACTCGATGATGGGCGCAAAGAACAATCCGAAAGGACTGGAGCTTCATGAGCTTATAAAGCTCAAGAGTAGGCTTACTTTCAAGAGGTGAATTTTGCAATATCGCAAAACCATATGATCGTGCCTTATGGACGATTCCTCTTAGACCGGCCCTTTTGTATTGCAGAACCTGTATCCACCAGCACGTTAGGATCACGGAATCCTTTCCTATCAGATAATAAGGGTTGTTGTACATAATGTACTTCTAAGTAATTGTCCCATGAATCCTATGAGTTGGACCTGATCACATCAACACTTCGAATAACACATACTTTAAACAGGTAATTTTTTTTTCCCTCATGCACGAATATTAAACAACTGAAGAACAAGAGAGGAACAAACAAGCAGGAGATGGTAGTGGCTGGTTCAGCTAAGGTAGCTAATCCTTGCTCCAGCTCCACAAATGACTAAGACTCTTGTGTGGAATGTGAGGGGCTTTAATAAGGCCCTTAAGCAACAGGAAGTTAGAAAAATGGTTGCAAAATACAAAATAAATGTTGTTCGTATATTGGGGAGTAGAGTGCAGGAAATTATGGAGAAGATGCTCACTGTGTGGACTCTCTATCATAACTACACAAGTAGTTAATGATTCCAGGCTTAGTACCTTCTCCGGTGCAGTGTGGAATTCCTGAGTCCTCTCATCTCAGACCACTGTCCCAGTTTGACCACTATTGCACTAGAGAGGCCTCAGTTCAAGAAACCTTTTTTCGATATTTTAACTTCTGGGCTGATCATCCAGGTTACTTTGATTTGGTGGAAAACACTTGGGCTAGTAGAGTGAGTGGCAATCCAATGTTTAAGCTTTGCAGCAAACTCAAAAGACTGAAGGAGGCTCTCTGAAGATTCAATAAGGAGAATTTTGCTGATAACAGTGGCAGGGTCAAGCAAGCTCAAGACCTTTTAACTGAGAAACAAGAAAAGATCATGAAAGGGCTTGACATCACTACAGAACTTCTTGAAGCAGAGCAAAGGCTTTGCAAATACTATGCGTCACTTCGAGCTGCTGAGGAGGCTTTCTTTAAACAGAAAGCAACGGTTAATTGGATTTCTCCAGGGGACCATAACTCTAGCTATTTCCATAGAATGCTTAAGACAAGAAGAGCTCAGATTACAATCAAAGTTCTTTTCTCCGAGCATGGGGAAAGATTGTAGGATCCAGTGAGTATTGCAAGGGAGACTGTTGGCTTTTACACTAAACTTCTTGGAACAGATGATCCTCAGGTAAATGGGGGTGATCTGCAAAAGCTCAAGCAGTTGTTATCATTTAGAGTCTCTGAACAGGACAAGGCCCTCTTGATCAAACCTGTTACTGATGAAGAAGTTAAAAACACCTTATGGGCGATGGAGTTATAACGCGCTAGGGCCTGATGGCTTCAATGCCCAATTTTTCAAGTTTGCCTGGCACATCATTGGAAGGGATTTCACACGGGCCATTAGAAACTTCTTCTCTAGCTCGAGGTTACTTAATGGAGTTAATAGCACTGGGGTCACCTTAGTCCCTAAGGTCCCCAATCCCACAAAAATGGCTGACTTTCGTCCAATCTCCTGCTGTGATGTTACTTATAAATTATCACAAAAATTCTTGCAGATAGACTCAAGACCTTTCTTCCCAATTTCATCTCACTTACTCAGTGTGCCTTTGTTGAAGGAAGAGACATAGGGGACAACATCCAGCTAGTTCACGAGCTGGTGAAAGGGTACCAGAGGACACGTATTAGCCCTAGATGCGTTATTAAAGCAGACATAATGAAGGCGTTTGATTCTGTAGACTGGAAATTCATTCTTAATATCCTCAAAGTGATTGAAGTCCCTGATCAGTTTGCTCGCTGGATTGAGGCTTGTACTACTGGAGATAGATACTCAATTTCTGTTAATGGCAGCTTGGAAAGCTACTTCAAGGGCGGCAAAGGGGTCAGACAAGGGGATCTTTTTTCCCCCAATCTATTTGTTATAGCCATTGAGGTTCTTTCTCAGCTTCTAAATGCAGCAGCTCAAGAGGGCAGACTATCCTATCATCCCACCTGTTCCAAGGTTAAGCAGACACTTCTGGGATTTGCTGATGATTTACTGATTTTTGTCAGACGTAATCTCAGCTCAATCGAATCTCTTTTAAGCATCTTTGAAGAGTTTTATTTAATGTCTGGTTTGAGACTTAATCCCAACAAGACAGTTGTATGCAGCCGTGGTAAAATCATGACGAACTTCATAAAATGCTATCTGTGAATAACTTCAGACATGGGGCTCTCCCAGTTAGGTATCATGGGGTTCCCCTTATTCCAGGTAGACTGACTGACAGAGTGTGCAAGCCATTAATTGAAAAGATCGTACAGAGAATTAATTGTTGGGCAGCCAAAAAACTCACGTATGCAGGAAGGTTACAGCTCATTGAATCTGTCTTGTACTCTTTGCTCAACTTCTGGTGTCGGGCTTTTATATTGCCTAAGAAGTTAATAAGAATCGTGGAGAACAAGTGTAAGTCTTTTTTATGGAGGGGAATGGATAGCAATGCTGCTGGGAAGGCTAAGATTGCTTGGGATACCATCTGCCTTCCAAAAAATGAAGGCGGTTTGGGAATCAAGCGACTTGCTGTCTGGAATAACGCATGCATCATGAGGTTTATATGGCTTATTATTAGTGGTGCCGGTTCACTATGGATTCCCTCGTTCTATGCTTACCGTATCACAGGTAGGAATTTTTGGACTCTCACTACCCAAGTTTTTGTTTTTATGCTTGGAGGAAGATCTTAAAACTGAGGATCAAATGCTAACACCTGGTTAAAAATGTTGTGGGGAATGGACTTCGAACTTGGTTTTGGTATGACAATTGGCACTCCCTAAGTCCCCTTTACACTGCTCTACAAGGAAGAATCTCTGGATCGGGTCTCTCTCTTCATGGAAATGGAGAAATCATCGAAGAGCAGGTATGAGTCTGATTCAAGAGGATTTTCAAACTGTTTTCCCTGATGTTGGACTGGAGGATCGAGTGGTTTGGTGTTTCGACCCGAACAGCACCTTCCCCATTAATAGTGCTTGGAACAGCATGAGAAGGAAGGGGACAGAGGTTCATTGGCACAAAATCCTCTGGTTTCGGCCACGCATCCCAAATCACTGTTTTATGTCATGGCTAGCGCTGCATAATAGGCTCTCTGCTCTGGATAGGGTCAAGAGATGGAAGCACAGCATTGGCTCCTTATGTGTTCTATATCATATGGGGGAGGAAAGTCGTAATCACTCATTGTTGTCTTGCACCTACTCAAAGAGCATTTGGAATTCAATTCTTTTGCTTAATGGAGAAAGAAGAACTTGCAGGGATTGGAACTATGAAATTAAATGGACGTTGAGAGGTAAGTCCTTACAGGTTGTTGTTACTAGGCGGCTGTCTTGGCATGCTCATCTCTATTATGTTTGGCAGGCACGCATTGACTTCATCTTGTCAGACGTGAGCCCTTCCACTGAGAGGACACTCGTTAAAATTAAGGCTGCTGTCCAGTATAGATTGTGTGGGGTCAAGGGCCTTGAGCAGAAAGTCACTAATGCGAGACAAAAGCAAATGCTGTTGAATTGGGTTGCTTAGCAGCATGACCCCCCTTTTTCTTCTCTCTTTGTAATGCCTTGGAGCAAGCTCATCTTTCACGTTTCTCCTTTTGGACCGCCTTATTGGATCGGGCCTGCGAGCTCATTTTTGGTTAGACCTGCACGCCTTGTGGAAGTTTTGGTGGCCCAATAGCATGGGTTGCATCGATCTTAGTTTTGGAATGGAAGAGCAAAGCTTACGGATTGAAAAAAAAAAAAAATATATATATATATATACACATCTAATGTAATATGTATTAGAAATATCCATGTCGGAGGATATCATGACACTGGAGACATGCCCTTATGTATGATCAGTCGGCTGAATGTGCTTCTGTAAGTACCGGGCAATGAGATATGCCGATGTCGTGTGACGCGAAATCGTGTCCATGATCCGCATACCTACCAACATAGGAAATGGCAGCAGGTACTAGAATAGAAACGGACCCTCTTCCTTAAAATGGAAATCCCATAACTGCCCCCTTTCCCGCTAAACATAGCTGTTCCATTTTGTCTGTTCAAACCGCCTAAACTTGAGGAGAGAACACAAACCAGGAGCTAATCCATCAAGAACTTCCATAAGGAATTTTCTTTTTTCTTTTTTTTTCTCCTTTTCTTCTTTGTCATATCAGTTTGATTTCTTGTAAAGAGATCATCATTCACGAACAAGTCGATTCGATGAGACTCTGGATCCCACGTATAAAAAAGTGTCGATAGATTTACAGCGATATGGGAATGGAACAATTCCGGCAGATAGGCGAGGCCCTAGGAAGCCTGAAGGCGTTGATGGTGTTCTGTGAAGATATCCAAATAAACCTGAGGCAATGCACCTTGTTGGTGGACATGCTGAGCTCCGCTTACGAGGTTGTGGCGGAAGAGATGAAGCATAACCTGAGGTTCGAGGAGAAGCAGGTGAAATGGAGGATCCTTGAGCAGCCGCTGAAGGAGCTTCTCAGGGTTTTCAAGGAAGCAGAGCTCTACGTTAGATCCTGCCTCGAGACTAAGGACTGGTGGGCCAGGGCGATTGCCCTTTACCAGAACGCCGACTGCGTCGAGCTTCATATCCACAATTTGTTGTGCTGCATGCCAATCGTGATAGAGGCGATCGAGATAGCGGGGGAAATGGCAGGGTGGGACCACGACGAGATGCAGAAGAAGAGGCTCGTCTACACCAGGAAGTACCAGAAGGAGTGGAAGGACCCGAAGCTTTTCCAGTGGAAATACGGGAAGCAGTATCTCATCACGCCCGAGTTCTGCAGGTTGTTGGAGGCGGTTTGGAAAGAAGACCGGTGGATTCTCCTCAACAAAGTTCGGGAGAAGAGCCATTCAGGCCCAACCACGAAGCAGGAGCAGCGACTGAATGATCTCCTCTCCCGGAACTTGGACATATCGGAGCCCTCGAATTGGAAACTCCTGCCTAGCTCAGTCTTGTTGGGCTCCAAGGATTACCAAGTGAGGAGGCGGCTCGGGTGTGGAGGTGGGCATAAAGAAATCCTTTGGTTGGGCGAGAGCTTCGCTATGAGACATATTATCGGGAATATCGAGCCCTTGGCTCCCGAGATCTCGACTCTCCATTCTCTTTCCCACCCGAACATAATGCACTTGCTCTGCAGCTTCATGGATGAGGAGAAGAAGGAGTGCTTTCTTATTATGGAGCTAATGAACCGAGACCTCGGCAGCTATATCAAGGAGATATGCGGCCCGAGAAAAAGAATCCCGTTTTCTCTTCCAGTTGCTCTTGATTTGATGCTTCAAATCGCTAGAGGAATGGAGTATCTCCACCATAAGAAAATGTACCACGGAGATTTAACTCCTTGTAACATCCTGGTGAAAGCAAGAGGAAATTCCTCTGAAGGGTACTTGCACGCGAAGGTCTCGGGCTTCGGCTTATCGCAGGTGAAAAGCTCACACCAGAAGTCGCCTTTGACTCATAGCGCGTCCCTCCCATTCATCTGGCATGCCCCAGAGGTGCTCGCCGAGGGAGAAGAGGCAGGAGGTCCTGGGCATAGCAAGTACAATGAGAAGTCTGATGTTTATAGCTACGCGATGATCTGCTTTGAGCTCCTCACTGGCAAAACACCATTTGAGGATGCGCATCTTCAAGGGGACAAGATGAGCCGAAACATCAGGGCAGGTGAACGGCCCCTGTTCCCTTTCCACTGCCCGAAATACCTCATAAACTTGACAAAACGATGCTGGCATACCGATCAGACTCAGAGACCAAGCTTCTCATCCATATGTAGAATACTCCGGTACGTGAAACGTTTCCTCGCAATGAATCCTGAACACAGCATCCAATCAGACCCACCAATGCCGTTGGTGGATTACTCCGATATAGAATCGAGGCTTTTAAGGAAGTTTCCTTCCTGGGATGGCCCGAACCTACTCCCAGTGTCAGAAATCCCGTTCCAAATGTTTGTTTATAGGGTGGTGGAGAGGGAGAAAGTGTGTGCCAGCCTTAAAGGGGACTCGGAATCAGGAAGCGACAGTGCTTCGGTTGGTGGGGATGAGAACATGCTCACGGGAGATGATCCTTTCCTTTCGATGGCCGAAAGGAAGTTATCCATTTCTCCCGAGCCTCCGAACAAGAACTTGCTGTTGTTGAAAAGATCACCAGATGCCAAAACCGGCAAACAACCAGGTATGGTTTCATCTGCTTCATGTAAAATTCATTGACAACGGCTTTTCAATAATCGACATGACTTTCAGCTGCTTTCTGACATGATAGGGACACCAAGAGGACGATTACTGAGACCTCCACAGATAACTTCAGGAAGCCGAACCATGAGAATGAATTCTGAGGGTCAGCTGCTGACCATGAGCCCCAAGATAAGGCGATCGTCCTCATCGGGTCATGCCTCAGACTCGGAGCTTCCCTAGTCGTTCTTTAATTTGTTGTTGGGTGTTCTGCACTTCATGGAGAGCAAGCGAATTTTTGTCGAGCAGCTTCTTGCTCAAATGATGCATTAGCTGTAGTTTGGCATTGACATTTGACAAGCAAAACATATGGTGATGACTGGAGCATTGTAGGAAATTGCTTCTCCTTCAGAGGGTGGAACAAATCCAGATACCCATCAGGGTTTTGCAGGTAAACCTCTATTCCCTTGCCCGGAACAGCATTCCCGGTCATTTTTGAAGTGATCGTGCTCTCGAACCACATTAGTCGTCAGGATTATTGCAGGAAATGTTGAGCAGTCAGTAACACAAACATGGGAAGGGGCATCACTGAGACTTCTTGTTTGCGGGCATTCTCTATGGCTGATTGAGTGTACTGACAATACATGACACATTCTGAGAAGATCATAAAATGGAATGCTTCTTGATTCAATTCTTACAATTATGACAGAACCATGTTATCGTGCAGCGATCATGTCTGGTTCGCAAGCAAAAAGTGAACTGCAGGCAGAGAGACCGAGAATCCAGTCTGAGAACATAATAATTCTCATAAAAATGCTTTCTCAGCTAAACAAAGACAAGCCCGTATGTTTTCTTCTTGCCTTATTCTGCTTCACGACATTTATTGACACAGAAGATGAATGAGAAGATGAGAGCTACAGCGGGTTCTTATAACAATATAGATAGAGAGACCATGGGCCATTTGTAACCGTAGGGTCACATGCGCTCCCGGACTCGCTCTTTGAGAGAGAGAGAGAGGGGGGGAAAAAAAGGAAGACACCTAGTTTTAACATCTCTCTACCCCTTTCCTACAAAAACAGCACACGTCTTCAAAGTAAATACCAGTACACAGGTTAGCGACGCAATATTTCAGTCTGATATTCTGATTTCAACTCCTAAGACGTCCTTCACCACCTCGTATGTCACGAACGCAATCGCAATGGACGGGACCACCTGAAGAAGCAGCCGAATAAGATGAACTTCGAGTCCGATGCTAAGTTAGAATAAGGGGCCAACACCTTAATATTTCATGTGCCAACAGGAATGAATAATTATGCCAGAAGATATCAGCCAAATCCTAGGAGGCAAAGAGCAATTACTAGTTGGTTGTCACCCGCCACGTGGTCATGCAGATTTGATATTGTACTAAAGCTTATCATACAGATAGTGCAAAAGCTTGACATGTAAGATTACCACGATTGACATCTTTTTTGTGAATACTGAGGTTTTTGACTTTGAATTAACTTTCGAATTCCTCTCACTATTATCAATCTGCTATCTCTTTCACACTCTAACCCTTTTTTTCTTCTCAACTTATTCTTATCTAACTTTAAGCACCTCATCAACACCATATTTTGGCACTTCAAACTGCATTTTTTATTCAAAATATGCCATCTGTACTACTAGGTTATTATTTCCACTCAAAACAATTTACCAGAATATATAAACGAGTCAAACATTGACGCATGACTGATACTGACCTTCACTGAATTTGGAACGAGGCCCTTGTAGAGTGCTCCAAAGCCCTCATACTGAACAGTCTTCCTGAATGCGTCAATCATGCCATTATATTCAGGAGCCGCCTTAGCCACCCCATCACCTCTGATGATGGAAGCAGCATCCTTCCACCCCACCATTTGCATTCTTCGTCGTATCACATCGAGAGGATAAGCAACAGTTTGCCCAACAGTTCCGGCAATAGCTCCACAGGCTAGCCTTGTCGTGACACTCAACTCAGAATTTTCAACAAGTCCAAATGGCCTTGTTTTGACTAACCAGTCCTTTAAAGATTCATAAACAGCAAAGTTGAGGCCCACATAAGGAACCTGCAAGTTTTAAAAGCATGAGTGAACATCATAAACAGAGGATGTAAAACATCTAATTTCTTAAGGAAAGACAGCACAATAGATGGCTGAGCAATATAGGCTGACATTGAGACAGCAAAATAAGTTTCTAGACTATCTTCTTTAACTGAATCTCCACCATCATAATCAGAATGGCCAAAGATTTGTCCATGGTAAAGGAGAAACAACACAAAAATGGATTGCAGAAGAGTAGATCAAATTATTCACCACATATTTAGTTACCAAAAAAAAAAAAGGTGGAACACAGAAGATTAGATCAGATTCAGAACCAAAAATAGAAGGGTCTATTCATGAAAAATAATACAAAATAAGATTAAAAAAAAGGCTTTGAAATGAGGAATATGAAGATAGGAACTCTTTGCAAAATGGAACACATTTAATCATGTGTATCCATCTTCCCTAAGTTGATGTATCAAAGATCAGCTACTAACCACTCCAATAACAGAAGGAAGCCAGCCTTTGTATAAAGCTCGGGGTCCTTCTTCTCGAAGAATAGTTGATAGAGCATGGACCATTCCTCTGTACTGATAGGGGGACCTCTCTGTCTGCAAATATAAGTTGCCAAAGAGCAATTTCAGTACTTAGACAAACATGTAAATAGGGACCAAAAGGCAAAGCCCCTGTTTTATTTGACAATTACACTTTTAGGAAAAAGTAGTACAGAGAATAAGGCATGTTTCAAGAGACTGTTTGAGCCTGGCAAAAAGGCTCCACAATTTTTTTTTTCTCCAGAAACAGTTACTCAAAGAGGTAATCAAAAAGCAAATGGTAGCAATGAGTCCAGAAGATACAGGAAGCACCTGAACAGTCAATCTACCCCTAACCATATCCATGGGATAAGTAGCTGACATAGCAATAATACCAGCACAAGCTCCAGCTCCAAGGCGTAGAAGAGGAGTGAGCTGAGCATCTTCTGCAGAAATTAATTATAAGTGGAATGAGATTGTCTGCCATCATTTTGTCCTAACTTAAATTATTAATACTATGAAACACACCCTGGTTTCTCCATCAACGTCTGACTTCAAATTTATGCACAAGCACAGAATGTGCAAGACGGCATAGAACTTATGCATGATAGCAAGAATAGAATTGTTGGATTCCTGGCTCATGTTTGTTCCATGCTATCACCAAAATGGATATAAACAATATAGAGATATACCAAGTACGAACCTTAGCTCTCATAAAAGCTTAGATAGTTGACATTGTTGGTTACTATAGAGCAAACAAATTGAATCACAGAGTGAAATAGGTTGATCATGAAGAAGGGCATACCGTTCCCAGTTTTCTGCTGATACAGCAACAATATTGATCTGCGGTCACATTAAACAATCAGAAGAATGAAAGCGGAAAGTCATCCAAATACTAAAAGTATCAAATTGAAGTCAGTAACAAATTAAGGAAAGGTCCTTTCATGCAATTAATTATGTAAACAGAAAAGATAAAAAGGAATGATCATAAGAAGAGAGGGAATAGAATATATATATATATATATATATATTAAACAAAGGGAGCATTATAAACATACATATAATATAACTTTTTAGAAAGAAATCCTAGCAGTCCTCAGCACCTCAAACTACTCCATAAAATTCCAAAAGCCAAAAGATGACCAGTTCAGCAATTCCAGCAGTTCTGACAATCTTATACTAGACCAAACACCACTGATTATGAGAATAGTTTGACTAAAAATTTAAAACTTTCCCTATCAACAAATGTTAGAAGGCGTAGCATCACGAGAGACGACATTTTCATAAGTGAATTAGCAACGTCAACCACAAATTCCTGGTGAACACTAATATCCGCCTAAGATTGTTAGATCTGGTCTACAAGAACTCACAACTCATCTTTCTCATATGAGGAGAAGCAGGGGAAACAAAATAAATATCGACAAGAGATGCAGCAGGAGACTAGATAACCCTGCGAGAATGAATTTGTGTGGAAAGAGTAACTCGTACTTAGAAGCTTGCTCGTAGCTGAAGAACTTGACTGCAGAGTTTGGGACAATTCGGGCACAATTAGTGCCATTGCCTTTAAATAATCCACGGAACCCTTCAGTTCTCCAAATATATTTTAATCCCTGAATCGTTCCATTGTACTTTATGTTATGGGGATTCTGGACCTGCACAAGCCCATGGATCCCAATCATCAGAAAAACGTTGGTATTTCAAAATGTCAGTATTCAACAATGAGACATAAATATGCAAATCACAGTTTATTCTGTACATGCTATGCTAACCTGCAGCAATATCTTCAAGCGCTCCAATGGCGCAACAGCTGTCCGTGACCTGAAAGAGCCAATCCACACTAAAATCAATTTTTAAAGATTTGTGGATGAATCAACATTGTGCGGGGTGGACGCAGAATAAATCATGCCGTGGGGATGAATGAACACAGATCAGTTGTGGGGCGAGGGCGATGACTAGAAAGTTCTTGTTCTGGAAAATCAAGAGCTTTGCTCTGATAACAATCGTAGGGAAGCCTCTCTCCTCTTCGTTACCAATCGGAAGTACCAAAAGATCTCACATTTTCAGGTACACTACCAAAGTACCTTCTTCAGAAAACATCAACAACCACAAATGTTCATTTAGGAGGAGACTGAAGGTTCAATGGCTCCTTTGCATAGCGTTGTAGGAAAACCAAGTGCAGTTTCAACTCCATTGGATATACCCAATTCATTTATCCGAGCTGAACGAGAGCAAATGTTGATAGAGAGGAAAGGAGAGGGGGGAACTCACACTCCACCGGCAACTCCACCAGCGAAGAGGGACTTGCAGATGCTGAGCACGGCGTAGCTGGGGGCCTTGACGCCCTCCCTGGCGAGCTTCGCCTCCTCCGCGAGGTTAACAAAGGTGGAGACCGCCTTCTCGCTCGTCTTCACATCCTCCGAGGCCATTGGACGAGGACTACGCACCTGCCCCACCTAAAACCCAAGCGAATCGAGACGAACAGCTGCCGAATCGTAGCTCGAGATCTCGATATCAAACGGCGGTCAATACAACCCGCTGCCCGGCAGATTAACGAGATGCGACCAGTCCCTTCTGCATCACTGGTGGTGGTGGTGGTGGCGACGGCTCCCCGGAGGTGAAAGCGAGGTTTCAACACACACGCCCGCACTCGCAGAGACACAGTGAGTAGCGAAATGACGGCGTTTGGGCAAAGGCACAGTGACACTCACTCAGAGGGTCTATTTATATACTGGCCGGTTTTTTTGTTGGGTTATTACGAATTCAATTAACGAACATTTCTACTCTTTTTTTTTCTTTTTTTTTTCTGTGAGTCGAAAATAAAGGCCGTACTCGCTTCGGCTTCGCGGGGCTGAAGGAAAACGTCGCCACGGGAGATGCTGCCACGTGGACTCACAGCTTTGGCTTTGTGACATGGTCCGTACGATCATGGGCTGGGGGTTGAATTGATCATTCAACGATGATCAGCTGTGCTGTGATTTTATCATTTTGGTGCTAGGGTTAAATAAATAAATAAATAAAAAGTATTTAAAAAAGAAATTGGAATCATTTTTTTGGGAAAAAAGTTGTCTTTTAACAGTAATATTTTATTGAAAACCAAATAATTTACATTGGATTGCCAGCAGAGTATCGTCTGAGACACTAAATACATAGATGTTCGAGGAGGCTTCACTGAAGAGTCATCCATTATTGAATGGGACAACAAAGCAAATCACACCATAGACATAACAAAATTATACACAAATGCCTCCGAGCCATTTTGCCTCGACTCAACACAACTCAGACTTATCTAATGACAAGACTGGGGAACCCCCGTTAAGAGCATCATGGAGAACAACGTAACAAACACACCAGGAGTGTCGGGTTATGTCAGTAATTTGTCGACAATGAAAGCCTAAACCCCCGGTTTTTTTTTTTTATCTCTGAAGATGGGAGAGTTCATTTTTTCCCCCTTATGATGGGTGTGATTCCTTTTTTTCCTTTACAGTCAATTTATTCTTCATAGAAAGCCTTTTATAATTTGTTATTAGAATCCCTTCTGTTATTTTCAGAAATGGATCAAGATTGTGTGTGGAGTAAGATTGTTTATGAGTGCTTCGAATGGTTTTAAGAGCCAAAATACATACAAATAATTTAAGGAGAACACGAACAATACAATTTCGGGGGGTAAAAAAACGTACAAAGCGTAAAGATATCTGCAAAGTAATAATCAATTACGAGGCCATTTCGTCATTGGGATACATTGGGTCAAAAGAGTTCAGTCTGCACAGTCACACTATTTTGTCTTTGAATAAAGCTACAAGGCATTAAATATGGAACGGAGAGATGGTTCTGTGTATTATGCTATGCATGAGGAATTTTAAACTTAAATTATTTTTGGCACTTGATTAATAATCTGCAATATCCGACAAGAGTGCATAATGAAATTAATTATAAAAGGAAAAGTTAAAAAGAGTGATTCTAGTACATGACGCAAAAAAAAGTCCCATGATAGGAGCATGGATTTTTAGATTTTTAAAATTACATTTTAATCTTTAGAGATTTTAATAGCGTCACAAATTTATTGGGTAGAATCTAAGGTTCATCAAATTTTTTGGGTGATAATGTGTCGCGTGGAGACACCACCACGTGTCCTGAAAACTAAATCGGTTTAATTGGCTAGTCCTGCCAACCGCCCAGCAAAGTTTAAAAAACAAAAAAACAAAAGCTTCAGTTTGGGAGGAACTGAAGAAGAACAAGGTGGGGAAAAGGAGGGTTGGGGAAATCCGGGTTACGACGGCTCGGGCATCAGCCATCAGCCATCACCTCTCAGACGAGGTCTCTAGTAGCCTCTGGTGGCACTGTGACCCTGTTTGAGGGGGTGGTGGCTGAGGAGGGGAGCCACCACCTGACCCCCTCTTCATCGCATTATAATTGTTGTCTCTCATTTTTTTCTTTAGGAAATATTTTGAAATATTTTTATTTATAAACTTAACCGGGTTCATAGACTGGTTTATTAAGATGGTTTATTAATGGTGGCATGTCGTATTACAATTGTTGAAGTGTTAAGACAATCAGGATTGACTCGATAATATTGTAGGCGAAAAATGCAAAAGGAAAATGTCAAGGACTAAGTATAATGAGCAAAATATGTAAATTATGGACGACCAAAGTTGAAAAATCTAATATATGAGATTAGTGTCCCATCATGGGACATCATTTTGCATCCCGCTCTAGAGATTTCCAAAAAATAAAAGAAGAGATCTAAGGCCAAAGTGAGATAGTCATGGTCCGCGAGTAAATAATCCATCTTCACAATTATGTTAGAAAAAATTAATAATATGATTCAATTGTTCAAATTCATGGATGACTATCAACGTGTTGATACGCCAAGTCATTCGTTTGTTGTGATTTGTTGATACTTTCTCACTTTATCTGGCGAGATATAATTACTAAAAAAATTTTCCACCATAAAACTTAAGGTTAAACTTGATGAAAGCAAAATTTCTCGAAGACAGGGTGGAAGGATTTTCTCAAGAATCCAACATGGGGCGGTCAGTCTTTTCCCCATTTGAGGATGCGGATTTACCTTTTGTGTCAAAATTGAAAAAAAAAAGGAAAAAGAAAAAGAAAAAGAAGCATTTAACCAAAATCGATGATCCAGTTACCAAAACCGATGACAACAGGGTCTCATATATTAGCGTGTATTATATCGGCCACAAGAAAATACACAAATTTGTTCTTTTCTCTCTAGTAGAATATATGATATAGAATTTGTTTGGAAATGCAGCCTTAGACTAGTATTTTTTTATAGTGATTTTTAAGTAGAAGTAATGTTTGATGAATTATTTTAATATTATAATTTAATTAATTTTAATAGTAAAAAACGTAATTTTCTCTATTAAATTAATAATTATTTATAAAAACTACTATTTATTTTGTATTTCAAGCATCAACAGTTTAAAATTATCATCTTCAAAATATTTTAACTTATATTTTAATCAATACTTATTTTTCAATAATTATATTTTAGTAAATTTACATGTGCAATCACACTCCAAGCCATAATCTACTTGGATAAACTGAAACCTTGGAAGCTCCAATATGGCAAAGCGAACTATGGGCCAAACTCAAAGTGGGCCTGGGACCTGATGCCCCTCTATCAAAATATTCACATTAAAGTACAAGTCGGTATCATCTTTTACAGTGTGTTTAGTTTTAGAGTTAAATAGAGTTGAATTTTGATTTTAATTTATTTGTAATGATTGTATTGTTGAATTATGAAAAAGAGTATGAAAAAGTAATAAATAGTTGAGAGAATTTAGTATTAAAAATTGAATTGAATGATTAAAAAATTTGTTAAAAAAGGGAAAAAGTAATAATTATGTTGCTGACTTTTATTATGTAGTGAGTAGAGTTAAAGTTAGAGTTAAAATTTTAATAACCGTTTGCGAAACCAAACGGGCCTTTAATTTTCACTTGGAAACGAACTTCAAAGCCAACCCCACCCATTTCCATCTTCTTCTTCTTCTTCTTCTTCTTCCTATTATTATTATTTTTTTCTTTTATAAATATATCAATATGTTTATACTATACCGCTCAGATTAAATGACCCAAAAATAAAATTGAAAACGAAAAATAACCAAAAAGACTAAGGGCCCAATCCAAGGCCCACCAAAATGCATGATTGGGCTTTGGCTCAGAAAAGAAGGGCTCTAACCTATAATTAAACCAAATTAACGATACGACGCTTCTATAATTTCATCTCCTAATTGGGAACTGTGAGTTAATTTTGCGGTTAATTCAATGCATGAATTAGAAAATCGACATCGATAAATAGGGAATTTGCCCTTTGCGAGGGCAGTTTATCTGTAGGAATGGCCCTTTGTGACATCCAATGGACAAAGCAACAGTTGCCCTTTTGCTTCAGATTTTCTTGGATCAGAAGTTTCTATGTCTCAACCTACCACTCTTTAATATGTGATACCCAGAGAGAGGGACAACTCGTTGAAGCTGAAGGCAGCCGCGACTATCTGGCTGTGATTCAAAGTACAGTCTCCATCAAGATCCGATAGTTAGATCGATGTCTACGCCGGGAAAACTAGTAAGGTTTTATAAAGAGAGCTAACAAACTCTCTTCTCAAGACGACTTCTAGAAGTACAGACTCGAGTTGCCCCGAGGGTTCAATTCGATCCAATGCTATCTATTTGGATCAAGTTTTGGCCATTGTAAGGGGAATTTGGATTGGACATTAACATCAACGGTGCATTTAGTCAACTCGATCTGAAGTTGGACCAAATTTATCAAATCCGACTACATGTTTGAATTTGGACGCTCTTTGAAATCTCTCGATTTTATAATATTTTAATATTAATGAAAATATGACGATCGATCATTATATTAACAATTGCGAATAAATATTAAAAGTTTTCTAAATTTTTTGAAAAAAAAATATTGATTTTAGAGTTAAGTAGAGTTGAGTTTTGATTTTAATTGGGTTGTAATGATTATGATGTTGAATTATGAGAAAAAAGTGTAAAAAAAAAGTAATAAATAGTTGAGAGAATTTAATATTAAAAATTGAATTGACTGGTTAAAAAAATTGAAGAAAAGGAAAAAAGTAATAATTCTGTTGTTGACTTTTATTGTATAGTGAGTAAAGTTAAAGTTATAGTTAAAATTTTAAAAATCGACCCTAAAACTAAACGGGCTGTAGACTTCTTTGTTGGAAAATGCAGAATTGCTCCCTTGAAATTATAAAATTTCGCAATAAATACTAAATAAATCAAATATATTATAACATATAAAAGACGAAAAGTGATTAAGAAACCTTTTCTTTTGTAAATTCTCAGCTCATGTTGATCGCCTTTTGAATTACTTAGATAATTTAATTCAGAATAGTGAGGCTCGTATATTTCATTTTTCAATTCCAGTTAAATGAATTTTTGCTATGTTTTATTCGTACCATATTCAACAAATGTTGAATATATGTACATATTATTTGTATACATATCGATATATAATTATGAGCCTTTTTAAAACATTAAAAGTCTTATATATAATTTATAATAACTCATCAAGATATACAAGATATGATTTCAAATCTAGTGTACTAAATACCTTATAAATAGGAGATATGAAAATTCATTTTACGCAGATTCTATTTACTTTATTTTTTTCTACACTTTTACTCTCATACGTTATCTATATAAAGTTGATTTCCTACATATTATTCGCATTTTATTTGATTGTGGTTGTTCTATCAGCCAGATCTTTCTTTTATTTTTTTTCCTATAAATGAATAATCTTTCAAATCCATAAATCGATATTTTTTTCTAGATAAATATTTATTTATCATCTTGTGATCATAATTTATAGTGATAAAATGTATTTGGTACATACATTTGTTTATTTTTGTTTATTCGCGTGATATGAGTATTATAAATGAATTGATAAGAAATTACCAGGCAATGTACGGGTATCACCCAATCTATATCTATATAAATATTAAAAGCCGGGATGACACACCGAAAAGCGCCACGTAGGATGGAGCAAGCTTTTCCTCGCGTGAATCTTCGTGTGATCACTAATAGCAATGTGGTAAGTGGCATAATTTTATGATGCCAACTCACTTTTGAAACGAAATGACCTGTAATGGAAGACTAAAAGACTAATTTATAATAAATAAATTAAATTGTTACATTAAGTTTTCGACGATCCAAAATTCCAGGATGAAGATCTACTACATGCATACATATGAGAAACCATACCTCTCAGGGGGTAAACAATATTTTCTAGTCACTAGACAAATGAAGTTTTGACTGAACTGTATCGAACCCTGCCATTTGAGGACTTCAAACATAGTTTAACATGAAAAATTTAAAAGAAGACAACATATCATGTAATTTCACAACTTCGTTTAGAAAAACAACCTACTTTTAGTACTTATTACAAAATATGTTATACAATGGTAGCAAAATAAGATAAAATAAAATAATTTGTCTTAAGAGAAAGAAACAACAACGAGCAGATGAAGAGAAAAATGACAGAATTTGAGTATCTAGGGACTTGGGATATGTTTGGGCAGATTTTTTCTAACATTCCTAACATATTATAACAAATAAAATAGATAAAGTTTAATTGTCTCAGGAAGACAAGACCTATGTGCACAATAACAATACAAAATATTAGTGGAAAATATATTAGGCATATACATCTATTTTTCTAGATGTTGTACACCGAAATTAAATCAATCCTCTAGATATTATTTTTCTAACTTATTGTCTATCTAATAAAATACCTTACTATATTCTAGCTCGCGCATACGCATGGGCCTTTCGTCTAGTCGATCCTTAGGGTTACCAGGATAATAATTTGCTCGTGGGGACATAAGTACAAGTGCTAGGATAGGGGTCCGATGGCGGGTCTCCAAAAATGTTCTTAATTACCAATATTTTCATATAATAGAAATACGCAAAATGACGTTCATAATGTTGAAAAGCGTAAAATATTAACAAATTAATATCTCGTAACTTATTTTAAAATTGATATAACACATTAAATTCGAAATTGTCTTAGTTTAACAAACAAATAGACTTGGAGGAAAAAAAGTGAGACTTAATTAGATGTATGATAAGAAAAGTATAAAAAAAGGCAAAAGTTTAGTGATATATTAAAGATAGTGATTAGATAATATCTACATAAAAATTAGGAGATAATTATATATATGTTAGAGATACAATTAATTTTATAAAAATTAAAATATTAATTCATATCTATCTATTTATATATATAAATAAAGTCTCGAGCTGAATTCTCACGCTATCATATAATCAAAAATACAAAACGAATCTCTCTCGTGATGACACGTCATCATTTATATAGTAAGGAAATTTTAATATTTTTATCAAGAAATATTTATCCATCGAAAAAATATATATTCATAATATTCTATTATAGTGGAATGTATAGATTATATTCTCAATTAGGAAAAGTGGAATATACAACGGAATATATTTTTGATTGGATCTAAGAAAGGCGTCTAAAATATGTAGTGAAATATAGTCTATCATTTAGATATATCGTAATATTACCTAACTATAAGTAAAGTCCAATGTTTTAATAGATGGGAAATTTTTAAATAATTATTAGGGAAATAGTTATGTATATATATTTTGTCATCTAGCAATCAAACGTGAAGGTAGATTTTGTCTGCTCACGAAGACCTGAAGGAACTTTTTTTTCATGCATAATTTCATTGATTGGAGCTAGAATACTATTTCTTTCAAATTGGCTTATGCCTTCCCGAATGAGACGACATCCCCAAGAGTCTCACACTTCCGAAATTCCAGAATTAATAAGTTCTCAAATCGTTGTTGCTCTTTGCATGAATGGAATATCCCGAAGTTTTACATGCTTATATAATATGTATATATGTGCATGTGTCTCTTATTTGATGATTCACCATGTCAGCACCTCATTTTGGTCTACCGGCTCTAGGATAGGACATCAGCAAGGCTCGTGACTAGGATTCCAGAACTTTAACAAAAAATAGCGATAGCAATATATGGAATTTTATGGCACACACAGTTAATCCCGAAGAGTGAGCGACGAATTATCGACATTCAAATTGAAGGCAGTGGACAAAGAGAAAATCACATCTCTATATCGTTTTCTTCGGTGAGAATGGCTATCTTCATGGATCCTAGAGCCAAGTTTGATATTTTAGATCAAGGTCTGACAAGTCGGGGACGTTTCAACCCAAAAGTCACACCGAGAGCTCATTCGAGCAAAGAGATAAAATTCGTGGGAGCTGGGGTGCCCAAACAGTGAATACGGTAGCTTGAGCATGGGATTCAACGCATTATATCATGATCAATATTGAACCTAAGAGAGTGAATCTCATGTGCTTGACCTAGGAAATCGAGTTAGGTTCATTTTGACGGGTCACTCATCCCGAGATTCAATACGGAGAGGGAGTTATGAATTTATTAATGCACCATGCCCGAAACTGTTAAACCGGGACAGATTCTGCTAGTCAAGATAGAAAATTCATAAAAAAAATCAATTTTTCGCGTTTTCTAGCATGGCCAATGGTATTGGATTCCCAATTAACTGGAGATTCAGAAAATCAAGAAAAATGGGATGCATTTTTGGCTAGATTAGTTCAGAGTTAAAGGTCTCCTCACAGATCAGGACCAAATTTCCCGGATTTGGCCAGCTGTTGAAGAAAAATTAGTTCAGGCACTTCCCGAGGTCAAACGAACTTCAAATTTTACGAGAATGTGCCTAACTCGTGTAAGGATCAAGGAAAATTATCAGAGAGATTAAAAGTCTCATGAACAATTCAAGAAAATTTCGGATGTTCAGGTCAGCTCATGAACTGTTGGTGACAGCTAGCACAACACCCTGACTTCTCTCCTCCAGCTGCCTCCTTTCCTCTCAACCCTGACTTCAAAAAAAAAAAAAACCTAGCCGCCACAACTCTCAGCTAAGAAAAAAATCCTAGGAGCTCCCCAAAAAAAACCTAGCCGCCGAGCATTCTGTCTTCCCCACAACTCACATCCCTTTCCCCTTGGGATTAGACACACAATGGAGAAACAGACACGGCCCATCATCCCGCTCGTTTGTCCTTCCTCCTCGTCACCAAAGAAGTCAGCTCCGTGAGCCTCTCCTTGAGTTCCTGTATACTAGCAACATCCCCTTTTCCCTCTCGCAAATCTCCTTTATTTTCGGCCCTGCCCTCTCCTCCTCAGTACGGTGCAAAGAATGAGAACGAGACACCAATCCCAGAGACAGATCATCATGATGGATAATCGTCATTGTTCGTAGGACAGATCAAAACCTGATTCATACTTGTCCATAACTGAGTCTAGACAAGGATGCGAAGTTTCCTTTCGATGAATTCTCTCGTCCGTCATTCGTCACTGCCCCTCCTCCCCTCACTCGCCCACAATTTGTAAATTCGTTCTTTGCCCACTGTCAGCACCCCATTTTGGTCCACTGGCTACAACAAAGTCTTGAACCAATTAGGCCATAATATGAGCTTCAGCAGAAAATAATCAGACAAAGTCGGCTCACTATTCAAGATCTCATTCATTTTCAGCAAGAAGCTAAAGAAATTCAGTCAGCATTTTGGGGGAAATATCGGCCAAGTTCATGGATAGAAGAAGAAAGGAAGTTCATTAAACCGTTTTCCCGATCTTGAGCAACTGCTATCTAAATCTTTCTTTCCTCCATGCCCATAATTTTCATTCATTGCTCCTATTCATTTTCAGCTAAAGATGGGGAAAAATTCAATCAGCATGGTGAGCATAATAGGAGCCAAGTTCAGCTGAAAAGAAAAAGAGGAAGTTCGTGGGAATTTTCCCGATTTTTTGCACCGCTTTCCAATCTAAACCTTCCTTTCTCTTCTTACCTTTGACCCTCAAGCAATCAGCATTCATTCCAGCACCGGAGCAAGAGGAGAGGAGGGAGAAAAGAGCAAAATTCGTCCAAGTTCAATCAGGGTAGAATAGAGCAAGAAAAATCCCATTAATCGCTTTCCCGTCTTGCACGCTTTCCGATCTTGGACCACTTTCCCATATTGCCAGTCCCCCTCATTCATTACGCTTCCA
Source organism: Punica granatum (assembly GCF_007655135.1). Classification (NCBI taxonomy): domain Eukaryota; kingdom Viridiplantae; phylum Streptophyta; class Magnoliopsida; order Myrtales; family Lythraceae; genus Punica; species Punica granatum. Next base: position 43,282,574 of record NC_045127.1, on the reverse strand, counting down.
TTCAGCAGAAAATAGAGGGAATAAGAGAATAATTACGTCCAAGTTCAAGGAGAGCAAAAGAAAGAAAGAAAAAAGTCATTAAACCGCTTTCCCGTCTCGCACAACTTTTCAATTTAAACCCTTCCTTCCTCTCTTACCCATCACCCTCATTGATTCAGGACAGAGGGAGAGGTTTTCAAAAGGGAGAGTGAGCAGAGAACAGAGAGAATTCGGAGGAAAAGAGGGCTGCAGAGGAGAGAACAAAAAAAACGTTATTGTCAAAAAAACGTCGTTTTTTGTGCAAAACATCCATCTACCCTCACCCAAACTTCGAAAAAATACATACCCCACCTATTTTCGACCTCCTAAATCCATTTCCGAGCTTAGTTTGATCATTCGAGGCCTCCAACCTCGCGTTTCAGTAGATAACAGAAACAACACAAAATCGGGTTTTCATAGCCCTTCCCAGGTCCTAGGCATGCCATTTCCTCTCACAATCATGGCGAGTTGTGCCTACACCTCCTAAGGGTTCCTCACGACGCTCACTCTCCCTCATGACAAGGTGGTCACATGCCGAGAGCCGATCAACCGCGCACAACCTCCATTTCCCTCTTTCCTTCTCCCCGGGTTATCACAGTTTTTACCTGTTTTCTTTTGTCATTTTTGGGTTTGTTCAGGTCCTTGCACGCCCAAAGCTTGTCACGACAACCTTAAGTAGTCCCTTGGGAGTCGAGAGGGCCCGTGCCTACACCGTGCAACCACATCGAACCATCCGAGCCATCACCTTTCTTCCCGGGAGCCGCTATTGTTTTTCTGGACAGCTCCTGTGCAACCGAGTCTTCCGACTCTCTTGCCACTTCTCCGACTCTTTTCTCGCATTCCAAGGCTAGGTATAACTTCTCTACAATTTAGAGAAGTAGGTCTCTTAGTTATCTAGGCTTGTGGGGTGATAAGGCGGACCCGATTCGACTTAACTTCCATATTCTAAGTTTATTTTATTTTATTTTTTTGTTTTGCATGTAAATATCGACTTATTGTATGTGTGTTTACTGCTGGAGTGTTGGACGGGTGTCAATGACTCATTTCACATACTTTTCCTTAGATCCCGAGTTTGGCCCTTGAGCAATTTCGTGAACCATCCGACTTCGAAATGATCTGAAATTTTTACCACAGGTTCTTGATGTTATTTTAAGTCCCCACACAAAATTTCATATTTTTCTGGGTACATGATCTTCAGATAAAAAATGTTTACCCGTCATTTCGGTGTTTTTGGTCTGATTTTGATAGGTCTCGTGAACCATCCGACTTCAAAATGAGCTGAAATTTTTACCACAGGTTCTTGATATTATTTTAATATCCTACACAAAATTTCATATTTTTCTGGGTGTTGCAACTCCGAATAAAAATTATTTACCAAACATTTTGTCTATTCAATAAATCAGATCACATTGATTTTTGGGCCAATGCAACGCTCTCTAGACTGAATCTAGATCCAAAACAGACCCCTTGACCCCGATTCAACTCTGTTTTCATGTTTATTGCGTTTACGATTTACCTCATTTTCCCTGCCGATACCGTTTTATCGATTTCTTTAAATATCGTGTTTGCGTTTGTATGTGTGTTTGTGTGCGTCTCCAAGAACATGGCGGCATTGGCTTTGTAAAATGTGCGTTATTATCGTATTTGATGTCTTATGCATGAAAGAACCGGTTAAAACCGATTCTTGGAATTGATTGCAATTACATTTTTCGTTTAATCATTAGTTTCGTGTTAGTTTGTATGTTAGGCGCGTAGTTTCGAACAACCATCTCATTAATCCATAACAATTGAGGTTCAAGATCTCAATCACTAAACCACTCCACAAACGGGAAATGGGATGTATCATTTGGTTAATTAAATCATTCGGCTTAAATAAAATTGTATGAACCGGCTATCAATTTATAAACGCGTCGACGAATCATGAACCGACGGAAATGCCCTTTTTACATTCACAATTTCAAAATGCCAAGACACGTAACACGAATAGAGTCGATGTCTAGGGTGGATTTGTGCACTTTGACTCAAGTCCGGGCCCGATTTGAGGCGGCTCAAGTCGAAACACACAAGTCTCATTTAGACCCCTTCGTGTCACGGGATCTCAACTTTTCATTAACTATTACACATTTCGCAAACCAAAGGGCATAACTGTTGTTTCGTGATTCGCCGACATTCTAGGCGTTAAGGAGGTCGAAACACCTTGATCTATGGGTAGGAAGGGGCAGCCCGTTCGGGTGCGAGTCTTATTCGCATGGCCCATTTCATCCACTTTCGGTGTTTCTGTCATCTTATCGTAGATTCGGTAGTTAGCGTTGTTATTTTTTTCACAAAACGTTTAAAACCGAACTAATCATTCACTCGGCTTATATAAACATTAGATAATGGCTAGGCGGAACTCTAGTTTCCAAATCTAGAGTCAAAACACGAGTTTGGCGTATTCAGTGAAATCTCAGTGTCATTTGCATAGTAAAGTCTTAAAACAAACTCACACACATAGTTGACCTAATAATTGCATTTTAGAATATTCATTTGCTTGCCTAGGGTAGGGAAATTGTTTGCCAAGTAACCCCGGTTAAAAATTGACTAAATCACGTAAATTCGGTCTAATACACAACTTGTCTGCATTTGTCTGTTTATCCGTTATTTGTCTGTTTTTATCAGTTTATATAAGTTTTTATCAGTTTTCTTCTATTTTTCACTTTTATTTGTTGATTTGTTGCGGTTCGGGTCCGAACCCTTAGGATACGATTTACACGGGTCCAACGCCCCTTAATCGTCGATCACGGGGTCCAATGCCCCCATACAACGAGTGTGTATCTTAATTTAATTTTCAGTCTTATCTAAACCACACAGTGAGCACGAGTGGAATAATGACTGAACGCGAACCGATTGAGATTCAGTCGTTGTAATTTTTTTATTTTTATTTATTTGAGATAACAATGTAAGGGTTTATGTTGTACATTTATTTATATAAGAATCCCGGTCGGAGAGTGGACGGCCTGAGTGTTTCTTCGAATTTACGGTGTCAAAACGGGCAAGTCGAGTGCAACCCTAAATCACACGGTAAATAAATGAAATGACAAGCCTAGCTAGCTAGAGTACCGAAAGGGCGTATGGGATATAGGTCCATACGTAATAGAACCCCCGAATTCGGAATTTCCGGTTCCGTACAGACCATTGCCTTAGCATACTAGGTGTATCCCATACCCTTAGACCCGGGCAACTCACCGGCCCTCGACCTTCGGGTCGTAAACAGGTAGTGGCGACTCATTCTCACGTGCGTCCGTCGCGTGTCCCCGGGAAGGTGGACACTCTCAAATCGCGTTGCATTTAGGCTCGCGCATGCGTGTCCCGACGAGACGAAATTCGGGTGCGCACATCCACATTATTTGGTGAATGGTCGCCTAAAGTACAAATAGATGCCCCCGCTTATTCCACCTTTTCAAACAAATATTCTTGGCAAAATGGATGGTATCAGTCACCTAATCAGTGGATAATTATGTTCAGGGAAGTCTGTTTCTTTTTCTTCCTTTCAATCCTCCCAATGCTTTCTTTTCTCCTATTTACTCACTACGGGATTGATTGTTCTCTATTTGTCTTTGTCCTTACCTCTGCTTCGAAGATGGCTGACTGATTTTCTTTGTTCATGCTGTGATTTTATTTTGCTATAGGTGTAGCATTGACTTGATTCGTGCCATTCTTCGAGTCATTGCTCCGTTTTCGAAGCTATGTTGATGTTGCTCGACCTCACTCGTGTTGATGCTCGTTGCCATCGAGGTGGTGTTGCCTCTGCTTGTTGCTTCAATGTGTTCGGGCAACCCACGATGAACCTCTCTCGTGAAGCACTCAAAGATCTATGGGTGGCTTCCCGACATGGCTCGAGAAAGGTATAAATCCCGACTTAGTAGCATGTATAGGGCCTAATTTTCATATATTAATGTTTGTTTAAATGACGTGATGTGAAGTAAACGTTCGTGAGTGACACTAAAACCCAGTTTTATTAACTTTTGAAGTTGTTTCAATTCAGTCCTTACCGCCATTTTTATTTTTTTCGGTCAGCCCTACATTTTCGAATTTGTTTCAATAAAGTCCTGGGCCATTTTTAACACTTTTCAGTTCAACCACAGAGTTTTCATATGATTTAAACCAGACAGAAAACTTTATCCGAATTTTCAAATCAGTCCTTGTTCTTTTAAAATTATTCAATTCAGTCCCTGGACATTTTCTAAAGATACCCAATTCTTTCCTACTTGGATTCCCGACCGACAATGTATGTGCCCCGCTCAAATATTTTTGTTTCAGTAATTATATGTATATAACATGACAATGTGTGTTCTTTTATGTTTTCTCGCTTCCATGAGTGGGTGCCGTTTTATCGATTCTGTTAATATTATGTTTGAGTATGTTTGTATGTGTTTATCATGATCATGACGACATCGATTGTGTAAAATACGTATGTTTGTCGTGCTTGACATGATAATGTGCTCTTGATCCGTGTTTAAACGCTTTATTTTTTCGTTTTAATCGAAACCTCACATAAATTGGTTTAATCATGCAAACTCGGCCTAAAATCAAAATTTTAAATTTCAAAACGGTCGGAAATTAGTGTTTATCGGGCAGTCAACTAATGGCTATTACGACAATTCAAAATCCGTAGATTAAAGCATTTGGCAAATTTCTAATCAACCTAAAATTCTACATACGGGATAATCGGGACGTTAAATTTGGCTAAATTAAATCACTTGACTCCTTTAAATGAATTGTACGAACCGATTAACAATCTGTATTCACGTCGACAGTTCAAGAACTGTTAGCCATGCCCTTAAAAAAAATTCAAAAGTACCGAGATACGTGCAACGTAATCTTGATTTTTCATGCACACACATATTTCCCGATTCAATGGCATGATTACTGGTTCTTGTCCTACCGTTATCTTAGCGTAGGTTTATGCATAAAATGGGTCAAAACACGGGAAAACAAATTAATCACAAACTCGGTTTAATCAAATATGAGCAAATAGTCAAGTAAATGGTTAGGTTTTGGGTTTTCAGACAAAAACACTCTAGTCATAACCTGTAAAAGCCGCATCATCATGATACAGAATAATCTAAAAATAACACACACATTCGAGACTTGACTACAGACATCATGTCTGTCGGGTCCGTTAAAATAATGTCAAATGCTACACGTCCTCTCCATCACCCCTTTTGTTTGTTTTAGGGTAGGATTTGCATGCCAAAATACCCTGGTTAACAATTGGTTAATTCACGCAAATTCGGCAATAACAAAACCCCATTGTTTGTTTATTTGAGTTTGCTTGTTACATTTTTGCACTTGTTTATTATGCGGATCGAGCCCGATCCCTCAGGATACGATTTACACAGGTCCAATGCCCCTAACCATCGATCAGGGGGTCCAATACCCCCAATCACTGAGCGCGCATATTAATTTCAATTTTAGTCTTTTCAAACCACACGGTGAGCACGAGTGGAATAATGACCAAATGCGAGCCGATCGGGATTCAGCCATTGTAATTTGTATTTTTATTTGGGAGAGTAGTGTGAAGGTTTTATGTTGTACATTTATTTATGTAAGAATTCCGGTCGGAGAGTGGACGGTTCGAGTGTTTCTTCGAATTTACGGTGTCAAAACGGGCGAGTCGAGTGCAACCCTAAATAATGCGGTAAAATAAATAAAAATGGCAAGTCTAGCAAGTTAGAGTACCGAAAGGGGGTGTAGGATATAGGCCTACACGTAATAGAACCCCCGAATTTGGAATTTTCGGTTCCGTACAGACCATTGCCTTAGCATACTAGGTGTATCCCATACCCCTAGACCCGGGCAACTCATCGGCTCTCGACCTTTGGGTCGTAAACAGGTAGTTGCGACTCCTTCTCACGTGCGTCCATCGCCCGGGAAGGTGGACACTCCCAAGCCGCGTTGCATAGGCGCGCGCATGCGTGCCCCGACGAGACGAAATTCGGGTGCGCACAGCTTGGCGACTCCACTGGGGACACTTAGAGGGTTCGGGCTTGTTCCTGCTTGCTTTGTTTGCTTGTTTATTTACCGCTTTCTACAATTTTCCGCTTATCTACTTTATGCACTTTTATTTCCCGCACATGCATTGCATATCATACTAGCTTCAGGTACCTATGGGTCGCGTCCCACGACCGATATTAGGAAACACAGGTTAGATAGGGGTTCCGAGTAAGGATACGCCGCACGGTTGGACTGTCGATTGGGCCCCCAAAGTTCCCCGCCCAATTTCAAGGAATTGACACCCTTGAGTTGGAAGCCCCCATCCTTACGTAGCACGATCCCTGTAGCACTAAAACCATGCATTCTGCAGGAGCTCCATGCCATCCTCCAACCCGGCTTCGACGAACAGTCCATCGAGTCGGCCTGCGTGCCACTTGAGTCTTTTCTGTTTCAAGAGCAATGTACCTTGTAATTTGTACTAAGCCGTGGACATTTACTTTCTTCGCACACATGCATCATCTGTTTTACAAAATTAGGGTGTCATTCATATGGACGAGTCTTAAGTCAGTCTTTCTTTCGTCTTGGTAAGAGACGCCTTGCTCGGCCTCTTGTTCGTGCCTCGACAAAGTCCGTCAACACACGAGGGTCCCACCGAGTCTCCACAAACCAAGACCGGCACACCTGCCAGGACATCCCCCACTTCAGGCACAGTCACCATAGTCGACCTCACCAACAACATGATCGATCACCTTCGCCGATAAGCTGCTGAGAAAGATGAGGAACTAGTCGGCCAACCACAACCTCAGAGGGAGCTCGCTCAGACCCATTACAGAAATCCAATGCCGCGCTCGCTCGAACTTTGAGTGTGGTGGAAGATCGGCTTAGGGCTTTATTTTACAAAATTTACATTGTACTTTGAACTTTTTGAGTCAATGTAAATGACGGCATTAGTTTTGGAAAACTCATGCATCGCATGCATCCTACTTATTTAGTGTTTTGCATAACAGCTAACATCTCACCATACAAGTGAGTGAAGACCTCATTCGCAGGTAGACCAACTGCGACCTTCACCCTTCCTTCACGGCAAGGTGAGCCATGGCCCGAGGGTCGATCCATCTTCCTCGGCAAAGCTAGCTTCTCACTAACCCCACGCAACTAAGCGTCATCGTGTGATCGCGGACACGTTTCTTCGCGCAACTGAGCACATCCACCAGCACAATCGAGATCGTCCTTCTGCGTCGTGCGAGCATGCCTCCACCTTAACCATGCACACACCCCCGGCACGCTCGTACGACGCCTACCAGGCTAGTTCGATCCCCTACGCCCTTGCGTTAAAATTACGAACATAGTTTGCTCCTTCATCGTTCCCCTTTTCCTATTGCAGGAAATAACCGACAAGAAGGTAACCTGAATCCCAAACGACCACAATCGTGACAGGAAACACTTCTCTGCTACCTCCTTGGACTCCAAACACTGAAGACCGACCCTCCCTCCACAAAAGATCACAGGCGACAGCTCCAACGAACATAGCATGTCCTAGCCCACTCGCCACGGGGCTTCCAGCATGATCACATTGCCGATCGAAGAATGGGCCCAACCCACCCTCCGCTATGGCCACCGACCTGCTACCGGGGCAACACACACTCTCCTTCAAATGCTCTTTTACATTTATTCGCATTTCCAAATAAACTCTCGGCATGAACGAACCATTCAAGGGGCACTTGAACCGTCCTAAAGACGCCCTATTGATTTTGTCGGATCTGATCGACTCAACTGTCCTCTTGGGACCTAGCTCCTCGAGCCTTCCCTAGAACGGCTGTGCATGCCAACCCGCAATCGAGGAAAGTACAACTATGCGGTCCCCAGTCATAGTCTAACCGCTCCAGCGTGGCGATGACCGGACTCCCGGAATTGAGTGTCCCCCACGCGTAGCACCCCATGGGTCGCGCGCTGGATGAGGGAACTTCCCATGGGTCCACCTTACATTTCTTACCACATATTTCACCGTATAATCACCTAATACATCATCTTCTTTGTCATCCTTCACAGGGGCACGCCGGCTACAAGCGAAGAGCGATACACGGGTTTACACCTCCATGAGAACTCATATCGGGTCTCTCTCCCTATATTTAGACAGGAAAGAGGCTTGATGCGGAAGTACCCCCCTTTTAACGAAGCCGAAGACAAAAACGACTGAGTGAGCCACATGCTGTCAACCTAACCATCTCAGTCGATAGCAAGCATGGCCCCCAAAGCAAAACACGTACGCCAACTTTAAGAGCACTTATCCTCCTAGGGGCACCCTCCTTGGGAGCGACAAGACACGGTCAGGAATGGCTTCCGACGCAGACCACGAAGATTGAGGCATCCGCGTTGAACACTCATGCCTGGGCAACCTCGGTCACCTGCACCCCTAGGGCAAATCTTGTTCTTCTTTTTAGACGATAGGGGAAATCATTTGTAAAGTTTGCAAGGACGAGCAGCATGAAATTAGGCTTTCGAATATCCAGGAGCCAAATCTTCATGAAAGGCTGGCCCTCACAAAATAGGGCAAGGCACACCAAAGCGACCACGCAATGCAAAGTCGAGGAGTTTCTAACAAATACACGGGGCACAAAACAAACCCCAACTGCAAGAAAAAACAGAACGAAAAGAAGTGGGAAAAACCCGCCAATGAAGAGAGAGGGAAAAGACGCGGGAAAAACCCGCCAATGAACAAAACAAGGCACTGCTGAGATATACAACTCCGGCACCGCCAATTCGAAGAATAAATCAATAAACCTCGACAAAAAGGGGAGCAGCAGACGCAACTCCTCGATGGAGACATAACACAACGCACACGGAGGTCGGATCCTTCGCCCTTGCAAACTCGAGAGACAAAAGAATCGAGCCCGCTAGGTCGAAAACCCCTCGGGGCGACATAGGCAAAAGCTAGGGCAAGAGAGAGACACGACTGAAAATCCCGAGGCGGCAGTCGTGGCAAAATGAGAGCTAATCCCCTTTAGGTCGAGAGGTGCAGCCAAATCCCGAGGTGGGCGACCGTAGCAAAAAGAGAGCAAAATGTGAGATAAATAAATCAAAGTGTCACCCTAGGCCGCCACACATCATGCGGACTAGGGTTTTCCCATGGGAAACGATCAGTTTGTCTACTCCAACACGATCCTTGATTGGTTCTCCTGCATTACTCAACTGTCTAAAGCGAAGTCTCCCTCACATACAGTAGGCAACCAAGCATACCATCCTAGCAGTTTGAGATAGCTTACGCAACATAAGGACAAAGGAGAAAGGGGAGTACGTGTCATTGCAAGCGTGAACCCATGTATCCTTTTAGCTTGGGGCAGCGTGCTCCCTAAGCTTTCTCTTTTCTCTTTGTCATTGCATAATTCCAAATGGGTCACAGCCACCCTTCAGTAGGCTACCACAGAGCTTAAAATCTCAGACAGTCCTCTCCGGGAGTCAAGTCATAACACTTTGGAAATGAATAGACTGAGGTCTAACCAAATTTGCAAAGAAATCCCCATGCGGGTCACAAGCGCAGCCGCCCTACGGTACCTTGACGAGAAGGGTCCATGCCGACGGGCGTGTCGAATAATCGACAGAGCCGCTAGGGCATCATTGAGAATGTCACGATATGCTCGTGCATGGCCAACAGGAGCCTTGGAGGCCTCGCATTAAGGCCTTCGAAAATGGGATCTCATTCGCATCGCCGAAGCAAAAACTCTTTACGGGTCGCCTAGGCGACCCGAAACTAAAGAACGTGCGTCGCGAACATATCCTTTTACCTGTGCTTACAAATCGCTAGTAATCCCATGACTTACTAATGATGTCAGGATCACAGGTATTACAAGTTGCAAGAACTACGGCGGACTTTGATTTTCGACCCCTTGGGATACGTAGGCGCTCCACCCTAGAGCTCGAGTCCCTCATCATACGACCGGGGCATCCCAGTGAGCTACAATTGCCTCTGCGGCAGGGCCAACATCCGGCAGAGCAACGAGCAACCATCCCAACAGCGTGGCCGGCCTCAAGCAGATCAATACCCAACCACCGTTGCAACAGGGCCAAATTCCACCAAGTTGCACGAATTCTTCAACAGCGATGCCGATATTCGATAGATGAGCGCCTTTGGGACAGCATCAGCCCTGCACACTCAGCGCACACCGCCATCCGCACGATTAATGGAGAGTCACGCTCACCTCTAAGGGTGAACCACCCACAGTTCTCACTTTTCACCAAGACAAGATGGATCACGGTCCCGAGCGCCGAGTCAATCCACAGCAGCGCTACCTTGCGACAACATTTACAAGCAAAGAGGGCATCCCTGGTGAACACAACAACCGGAGCATCCCTGCCAAGCAGGCGATGCGGTACATCCAGCATGCGCTAGTCATACAGCAAATCGGCAGGTTGCGCCTATCTTTGCATCATCCAAGCATAATCTTAATTCGGCGCCGAGCTTTTCCCTAACACTGACCTCTGTTCCCACATTTCCTACCCTTTCCTATCACCACCTTTTAGTGCTTTGGGTTTGGACACCCACCATTTACTGCTTTGGGTTTGAACACCCACATTTACTGTTTTGGGTTTAGACACCTACCTTTTAGTGCTTTGGGTTTGGACACCCACAATTTACTGCTTTGGGTTTGGACACCCACCATGTACTGCTTCGGGTTTGGACACCCACCTTTACTGCTTCGAGTTTGAACACCCACATTTACTGCTTCGGATTTGGACACCCACCTTTTACTGTTTTGGGTTTGGACACCCACCTTTACTGCTTTGGGTTTGGACACCCACAATTTACTGCTTTGGATTTGGACACCCACCTTTTATTGTTTTGGGTTTAGACACCTACCTTTTAGTGCTTTGGGTTTGGACACCCACAATTTACTGCTTTGGGTTTGGACACCCACCATGTAGGTTTAGACACCTACCTTTTACTGCTTTGGGTTTGGACACCCACCATGTACTGCTTCGGGTTTGGACACCCACCTTTACTGCTTCGAGTTTGAACACCCACATTTACTGCTTCAGGTTTGGACACCCACCTTTTACTGTTTTGGGTTTGGACACCCACCTTTACTGCTTTGGGTTTGGACACCCACAATTTACTGCTTTGGATTTGGACACCCACCTTTTATTGTTTTGGGTTTGGACACCCACCTTTACTGTTTTGGGTTTGGACACCCACAATTTACTGCTTTGGGTTTGGACACCCACAATTTACTGCTTTGGGTTTGGACACCCACCATTTACTGTTTTGGGTTTGGACACTCACCTTTTATTGCTTTGGGTTTGGACACCCAACATTTACTGCTTTGGGTTTGGACACCTGTATTTACTGCTTTGGGTTTAGACACCTACCTTTTATTGCTTTGGGTTTGGATACCCGCATTTACTACTTTGGGTTTAGACACCCACCTTTTACTGTTTTGGGTTTGGACACCCACTATTTACTGCTTTTCGGATTTCGCATCCATACTTATTGCTTTTCGGACTTCGCGTCACCATTTACTGCTTTATGGGCCTCAGCCCGGCATTTACTGCTTATGGGCTTTGGCCTCGCATTTATTACTTTATGAGCCTCGACCCCGCATTTACTGCTTATGGGCTCCGTCCCCACATTTACTACCTTATGGGCTCTTGCTCCGCATTTACTATTATAAGTTCCAAATTCACACTTTTCAACTTCACTGTCATGATTTCTTTATCTTTCTCTCGCAACAGGTCTGCACACTGGCACGGTTTCCTCCTATACATCCAAAACAGTGGAGCAATCGGCTATTGGGAGAACGTCCATACGGTTGCGGAGACCAAATGAGGTGCGTTTGTAGTCTTTGGCTGCACCCTCTATCTGAGCACGCAACCAAAGAGAGGCAAACTGTCAGCACCTCATTTTGGTCCACCGACTCTAGGACAGGACATCAGCAAGGCTCGTGACTAGGATTCCAGAACTCTAACAAAAAATGGCGATGGCAATATATGGAATTTTATGGCACACACAGTTAATCCCGAAGAGTGAGCGAAGAATTATCGACATTCAAATTGAAGGCAGTGGATGAAGAGAAAATCACATCTCTATATCATTTTCTTCGGTGAGAATGGCTATCTTCATAGATCCTAGAGCCAAGTTCGATATTTTAGATCAAGGTCTGACAAGTCGGGGACGTTTCAACCCAAAAGTCACACCAAGAGCTCATTCGAGCGAAGAGATAAAATTCGTGGGAGCTAGGGTGCCCAAACAGTGAATACGGTAGCTTGAGCATGGGATTCAACGCATTATGCCACGATCAATATTGAACCTAAGAGAGTGAATCTCATGTGCTTGACCTAGGAAATCGAGTTAGGTTCATTTTGATGGGTCACTCATCCCGAGATTCAATACGGAGAGGGAGTTATGAATTTATTAGCGCACCATGCCCGAAACTGTTAAACCGGGACAGATTCTGCCAGTCAAGATAAAAAATTCATAAAAAAAATAAATTCTTCGCGTTTTCGAGCATGGCCAACGGTATTGGATTCCCAATTCACTGGAGATTCAGAAAATCAAGAAAAACATGATGCATTTTTGGCTAGATTAGAACAGAATTAAAGGTATCCTCACAGATCAGGACCAAATTTCCCGGTTTTGGCCAGCTGTTGAAGAAAAATTAGTTCAGGCACTTCCCGAGGTCAAACGAACTTCAAATTTTACGAGAATGTGCCTAACTCATGTAAGGATCAAGGAAAATTATCAGAGAGATTAAGGGCCGTTTGGATTCAGAGTTAAAGTTACTTTAATTTTGATTTTGATTTTGATTATGGAAAAGGACAAATGAGATGTGATTATAAATTTGACTTGGGAAACGTGTGTTTTTGTTGTGTAGTGTGTTGAGTTAAAGTTAAAGTTAAAGTTAAAATCAAATTTCTCTCAATCCAAACGGGGCTAAAAGTCTCATGAGCAATTCAAGAAAATTTCGGATGTTCAGGTCAGCTCATGGACTGTTGGTGACAGCTAGCACAGCACCCTGACTTCTCTCCTCCAGCTGCCTCCTTTCCTTTCAACCCTGACTTCAGAAGAAAAAAAAAAAAAACCTAGCCGCCACAACTCTCAGCTAAGAAAAAAATCCTAGGAGCTCCCGAAAAAAAACCTAGCCGCCGAGCATTCTGTCTTCCCCACAACTCACATCCCTTTCCCCTTGGGATTAGACACACAATGGAGAAACGGACACGGCCCATCGTCCCGCTCGTTTCACCTTCCTCTTCGTCACCAACGAAGTCAGCTCCGTGAGCCTCTTCTCGCAAATCTCCTTCATTTTCGGCCCCACCCTCTCCTCCTTAGTACGGTGCAGAGAATGAGAACGAGACACCAATCCCAGAGACAGATCATCATGATGGATAATCGTCATCGTTCGTAGGACAGATCAAAACCTGATTCATACTTGTCCATAACTGAGTCTAGACAAGGATGCGAAGTTTCCTTTCGATGAATTCTTTCGTCCGTCATTCGTCACTGCCCCTCCTCCCCTCACTCGCCCACAATTCGCAGCTTCGTTCTTTGCCCACATTATTTGGTGAATGGTCGCCTAAAGTACAAATAGATGCCCCCGCTTATTCCACCTTGTCAAACAAATATTCTTGTCAAAATGGATGATATCAGTCACCTAATCAGTGGATAACTATGTTCAGGGAAGTTTGTTTCTTTTTCTTCCTTTCAATCCTCCCAATGCTTTCTTTTCTCCTATTTACTCACTACGGATTGATTGTTCTCTATTTGTCTTTGTCCTTATCTCTGCTTCGAAGATGGCTGACTGATTTCCTTTGTTCATGCTATGATTTTATTTTGCTCTAGGTGTAGCATTGACTTGATTCGTGCCCTTCTTCGAGTCTTTGCTCCGTTTTCGAAGCTATGTTGATGTTGCTCGACCTCACTCGTGTTGATGCTCGTTGCCATCGAGTTGGTGTTGCCTCTGCTTGTTGCTTCGATGTGTTCGGTGAACCTCTCTCGTGAAGCACTCAAAGATCTATGGGTGGCTTCCCGACATGGCTCAAGAAAGGTATAAATCCCGACTTAGTAGTATGTATAGGGCCTAATTTTCATATATTAATGTTTGTTTAAATGATGTGATGTGAAGTAAACGTTCGTGAGTGACACTAAAACCCAGTTTTATTAACTTTTGAAGTTGTTTCAACTCAGTCCTTACCGCCATTTTTATTTTTTTCGGTCAGCCCTACATTTTCGAATTTGTTTCAATAAAGTCCCGGGCCATTTTTAACACTTTTGAGTTCAACCTCAGAATTTTCATAGGATTTAAACCAGACAGAAAACTTTATCCGAATTTTCAAATCAGTCCTTGTTCTTTTAAGATTATTCAATTCAGTCCCTGAACATTTTCTAAAGATACCAAATCTTTCCTACTTGGATTCCCGACCGACAACGTATGTGCCCCGCTCAAATATTTTTGTTTCAGTAATTATATGTATATAACATGACAATGTGTGTTCTTTTATGTTTTCCCGCTTCCATGAGTCGGTGCCGTTTTATCGATTCTATTAATATTATGTTTGTGTATGTTTGTATGTATTTATCATGATCATGGTGGCACCGATTGTGTAAAATACGTATGTTTGTCGTGCTTGACGTGATAATGTGCTCTTGATCCGTGTTTAAACGCTTTATTTTTTCGTTTTAATCGAAACCTCACATGAATTGGTTTAATCATGCAAACTCGGCCTAAAATCAAAATTTTAAATTTCAAGACGGTCGGAAATTAGAGTTTATCGGGCAGTCAACTAATGGCTATTCCCACGATTCGAAATCCGTAGATTAAAGCATTTGGCAAATTTGTAATCAACCTAAAATTCTACATACGGGATAATCGAGACGTTAAATTTGGCTAAATTAAATCACGTGACTCCTTTAAATGAATTGTACGAACCGATTAACAATCTGTAATCACGTCGACAGTTCAAGAACTGTTAGCCATGGCTTTAAAAAAAAATTTCACAATTTCAAAAGTACCGAGATACATGCAACGTAATCTTGATTTTTCATGCACACACATATTTCCCGATTCGAGGGCATGAGTATCTGTTCTTGTCCCGCCGTTATCTTAGCATAGGTTTATGCATAAAATGGGTCAAAACACGAGAAAACAAATTAATCACAAACTCGGTTTAATCAAACATGGACAAATAGTCAACTAAAAGGTTAGGTTTTGGGTTTTCAGGCAAAAACACTCTTGTCATAACCTGTAAAAGCCGCATTATCACGATACAGAATAATCTAAAAATAACCCACACATTCGAGACTTGACTATAGACATCATGTCTGTTGGGTCCGTTAAAATAATGTCAAATGCTACACGTCCTCTCCATCATCCCTTTTGTTTGTTTTAGGGTAGGATTTGCATCCCAAAATACCCCGGTTAACAATTGGTTAATTCACGCAAATTTGACAATAACAAAACCCCATTGTTTGTTTATTTGAGTTTGCTTGTTACATTTTTGCACTTGTTTATTATGCGGATCGAGCCCGATCCCTTAGGATACGATTTACACGGGTCCAACGCCCCTAACCGTCGATCACGAGATCCAATACCCCCAATCACTGAGCGCGCATATTAGTTTCAATTTCAGTCTTTTCAAACCACACGGTGAGTGGAATAATGACCAAATGTGAACCGATCGGGATTCAGCCATTGTAATTTGTATTTTTATTTGGGAGAGCAATGTGAAGGTTTTATGTTGTACATTCATTTATGTAAGAATTGCGGTCGGAGAGTGGACGGTTCGAGTGTTTCTTCGAATTTACGGTGTCAAAACGGGTGAGTTGAGTGCAACCCTAAATAATGCTGTAAAATAAATAAAAATGGCAAGCCGAGCAAGTTAGAGTACCGAAATGGCGCGTAGGATATAGGCCTACACGTAATAAAACCCCCGAATTTGGAATTTCCGGTTCCATACAGACCATTGCCTTAGCATACTAGGTGTATCCCATACCCCTAGACCCGGGCAACTCATCGGCCCTCGACTTTCGGGTCGTAAACAGGTAGTGGCGACTCCTTCTCACGTGCGTCTGTCGCGCGTCCCCGAGAAGGTGGACACTCCTAAGCCGCGTTGCATAGGCGCGCGCATGTGTGCCCCGACGAGACGAAATTCGGGTGCGCACACACCATCCAAAGTTTTCCCGTCACCTAATTCCATAAAATCATAATATATATGTATATTTTGTGTTTATGAGAAAGAATTAGTTTTAAATTTTTTTAAAATAAATAAGATATGCTCAAATTTTAACTTTACATATGTCAATGTTTCTCTTAATGTATATATGTATATATGTGCATCTTTCTCTTTATACATGTGTTTATATGTTTCTCATTATATATGCGATGTTAGTGGTAGCCAGCAAATAAAATGAAAGGGACGAAATTTTTTTTTGTTTTTTTTATTCATCAGGTTCTCCTTTATTTTCATTAAATTTATTCATAGAGTTATTCCATCGCGTTAAAATTTAGTTATTATTCTATGCTATTGTTATGAGTCGACACTGCCTATTTATTAAATATTTAGATAGTTGTCTTACTCTTACTGTATTATTGGTTTGAAGAATTTTCTATTCTATTGAATAATTGTGATTGTCATATGAGATATACATTTTGTCATGATGGCAATTGCGATTGTGTGATCCGTCAAAAATTGAGTTGAATTAGTAAAAAATAGTTATATTATAATTTATAATTATGATCATTATCATAGGGAAAAAATATGTTTTTGAACAGGTACCTTTTCCAGTTATTTACTTTCCTAAAATAATTTTTTAAGATTTGCATTATCTGATACTTGAAAAATCAGCACATTATTTCCTTTCTTCCACAATATATTTTGGACATTAAAATTTCACTCTTGATCATAGCTTTCTGGTAACTCATTTAATTTTTAACTGACACAATTTTAATCCATAATATGTTTTTGTTAAATAAAAATTCATAATGTACTTAATTTTAATATTACTTATTGTTAAATAATTAAAATCTTTCCCGCACAATGAGTTTGTTATCACCTAGTTTGTAATATGTGTTAGCATATAATTCTAGTTAATTCCTCTTCATTAAGTATCTCCTAATTTTTTTATATGTTACCGTTATAGCTTATCCTTACTGCAATATATATATATATATATTTCGGTAGATGCAATATATTTCATTTGTTCTCGATACCTTTTTGACACATAATATAAGACTGGGATATACTCAAATATTATGAAGATTAAAATAAAAAACAAAAAATATATGGGTGCACCATAGTGTTGAAAAGATGCACCATATTATAATAACAACAAATCTATATATACAAAATATTATAATTATTGTAATTTTTACTAAGTATAAATTTAATTGAAAATTCCAATATTAATCTTATCTCGGAAAGCATATGTGAATGCGGGAGAAAAGATCATACCCATCTTAATAGTATATGGAATGAATATAAAAAGGCACAAATGCAGAAATAAATAAAATTTAGTTTAAAAAATCCTTATTTGAATCAATTTAGAAATCATCATTGAAGATCCCGTTAATTGTAAGTGATATTCGAAATATATTTGAAGCATCTCAACCACGACCAACCCAAGCAATGATTGTCAATAGACTAGAGTAACCTTGAATTTAATTGAAAAAATAATTAGGATATTTTCAACTTCGCGTTTAAAAATCATCATTGAGAACCTTGTTAAATGTAAGTGATATACGAAATTCATTTAAAGCATCTTGCGACCACGACCAACCTAACCGAGGATTGTGAATCTGCTGGAATAGCCTTGCATTTAATCGAAAAAAGATTTAGAATATTTCCAATGTCATGATAAAAACTACTTAAATTGCGGTGGCAATTTGAAATAAATTTTTTATATTTAGGTAAATAAATTATTAAAAATATTAAAGAATATATATATATATATATATATAATATACCATTTCTGACCGAGGATCGACTAGGGGATCATGGAGTATCGAAGAACAAGAATCCGATATAAGAGAATATCAACATAAATAGATTATCAACATGGAAGATTTATTCAGATAGTTAGCCCATCATGGGCAAGGAGTACATGCAGATCTTTAAAACGAAATAAAACATTGAAAAGAAAAGAAAAGGGGGAAGAGATACGGAGATCTCAACCCATGCTTACACTGGAACTTACACTCTTGAATAAGGGTGGAAGGAAGATAGGATTCGAAGAAACATTTCTCTATTCTCTTCTTCTTTCTTCTCATAATGTAATCATTCGGCATGTAAAACCCAGAATCCTATCTTCCTTCCACCCTTCTTCAAGTGTGTAAGTTACTTGTGTAAGTATGGGTTGAGATTACCCCATGTCTTCCTTTTTTTTTTCCTTTTCTTTTCAATGTTTTATTTCGTTTTAAAGATCTGCATGTACTCCTTGCCCATGATGGGCTAACTATCTGAATAAATCTTCCATAGTGATCATCTATTTATGTTGATATTCTCTTATATCAGATTCTTTTTCTTCAGTACTCCATGATCCCCTAGTCGATCCTTGGTCAAAATGGTATATATATATATATATATATATATATATATAAGGCTTAGATGATATTATAAACTAATATCCACAAATCAAAATATAAAAAAAAAAGAAGCAAAAACTTTGATAGTTTGACACATGGCTAATATAAACAAGAGATTTAGTATATTGTGGTATTCGAAATTCATTTAGAGCATCTTGCGACCACGACCAACCCAAGCGAGGATTGTCAATACGTTAGAGTAACCTTGCATTTAACAAAAACAAATTAGGATATTTCCAATGTCAAGATAAAAAATAATTAAATTGCTGTAGTGACGTGAAATAAAACTTTTACATTTAGGTAAATAAATTATTATTATATATATATATATATAAGCCTTACATGATATAATAAACTAATATCCAAAAATCAAATTAAAAGAAGTTAAAAAATTGATAGCTTGACATGACCATTACAAACAAGGGATTTAGTATATTAAAAAGGTGTGAATTTATGATTTTAAAATACATCTAAATTTTTTCTCAGAGAACACCCCTGCTCTCCCTTATTGTTGTGATATTTTTCTAGATAAATTAGGAGAGTCAATATTTTGGAGAGTTGATGTTGGTAGTTGCTCGCTCCGCTGGGCCTCCTTAGGCATGCTCCAATGGGCTGCTAGGGCTGACTCCATCAGTTATATATCTAAAATAAAGCAAGGAATATAAAATTAGAAACAAAAACCTTTAATGTCAAAGGCAATATTAAGAATTCTTTTTACCGATTTTTAGAAAAGGAAATTTAATTAATCAAATAATTTTTTTAGTATTTTTCTTAGGGTATGTTTATTTGAACTTAATTAAATAATACTTAGAAATTAGTACCAAGTTAATTAAAAGGATAAATGAATGAAAGAAAAAGGAAAAAAAAAAAGAGATATGGGGGTCTAAAGAAAAATCACTTAATGAAATAAGTAGAAAATTTTGACTTAATAAAATAAGTCATTTTTCACTATTGATGCTCTTTACCCCCACAAAACATCTTCTTATTCTTATCATTACTCACTTTTTCCTATACATTTCTTCCCTTAAACACTTAATTAATCAAATATCACCTTATTTTGCTCGAATTTTCTTAATTTAACTTTTTTTCTTAATCTCACTTTGATATCAAATTATTAATCATAATATATAACACAAGATATTCAAATGTTATCCTAAAAATAAAATTTAAAAATTATTTTAAGTTCATTATTTAGAATTTTAAAATTTTAATACTTAATTGTGTTTTTAAGGTTTTATATTAATTACAAAGTAAATTTTGAGAACACAAAATAAAACTGTGCAACGTAGAAGATATATGATTAGTATATATTTTATAACTTGCTATCGTATAGCACATTATTAGAACTAGTTGATAGTCATGTGTTGCACGGTAACATTTTACTAATTTTTATATCATAAAGAATAAGTAATCAACATATAAACATGCGATTAAAATATATATTTATAAAAAAAGTACAGTTAATATAGATAGAAGGGTTTATTGTACCATATAACTTAACGTTGACATATATTCTTAGATCTATCTCAACGTCCTTTTTTTGCTTGAGGTATCCCAACGTTGCTATTTTTATTTCACCAACTATCCCCTGGGGGCTAGATGGTGACATCAAATTTGCAACGTTAGGATACCTTAGGCAAAAAATCGACGTTGGGAGAAAGGGGGTGTACTGCAGTGGCTAACACCCTCACTTGATAACCTAGAAGTTCCAGGTTCGATTCTCATCAGTGGGAATACCCGTGTCCATTTATTTAAATTTCCTTTCCATTTCCTTGTACTAGGCCACGAGCCTCCTATTGTAATCGAAAAAAAAGCGACGTTGGAATAGATCTAAGAATATATGTCAACATTAGGCTATATAGTGTAATATACCCTAGATAGAATGAAGATATAACAAAAGCAATATATTCCATCAAATAGACTTAATAAACATTACAATTTATGAGTTAAAGCCAAAGAAGAGAAAATCATGCAGATAAAGAAAATATTTGTTGTAGCTTATGAAAATGCCAATAGCATATATATTGAAAGATAATAATCACATAGTATGTATATTTGCATATATTTGAAGAGTGATAAGTATGGTGTAGGGGTTCAGGGTATCGGAAAAATTATGAATTGGCAGATGATACGTAAAATGAACCAAGTCTTCTATTTATAAGATATTTAAGAAATCGATCTTGATAAAATCACGTATTTTGAGGAGTTCTATTTAGTTATCGTGAAAATTTTTTAGTTCTCCAAAAATTTATTTAATCATGTTATATTATACCATGTACAAGTAATATGGAATTACTTCCAAAATTTATTTAATATAGGTCAAACAAAATATGGTAAATGTTCATTTAATTGGAATGGAATGTCAATTCAAGTGGAACTTAGGGTTATCAAATGGAGTTTCCACATTTCGTGTTTCAAATTTTATATATTATAATAATAATTGATATAACTGATGTGTAAGGGGATTGATAAAGTTTAACACATTCAACATTTATCAATAAATTCTTTAATTTATGAAGGAATCTTTTTAATTTTCAAGAAAAAATTTCAATTTTATTCGTAATTTTCGATGCAACAATCAAGTTCCTTAGATAATTTTTCTAAAATTGAAATAATATGAAATCGAGAGAGTTGAGGTGATGATTACCAAGAATGAAGTTCTCAATCCCCATTATCTAGGTTTTATATATATTATAATATGGGCGGCATTCGACGAGCAAAGACCTAATTTAACCTGAAAACAAGAAAGAAAATCAGTAAAGTGTAAAGGAAACTCGGAGAAGAAAATGGAGGAAAGGAAGTGGTTCGAGTGACGATGCACAGTGGTTCACGGCTCCTGTGTGACCCTAGAATGTGGCTGGAGATGGCTAATGGGTCCATGGGTCATTGGTTGACCCGCCTTGCTCGTGGAAGGGACGCACTCGTTGAGACATCGGGCCGGTTCTAGAAACTGCTGGAATGGGATGTCGGAGGCCTCAAATGGAGAAACCGATCTCATCAATGGACTCAAGATGTCGAAAACTAGAGGGGCATGTAGTTTGTTTTGTGCTCAAGCTAAGTCGGGATGAAGAAAATGCCTAGGAACCGGAAAAACTCGGGGGAGATCCGAATCTGGACAATGCTGGAACGGTGGGAAGGAGACCTCAAATGACAAAACTAACACTACCAATGGATTCGGGAGGTCGAAAATAGGTGGGGTATGTAGTTTGTTTGGGGCTTGGGTGAAGATGGATGGGTGTTCGCTGGAAAACGGCGTTTTTCTGACAATAACGGATTTTCTCTGCTCTCCCTTCTGCAGCCCTCTGTTCTGTCCGAAGTCTCCCTGCCCTTCCCCTTCTCTGCTGCTGAAAGTTGCTGAATGAAGTGTTTATCAATAGGTGTGCCAAGCAAGAAGGGAAGGAGCGGTTTAGATTAGAAGGTTCGAGAATCGGGAAAATTTCTACGAGCTTCCTTTCTCCATTCTCCTATGAACCTAGTCGTGTCTCTCCCTCTTGAAATGCTGACCGAAAGTTTCTCCTTCTCTGGCTGAAATGAATGAGAGAAATGAATGAAGATCATGGGCAAGGAGGAAAGAAAGTTCTAGATAGGAATGTTGCGCAAAATCGAGAAAACAATTCAATGAATTTCCTTTCTTCTTTCCCTCATGAACTCAGCCGAATCTTCCCTTACAAATGCTGAGAAAATCCTTGCATTTTAATGCATAAATGAATGAGAAATGAGCAAGCTTGGAAGGTTCCTTGGATTAGCAAGTAATTGATGATTGATAACCGGTTAAAATGGAAATGCGGTTTTGGCCATAAAGAGGAGAAATCAAGACAGGAAGCTTGGCCATTTTTGCTGAAAATGAAGAGGGAATTCGACCATCTTGTGTGAGGAAGAGAGTGAAATGGGCAAGCTTTGAAAGAAGAAGAAAAATTGGAATAAAGATGTAAAAGGAGAAAGATGGGCCATGAAGGAAAGAAAGGGGTCTAAATGGCAAACTTGAAAAGGAAAAAGTTGAGTTGGAGGTAGGGTTCAAGAATGAAAGAATGAGATCAAGAATGGAAAAGAAGTTAAAGGGGAATAAAAGGGGAAAAAGTAGCCAAATGTAAAATAAAATAGGAAAGAGGGGACTTGGAAGTAAGTTAATGGGAACTATGAATGAAAATGTGGTAGATAAAATAAAGAATTTGAATAATTTGTGAAAAACAAAAGAATAGGTCTAGTTTGTAAATAATGAAAGAATGGGCTAGTTTGCAAATTGTAAAAGAAAAAGGACTAGTTTGCAAATAATAAAAAGAAAGAGGGCTAGATTGCAAATAAAATAAAAGAATGGAGAAGTGGCCGTGGGTCTCTATGGATTCAAGAGATGTTGGAGAAGTTCGGGTCCTAATTAATTGCACATTCAAATTTTATAACCCAAAAGACAAAGTATTGTTGGTGTGTGTAGGAGAGCGATCCTGACGAGCCTGATATTGGTTTATCTCGCTTTTGGATATGACTTGATGCGCCGGGAGCTTAAAAATCGGTTTTGTCCGGTTCGAGTGACCGGAGCAAAATTAACTGATTCAATCGCCTATTTGCATGTCTGTGCGCTGTACTGTTCGTCTTGGCATGTTCTGTCACCCTTTTATAAACTTTCTGGGAGGCCTTGTCGATCATAATATTAAACCGATTTTGTCTGATCATATTCTGTTGAAGCTCTAATAACGGTCTGGTTAGTTATCAAGACTCTTTGCAGAAGTGGGCCAAAACGAGGTACTGACTGTGCGCACCTGAATTTCGTCTCGTCGGGGCACGCATGCGCGCGCCTAAATACAACGCGGCTTGGGAGTGTCTACCTTCCCAGGGACGCGCGACGGACGCACGTGAGAAGGAGTCGCCACTACCTGTTTACGACCCGAAAGTCGAGGGCTGGTGAGTTGCCCGAGTCTAGGGGTACGGGGTACACCTAATTGCTAAGGCATATGGTCTGCGAAACCGAAATTTCCGAATTCGGGGATTCTATTACGTGTGGGCCTATATCCCACACGCCCTTTCGGTACTCTAGCTTGTCTAGGCTTGCCATTTTAATTTAATTATCGCTTAATTAAGTTCCGCTCATCTTATATGTTTTGACACCGTAAATTCGAAGAAGTACTCTGACCGTCTACTCTCCGACCGAGATTTTACATAAATGTATGTATAATATAAAACCTTACGTTGTTCTCTCGAAAAAATAAAAGACAAGCTACAATGACTAAATCCCGGTCGGTTCGCATTCGGCCATGATTTCACTCATGCTCATCGTATAGTTTTGGAAAAGACCGAAAATTAAATTAAATGCGCACACGGTGTATGGGGGTATTGGACCCCGTGATCGACGGTTATGAGCATTGGACCCAGTGTGAATCGAGTCCTAAAGGATCAGGCTCGATCCGCATAACACTCAAGTGCAAAAGATGTAACAAGCAAGCTCAAATAAACAATCAATGGGGTTTTGTTATCGCCGAATTTACATGAATTAACTGATTATTACCCGAGCTATCTTGGCATACAAATCCTACCTTAAAACAAACAAAAAGGGGTGATGGATAGGATATGTAGCATCCAACATTATTTTAACGGACCCGACAGACGTGATGTCCATAGTCAAGTCTCGAATTTGTGGGTTGTTTTTAGATTATTCTGTATCGTGACAATATGGCTTTTACAGATTAAAAGTATTTTTCACATAAAACCCAAAACCTAACCCTTCTACTTGACTATTTGCCCATGTTTGATTAAGCCGAGTTTGTGATTAATTTGTTTTCCCATGTTTTGACCAATTCTATGCACAAACCTACACTAGGATCACGGCAGGACAAGAACCGGTAATTATGCCCTTGAATCGGTAAATATGTGTGTACATGAAAATCAAGATTACGTTATACGTATCTCGGTGCTTTTGAATTGTGAATTTTGAAAAGGGTATGACTAACAGTTTTTTGAACTATCGACGCGATTACAAATTGTTAGTCAATTCGTGCAATCCATTTAAAGAAATCAAGTGATTTAATTTAGCCAAATTTAACGTCCCGATTATCCCGTATGTAGAATTTTAGCTTAATTAAAAAACTTGCCGAATGCTTTAGTCTACAGATTTCGAGTTGTCGAGATAGCCATTAGTTGACCGCCCGATAAACTCTAATTTCCGACATGGTCACAAAATTACAAAAATGAAATATTTAAATGGGGCACATACATTGTCGGTGGGTGATCCAAGTAGAAAAGGGCCGGATATTTTAGAAAATGTCCAGGGGACTAATTTGAACGATTTTAAAAGAGCAGGGACTGATTTGAAAATTCGGATGAAGTTTTAGGGACAAATTTGAAAATTATGAAAACTTGGGGACTGTGTAAAAATTACTGAAAATATCCCAGGACTTGTTTGAACCAAATTTGAAAATCTAGACTGATCTGGAAACGAAAAAATGGCCCCAGGACTAAACTGAAACAACTTGGAAAGTTCCTTGGGATGCTTGAAAAATTCTGGGAATTCCAGGACTGATTGGAAAATAATAAAATGACTGGGACTTGATTGAAAAGAAATTTTGAAATTCGGGGCAGATCTGAAAAAGGTAAAAAATGGCCCCGGGACTAAACTGAAACAACTTGGAAAGTTCTTTGGGATGCTTAAAAAAATTCTGAAAAATCCAAGGACTGATTGGAAAATAGTAAAATGACCGGGACTTGATTGGAAAGAAATTTTAAAATTCGGGGCAGATCTAAAAAAAATAAAATGCGTCCTCTGGACTGAAATGTGACAAAATGGAAAGTTCGTAAAATCGAGTTCGGGACAAATCCGATCACCCACGCGATCTGTGAACACTCATTTCACATTATATCTATCAAACAATCATTAATATTCAGGAAAGGACCCCTAATCATGCCACTAAGTCGAGAATTTACCTAGTTCGGAAAGTTGAGGGGTGATTCTGTAAATAAAAAAATCGTCGGATCTGTTGGGCTGCTGGGAGAGTGGGCCGAACTGGGCCGCTGTATTCGGATGCTGGTGGGCTGCTGGGCCGAACGGACTGCTGAACCGAACCGGGCTGAGATCCGGGCTGGATTGGGCCGAACTGAACGGGATCTGGGCCGAGTGATACCTGATTTCGACAAAAAAAAGGAGATTATGGGAAGTCGGGTATCCGAATGGTCTAGACAGACCCGACTGGAATGGAAACGCCTGGAACGGGAGCTCGCTGGTTCGTGCGGCTCGAGCGGCTGGCCCAGACTGACGACGATGCTTCGGGCTTTCGAGAGGCGACCAAAGGTGGTCGAGGGTAGTTCTGATCCGGCGTGTATCTGCTTCGACCCGGCAAAGACAATCAGACCCGGTTAGAAATTTTTTTAAAAAAATGAAACGAAGCAGAGAGATGAAGATGGTCTGGGCGGCTTCGGTGGTTCGGGTGTCGCGACTTCAAATTCCGGGTAGTCGTTGGAGACGGCCTCGAGATCACCGGTTGACGTGCTAGTGGACGGAGGGAATGGCATGAGTCGAAGAGGGAGGATAAGCCGAGGAAATCCGGGAGTTATGGGCGTGGGAGTTATCGGAGAAAAAATCCGGGTGAGTTGAGGGAGAAGCCGAGCTGTGGGAGAGGTCGAGAAGATGAGCTGTGGGGTTTTCCGGAGTTCGAGCTTTCGTTTTTTTACGAGCCAGCTCCGGGCGAGAGAACTCCCCCGGTTTCCTCCTCGGCTCCCTCATGAGCTAAGAGATAGTGGGATTCTTTTAACCGAAAATCGAACTGCGAGTTTTTTTCGAGCGTCCGTGAGCTCCGAGATTTTTTCTTTTCTGTCGTTTTCCAAATCCCGAGCCGCGGGTTTTTTTTTTGTTCCGGAAAATCGAGAGAGAGAGAGAGAGAGAGAGAGAGTCGGCGTGCACGAAATCCATTGGCCTGTGTAGAGGAAGACGTTGGCGTGTGCAGATGGAAGTCAGGCTCGGGTTCAATCGGCGCCGGGGTCACGGGATCGCGTCCCTGCCAGAAGTAAAAAAAAAGAAAAAAAGAAAGCAAAACGTGAAGAGAATAGAGGAAGAAGAAGAACAGGAAAAGGGGCAACAGGGTCAACCCCGTTTGACTATTCTTTTTTTTTCTGTTTCTTTTTTTCGAATTCGACGCGCGTACAAAATTGAAAATTATGTCTTTTTGATCGAACGTCGGAAAAATAATTCGAGACCGCCCTCGTGCTCAGAAAAATTCGTTGATCGATATTATGCGATGAATTTATTTTCAATCCCGAATTTTGTCCCGAATTTTGAAAACTGACGTCGATGTACGCGAAATTCGAAAACGTCCCAAATGGTATTCTTTTTGAAAAAATCATAAAATTGGAGTTAAATTAAGAAAATTTGCTATTTCCAAAAAGTCGTGAATACTCAAGTAATTAATCAGAAATACTTCCCTCACGGGTGGCAAAATAACAATTTTGCCTCTCTGGAGCCGGTGGACTAAAATTGGGTGCTGACAGCTTGCCCCTCTTTGGTTGCGTGCTTGGATGGAGGATGCAGCCAAAGACTATGAGAAGCACCTTGTTTGGTCCCGGCGATCGTTTGGCCATTCTCCTCGTTTGTGCTAATATGTGGACCTGTTGCGAAATAGTAAAAATCCATAAATTAGAAAATGGGGACGCATACTTGAAATACATTAAGTGAGGACACGAAGTTCAAAAAGTAGTAAATACGGACACGAAGTCCGGAATGCAATGAGTACGGACACGAAGTCCGAAAAACAGTAAGTGCGAACACGAAGTTCGAAAAACAATGAATGCAAACACGAAGTCCGAAATGCAGTAAGTGCGGACACGAAGTCCAAAAGGCAGTAGATGCGGATACGAAGTCTGGAATGCAGTGAATGTGCACACGAAGTCCGGAAAGTAGTAAATGAGGACACGAAGTCCGGAAAGTAGTAAATGAGAACACGAAATCCGAAATGCAGTAGATAGAGACACGAAGTCCGGAATGCAATGAATGTGGACACGAAGTCCAAAATGCAGTAGATGCGGACACGAAGTCCAAAATGCAGTGAATGCGGACACGAAGTCCGGAAAGCAGTAAATGCGGACATGAATTCCGGAATGCAGTAGACACGGACACGAAGTCCGGAATGCAATGAATGTGGACACGAAGTCCAAAATGCAGTAGATGCGGACGCGAAGTCCGAAATGCAGTGAATGCGGACACGAAGTCCAGAAAGCAGTAAATGAGGACACGAAGTCCGGAATGCAGTAAACTCGAACACGAAGTCCGGAATGCAATGAATGTGGACACGAAGTCCAAAATGCAGTAGATGTGGAAGCGAAGTCCAAAATGCAGTGAATGCGGACACGTAGTCCGAAAAGCAGTAAATGAGGTCACGAAGTTCGGAATGCGGCAGACACGGACACGAAGTCTGAAATGCAATGAATGGGGACACGAAGTCCAAAATGCAGTAAAGATGCGGACGCGAAGTCTAAAAAGCAGCAAAGATGGACACAAAGTCTTGGACGCGAAGTCCGAAAAGCAGTAAAGATGGACACGAAGTCCTGGACGCGAAGTCCGAAAAGCAGTAAATATGGACACGAAGTCCTGGCCGGGAAGTCCCAAAAGCAGTAAAAGATGGACACGAACTCCTGGACGCGAAGTCCGAAAAGCGGTAAAGATGGACACGAAGTCCTGGACGCGAAGTTCGAAAAGCGGTAAAGGTGGACGCGAAGTCCTGGACGCGAAGTCCGAAAAGCAGTAAAGCTGGATACGAAGTCCGAAAAGCAGTAATAGATGGACACGAAGTCCTGGACGCGAAGTCCAAAAAGCAGTCAAGATGGACACGAAGTCCTGGATGCGAAGTCCGAAAAGCAGTAAAGATAGACACGAAGTCCTGGACGCGAAGTCCGAAAAGCAGTAAAAGATGGACACGAAGTCCTGGACGCGAAATCCGAAAAGCAGTCAAGATGGACACGAAGTCCTGGACGCGAAGTCCGAAAAGCAGTCAAGATGGACAAGAAGTCCTGGACGCGACGTCCGAAAAGCAGCCAAGATGGACACGAAGTCCTGTACGCGAAGTCCGAAAAGCGGTAAAGATGGACACGAAGTCCAAAAAGCAGCAAAGATGGACACGAAGTCCTGGACGCGAAGTCCGAAAAGCAGTAAAGATGGACACGAAGTCCTGGACGCGAAGTCCGAAAAGCAGTAAAGATGGACACGAAGTCCTGGCCGGGAAGTCCAAAAAGCA
The DNA here is from genome assembly GCF_007655135.1 of Punica granatum. Classification (NCBI taxonomy): domain Eukaryota; kingdom Viridiplantae; phylum Streptophyta; class Magnoliopsida; order Myrtales; family Lythraceae; genus Punica; species Punica granatum. The sequence continues at coordinate 43,253,806 of NC_045127.1, read as the reverse complement.
GTAAAAGATGGACATGAAGTCCTGGACGCGAAGTTCGAAAAGCGGTAAATATAGACACGAAGTCCTGGACACGAAGTCCGAAAAGCGATAAAGATGGACACGAAGTCCTGGACGCTAAGTCCGAAAAGCGGTAAAGATGGACACGAAGTTCTGGACGCGAAGTCCGAAAAGCAGTAATAGATGGACACGAAGTCCTGGACGCGAAGTCCGAAAAGCGGTAAAGATGGACACGAAGTCCTGGACGCGATGTCCGAAAAGCAGTAAAGATGGACACGAAGTCCGAAAAGCAGTAAAGATAGACGCGAAGTCCTGGACGCGAAGTCCGAAAAGCAGTAAAAGATGGACCCGAAGTCCTGGACGCGAAGTCCGAAAAGTAGTCAAGATGGACACGAAGTCCTGGACACGAAATCCGAAAAGCAGTCAAGATAGACAAGAAGTCTTGGACGCGACGTCCGAAAAGCAGTCAAGATGGACACGAAGTCCTATACGCGAAGTCCGAAAAGCGGTAAAGATGGACACGAAGTCCTGGACGTGAAGTCCGAAAAGCAGTAAAGATGGACACTAAGTCCAGAAAGCAGTAAAGGTGGGCATGATGCGAAAATGCAGGGAATGTAGAAGCAGCAACTAGTGTTAGGGAATGGCGCGGGGCGCCGAAGAGGGGCGCTTGGCATTGGGTTGTGGCTTTGTTGGAATGGTGTAGTGGTCGGCGTGACTTGCATTGTCGCCGAGGTGGTTGTGCTTTTGCTTAAGGCCCGCTTTGCCCCTCGGGCGGTTGTGCGTCTGATCTGCCAGAAGCCGACCCTGCTGTTGGATTAATTGTCTTTTACTCTTGCTGGCAGCTGGTCTCGCCGCTGAAGCGATTGCTTGCTGGGAATGCCCTGGTCTTGCCAATGGGATTTTTGCTTGCGAGGCGGTTGCTCGTTACTGGTTTGGCGGTTGTTCATTTGCTAGGGACCGGCGTCTAGCGATGCGGGACTCGAGCTCTGAGAGCGCCTATGTACCCTCTTGGACCGGGGATCAGAGTCTGCCGCAATTCTTGCTTTTGTTGTACCTGTAATCCTGACATCATTAGTAAATCATGGAATTACTAGCAATTTATAAGCACAGGTAAAAGGGTGTGTTCGCGACGTATGTTCTTCAGTTTCGGGTCGCCTGGGCGACCCGTAGAGAGTTTTTGTTTTGGCGATGCGAATGAGATCCCATTTTCGAATGCCTCAATGTGAGGCCTCCAAGGCTCCTGTTGGCCATGCACGAGCATATCGAGACATTCTTAATGATGCCCTTGCGGCTCTGTCGATTATTCGACGCGCCTGTCGGCTTAGGACCCTGCTCGTCAAGGTACCGTAGGGTGGCTGCGCTTGTGACCCGCGTGGGGATTTTTTTGCCTAGATTTGATCAGACTTGGTCTGACCATTTCCAGAATGCTATGACTAGATCCCGGAAAGGAATGTCTGGGATTTCGGCTTTGTGGTAGCCTGTTGAAGGGTGGCTGTGACCCATTCTGGAGTTATACAAAGACGAACAGAAAAGAGAAAGCTTAGGAGGAACGCGTTGCCCCAGTCTAAAAGGATACACGGATTCACGCCTTCAGTGAGGTGTACCCCCCCTTTCTCTTCCATCCTCCAGTTGGCGTTGGCTGTCTTGAACTGCTTGGATTGCGTGCTTGGTCGCCCGCTGTGCTTGAGGAAGAATCCACCTTGGACAGTTGAGTCGTGCAAGAGAGCCGATCGAGGATCGTGTTGAAGTAGATAAGCTGGCCATTTCCCTTGGGGATCCTTAGTCTGCGCAGTGTGCGAGAGCCTAGGGTGACTGTTTTGTTTATGGGGCCGTACCTCTCAACTTAAAGGGGATTAACTCTCCTTTTGCCACGATTGCCCGCCTTGAGGTTTTCAGTCGCGCCTCTCCTTGCCCTAGCTTTTGTCTAGGTCGCCCCGAAGGGTTTTCGACCTAGCGGGCTCAATTATTTTGTCTCTCGAGTTAGCAAGGGCGAAAGGTTCGAAGGATTCAACCTCCGAGTGCATTGTTTTCTATCTCCGTTGAGAAGTTGTGTCTGCTGCTCCCCTTTTGTCGAGGTTTGTTGGTTTTTCAAGATTGGCGAAGCCGGAGTTTTAAATCTCAGCGGTGCCTTGTTTTGTTCGTTGTCGAGTTTTCCTGCATCTTTTCTCTCTCTCTTCATTGGCGGGTTTTTCCCGCTTCTTTTTGCTCTGTTTTTTTTTTCTTGCAGCTGGGGTTTGTTTTGTGCCCCATGTCTTTGTTTGAAACTCCAAGATTTTGCATCGTCGAGGCCGCTTTAGTGTGCTTCGCCTCGTGGAGACTTGTTGTGTGTTACTAGCCCTATTTTGTGAGGACCGGCTTTCTTGGAAGTTTGAATTTTGCGCACTCAGAAGTCGAACTCCGTGTCATTTGCCCTTTCAAGATTTACATGTGAATTTCCCCTGTTGTCTAGAAAATATCAAATTGCCCCATGTGGAATGGGGAACCGAGGTTGCCTGGCGCGAATGTTTAGCGGGAATAACCCTGTCCTCATTTGTTGAAGTGGCCCGTGGTAGGCGTCTGGTGTGATGTCTCCGATCATCTCTTGTTGTTCTTTACAGCGCGTGCCTCTTGGAGGGTGCACGCTGTTGAAGCCACTGGATGTTCGAGGAAGATGGTTGCATCAATGCTGAGCGATTCGCTCGATTGTCCCTGTTTTCGACTTCATAGGGGGGTACCTCATCGTCGGACACCTCCCTCGTCAAAGTATAAGGAAAGGGTCCGAGACAAGTTCTCAAGGAAGCGTGAACTGGTGCATCGCTCTTCGCCTGTGGTCAATGTGCCCCTGTGAAGGATGACAAAGAAGGCAATGTATTAGGCGATTATGCGGGGAATATGTGGTAAGAAATATGAGGTGGTCCCATAGGAAAATCCCTTTTTTGTCCCGCGCGTGACCCATGGGGTGCCACGTGTAGGTGGCATTTATTTATGGGAATCTGGTCATCACTACTCTGGAGTGGTTAGACCGTGACTAAAATCACATAAGCATATTTTCCCTAGTTGCGAGTAAGCATGCGCAGTCGTCCTAGGGAAGGTTCGAGGAGTCGGGTCCCATGAGGTCAAGCGAGTCAAACAGGTCTAACAGAACTAATAAGGCGTTGCAAAGACTGTCCTAATGCTCCATTGAAAGATTTGTTCATGTCGAGAGCCCATTTATGGGAATGCATTTAAATTAAAGCAAAAGAGAGTTTAAAGAAGACTGCGCATGTTGCCCCGTATTCAATCGGCGACCACAACAGAGGTGGATGAGATCCATTCTTTGATCGGAGGCCTGATCGTGCTGGTATCTCCTGTGATCGAGAGTTGGGTCATGCTCTGCTTGTGGAGCTGTCACTTCCGGTCTTTGCAGCGAAATGGTTAGACTTGCTCATCGGTGTATCGCTTGGATGAATTTGAATCCAAGTCGATTTTGGATTTCATATGAGCCTGAAAGCAATAAATGCGAGGTGTCAAAACCTGAATGTAGTAAATGCTGGGCTAGAGCCCAAAAGCAGTAAATGCAGGACCGATGCCTGATGCGAGGCCGAAGCTCAAAAGTGGGGCCGAAACCCGATGAGAGGCCGAAGCTCGATGCAGGGCCAAAACCCAAAAGCGGGCCCGAAGCCCGATGCAGTAAATGCGGGGCCAGAGTCCGATGCGGGGCCAAAGCCCGATGCAGTATATGCGGGGTCAGAGCCCGATGCAGGGCCAGAGCCCGATGCGGGGCTGAAGTCCGATGCAGTAAATGCAGGGTCGGAGCCCGATGTAGGGCCAGAGCCCGATGCAGTAAATGCGTGCTCGATAAGAAAGTGCAAGAGATGCAAAAGCAAAGGTCAATGCTGAGGAACAGTGCATGGCACTGCAAAGCGGTGACTCTGATTTTTCTTGCGGTCTTGCTTTGTGGAGCAAGGATGGGGACTTAGTGTTGAAATCCCAAGGAGCTGGATGAGAGACGTTTGTCGTCTTAATTGTGGTCGCTCAGTATTCAGACTGTCTTCTTGTCGAGAATTTCCTGCAATAGGAAAAGAGAACAATGAAAGAGCATAAATTGTTCAGGATTTCAATGTAAGAGTATAGGGAAGCGAACTGGCCTGGTAGGTGTCGTGCGAGCACTGCAAGAGACATGCATTGATACGTTGAGCATGCGTGTATGAGTTGGTGTGAACATGCTTGGACATGTGTAAGGCGCGCTTAGTCGCTAGTAGATGCGCAGGGTCTTGCGGAGAGACGTGTATCTGATCACGCGGTGATGCTCTCTGCGAAGGAGGTCTTCACTCACTTGTATGGTGAGATGTTAGCTAGTACGCAAAACAGTAAATGAGTAGGATGCATGCGATGCGTGAGTTTTCCAAAAACTAATGCCGTCATTCGTATTAACTCCAAATGGTTCAAAATGCAATACAAATTTTGAAAAGATAGTCCTAAATCGGTCTTTCAACGTGCCCTAGGTGCAAACGACCGGCGCCGTGGAAAGCACCGGTTCCAGGTGAGGGCCTGGTGGAAGTGTCTATCCTAGGGTGAGTATGGACCTCCACGGGCCCTCTTCCTGGACCTCTCCAAGGCAGCGTTCGTTTGTGCCAACTTCTGATTATGCCTCTGCAGTTGGGCGCGAGCCTGGGCAAGCTCCTTCTGTAGTTGGTGCTGATCGCAAAGCTGCTCATTCTTCTCGGCTACCTCCCGGCGGAGGCGGTCCCTTTCAGCCCTGAGATTGGCGAGCTCTGCTTGGATGGCCATGTCCCGTACCGGTACCCCGGATGATGTGCTACTCTCGACCGGAGGAGAGTCTGTGAAATCATCATTCTCTGATGGTCCCCATCGATAAAAGCAGAGGATATATTCCTCCATGGCTTGAAAGTCCCGTTCATCTTGGGTCGGGTGCTAGGGGAAGTAAGGATGCTCGATGACCGTAGTCTTCCACGCGGTCATAACCCGTTTGATTTCACTTAGGTGATCTATGGACGTCTGGTCCTCCCGCCAAGCGTGTTCGAACTTGGTTCGCGCCGTACCTTTGGGAACCGTCTGTAAGCCACCTAACTGCCTCACTACTCACGCCGGAAAATAGGTGGTGGACCCCGCATGGCTCACGAGTGGTACTCCATTAAAATCAGGACATTTAAGGGTCATGGGTCCGGGTGGCATCCACGCGGCGCGCCATTTAAAGCCCTTTGGTGCTATTTCGCGAAAAATTTTGATACACTCGGAGACCTTGCGTTCGTCCACATGCAACAGAGGTAGTAACCGCGAAATGATAGACTCCGGACGTGTGAAAAACATAACCGGACGAACAAGGCCAAAGGGGTTTGCATGGCTTTGGAGCCAAATTTGCAAAAGGATTGGGGACCCTCTCAACCTTCGATCAGTCTTTCTTGTAACGCGATCAAGGGACCGTATGGTCTCGGCCAACAAGGCCACCTCGTACTCGCGGCCTCCAACCACTTGGAGGACAACGCTAGCTAAGGCTGCGTCAATGTGACCGGCCGAGCGAGGGAATAATAGAGTCCCAAAAATTAAGAATAAGATCGCATGACAAAAATTTTTTTGTAAAAGATCCCCTTAAACCTCGCGCGCTCGTATTTCAATAAAATGGAGGAGTTTCGCGGTGACTATCTCTGTGCCACCGGAATATGCAAGTTCGGCTTGTAACTGAGATCTATGCACCCCAAGTAGACGCGATACCAAAACAAGTCGGGTGGTGTGGAAGTTAGGTTCCACAATGCCGCGGGTGGCTACAATTCTTCCGACGAGAGTGCGATATTCCTCGATGGTAGGTGTGAGCTCGGTACCTTTGATGTTGAAGAAGGCATGGACTGGGTCCCAAAACGTCACTGCTGCTCCTAAAAAGTTCCAATCCATTCGGTACATGGCTAGCATTGGTATATCCCTAACAAAAGTCCTGATGCAATCGCGGTCGACTTGGAGTAGATGAGCCCAGATGTGACTGATTTCCTCGAGTGGTGGCGTGACCCTGTCGAGGTGTGGAAAGGAGACCGATCGCGCCATCTCTTACCAAGATGAAAGGAAAACCGATTTAGGACTAGTTAATACAAATGACGCCTAATTTTGAAATTAGATGATGCATGGATACAGAAAATAAATGCCCACGGCTTAATGTATACAACGTACATCTCTCTCAAAAACAAAAAAGACTCAAATGGCGCACAGGCCGACTCGATGGACTGTTACTGAAGTCGGGTTGGAGGATGGCATGGAGCTCCTGCAGAATGCATGGTTTCGGCAATACAAGGACCGTGCTACCTAGGGATGGGGGCCCCCGACTCAAGGGTGTCAATTCCTTGAAATCGAGCGGGATTTTTTTCAAGGCCTAAGCGACAGTCGAATTACGCGCCGTACCGCTACTTCGAACCCCTATCTAACCTATGCTCCTATTTCTGGTCGTGGGACGCGACCCATAGGTACCTAGAGTTATTATGATATGCAATGCGAGTGCATAAATGAAAGTGCGCAAAGTAGATAAGCGGGAAATTACGGAAAGCGGTAAATAAACAAGCAAACAAAGCAAGCGAGAACGAGCCCGAACCCTCTAAGTGTCCCCAGTGGAGTCGCCAAGCTGTGCGCACCCGAATTTCGTCTCGTCGGGGCACGCATGCGCGCGCCTAAATGCAACGCGGCTTGGGAGTGTCCACCTTCCCGGGGACGCGCGACGGACGCACGTGAGAAGGAGTCGCCACTACCTGTTTACGACCCGAAGGTCGAGGGCTGGTGAGTTGCCCGAGTCTAGGGGTACGGGGTACACCTAATTGCTAAGGCATATAGTCTGCGAAACCGAAAGTTCCGAATTCGGGGATTCTATTACGTGTGGGCCTATATCCCACACGCCCTTTCGGTACTCTAGCTTGTCTAGGCTTGCCATTTTAATTTAATTATCGCTTAATTAAGTTCCGCTCATCTTATGCGTTTTGACACCGTAAATTCGAAGAAGTACTCTGACCGTCTACTCTCCGACCGGGATTTTACATAAATGTATGTATACTATAAAACCTTACATTGTTCTCTCGAATAAATAAAAGACAAGCTACAATGACTAAATCCCGGTCGGTTCGCATTCGGCCATGATTTCACTCATGCTCACCGTATAGTTTTGGAAAAGACCGAAAATTAAATTAAATGCGCACTCGGTGTATGGGGGTATTTGACCCCGTGATCGACGGTTATGAGCGTTGGACCTAGTGTGAATCGAGTCCTAAAGGATCAGGCTCGATCCGCATAACAATCAAGTGCAAAAGATGTAACAAGCAAGCTCAAATAAACAATCAATGGGGTTTTGTTATCGCCGAATTTACGTGAATTAACTGATTATTACCCGAGGTATCTTGGCATACAAATCCTACCTTAAAACAAGCAAAAAGGGGTGATGGATAGGGTATGTAGCATCCAGTATTATTTTAACGGACCCGACATATGTGATGTCCATAGTCAAGTCTCGAATGTGTGGGTTATTTTTAGATTATTCTGTATTGTGACAATATGGCTTTTACAGATTAAAAGTATTTTCACCTAAAACCCAAAACCTAACCCTTCTACTTGACTATTTGCCCATGTTTGATTAAACCGAGTTTGTGATTAATTTGTTTTCCCATGTTTTGACCAATTCTATGCACAAACCTACGCTAGGATCACGGCAGGACAAGAACCGGTAATCATGCCCTTGAATCGGTAAATATGTGTGTACATGAAAATCAAGATTACGTTGTACGTATCTCGGTGCTTTTGAAATTGTGAATTTTGAAAAGGGCATGACTAACAGTTTTTTGAACTGTCGACGCGATTACAAATTGTTAGTCAATTCGTGCAATCCATTTAAAGAAATCAAGTGATTTAATTTAGCCAAATTTAACGTCTCGATTATTCCGTATGTAGAATTTTAGGTTAATTAAAAAACTTGCCGAATGCTTTAGTCTATGGATTTCGAGCTGTCGAGATAGCCATTAGTTGACCGCCCGATAAACTCTAATTTCCGACATGGTCACATAATTACAAAAATGACATATTTAAATGGGGCACATACATTGTCGGTGGGTGATCCAAGTAGAAAATGGCCGGATATTTTAGAAAATGTCCAGGGGACTAATTTGAACGATTTTAAAAGAGCAGGGACTGATTTGAAAATTCGGATGAAGTTTTAGGGACCAATTTGCAAATTATGAAAAATTGGGGACTGTGTAAAAATTACTGAAAATGTCCCAGGACTTGTTTGAAACGAATTTGAAAATCTGGACTGATCTGGAAACAAAAAAATGGCCCCAGGACTAAACTGAAACAACTTGGAAAGTTCCTTGGGATGCTTGAAAAATTCTGGGAATTCAAGGACTGATTGGAAAATAATAAAATGACTGGGACTTGATTGAAAAGAAATTTTGAAATTCGGGGCAGATCCGAAAAAGGTGAAAAATGGCCCCGGGACTAAACTGAAACAACTTGGAAAGTCCTTTGGGATGCTTAAAAAAATTCTGAAAAATCCAAGGACTGATTGGAAAATAGTAAAATGACCGGGACTTGATTGGAAAGAAATTTTAAAATTCGGGGCTGATCTAAAAAAAATAAAATGCGTCCTCTGGACTGAAATGTGACAAAATGGAAAGTTCGTCAAATCGAGGTCGGGACAAATCCGATCACCCACGCGACCCGTGAACACTCATTTCACATTATATCTATCAAGCAATCATTAATATTCAGGAAAGGACCCCTAATCATGCCACTAAGTCGAGAATTTACCTAGTTCGGAAAGTTGAGGGGTGATTCTGTAAATAAAAAAATCGCCGGATCTGTTGGGCTGCTGGGAGAGTGGGCCGAACTGGGCCGCTGGATTCGGATGCTAGTGGGCTGCTGGGCCGAACGGACTGCTGAACCGAACCGGGCTGGATTGGGCCGAACTGAACGGGATCTGGGCCGAGTGCTACCTGATTTCGACAAAAAAAAGGAGATTATGGGAAGTTGGGTATCCGAATGGTCTAGACAGACCCGACTGGAATGGAAACGCCTGGAACGGTAGCTCGCTGGTTCGTGCGGCTGGCCCAGACTGACGACGATGCTTCGGGCTTTCGAGAGGCAACCAAAGGTGGTCGAGGGTAGTTCTGATCCGGCGTGTATCTGCTTCGACCCGGCAAAGACAATCAGACCCGGTTAGAAATTTTTTTAAAAAAATGAAACGAAGCAGAGAGATGAAGATGGTCTGGGTGGCTCCGATGGTTCGGGTGTCGCGACTTCAAATTCCGAGTAGTCGTTGGAGACGGCCTCGAGATCACCAGTTGACGTGCCAGTGGACGGAGGGAATGGCACGAGTCGAAGAGGGAGGATAAGCCGAGGAAATCCGGGAGTTATGGGCGTGGGAGTTATCGGGGAAAAAATCCGGGTGAGTTGAGGGAGAAGCCGAGTTGTGGGAGAGGTCGAGAAGATGAGCTGTGGGGTTTTCCGGAGTTCGAGCTTCCGTTTTTTTTCGAGCCAGCTCCGGGCGAGAGAACTCGAGCTGAGGGTTTTTTTTTTTTTTTTTTCCGCGAGAATCCTCGAATCCAACTCGAGCTCCCCCGGTTTCCTCCTCGGCTCCCTCCTGAGCTAAGAGATAGCGGGATTCTTTTAACCGAAAATCGAACTGCGAGTTTTTTTCGAGCGTCCGTGAGCTCCGAGATTTTTTCTTTTCTGCCGTTTTCCAAATCCCGAGCCGCGGGTTTTTTTTTTTGTTCCGGAAAATCGAGAGAGAGAGAGAGAGAGAGAGAGAGAGTCGGCGTGCACGAAATCCGTTGGCGTGTGTAGAGGAAGACGTTGGCGTGTGCAGATGGAAGTCAGGCTCGGGTTCAATCGGCGCCGGGGTCACGAGATCGCGTCCCTGCCAGAAGAAGAAAAAAGAAAAAAAGAAAGCAAAACGTGAAGAGAATAGAGGAAGAAGAAGAACAGGAAAAGGGGCAATAGGGTCAACCCCGTTTGACCATTCTTTTTTTTTTTTTTGAATTCGACGCACGTACAAAATTGAAAATTATATTTTTTTGATCGAACGTCGGAAAAATAATTCGAGACCGCCCTCATGCTCAGAAAAATTCGTTGATCGATATTATGCGATGAATTTATTTTCAATCCCGAATTTTGTCCCGAATTTTGAAAATTGACGTCGATGTACGCGAAATTCGAAAACGTCCCAAATGGTATTCTTTTTGAAAAAATCATAAAATTGGAGTTAAATTAAGAAAATTTGCTATTTCCAAAAAGTCGTGAATACTCAAGTAATTAATCAGAAATACTTCCCTCATGGGTGACAAAATGACAATTTTGCCTTTTTGGAGCCGGTGGACTAAAATTGGGTGCTGACACTGACATAGGCTATATATTTGCTTAGAAACATGTAAGAAAGGCTTCTTAGAAGGGTGTAGACTCATCATTGGGTTAGATGGATGTTTTCTAAAGGGGTTATTATGGTGGGCAACTTATTTCTGTAGTAAGCAAGGATGAAAATAATTCATTCTTTGTCATTGCATATGCTGTAGCTGGAGTGGAGTGTACAGAAAGCTAGAAATGATTTCTTGAGAGCCTCATTGCAGATGTGCAAGATCCAATAGAGAAGAAATACACTTTCATCTCCGACATGCAAAAGGTTAGTTCAACGATTGTGTATTATATTATTGCATCACTTAGATCCTTTAAAATAGTCATGAAATAAGTGTTTATGAACATTGCAGGGGTTTGATGTTGCCATGAAAGAAGTATGCGATGGTGCATCCCACAAATTTTGCAGCAGGCATATTTGGGCAAACCTGAGTAAGAATGCTAAGTGCAATGGTGATGAATTGCGGAGAGCATTCTGGAATTGTGCTAAAGCAACAACCTCACAAAGGTTCAAGCTGTGCATGAATGCTCTTCGAAGGATCGACCTAACAACTGTAGAGTATCTAGGGAAAATTGATCCAAGCAGATGGACAATGTCAGCTTTTGATTGTGACTGTAAGAATGATGCACTAACCAGCAATATGTGTGAGCAATTCAACAAAGAACTGTTGAAAGTGATGGGAAAACCTATACTGAGCTTGGTTGAAGGGGTGAAAGAGTACATCACAAGGAAGAAGATAAGATGTCAGACTCTATTGGCCAGATATAATGGATTTTTTTATCCCAAAGTTCAGGCAAGGTTAGAGGAACACATGAAGAAATCTAATGGTTGGGTGCCATTGTGATTAGGGGATCCTCACATGTCATAGTTTAGGGTAACATGCTTATCATATTCTAAGTATGTTGTAGATATGATGGCGCATACTTCTTCTTATCGAGTGTGGGATTTGATTGGTATACCATGCAAGTATGCCATTGCTGTTATGCTGTACAACAACTAGTGGCCAAAGGAGTTTATCAATCATCTCTTAAAGAAAGAGGTGACACAGAAAGTTTATGAACCCTTCATACATCCTATCAATGGTCAAGATTACCGGGAGATGACTCCTCATGACCATGTCCTTCTTCCAAAGATTAAGAAACAATCAGGAAGACCCAAGAAGTAAAGGAAGAAGGCTCTAGAGAATAAGGCTAACCTTCACAAGTTAAAGAGGAAGTTGAATGATCTAAGGTGTGGCAGGTGCGGAGAAATGGGGCACACCAAGAGAATATGCATTGGACAACTAGCTACTAAAGGGAAAAAATGACAGGCATAGTGCATCTACTTCAGGTGGTGCTCCGAGTGGTTCTAGGCTAGATAAAGTAGGGAATGTGAATGCTCAAATGGAAAGGAATGAGAGTATGGAAGCTACACTCGAAAAAATAAATATATCACAAGAATGTGCTCCACCCCAACCATCACAACCATCTTAGTGTGGTCTACCTGCAGCACAGCCATCACAGGTACTTTTACTTTCATTTGTACATTTGACAGCCCCTCCAATGAGGTCACCTCCAGTGAGACCCCCTTACACTCCCATCACAGCACACACCATGAAAGCTGCAAGTTTTGGAATTGCTACTAGGTTTGCAGCATATTTCCAACCAAGGGGACCTCATCCTGAGTGAACTGCAAATTGCAGAAGCTCATATACCATATTTTGGGAACATTCAGTGGAAACAAAGCTTGGTTTAATTATGTTTGTTCTAAAACGATACTGACTGGCAGCATTTTGGGTTGGATACATGTTAGATTGCCAAAGATATTGTCTCAGATGTTGCCTCTATCTGTACCTTTTGTGTACCTACTTTGGCAAAGTAACATGTACAATCTTTGTAAAAACTTGTTTATAATATTAATACAGTCATTTTTGTAATTCCATTTTATTTTGGCAAGTTTTTTCATTCATTTAACTTTATGCTTCAATCCATCCAATAGGCCAAGATGGCTTTGTTCAGTAGGGTGAAGGAGGAAGGAAGGCAAAAGTTCAGTTCAATTTGTTAAAAAATGGTGCAGGGATTAAATTAATGTAGCAAATGGAAGGCGGGAGTTCAGTTCAATTTGTTTAAAAATAGCGCATGGCCTAATTTGATGCAGCAAGAGGACCAAATTGATGTAACATATTCCACAATTTAACGCCGTCAGCATTTTTACTTAACAACATGACCAAATTGATGTGGTGGGGAACCAAACTTATGTTGCATTAGAACCTGATCAATGCACCTTCACCACACAAGGATCAAATTGATGCAATCGTAGAACTAACTGATGTAACTGCTCAAGTCAGGAACTAAATTGGTGTAACACTGATCAAATTGATGTAGCAGTTCAAAAGTCGATGACCAAATTGATGTAACCAAAAGGTCAGGGAAATTGATGTAACCTGTAAAGTTAGGGACAAAATTGCCTATCTACTCATTTAAAATATCACATCATGATTAAATAAAATTTAAAATGTCAATTTTTGAAATTTTTTCTAATTTCTATTTTTTTTATATCGTATGTATCTTGTAATATGTTTTGTAATGAAATACTCATTTACATTTTGTCAATATCTCTTAATAACTATGTAAACTATATCATACGTTTTGAAGATAAAATTACTCGAATCAATTAAATAATTTTCTTTCAAATAGGTATAAATTGGAAGTTGAATAATAAAGGAGCATATGAAAATACAAACTTAAAGAAACATGAACTTGTGGAGCATTTGCGCTATTAATCATAGTGTTGAGATGAAAACGTTAATTGATGTAACATTTAATATTGTTCAATGTACTTGTCAATTGTACTAAATAAGGCGTGTTAGTGTAGAGACACATGATGCCAACTCGGGACCAGAAGATTCTAGGTCCAATCTTCACCAATAAGACTTACATGCCCATTTAATATTTCACTTTATTTATGTAACATTTTGTCGAGCCCGTCAATCAAAAATGCTAGTTATTAATGAGATCATTGGACCTTACATATAAATCTCAGATCTCTCCCTTGCACAACCAATGTGGTATTTACGGGGCGTGACAAACTCTCCCCTTTCTAGCCCCAACGTCCTAGTTGGGCTCTTGGACCGGGTCCAGAACATAACTCCCATCGATTCGAGCTTGTGGGTAGAGCCTGAAACACCCATCCGTGATCCCACATCGTTGCGGCCCAGAGTCGGCTCTAATACCATATGTAACGTCCTCGTTGGGTCCGTCACTCAAAGTGCTAGCTACCAATAAGATCATTGGACTTTACATATAAATGCCAGATCTTCCTCTTACACAACCAATGTGGGATTCACGGGGCGTGATAATTTCTATTCTTATACTAGACCCATAGGTATGTTGAGGACTGTAAATAAAAATTTATCTCCGTTTATGAACCAACTACATCTATATCAGGAAATTGCTATGAAATAATGATCTAAAGCAAAGGTTTCTTATGAATTTTTTAACATATCTAACCCAGTGTTTGCATGCACTTGGTCAATAAATAAAGCACTCTTCATAATACTATTCGTACCGTTTAAATGTAGAGAACCGTTTAAATGTAGAGAAAACTATCAAAATGGTTATTAAAAGATTTCAAAATTAACCAATTACTACTTGAAAGATATTTTGAAACAAAATGATCATTAAAAGACCAGAATCCATAACATTTTGGTACTTCCGTCAAAATTCCGTTTATGCCGTTACGAGAAAATGACATGGATGCTTATGTGGCATCTAGTTGCCAAACGGTGCCGATTAACAGTGCACATCAGCACGTACGACGTCGTTTATGGCCTCAAGTTTTTTTTTTTAAAAAAGAAACCTGGGTGAAATGACGCCGTCTTGCTTCCTCTACCTCCCCCAACCGAACGGCGTCGTTGCTACCTATCCCCTCCCTCCCGCCATCTGCAATCAAAATTAGGTCAACCCGACGAACCTCCATCGAACCCGACATCCCTCCTATCTTCTCCCCCTATCGAACCCGACGTGGCCCCCCCGACGTCATCCTTCCTATCTTCGATGCAGCCCCCCATCGAACCCGACGGATGCAGCCAGTTAAACCCAAACCAATTGAACCCGACGTAGCCCCCCATCATAAGAGTCATCGTCGAGCTTGAGTTCAAGCAGTCATCGTCGTCGGCCAGTTGAACCCAGACCAGTTGGATACACTGACTCATCGAGTCTGCTTTTTGTTCGACGACCGCACGGGCACCGCAGCAGCAACTCTGAGTGTGACAGTGGACTGAAACAGAGAAGGGAGAAGTTTGAGGAAGGGAGAGTAGAAAGACGACTGAGGAAGAGAGGGCTGTAGGTAACCACAAATCGGACTTAGGGCTGGCAAATCGAACTCCAATCGGACTTCAATCGAACAATCTATAGTTGAGAGACACTTCCCATACTTACCAATTAGCTCTATTAGCTCCTGCGATTAAATCCACCTCGTTGAGACTGTCGGAGATGGAGACTCGATACAGAGTTGCTAGCGGAGTCGAACTCAAGCTCAACGAGTTCGTGTGTCCACGACCTTCGGGGCGCTGACACTGGTGAGGGGAAGAGATAGGAAGGACGACACCGGGGGGGCCATGTCAGGTTCGATGAGGTGAGGAGATAGGAAGGACGTCGGGTTTGATGGAGGTTCATCGGGTTACCCTAATTTTGATTGCAAATGGGGGGAGGGGATAGGTAGCAACGACGCTGTTCGGTTGGGGGAGGGGAAAGGAAGCAAGATGGCGTCGTTTCGCACAGGTTTCTTTTTTTTTTTTTTTTTTTTTTAAACTTGAGGCCATAAACGACGTTGTACGTGCTGATGTGCACTGTCAATCGGCGTTGTTTGGTTACTAGATGCCACATAAGCGTCTATGTCATTTTCTTGTAACGGCACTAACGGAATTTTGACGGAAGTACTAAAATGTTATGAATTCTGGTCTTTCAATAATCATTTTGCTTCAAAATATCTTTCAAATTGTAATTTGTTAGTTTTGAAATTTTTCAATGACCATTTTGATAGTTTTGTCGTAAATGTACTTAGACATATTTTTAATTTGTGCAGGATGGTTTCATTGCGTCTAACTCATTTTTTGCACTTTTTATATATCTAGACAAGTTTTAGGTAGTTTCACATATCTATAAAAATTTTAACATAATAATTCTTTTCAGCTAGATGAGAGGTCCATTGTACCTAGACGAATGTTAATTTTAATTTTACCTATTCGATGTACCTAGATAAATTCTAATTAATACTATCTGCCACATTATTTAAATAACTCATTGAATATCTTTGTTATTCATTTCTAAAAAGGCAGCATTTCTGTTCCCTCTGTGTTCTTATTTGTCCCGTTAATATTGAGTTTTAAATCGAACGTAAAAATTAATAGATGAAATAATTTGAAACTTAAACCAAATCAAAAGATGTGAGAAAATACTCTATCATTTAAATGATAAAATAAATATAATCTGTATATTTTTACAATGACTACTATTATTGTCAGCACTTCATTTTGGTCTACCGGCTCTAGGACAGAACATTAGCAAGGCTCCCGACTAGGACTCCAGAACTCTAACAAAAATGGCGAGGGCAGCATATGAAATTTTGTGGCACACACAATTGATCCCGAAGAGTGAGACACAAACTATCGACATTTAAACCGAAGCAGTGGACAAAGAGGAACTCACATCTCTATATCGTTTTCTTCGGTGAGTACGACTATCTTCATGGAGCCTAGAGCTAGGTTCGGTATTTTCAAATCAACATTTGGTAAGTCGGCGACATTTCAACACAAAAAGCACATCGAGAGCCCATTTGAGCAAAGAGATAAAATTTATGGGAGCTGGAGTGCCCAAACAGTGAATGCAACAGCTCGAGCATGGGATTCAACGCATCATATCACGACCAATCGTGAACCTAAAAGGGAAACTCTCATATGTTTGACCTAGAAAATTGAGTTAGGTTCGATTTGACGGGTCATTTTTCCCAAGATTCAATACGGAGAGAGAGTTATGAATTTTTGAGCGCACCATGCCCGAAACTGCTAAATCGGGACAGACTCTGCCGGTCAAGGGAGAAAATCCATAAAAAATTCAATTCTTCGTATTTTCAATCATGGCCAACGTCCTCGGATTTTCAATTCACCGAAAATTCAGAAAATCAAGAAAAATGGAATATGTTTTAGGATAGATTAGTACAGAATTAAAGGTTTCCTCACATATCAGAACCAAATTTCTCGGTTTTGGCCAGTTGTGGAAGAAAAGTTGCTTCGGACACTTCTCGAGGTCAAACGAACCCCAAATTTTATGAGGATGTGCCTTGACCCATGTAGGGATTAAGAAAAAATATCAGAAAGATCCAAAGGTTCATGAGCAACTCAGAAAAAATTCGGATGCTCGGGTCATCTCATGGACTGCTGGTCACAGCCCTGCACATTCTGCTTCATGCCAGCTCTGATCACAAGATTGAATACAAGACACCCTTTCCTCCCTTCCTCTCCTACGATACGCCACCCACCTCCTCTGCAGCTTCCTGCAGAAAACATCACCATTTTTTTTTTTTTCAGTTCTCTCGGTAAGCACATTGGAGAAGGGAAGAAAGAGGCAACTCATTTTTGGGGAAAAGGACGTTTTCCCTCAGCTCACGCAAGGCCCTCAACTCATGCACTCCGCTTAACTCACAACTCTCTCTCTCTGGAACAAAAACCAGAACAGACACAGAAAAAAAAAAAAACCTTCAGCTGAATCCTCCCAAAAAGCCCTCAGTTCAGTCCACGGATTCTTCCTCGATACACGCCTCTCCCCTAGCCGTTCTTGCTCTGACGTCACTGCTGTTGCTGCTCGCGTTCCTGCTGCTCCACCTCCTTCCTGTTCTGCGGATGTTTTACTGCTCTGCCGGAAGCTCCTGAGCTGAAGCCATGCTCACTGCTGTCCCTTCAAGCACCGGTCCGAGCCCCTGACGAGCTGAGCAGCCGCCAGGCTGCTTCCCTTCCTCCTCGAGACACAAAACAGTAGCTGTTGCTGCACCTCCCCTAGCTCCCTGGGCTCACGGTTGCTTGTTCTCTCATTTGCTATGCGTTGCCGTTCCTGTTGAGCTTACCAGCTTGCAGCAGAAATTGCCTCTTCCATACCGAGCTAAATATCCGGACCCTGTTGAGTCCCGTTCAGCCCTCACTCGAGCTCCCATAAGTTGTCCAATGCACCCGAGCTGAGTCTCGCGTACCATTACTCTCATTATTGTACTTTGCCATCCATATTTTGCCCGTTCGTTTTCATTTTGCTGCTCTTTCTCTCTCTTTTGCAGGTCCAAGTCCCCGAGCTCGATGAACTCAGTTGCTGCTCTCCTTCCTCATGGCTGTGGTGACCCGTTTGTTCAGTTTGAAGGTTCGGTTTTGTGGATTTTCAAAGCTTTGCGAGCTCTCCTAGTCATTGGCTCGAGAGAGCTAGGTAAATCCCGACTTAGTAGCATACTTAGGGTCTCATTTTCGTATGTTGATGTTTGCTTGGATGATGATAATGCGGAATGAACGTTCGTGAATCGTGTCGATAAATGGGATTACTTCAAACCCAGTTTTACAAACTTTTCATTATGTTCCAGTTTAGTCCCCGCGACTCTTCCCAATTTTTCGGATCAGCCCTAAACCTTTGAATTCGTTTCAATAAAGTCTTGGACCATTTTCGACACTTTCAGCTCATTCATTGAACTTTTTGGGCATTTCAAATGAGTCCAAAGAACTTTCCTAACTGTTTCAGTTCAGTCCCCGCCACTGTTTTTATTTTTTTAATCAGTCCTGAACTTTCAAATCTGTTTCAATCAAGTCCCGGGCCATTTTCAACACTTTCAGTTCAGTCACTGAACTTTTCAGACTATTCAAGTCAGTCCAGAGAACTTTCCTAACTGTTTCAGTTCAGTCCCTGTAACTCTTTTCACCTTTTCAGTTCAGTCCAGAGAGCTTTTTCACCGTTTTCAGTTTAGTCCTTGATGTTCTTAACGAATCCAGAATGGTCCCGGGTCGAATTTGACATTTTCAGAGCAATCCCTGACTTTTTGAGCTGTTCCAAATCGGTCCTCAGAGCTTTAGTCGAATTTTCAAATTGGTCCCAGTTCTTTTTAAAATTATTCAATTCAGTCCTTGGACAATTTCTTTAAAAAAATCAAATAACAAAAAAATAAGAGCTTCCAATCCATCTCATTTGAGTCCTGATTGACAATATGTATGTTCTTTTAATACTTTTTGTCAGGCTCATTATGCGTATGTGGCGTCGCTATGTGTGTTCATGTTATTTTCCGCTTTCATGAATCGACGCCGTTTTATCAATTCCATTAAAATATTGTGCTTCTGCATGCTTGCGTGTTTACATGCATTTCTCGTGATCATGGCGGCGTCGGCTTCGTAGAATATGTGTTACGATCATGGTTGATATATAACTGCATGCAACCGTATTTTTCGTTTGACATTGATAGGATGATAAATCGTAAGTCAAACACGTCAATTTTAAATAATGTGCATGTATTTGTGTATCGACGACTACTTTGGGCCCAAGAGGATCCAAGAGCGCATTGACCATCATTGATCGGGCATTCTCGGCCTTCGAGGACCCGCCTTGGTCTTCGTGTCACAAATTGCTTCATAAACCCATAGTACCCAAGGTGTGGGACAGTAATCACTAAAAGAATTTCACATACGGGGCAAGGACGTGTAATTCAGCTAACTAAATCACTCGGCTCTAAGCAAAGTGCATGAATTTATAAATTACCAGTAATCGCATCGATAGAACAAGTTCTTATATCAGAAAATGTAGAATTTGACTAATTGTGCACTTGACCTAATCAAACATGGGCAAATAGGCAAAAATGGATAGATTTTGGGTTTTCAAGTGAAAACACATTCTCTTGGCATAATCTGTAAAAGTCGCATTATTACCGTACAAAATAATCTAAAACAGACCCACACATGCTTAGTTGACCTAGCACTGCACCCGCCCATGTTCTGTTTAGGTTAGGAAAGTACTTGCCAAATGATCCCGATTCATAATTGGATTAATTATGTAAACTTGGCTTAATACACCACTTGTTTGCATCCATCGGCTTTGTCTACTTTTGTATGCTTTTTGTCAGTTTTCATATGTTTTCATCTACTTTCGTATGTTTTCGTCTATTGCTCGCCGTTTGATCGCGGTTCGGGCCTGAGCCCATAGGATACATCATGCACGGGGTCCAACGCCTCACACACACCGAGTGTGCGCAATCCGAGTGCGGAATCGGGTCTTGCCTTGACTTACTACCTTGCTCCTAGTAGTGTCTATGTGGAAGACGACTCAGATCGGGTGGGTAAGTCGTGGCCGGACATGACCCGGGAGCTCGACCGATCCTATGGCTATCACGGGAGTCAAACGACTCTTCTGCTATCCGTCGGGTCGATTGGACTTGACCCCCGGCTCTCTGAGCCCGCGTTGTCTTAATTTCAGTTTCGGTCATTCAAAATCACGCGGTGAGCACGAGTGGAATATTTGGCCTAATGAAAACTGATTGGGTCCATGTACTGTATCACGTCTGTATTTTACATTTATTTGAGAGCACATTGTAAGGACATCTTATGTTTTTTTCATTCAATTATTGTAAGGACCTCGGTCGGTGAGCAGACGGTATAAGTGTTTCATCGAAGTTACGATGTCAAAATGGGTAAGGAGTATGCAACTTAATTCACGCAGTAAATGAAGTAAAACAACAAACCTTTGATAAATAGAGTACCGAAAGGGCGTGCGAGATATAAGCCCGCGTGTAATAGAATCCCCGGATCTGGAATTTTCGGTTCCGCAAGACCAATGTCTTAACAACTAGGTGTATCTCATACCCTTAGGCTCGGGTAACTTGCCGGCCCCCGACCTTCTGGTTGTAAAATGGCAAGTGCCGACTCCTTCTCACGCGTGTTCGTCATGCGTCCCCACGGGAAGATAGACACTCCCAAGCCATGCGATAGCACACGCATGCGGGCCCCGACGAGACGAAATTCGGGTCCGCACAATTATTTTAGAATATATATAAAATAATCATAAATTACATTTTCTTTTTCCGGTGGAAAAGGAAGCCAGAGGCTTATGGTTCATAAATTACATTATCTTCACATGCGACGTAAGTGATTATTTTATTGGTACGGATAAATGAATGACAACGTATCTGCTATGGAAGCTAAGCCCTCTACCAGTAAAAGATACTTTCAGAAGAGGTTCATTGCTAACTCTCAAAATAGCCCAATTATTTCTGGTCCATATCCAATAGAAGTCTGTCTCTTAACATCCACCTTTATATTCGGTGGAATCTCTTAACATCACCTTAATTCAGATGAACTGTAAACGTCAAAATAAAAGATCTATCATTAGAAACCTATATGCTGATTATACCTTTAATGTAGATGCCGCTGTTCAAGCGGGAGATTTAACGCTGAGAATAAACTTAGCCATGGTCCATATTCATTGGGCAAGAATGCACGATCGCATGTGTATGTTAACTAGTCGATTTAGTGCACGTTAAGGGCCACTTCTGCACGCAAATAGTTGACTTCATAAAAACTAACTAGACTAGCACCTCCACAATATGTCTTGCGAAAACAAGTCAGTCCTTTATAAAATCAAATGAAATCTTAATCCACGTTTTTTTTAAAAAATTTTGTTCTTTTGTGAAAACATTTTGATTATGCATCAGGAAAGTCAGCGATCACTTTCCTTATAGATTGGAATTATTTGGTCAATAAATACAGCACTCTTCATAATACCATTCTTACCCTTTAAATGTACTTAGACATATTTTTAATTTGTGCAGTATGGTTTCATTGCATCTAACTCATCTTTTACCCTTTTAATATATCTAGACAAGTTCGAGGTAATTTCAAATATCTAGACAATTTTTAACAGAATAATTTTTTCAGTTAGATGAGAGGTTCATTGTAACTAGACTAATGTTAATTTTAATTTTACCTATTCGATGTACCTAGATAAATTTTAGTTAATACTATCTGCCGCATTATTTAAATAACTCATTGAATATCTTTGTTATTCATTTCTAAAAGGCAGCATTTCTTACAATGAAATGTAAATTAACAGGATTAAAAATGTAAATTTACTCATTGAATATCTTTGCCTTTAGTGAGGGACATTAACAGGATTGAAAATGTAAATAAAATTGAATACTGATAAACATAATAAAAATTAAATTTTACTGTTCACATGCACGATAATATACATGTAGAGTTATAATAATTACTATTAGCACTCAATGTAGAAGAATATAGTATGAAATATTAGATAATTAGAATAGGGGATTTAAAAAGTCAAATGGGCATTTTGCCCGTCCTTCGTCGCGGGTCAAAAAATTGCATTAAATGATATGAAAATTACAAATAACATTAAGTAATAGAGAATATAATGTATTCTAATAAAATAAAAGTATTCCTATTTTATAAATTTGTGAAAAATATATTAACAATAAAATCAATTTTCCCGATTGGATTTTCTTATATAGGTAAAGGGAGATAAAGTACTTCACCCAAAGAAAGGGGAGAAAAAGTGTTACTTATATAACTCAAAAGGTAAGTGTATAAATATACTCCTTAAAAAGATAAAATATAGAAGAGGAAAGTTCATGGTTAAAAATAAATAAAACGGATTGAAAAGAAGATGTAACTAAATTTATAAAGAAAAACAAACTATATCATACATATATAATTTTTTAGAAGAAGATAACAGATAGAGAGTATATGTAGGGTGTCAAAATCCTATGGTATTCAGGAAAATAATGAGAAAAATTTGTACATGATAGGGATGAAAAACAGTGACATTATATTTACTTGGAAATGCTAGAGGGTTTGCTTCCATAGGTGAAAAAACAGTGACATTACATTTACTTGGAAATACTAGAGGTTTGCTTTTATAGGTGACATTATTTATCTACATATAGTAATTGCCAAAAAAGAATGGGAAAAACTTGTACGGATAGGGGCAAATCTAGATAAAAATTGAAGGAAATTTTTTTTTTCAAGATAACCTATATGATTGTTTGATCCTAAAATATCAATGGCTTGTTGAACCCAGTGAATTATGTGAAAGTAGGATACTCCAAACTTGGGGTCGAAGAGCTTTATTAAAAAGTAGAAATTACGAACAAAAAAAAGAAATTAAACATTTGAGAGAGAGAAAAGGTTCCTCACTTGCAAGTTGCGACCTAAAATTTCGAAAAAAAGAAAAGAAAAACTAAAAAATTGGGAAAAAGAACATTGCAAATATCCTAATATGTATATCTAACATTTTTATACATTTATTTATTTATTTTTCTAGTTGAAAGTTGTGAATAAAATAATTTTCTAAAAATACTAATCCGACCATAACTACTAGATGATTTGCCTCAAAGGGTTAACTAGATTATATATTACCTTGTTTGGATCGGGTTTAAGAGAATTGTGAAAAAAGGAAACATTTCAAGAAAATTGTAAAAATGAAAAAAATTTGAAATTTTTTGAACGGAAAATAGAAAACAGGTGAGTTGGGAAAAGCGCCCCACATGCCCTCTTGTCCCAAAATGGGACTAGAGTTTTAGTTTTTCTATAAGAAGATAATAATTTGTAAACACTATTTTTTTATATTATTATACGAGCTTTTATTTTTTACCCAAAAATAGCACGTTATTTTAAGTTATTGTTTACTATAAAAAATTATATAAAAACTATAGTGAGTAAAATGAATTAATAAAATTTTAAAGTTAGTAAATCAACTATTACTTTTTTTTGGCCAAATCAACTATTACTTAAAAAAAATTAATTCTATATAAAGAAGTAGAAATTGCATGAGTGGACTAGAATCTTTACTGAGATTATAGTATTAGATATCCCTGTAATTAGTTTTACATTGTTGTATGCTTTATACTTTTTTTTCTTTTTTATTGGAGTATATATAAGATCAAAGTAATATTGCTTTTAATTTCTCTTTTAAACTAGTTACCATTTAAAAGAGATATTAAAAGCATTTACATGTTTTACACAAAAACATACATCTTTCTAATGTATTTCTCAATTTGTCTTTCAAATTATTCTTTCCATTTTTTCATTAATATCCTCGGTTTTAATTAAATAAGAGAAGCAACTTTAGCGTTCCTTTAACATGTGAATTTGTCAAAAGTTGTATATACAAAGTTCTTAACATTACCTATAAAACACATATTTTTAAAAAAATATATTTCTTTATCATTATATATTGGCTTACACAAATCATTTGCTCCCTCTGTGTTCTTATTTGTCTTGTTAATATTAAGTTTTAAATCGAACATAAAAATTAATAGATGAAATAATTTGAAACATAAACCAAATCAAAATATGTGAGAAAAATACTCTATCATTCAAATGATAAAATAAATATAATCTCTATATTCTTACAATGACTATCATTATTTTAGACTATATACAAAATAATGTCATAAATTACATTTCTTTTCCGGTAGAAAAGGAAGCCAGAGGCTTAAGGAGTACAATGGTTCATAAATTACATTATCTTCACATGCAACGCACCTGATTATTTTATTGGTATGGATAAATGGCTGACAATGTATCTGCTATTGAAGCTAAGCCCTGTATCTGTGAAAGATACTTTCAGAAGAGGTCCATTTTTTTTTTCTCTAAATTCAGAAGAGGTCCATTGCTAACTCTCAAAATAGGCCAATTATTTCTGGTCCATATCCAATATAAGACTGTCTCTTAACATCCACCTCAAAGAAACTAGACCAGCACCTCCACAATATGTCTTGCGAGAACAAGTCAGTTCTTTATAAAATCAAATGAAATCTTAATCCACGTTTTTTTTTAGCTTTGTTTTTTTGGGAAATCCTTTTGATTAAATATGGATAAGTCTCTATATGCATCACAATAGTCAGCGATCACTTTCATTATAGAGTGGATATATTTGGTTATAATCGAATGAATAATCAGTGATCACTTTATTCATTCTTTTATTCCCAAGGAACACATATGCGCTCATGCATGCGTATTTATAATGGTACCAACTGGTGACATGAAGTGGATATATGTGAATGGATTATTGTCTATTCAGGGGAAAAAAAAAAGTAGATGTGAAAGGGAATCATCACGAACTGACATAGGATTCAACGTCGGTTCAAAATATAAACTAGAGCCTTTCGACGTGAATACATAAAGTAGATACCTTATAAGATCCACTTGTGGGCATAAATTCGGAAACCATCACAATTAGCATGATTAGTCCGGAGCACAATTGGTTATATTAAATCCAAACATATCCACGTATGTCAATTATCTGAGGAAAAATTGTGGGCCACATGCAATTTTGCATATGGGAATCAATTAATTGGCATGTGTTCCTCGAGAGTACAAATGAACATGTAGTAATGAAAAGCGCACGTGATGGTACAGAGCAATAATACAGTCCGGAGATATTTAATAAAGGAAAAAGAAAATAGTAGCCCAATAATTAATCTGCCCATAATAGGTAATGTCCATGTCGATTGCCGACGCATTATAATTAACTTTATAGAATCTTTTTCCAAAAAATAAAAAGAAGGACAAGAAAAAAAAACGTGGATATAATCCGAGACCATTGCCGCCGACGAGATCGAAAGAGACAGAACTTGAGTGGCAAGTGATGAAACTGAGCTATATGTATGGGCACTTCAACCGCGGCGGGCCACCCCATTGTCTGCCGCAATCTTATGGCATCGGCCGCTCTTTTGGTCGACGGCAAATCTGAGAAGCCCCTTTTTTCGGTTTCTCATGTGTCAAGGGCGATACTGACAGTAGTACACACCAAGAATATACATACGTGTGTATTTATTTTGGCCGCACAAAAGAAAAGAGATGCATTGACTGACATAAAAAGATAATAGTTGCAGTGCCCCATCAATAGTTGATAATATGCATCGGGACAGGTTGAATTTTTCCACTTCAGGTCCCCGGTTTTCTCGGATTATTCGTGTTTGGATCGAACAAGGATAATCCGTCGAGCGGATCAGACAAAGAATCGCACATTACATTCTTATTTCGAGATTCTTACACAAGATCAGATGATTGGACAGGAAATTGGTTAAAGAATAGATAGAAAAATGGAAATGGACATCACATCATTTTTTTTCTTCAGCGGGCAACACATACATTAAATTACATGGATTTAGGTCTATATCTACTTAAAATTGTCATCGCGTGCAACGTGTGGTCTATTTTTATCTACACATTGTCACGTGCTCTTAAACAAGCGTCCTTAACAATTGACCTTGAGCCGGGCTCATCTTCTGTGCTCGGGCGAGGAGAACTAACACGAGACATTCTTTTAGCTGCTCTCGATATTAGGTCAGCGTAGTGTGAGTCCACGTGAACACACGAAAGTATAACCCGCTCTGATACCATATCCATTTAAAAGCTCAATTTGATAAGTGTTGACTCCTAAACCTCATATAAACTCATGATTATTTTTTTATTTTTTCATGTGGGATTATAATTCTCAACGACATAGTTTTCGAAAACTAATAGACCCCATTAATCCAGATAGAGCTAGATTAGCCTGACCCGCTAAGAGATAAAATTTTCTTAACAGGAATTATTTTCTTATTCACAATACTCAAATTCGAAACTTTATTTTAAAAAAAAACCACTCGAGCCAGGTCACGTTAGTATATCAATTCATCTTTGTTCCTTTGCTTGGTCTTCGTTATATACGAGGGAGAAGGGAGAAAAAAGGAAACGACTGTAGGCCTACTTCTTATGGCTGGCCCAAAGTGGGATTGCGGCCGAAACCAAAATTATTTCTCTTGTACTCATTTTTCTGAATATGGCCAAAACTGCAAATAAAATAAAATAAAATAAAAAGAGATTGAGATTGGTTGAGGGCCATGCCATATTCACACGCTTTTTCCGTTCAAGATTTATAATAAACATCATTATATAATCTATCGTACATATTTATATAATCATTTCATGCATGCACATGATATTTATTTCAAAAAGAAATAGCCACTAAATTTGACAAAAAACTGCATTACCTTTTCCCCAGGATTTGAGAAGTTGCTGACTATTAATATATAACGGCAAGACGTAGTATCGCGGGAATGTGCTGCTCACTCTCAGTTCCATGTTTTTTTTTTAAAATACTTCAATTTATAGAGATCATCATAAGACATTAGAAATTTTAATATTTTTTACATAATTCCCATGTCAACATGAATCACAGAAAAAGGGGCAGGGTCAAACGATAGAGGAGACCTATATTGAGGGGTTCCTTGGAACGATAAAGGAGCCCCATATTTATGGGTTTCTATTGCACTAAAGATTAAACAAAGTAATTTTGACTAATTAATCCGAATGAATTCTAACACCATTTATCATAATTGAATTTTACGTTATCATCTCATCAATAGATTAAAGTATATTACTAGAAGTTTTGTTCACATCTTATAATCTAAAAGCTCATAATACATCACAGAAATTTAAAAGGGTACATGAATAAAATTTTTCCTTGCAGGCACTAATTTATTAAAAGTATGTCCTAATCTTTTCGGTAGAAAAAATGTCTTAATTTGCTAAGTATATAAAACTACTTTTTGATAATCATAAAATAATTTTCCTATTGAATTTATTGCACGATCAATAGAATAAGAGGTGTAAAAAGTGATTAGAGACGGATTACAGATGGATCCATGCCTGTTCGTGAAAATGGAGTTGCAAAATAGGATTCATCTATAATCCGTCCGTACTAAGTAGAGACGGAACTTGCTGTCTATAAATCCGTCTTTACAAAGAGATGGAAGCTCCCATCTCAAATTTTCGTTTGTAATATTTATAGACGGAGTATATAAACGGAATATATTTCGGCTGTAATATTTATAGACGGAAAGGTATGCCTGTATATGAACGGATCTTCTCGTCTATATTCCGCCTCTAAATGTTACGGACGAAATTTGAGACAGGAGAATCCGTGCATATTTCGTCTGTAACAATTTTAAGACGGATTTGAGATAGCATTCGTTAGCCAGGTTCATACAGACGTCTTTGATTCCGACTGTAATCCGTCCATACAAGCAAAATAAAATAAAATAAAAAACTGCTCCAAAAAAAAAAAAAGCTTGCATACATTAATATTAATATCCAAAATGCAATCCACACTTCAGGTTCAGACTAACACATCCCAAGTGATACACATCCAAAATGCAATCCGAACTGACTAACACAACCCAAGTTTACTCGAAGTCCATTATCAAGTTTTACCGAACAAAATGTAGATAGTACCTAAATAAGAAACGATTAGGCCTCATATGCTTCATGGTCTAGGTATGGAAGAACTGCATCGTCATCGTCATCTTCGGAAGAGGAAGAGGAGGAGTTGTCTTCGTAGTCCTCTCGAGAGCGTCTCACCTGCTTGTCCTTACCCTTGTGAGGGGCAGCGTGATCGACCAGAGGGGAGCAGCTTCTCTCATCAATCTTCATCCTCTTCTGCATGTTCTCAAGCCGGTCCAGAACCATGGAGAAGCCTCGGTCCATCTTGCGCTCCATAGACTTGAACCTCTTGTCATTAGCCTTATCTTGTTTCTTTATCTCCATCTTCTTATCTTGTCGGGATCTATCCTTTAACAGTAAGCCCTGCAACTCCTTTCTGATGTCGAAATATTTCTCATCCATTTGCCCTTTAATCTCTTCATCCAACAGAGATGTGTGCCTCCTCATCCGATCCGCGTCTCGGTCCATGGCACACGAGGAGCCGGGGATATCGGAGAGGTTGAGGTGCTTTAAATAAATGATAGCAGCAAAAAAAAAAAGAAAAAAGAAAGAAGAATGAATGATAAACAGAAAATTTCAGTGATTTTCATTCCAAGAAATGGAAAAGTCCAAGATTGATTAATGATTATGTGAAGAGGAATACCCCTGAAACTGAAGCATACATTTGGTTTAGTAGATATAGCAGCATTACTTGGTAATATTTCTAGGGTAAAAATTCCGATCTGAGGGCTTTGGTGCATTACTTGGTAATATTTCCGGGTAATCGACATGGTTACAAGATAAATTACCACTTGTTAGATTACTAGCAAAGCTGTATTATGAGTATAGAATTTCTCCCTGAGTGAGCAAGCCATTGCTTAATGTTTAGGTAAATATTCTATGTTCATAGATGACTCTCGAAGAACACAAATTAAAATGGACCTTTTGGAAATAACGAAATATGTCGCAATTGCCTATCTGTATTTGTATGCGACCGTATTTTATTCATACTAGCTAAGGAATTTTAAATCCGCTAAAAGTATCTCGTAATTAAGATTAAGATTAAGATGAAACCTAAATGAAATAAGTTCGTAGTGACTGAAGCAACTTCGTGAGCTTATCGAAAATAGGACCTTAATTAATCGGAGATCAAATCAATTGATTATAGAGATTTTCCTTTTTGACCACAAGATGAAGTTCCCAATCCGACTGGAGCGACTATCAACGACAAGAATTTTAGTGCCTTCCCACTAGGGCCGGCAATATTTGATACGACACGATTACACGACACGGACACGACACGGAGTTAAACGGGTTTGGGTTGGGTATTTTTGATATTCGGGTTAAACGGGTCCAACCCGTTTAGACACGATTAATAAACGTGTCTTAGCGGGTTGAACCCGTGTAACCCGATTATACACGATTAAACCCGTTTATTTAACCGTGTTTAATCGTGTTACTGTAATCGTGTAACCCATTAACCCGTTTATCTAACTGAATTTACGAAAATATCCTTAGGTTAACCCTAATTTCGAAATTTCGGAGGCAATAGGCTTGGCTTTCAATATAATTTGGATGAGTATAATTGAGAACTGGGACTTGTTTTTGATGGATGAGACTTGTGTTTGGCTTTCAGTATAATTTGGATGGTGTTTGAAATTTTGTTGAGCTGCAGTGCAACTGTGCAATGCATGGAGGAAATAAACGGATAAACGGGTCGTATAACGTGTCCGGGTAACCGGATTGAATGGGTAAATGGGTCGTGTAAACGTGTCCGGGTAAATGGGTTTATCGGATAAACGGGTCATATAAACGTGTACGGGTAATCGGGTTTAATCGTGTCGTGTATTCGTGTACCTATTATGACACGTTTCGATAAACGGGTTTAAACATGTCGTGTACGGGTTGACACGAATATAACCGTGTCGTGTACGGGTTTTCAAAACCTAACCCGTTTAATAATCGTGTCGTGTACGGGTTATGACTTCAATAACACGAACCCGTTTAGACACGACACGTATAAACACGACACGATACGAATTGCCGGCCCTACTTCCCACCACTACTACCAGACAAGTCACTTACAGTCTTCGAAATAATTATTGACCACCAAATTTGATTTACTGTTCAATCGATAGTTTTATGGATCCGCCTCAACCGCAATGTGCCGTTGGAAAGCACTACGCCCGGCCCACCCTGATGCATGGGCAGTTCCGGAGTACTTTTCTGGGGGTTTTGGGTGGGCGGACCCACCATCGTCTTCTCCGGTCACGATCTTGTGAGCTCAACCAGCAAAATTGAAATTTAAATATAATTAACTTCCTATCGTTATACCAAATTTATGAATCTCCCTAATGATTAAAAAAAAATGTAAATCCTGATTTCCTCTTCTATACTTTTGAATCGTACATATACTATAACTTCTTTTTTCTTTTTTCTTTTTTCTTTTTGTGCAGCACTTATATCTAGAAGTTCAATAAATTCAAATTAATATATGTTTAAGCCATATCTGCTTATTAAGAAGTAAACTCCCTTAGTTATGAATTTTCTACGTCACAAGACCCGAATATAAAACTTATTGGACCTGACTGATATGATTTAGGAGATTGCGGAAAATATTTTGAATTTACGATTTTATATATTAGGTATAAATATCTTTTGGTATTTGATGTATCTCGGTCTATAAATAAAAATGATCTCCACACGACTACGTGTCTCAATTATTTGTAGAATTTCTGCAAGGGAGCGGAAGCCGAACTTGAACCAACCCACGTCGGTATATACATTACAACTTAATAATGCACATATGATTATAATGAAAGAACATTTTACTTTCCAATGAATCAAAGATGTTAATTTCATTTTCAACCTCAAAAAGAAAATGGTTTGTCATTTGATTTACTGCACATAATCGATCTCCCTACGGCGAGAATATGATGAAAGTGATAACGCTTGTAGAGGCAATAACTTCTTGACGTCGAGTAGATCGGGCATCAGCATTACATCGATTGTTGTCTTGAAAAGGCGTATATGGATAATCCATATGCAGAAATGTTTTTGCAAAGTACTGCTGAGTAGAAGCGCACAAACTTGTGGATAGTTGAAATTATTAATTAGTGTCGACTGTCGACCGTCGGCCGAACTTGAAGTGCTTGAGATGCCCCAGCATAGTACTACCAATTGCCTTCAAACTGGCCATAGTAAACTTTGTATTTGTTCTTTCAACGACATGTGGAATTTGATATGACCAAACCTAAAATTTGTCTATTTCCTCTGTTTCCTTTTTAGGGAACATAAGGGTAAAGAGCGGGGAAAATCTGGAATGATCAATAATATGATGCGGAATAAATGAACTTCATCAATTAAGATCATTGCCCATAACTCACATGCTTTACTAAATATTTGATACGTTATTTGTTTTATTATTTTACTTGACAAGATAAAATCACCTAAAAATTTATCGTTGGAAATGATCTTTTGAGTACCGGGAATATGTGATCTCGACGCCTCGTTTTCTCAGTTCAAATGCCTTATTCATCATGAAATCTCTATATATGTTTGATCATTGAGATACTATTATTCTCCTAGTAATTAAATGTATACGAACTTTCAAATCGTTCATATATCCACCTATTATATATATTTATCAAATTGGCATGTACTACTAACAAACTAAGTGTGCATTTGATCACACAAATAGAGTTCTGAAATTATTATTATTATAATTAATTTGACTAAGCTTGTTTATAAATACAAAAGAATATGACTTAACTTAATAGATGTAAATCAAAATAAATCATTAAGTAACTTAAGACCTACTTATTATTTTTACTAAATCACTCAGTCAAATAGGCAAAATTTTAAATAGGACAATATAGATAGATCAATCTGTTCTTTTATTATTATTATTATTATTATTTAATTTTCGTTATTTTTAGAAATATAAAATATTGGGTCAAAACACCAATAAGGGTTGGTCCAAGCGGTTCGTTGCTTGTTTCTCTTAAGAAATGTCTCGGGTTCGAGTCTTATGGATTGAAAAAAATCATTGATTGGGAGAGTTTTATCCCGTAATGGGCCGACCCAGCTTGAACTTAATCAGTCGATGCCCATTGAACTTCCATATACCATGGTACACACCGAAAAAAATATTGGGTAAATAAAAGCGCCCAAAATATTGAACTACCAAATAAATATTCTATCAAAGAACTAGGACTTTTTGCTACTTATTTCATCAAATAATTTTGACTTAACCATTTAAAAACTTATTCTATTAAGTGATTAAAATTTTATCACTTAATTTTAAGTCTAAACGACCACATGTTAGGACTATCCATTGTTGATTCAAGATCTTGAGAAGGAATAAAAATAGTGTAACAATTATTGTCCATTCCACATGCTAAGGGCACAAATAGAGAATTAACTATTAATGTTTATTTTCGACCACTAATATCCCACTGGGATCAAATGTTTATATTGGCGGCGACAAGGGCTAGGGACAGATAGACTCTCTCTAATCATTATATAATAATTTAAAAATGTACCAATCTATTAATTAATCAATTTCCAATTAGTCATAGTGGTTTTTTTTCTTGGCTAACTTTGTTTGTTCGATCGATGGCGATAAAAAAGCATATATTATAAAATCTTACTTTATATCGACCCAAGAGGTAAACAGATATTTGCCAGCTCTTCATCGATTCCGATGATAGAGGGGAGGGAATCAAATTATTTATTTATTTGACTAATTAATTTGCATTTGGGGGGTGGTTAATTTTGAAGAAATTAGAGATTATATTCTTTCGATGACCCTTTCGCCGGAGCCATTTGGAAGGTCATTCTTTTCCTTCTTTGCATCAATAGGGAGATTGGTGAATGGCGTGTGACCTATTTAGTAGGGAAAGCTATTTTATAAGCTAGTTTCTATGGTTGCTTGGAATGCTATCATCTATCATGTTCGGAGAGGTAGGAATGAGAAACTACACGGCGCTCTTTCTGAACCTTGCTCGGATACCGTTATTATGAGGGTTAAGAGAGATGTGAAGTTCAATGTATGGGAATTCATGACATTGAAAGGAAGATTCAATCAGAAACCCAACGACAGGTGCTCCATAATTGGGACAAATCGTAATTCTACATTGTATTAGTTCCATTTCTGCATTATAATTCCCCTTATTTGTTTTCTCTATCCAGTAAACATTTGTCAGAGTGCAGATTAGTGGCCTTGTAATATTTGCTAGCTTGGGTTGTTTGTGTCTAACGAAAGAGCATTATCTTGCCTATAAAAAAAACATCAATATATAATATATAATAGCAAAACGAAAAAATAAATTTAACGAGATTACGCTAGATGTCATCCAAGAATTGACAAGGTGTTGCCATGTGACAATCCCTTAGCTATCTATTTACACAAATTTTACTAATCTTCTCTACCCTCTTTAATACATTAGTAATTAATGCATAAGTAAATAAATTGATTTATAGGGATAATATATTTAAAACAATTCAATTTACTAAAATTATTTACATTTTCTTATTCTTGATTTAACAAGTAAAATTATGTTTGCTAGAACATCATGTTCCTATGCAAATATTAAATACAATTAAAATAAAAAATAATACAAGTGAATTGATTTAAAAGTTCCTACAATTTAGTAATAAATATATATCATTTGGAATTCGATTAATTAAAAATATTTTCTTTTCCAATTTTCAATTCTACAAATATTTTATTATATTCTTGAAACTGTAATAAGGTTTTTAAGTTTAAAAAGGACATGGAAATATTTTTCCAAAATTGTCCACACAAGTAATTACTTACATAATTGAAATTATAAGGGGGTTTGAAAGAGTCATAAACTATGAAAAGTTTTATGTTAATATTAAATATACTTAGAGATTAAAATGATGTTGAAAGAATTTATTTATTTGAAAGTTCATAATATGAATGAAATAAATTTAGTTTCTCTTTTCATTAAATTTACTTAAAGTTGAAAATTTTAAGTTTTATGAGTAATTTATTATGGTATAAAAGATATAAATGCAAATATTTTCTACAATTACGACATTGAAAATTAAGATTTTCTAAGGAACTAAAATATATTAATTAATTACTTTAATTTTGATTTAAATAATTTTATTCATATGGTTTTACTAATCATATTTATAAAATATTTAAATTAATGATTTTTAAGTGAATAATATATTTTTTATTTAAATAAAGTATTTAATAGAGCAAATCTAATACGATGAATTTAACATTCTCTATTCATCGTTATTTTGACGATTATCAAAAGTTAATTCTACAATTATAAACTAATCAATATTTTTGAAGACTATCTATAATAAATTACACAAATTTTTGTCATGAATAACACTTCCGCACAATGAACGGGTGAAATGGCTAATTATATAAAGAAGTGAAAGCAAGTCCTATTCTGAGACTTGCTGGCAAGTAGGAGTCTTTCCCCTCTCGCAGCTTTTTTTTAAATTTTTTTTTCGGTGTTATTATTATTAAATTCAATCAAAAAATGTAGTAGATAATTTTGTTAACCCGTCGGGATCCAATCCCATTTTTAATCCCTTTGTTAGGATTTTAAATCTAACCCTGGCGAGTAGGGAGCCTTTCCCACTCCTAGCTTTATTTATTTTTTTTTAAATTTTATTTATTATTTTTTCCCGTGTTATTATTATTAAATCCAATCCAAAAATGTAGTAGGTAATTTGGCTGACCCATCGGCATGTAGTCCCATTTTTAGCCCCTTTATTAGTACTTTAAGTCTGTTCCAAATAATGTAGTATGATATCTGATCGACCCGTCGAAATAAACGATCCGGTTATTATGATCGTTTCAATTATTTCCAAAAAATATTTCACCAACTTTGGTCTAAAAAAGTCACAAGAAATCTCCTATCAAAAATACTGTGAGTTAAAGTACTAATAATTCAATGGGTCAATTGCTTTAATTTTTTTTTAATTTTCATATTTTTAACCCATTTGTTGGTATTTTAAATCCAACCAAAATAGGGTAGCAAATTATTCGATCAATCCGTTATGATAAACGATCTTGTCATTATGGTCGGATCAACTATAAAAAAAAGGGTACTTTTCACCTAAACTTTGTATGGATAACTCAGAATAACTTTCATATAAAAATTAGGATATATGCATGGATAAATCAGAAGAACTTTCATATAAAAGTACTAGATATAAAAATTATGATATATGCACTTTTTTATTTAGGTTTCCAATAGGAAACATTTTTTCACTTTTGAGAGTTTATTCTTCACGAGCCCATGAACATACCAAACACATCATCTTAAGATCTTATCATCATTAATAAATAAACATCTTCACTCGCAATTTTTCTAATTTTTAAATTTCATTTTTTCTTTGTATATTATTAAGTTCGATTAAACAATGGTTGTAGGTAATCCGGTCGACCCGTCAAGACAAATTAATGATTTGTCATTTTTTTAACCCATTTCTTAATTTTAAATCCGATCTGAATAATGTAGCAGATTATCTGATTAACCCATTGGAATAAACGATCCAATTATTTTGGTCGAATCAATTATTTCCAAAAAATATTTTTCACCCAACTTTTGTTTTAAAAAGTTGGGAGAAATTTCGTACAAAAAATATGTTGAGTTCCGTCGCGACTGTTTTTAAAAGTTTCCATTTCTAAATTTTCTCATTTTTTAAACTATTTTGTCAGTAATTTGACTCGAATAAAGTAGCAGATTATCATGTCAATTTGATGGGATAAACTATCCGGTCATTATGATCGGATCAATTGTTTCTTTTAAAAAGAAGAAATACATTTTCACACAACTTCTATATAGATTGATCAGTAGAAATTTCATATTGAAAATACTAGATATACAAATTTTAGATATATATATATATATTTTAAAAAATTTGGTTGCCAATGTGAAACCTTTTTCCCACTCTTGGGAGTTTATCTTTTGTGGGTCCATGAACGCTCTAAACACATCATCTTAAGATCTTATCATCTTTAATAAATAAATGGATATATATATATATAATAGTAGTTCGTAATATTAGTGTATCTAAGAAATTACCTGAGACCCCTTTTTCGTCGCGGGTTTCATGCCTAGATTTAATTTGCATTACGTCCATTATTTTATACTAAAAGCATATAGTATGAAATCTTACTTTATGTATGCATTACGTTCATTATTTTGTGTCTGCTGGGGTTAGATATTTCAACCCTTTACGTGGAAAATAGTGCCAATGACTATTAGTCAATTGATGTTTGCTCAAAAGCAAAAAGGCGAAGAGAGCTTTTTAATCGTGATTAATATACCCAGCTATAGCTAAAATTCAACTGTGGCTCTAATCACCTGTCATACCTTAGTAATACGTGATTTTATAAATTTAGAAATTTACCAAGTATAGGCATATTTCAAGAAATTTGTATTAGACAAACCGCATATTCACCAACATCGGTTCTAACCCGAACAGGATGTCTGCAAAGAGAATGGACGCCAGACTTATACGTATATATACGTACAATTTGATAAATTCGTGCGGATTTCTAGTCCATAATGGTCTCTATTTCAGCTGAAAATTAAGTCCAGAAAGGTCATAAACAAATTAACCATGACACATGTTATCGTCAAATGTCTAATCACAAGCCATGTCATTAAGTAATATAGTCCTTTCCTTTATTTATTTATTTATTTATTTTTCGATTATAAGGAAAACTCATAAATCTAATATAATAAAATTAAAATTTTAATAACTAATAAAAAAAATACATGTAATCTCACCATGAATATTACCAAACAAAAGTATGTATCACTGTATTATATTGTCTTTGTATTATTTATTATTTTTTATGGGGAAAAAAACGACCAATTAATTGCTAATTTTCTAACACGGTAAAAAAAAACTTTTGTTTGGATTTTATTCACCTAGAAATCATTGAAATAAAATGTATATATACTTCTCGTAGAAAAGAGTATACATATAAAAGATTCACGCCCACTATGTGAACACGGGGAATTCGAAGGACACAAGCAACCGCAGACTTGCGTACTATTAAATCAGTTTAACACAAACTCAACTGGAATCGGGTCGCCAGCAATACAGCAAATAATTACGGTTCATTCGATTGAAAGGGATGAAAAAAAAATATTTATATTCATCATCCTCTAAGACTAGTATGTTCGAAGATCGTCCAATAATTAATCGACATGCAACAAAAATCATTGAGCAGGGCCTTTTTTAGTTGGGAACAACTTGCGAGCGTCGGGACAAGTTTTAGTAGACATGACAACTATAATTCTATCAATAATTGAACTTACGTGTTGTTCTTACGAACAACTGTGCCTGGTCGTTGCCTAGTCGCTCCATGCAAAATAAATGACTGTCGACCTGCAGAACCAAACAACAACCAATGTATGTCACACTTTTTTTCTTTTTCTGCTATAAGGAGGCTAATGGACATAATATAATGAATTAAAATTTATAATAGTTAATAAAGGGATATAAATAGTTATACTATGGTTATCGAATTTGAAACCTTTTGATTATCAGATAATAGCATGTACCACTGTGCTATACCTTCTTTGATAAATATCGTATGACACTCTGCCCCTTCCATTTAATTCTAAACTGGGTAGTTACCACAATGATACATTGATATTTGCATAATTCTGCCCCAAAAAAAAAAAAGAACAGAAGAGATATTGATTTTTCTTATATGTTGAAAAAAATCTCATTTGCCCCTATGAAAATACAGTACCCGTCCACTTATCTTTTCGTTTTCTCAACCTGAAATCTTACGTTTAAATGGAAATGCATGTGGTGGGGAAAGGATATTTGCTAATCTTTGCTTTCATTGGCCAAGCAGCAAACCATGTTAGAAAAGTTGTGCAAGATTAAGAGAGGTATAAGAGTGATCACTTTAAGGGGGCCTGCCCATAGTCTTAATATTGTCTATATAGTCGTCTCCTTCTAATCCCTTAAAAAACAAGGGCGCTTTACTTCCGTAAACCGATAACTATCTTCCAATTATGAGTCAATTCAACAATTGATGTGATTATTTCAACCATATTAAGTATCATACATGCCACGATCACTAGTGGGAATCGTTATTCTTCCATTCTTCAGATAACAATAATTACGAAAACTGAAGAAAGAACCTCTATTTTTCTCTGGATAGACCATTGGTAGCACTCAGAGCAACAGCTCACCTAGATTATTTCTCTTGTTAGGCCATCTGTAGTCTTTGTGATACAGGTTCAAACTCTGTCATCCTACCTCTTACTTCTCCTCCGAGCAGTAATGAAATCAATTTGGTTGACAAATAGGAAATTCTGAATACAATTCGGTCATCATAAAGATTACCATATATAACACAAAATTTCTAAGCCGATTCCTTAGAGTCAAACCTCTCGGTATACCTTGAGAAGTAGAAAGAGTTACAATTCCCATCCCGCCTAGAATTCTGGGAATTTGTTGATAGTTAGAATAGATTCGTAGGCCGGGTCTTCTAATCTTTTATATATATATATGTCAAGTGAAATTATCGAGGAAGAACAGTTAAGTGCAACGGGGTTAAAAGAATATCCTGGTCCAACTATAGACACTCTAAGATCCCGGAGCTAGGTGATTTCTTGGTTCTCCGCCTCTACCATGAGGTTAGAGGTTCAAATTTATCAATGTAGGTTGCTTTAGATGGTTTGCCACTTCTTTCCTTTATGGAAGGGTCTCAGGTTAGAATATTATGAGTGGTGAAAATCTGCGATTGGAAAAATTTTACCATTTGATGGGTGAGTGCTTCTCGAACTTAAATTAGTTGCTACGCATTAGGCTTCCGAATATTAGGGATAAAACTTTGGGGTATATACTTGCAAGGCTAGATGAACATCTTTGACTAGCACTTTTGGGGGATTGCATGGTGGTGCTACAAATAAGAGACTTTCCGATATCTTAAGACCACGTATGTACCGGGACTAGAATATACGTGACCATTTGTAACGTCATGGGCTCCTCTCCCGAAAATACCAGTTGATAAAGTCCCTCTTGGGTTCATGGGACCGTATAAATATACCCAAAATCTTCCATGCTCAGCCAATGTACGTAGGATTTGTCAAAAATGTAGGATTATGGTGTGATATAGACTGTTTACAGGTTACTGTTGGAAAGGGAATTTCAATCTTTCATTGTTGAATCGGATTTAACTTGCAAGTCGGACAAAGGAGACTATCATGGACCCGTCACCAGGGTTAGCTTTGCCCTTTTATTGTTCGTGTTAATAAAGCCAATACAACTAGCTGGAGATACTGGCAAAAGGCCTTCCTTTTCTGTATTTTTCTCCGTTCGCCGGAAACAAGAACAAAAAAAGAAAAAAAAATATTGCTTGATAGTGTTGATGCATTAGGGAAAAATTAATTTCACAGTAATTTACCTATAAAAAAAAGTCACAGTAATTTGACGATACTACAAAAATATAAAAGAAAATGTTTTGCACATCTTATAATTAAATTTGCAACGCAGACAATTGAAGTCCGATATATATGATTTTCTTTTGGCTCATTTAACTTTTTGCCTGAAAATGGCATGCCATGCATGCATCTGTGATGCTGCGAAGTCCTTTCTATTTTGGCAACAACAGGAAACAAGTCCTTCCAGGTGACTCTCTTGGATAAATTACAGGTCATATGCTGCTAATGAATTGAGGGATGGGGGAAAATTGAGGAACACATATATATGGTCACATGTTTAAATTTGGAATATACTCACATGTGCGAAGTTATGTGGGCTAGCCCTGGTATGCCGTTTGTGGTTTGTGAGTACTCCTAAAATTACGGGTCTAATATAATGGCAGCATACAACCAGTAACTTTAATTTTTTGCCCATGTAGATTTGTGAGTACTTCTAAAATTACGGGTTTGGTGTGTTCAAAATGAATAAGCTAGTCCGGAACTTAAAATTTCGATTGAGGAGCAACGAAATCTTTAATATTTGCCCCATTAGATTCCTAATTTATAAAAAAGGTTTATAAAAAAGCTTCTTTTGTTAATTAATTGAGTTTAATAATTGCATTAACTACAATCCTAAAATTATTATACTATTTCACAAAAAAAGAGAATATTCTACCGTTCTAACAAACTATATAGATTGAATTTTCGATTGTGAAAATGATAAAATAAAAGTTAAAACTTATCGACTTAAAAGGAAATTGGAAAAGTGGATTCAATAGTTGGTGTTGGAAAGTGTTATGATATTTATTTGTCGTTCCTCATGGGAGTTATTGTATGATTTTTTTACTCTTAATAACTCTAATATTGGGCGCATATGAGCCAGCCTTTCGTCAAGTCGGATAGAACTTCAGAGTTTGTTTGATACGAAAGAGAAAAATGCTTAATTATGTGGCGCCCCCATTATATACACTAGTAAAAACAAAGCCCTCGGTAATGCCGCAACTTGTTTTTTCTCCTTCTATGTTACATAACCCGTTTAAGTAATATCCTATGTTTTGTTTTTAAAATAGAAAAGAATTTGAATTTGACATATAGGCCGAATTATAATATGTCTCATGAACTTGTGGGGTATTCATGAGAGTCGTGGTAAATAGTCGGTTGAAACTCAAACATCCTTCATTATGTAAAAGAAAATGTGTGCACTCGAATTATAATCTGTCTCATCATAACTTTGTAGGGAGTTTTTAATCGGTTGAAACTCGAACACTCTTGTCATGAACTTTGTAGGATGTTCATGAGAGCCATGGGAAATAGTCGGTCGAAACTCGAACACCCTTCATTATTAAAAAAAAAAAAGGAATCACAGATAAGAATAAAAAAGGTATGTACACGAACTACAATTTGTTCCGTCACAAACTTTGTAGGGGGTTCATGAGAATCATGGGAAATAGTCGATTGAAACTCAAACACTCCCGTCAACTTTATTTGATGTTCATGAGAGTCATGGAAAATAATCGGTCGCAACTCGAACACTCTTCGTTGTAAAAAAAAATACAAAGTAAAAAAGGTTAAAATTTTTTAAAAGAAATTGAGAGTATAAAAATCCTTCCTACTCGCCATGTAGGAAGGATAAGCTTTTATTTATTTATTTATTTTTTAGAAGATAGAAGATAGATAGGTAGAGAGAGAGACAGATAGATAGATAGATCGGTAGGTAGAAGATAGATATAGATAGATAGATAGATGGAAGATTTGCAATTACCGTATATTAAAGAAGATATATGCGGTCTAATTTACTATAAAATCTTAATTAATAGGGTTAGATCTCTATTCACGAGCTCAAATAAAAAATAATTGTTAAAGGCATTTCGATAAGTTTTCACATAATATAAATTTTGGCGCGTCGCAAAGATATGGTTGTGTTTGATTTTAGAGTTGCATTTTGATTTTAATTGATTTGTAGTGATTGTATTGTTGAATTATGAGAAAAAGTGTGAAAAAGTAATTAATAGTTGAGAGAAAGTAATGATTATATTGTTGAATTGTGGAAAAAGTAATAAATATTTAAGAGAATTTAGTATTAAAAACTGAATTGAATTATTAAAATAATTGAAGAAAAAAGAAAAAATAATAATTGTGTTATTGAATTGAAGATACGTAGAGTTAAAAAATTTTGTGAAACTAAATGGACCCGTATAGAGGAATTTACCCCCCAATTAATTGGTGCAAATGGCTAGAATATACATATGCTTTGTGTGAGTAATGCATGAGATTGTGGATTCGGATCCCCTTATAAGTATAATGCTGTCAAGTTGTCGTGGTTTGCATCATAATTTGGAATATATATTAAAAATTGAAAATTATATAATACAAAATTCTAATCGAACTATCAGTGACATATGAATAAAATACAATTTCACTGCTAACATAATGATGTAAAAAATTAACATAACGGGACCACAAGTAATTAACTATTTTACAGATTCATAAAAAAAAATATTTTACAGGAAATTTTCACATAACATATAAAGATTTACTTCAGAATTTATAATAATGAATTGATTAGATCTCCAAAGAGATCAAATATATTTTTAGAGTGGAAATATAGACGTACAAATTCAAAATCAGACTTCCTACCGAAAAAAAAATGCAAATTTAGACTTTATTAGGAATTCACTGTGTATATATTATATAATGGAAATAACTTGTCAACAATTTTAAAATGGTATCCGCACAGTAAGGAATGAATTTAAATGAAATTACAATATTTTAAAAGATTTAGAATGGCCCATCTGCTTGCACTAGTACACCAGAAAAAATTGCAATTTATTTATGCTAAGAGTATAAAATCAAGATAGGCTTGTCAAGGATATACATGATCCCCGGCCCCATAAATTAAAAGTATATACAGACAAGAAAGGGGCAATATCAGATTAATTTATGGGCTAGAGCTATTTCCACCCCTTTATGGCTAATTCACCCATTTATTATTAATCCGACTAAAATAACCCTAATAATATACTAATTACTTTAGCTAATCTGAATAGATGCAATTTACTTCCATTTGAATATTTTCTCTTTCTTTACCCCATATATCACATTAATCAAAACTTATATTCTCTAAAGAAAGAAAATTTCTACGTTTTGCACACTAGCGGTAGAAGTACAATATTACTCAAGCAACACAAATTTCTTGGTAAAAAACGAGGCACAGCCATGAAAATAAAATTGAATTACGCAATGATGGGGCATAGAGACCCCTGATTCATCACCGAGAAGGTGAGTTTCAATAATCTCCGAAGGAAAATGAAATAGATTAAGACCCCAAGAGAGGTCAAGCATAGACAATTCGCGTACGAGTTGCCCCGTATATAAGTATAGACAACATGAATCTCCTAATCCTTCGCAAGCAACCTTCGAACATACATAATCAGATTACCAAAAACAAGATCACCAATAAAAGATTTTTTAAAACTTTTTAAAGTTCATAGTAATTATGAAACTTTTTGTAATTTCATTAATATTTTTTGAAATGCATCAAAGAAATGAGTTCATTTTTTATATAATGGATTCAGGCCGTTGTAATCATATGGTCATGCTTTTATTTTCCCATTTAGCTCGATCATAATATTGATATATTAAATGAAATATTATTCATGAATTTCAATTTCTAATAATTAGTGCCTACTAAATTAGCTTTATTGTATGAAAATTTTTATTACATTTTCTGCACCTTTAGCGGACAATCACATGTAAAGGACAAAAACGATAGCATCAATTACATTGTCTTCGGCTAATTGCCCATATGTAAAATTATCTCTTGAAGTAAAGGAACGAAAAAAATCTATACATTATCTCCATATTCTAATTTTTGTTTTTTGTAATTTTCAAGTAATAAAGTACTTCAGTGTATATAAATATTTTGTTCTATGTTCTTTGAGAGATGAAATTATCTTCCAGTCATTCATTATACGAAAATATGAAATTTCTTTTAAGGAATATTATCGAATAAGTAAATGTGTAGAATAAAAAAAGTTTCAAATGGAAATTTTAATGCATCTACTAATTAATAATGGAAGGGATGAGAAATTAACTAATGATTTAAGGGAGTCGTCCATATTTAATTAGAATGATGAGGGTATCTTGGAATTATAAACAATAAATGGGGTGAATTAGCCAAAGTGGGGGTGAAAATAGTCCTAACTTTATTTATATTGCAATAAGTGCATGAATTTCACTTGCCAAAACTCAAAGATTTTTTAAAAATAAATTTTCGCAAAGTTTACTTCTTTTGTTATAATGTAACCAAAATAAGTAAGTAAGAAATGATTTTCTTTATGTTAAAGATTTCATACCATATATTAGTCAAGCACTTATTGCAATAAGTGCATGAATTTCACTTGCCAAAACTCAAAGATTTTGCTTAAATAAATTTTCGCAAAGTTTACTTATTTTGTTATAATGTAACCAAAATAATTAAGTAAAGAAATGATTTTCTTTATGTTAAAGATTTCATACCATATATTAGTCAAGCCTCTGATGACTATATGAAGAACAAGAACAACAATTGTGGTTTAATGTCAATCATGTTGTTTTAGCTCTCAACCCGCCACATGCTGAATTGAGAATGAAGACCTCAGCAGAAACCCGAACTTAAGACAGGTAAAAAATGTATATCTTATATCTTTATTTTCTTTTTATAGTATCTGTCAGCACCTCATTTTGGCTCACCAGTTCAAGCAATATCTATCAACAGCAATCCAAACTACGACTCGAGCATCTACGCAGAAGAAAGCTCGACAGAGTAGCAAATTGCTATTCTTTCTCAAGTCAACAGAGATAGGCAGATGATTCAAACACACGACAGAAGAACATACAGAATCATCCAGCAACATAAGGAGCAAACAGAGAGCCCAGACGACATCCAAACCGGTGTTTTCAGAACGCATTGCCGACAGTGCTATTTTCTGCTGGTTCGCTTAACCATTAGAAAATATCCAATATTGGACTCCAAAAATCTCTTGTGGTGCCAAACAGATGAAAAGTGTCTTCAAACACATTTCGTAGATCATCTGCTCTATACAGAGCAATTTTCTATATACAGACAACTTTTCAAGAAAAGTCCAAAAACACTAGTTCACCAGAGGAAAGTCAATGCCTGATGTCAGATGCAGCCACATCCAGCAATTATACAGAGCATGAGCATTGCTTCAGATTATTCTTTGGAAGTCACGCAGACACCTCGAATGACTCCAGAACAGCAAAACAAGCATACCTTTCAACGGAAAATTATATCCGAATACTGCTCTGACAGAACATCGACAAACCAAGTTAGTCATGCATTGCTCCAAAAACTACAGCGGACAGATGCAATTGGGCAAATCAGACTGCAACATCCCTTTCAGTTTCCTGAGTGACATTCGAATGACATAAAAGACCGTTTTCAACGAAAATTCATAAACAGAGGTCCTTTTTATGGAAACTTGACAGCGGATGATTGGCCAACCCAGTGCCACTTATCCCAACGCTCAATGTGAAATCCTCAGACGGAATCTCACAACCCATCTAGGCCCTCAAAACAGTGCTTTTAGGGTTTCGGATGCACTTTTTC
The DNA here is from genome assembly GCF_007655135.1 of Punica granatum. Lineage (NCBI taxonomy): Eukaryota > Viridiplantae > Streptophyta > Magnoliopsida > Myrtales > Lythraceae > Punica > Punica granatum. Next base: position 43,209,137 of record NC_045127.1, on the reverse strand, counting down.
AATCATTGGGGTATGTTCTCAACGAACAGAGATCGCAACGATTTCCAGATCATCCAAGCAACTCAAAAGGCATTATGAGAAATCCGGCTTCAGACTCCTAGGACGTCTTCGGCTTCACATTTGCAGTACCGGCTTAAGTGTCGATTATTCAGTCTGATTGACAATGTATGTCAAAACGACCAATACGGAATGCAGATACGAGATACGCATTCAGAAACGGTTAGTTTTGCTCTGATCGCCTGAAACAGACAAAACTGGCTTCCGAGCCCAAAAACCACACGAACATTTCTTTGGGCAAAATGGATGATTTCAGGCTCGTTTGAACCGTTTTCGCGAGCACAATGACAATTCGACGTTCGTTTGAGCCAGGAACCTCAAACACGCGATCAATCGAGACCCAAACTTTGTGCCGAACTTTATTCAATGACCGTGGGGCCCACGGCTCCTCCATGACCAGCCGTAACCCTCATGAATGTCGTCCATCTCATTGTCTTCCTCTCCATGCAACTTGCCCTTATCCTTCTTCAAAAATATCAAGCCTGCAATCTTACTTCAACGCTCCAACTTCACTTCATCATTAATGCATTTGGCTCTTCTTCATTAATGCATTTCAAGAAGTCTTCATCCCCATCTTCATTAAAAATTTGGATCTCCCTAATCCATGCCATTAATCAAGCTTTTTTTCACTTAATTGCACTTAATCTTTACCTACATATATCATTTAAGTCATTAACTTAATCACAACTCATCACACACCATCTCTCAAGCATTTCTCACTCTTCAAGAAGCTCTCAACTCCCCCTGAGCTCCAGCAAAATTGCAGCAAGCAAGGGCAAGCAGAAATCAAGCAAAACACCAATGACTTAAGTCGGAATCATGGTATTTTCCATCCCGGCTTAAATCCAAACTTTACCAAACTTCATATCCCACATGTTTTCGACCTCCTCTATCCATTTACGGGCTTATATTTTAAGTTTGAAACCTCCAACCCATCGGAACAGCCACCACAGAACCGAACAGGATTTTTGGTCCTTCTCGGGTCAAAAATACCCACTCGGGTTAAAAAGCCTTTCCGGACCTATTTGAGCTACCAAAACCCATCAAACACCTCCCCACACAATCCTAGGGTGTTAAAGGGTTGAGAAATCTAAGAAAAAAACTGTCGATTTTAGCCCAGCACGAAAAATTCGCCGACTGCCTAGTTGGGTCGAATTTTTTTACTGTTCTTGCGATTTTCTTGCATATCGGGTCGATCCGAGACCCTTTTTAACAAAAATCCACCATCGTCACCTCTAGGGGCCAGTTAGGAGTCGGAAGCCACTGACCTTGCATCAAAATTCCATCGGGAGACACCGTGGTGATGTCTGACCCGAAAACTGCTCAGTCGGGTTTGTTTTCTAGACGTATTCTGTTTTTCTAGATCTTTGCAGGGCTATACGGGTCAACCCGACAGGTCTGGAACCAAACGACCACTGCAGCCACCTCCGGGGTTCAGTTATGAGTCAGGAACAGCTAGCCTTGCTTCAAAATTCCATCGGGAGACACCGTGGTGATGTCCGACCCGAAACCTGCCCAGTCGGGTCTGTTTTTCAGACGTACTCTGTTTTTCCGTGATCTTTGTAGGGCTACATGGGTCAACCCGACAGATCTAGAATCAAACGACCACCACGGCCACCTCCGGGGGTTTCTTAGGAGTTGGGAGCCACTGCCCTTGCATCAAAATTTCATTGGGAGCCACCGTGGTGGCATCCGACCCGAAAACTGCCCAGTCGAGTCAAGACAGCTTCTAGTCGGGTCTGTTCAATGAAAAACAGCCCAAAATCGACCCATCAAAGGTCCAACCCGAATTTTTACAGTCCCATCCCACATCTCGAGACTAGGTATGATCATTCCCGACTTAGAGGAGCTATGAGTTTTGCATTTTTGTTGTGTTTATGGGGGTTATAAGGGGTTTTATGCATGTTTCACATCCAAGTTTTAATCTTTATGCAATTTCCATGTTATATCATGCATGTTTATCATCGTTTAATATGCTAGCATTTCGGGAAATATTTAAATCGAAGTCGAGGAAACCATATCGACCCCGAAAAGCCGAGATACCTCTCGGATTAACCTCTTGGAGAAGTAAAATCTTGACCTTTTCGAGTCATGACCGTTTTCCTTGCCTCGATTTGAATTGTCTCCCGAATTTTTATGCTTTCCCACATCCATGGAGCCGGTATTGTTTTATCGAATCCATAAATAACATGTTTGTGCATGTTTGTATGCTTGAATGCGTTTTTCAAACTCATAGCAATACCGGCTTTGTTAAATACGTGTTATTTACCGTGTTTCACGTTTGAGCATGCGAGAAATAGTCGAAATAGGGTTAAAGAGACCGCCGGAAACCCGAAACGGGTCAAGGAAACCCACGGCTATTCCCAAGAGGAAAGAGCCGAGAGATCTTTGACCTTATTCGGGTCAAGAACGGTCTCTTTACCTCGATGAAATTCATTTCTCGGATTTTGTGTAAATTGCAAATATCAATATCATCGCAAATCCCGCATTAAAATGTCTTTAAAACATTGTTTTTAAAGCAAAAATGCATGAATTCATGTATCGATGACTCTTTCGGGGCCATTTGGGTTTCGAGGGTATTTTGATCATTTTGACCAAATTATCCTCGACCTTCCTGGACCTGCCTTGGTCGTCGTGTCATGAATTGTTTTCATTAAATTAAGTTTTTCGGGTATTCAGACTCCATTCAGTGGATCAATTCATAATATGTCTGATTGTTTGTAACCCGCACATTTATCGCATTCGACATTTAATTTTATGTTGTAATCCACAAACGGGTGAATCAGGACGCTTACATGATTAAACCCACTTCATACTGACAAATATTGCATGAATTGACAATTAATTGATAACCCGCATCGATGAGTTGTCAAATGACATTAATGCCCTTTTCAAAAACTTGTCCATTTCAAAACCCGAAATGCGTAGTCCAATGTAGCATGTACGTCTAGAAAGGACTTGTATGTCTCAACTTGAGTTTTCACCTGATTTCAAGTAACTCAAGTCAGGATACATAAGATCTTTCTAGATCACTTCCGGTTAGATCGATCGGTTCTTTGACTTTTTCGGGGTTCTTGCATAACCCTGGATGATCTAGGGAATTGGTCGACACTGGCTACAGGCTGAGGTGGCCCGCACTGCGATGTTTCCCTTTTCTGAAAACAATTTTCAAATAAAGGGTATAATCGTTTTTTTACAATTCAGCGACAGCCCTAGGGCTAGCTTGACAGAAACACTACGGTATCAGGATAAGAATAGGCTACCTGTTCAGGTGCAGGTTCATCTGCAAAGTCTTTTTTTATCCACTGATGAGTTTCTATCATCCTATCATAGACTCGGGTAACTAGAACGATTATCTCTGTCACAAAACATGCAAAATGCTGATTAACCTTTCACTCGAACAAACCAAACACTAGATAATGGTTAGGTGGAACTCTAGGTTCCAAATCTAGAGTCAAAACACGAGTTTGGCTAATTCAGTGGTGATTCAGTGTCACAATACAGAACAACTGTAAAAGTAATCTACACACACGAGATTTGACTCTATTTGTCAAGTTCTCAAAGCAAAGCTAAATGCAAAACGTTTTGCACGGTTGCTTGTTTAGCATATGGCATTTGCTTGCAAAATACCCCTGGATTAATAACTTGTTAATCCATGTAAACTCGGCAATAACAAACACATTGTCTGTAATATGCATGTTGTTTGTTACTTTTCTGCTATTGCTTGTCCATGTGAATCAAGCTCGACTCATAGGACGCATTGCACTTAGGGTTTAACGCCCTAACCATTAGTCATAGGGTCCAACGCCCCATTCACTGAGAGCGCTTGAATTTTAGTTTTTCGGTGTTTTCCTAAACTCACTGTGAGTCGGAGCGGAATAATAATCGAAAGCGAATCGACTGGGATTCAATCATTTGTAATTTGTATTTTATTGTTGTTTTGAGAGCATTGTAAGGATTTTACTTTGTACATTCATTTTGTAAGAATCCTTGTTGGTGAGCGAACGGTCCGAGAGTAGAACTAATTGAATTGGTCCAATGTTTGCCTAGACAAGAGTAAACCCAAGATATCACGGTTCCAGTTCATGCAGGAATTCAACCATCACGGTTTGACGAACTGTAACGCAAGATAGTGAACTGATTCCCCGACATGCGAGCTTACTTCTTTCTCGGTTACTCAACCGACATCGTTTGGTTCACCGAATTTTCGGTGTCAAAACGTGCAAGCCGAGCACAGCCTAATTCACGCGGTAAATGAAATAAAACTTGCAAGCCTAGCAAACTAGAGTATTGAAAAGGGGTGCGGGATATAGGCCTGCACGTAACGTGAACCCCCGAACACGGACTTTCCGGTTCCGCACAGACCAATGCCTTAGCAAAACTAGGTGTTCCATACCCCTAAACCCGAGTAACTAATCGGCCCTCGACTTTCGGGTCGTAAAAATGATAAGTGGCGACTCCTTCTCACGCATGTCCGTCACGCGTCTCCGGGAAGGTGAACACTCCCAAGCTGCGCAATTTTAAAAGAGCGCATGCGGGTCCCGATGAGAGTCCACATTCGGGTTCGTACAGTATTGTATATTGTAATCAAACGGTTAAAATTGCTCTCTAATGTTTGTGTTAGTGATGAGGAATATTCTTGTTGCATCTTCTTGTGACGCCATGTTACCAAATAAGCTCACGATCATTGCTATCTGATTGAGTTTTTAATTCACTATCATTTGCGTTTGATTTTTTTTATATCTTAATTGTTGAATAATTCTTCTAAAATCTGCCAATCTGAAGTAATCTAAATATTGAGTCAATATATCCTCAAATATGTTAAACCAATGATAAGAATTGAATACATCCAGCCAAAAAAAGAATGATAAGAATAAGTACAAAAATACTGTACCTTTGTATTTTTGGCTTTGAGTGGCCACAATACGCATATAAAATGAATCAAAATGTAGTCAAGTTGTCAAATGATTACTCAAAAAAGCGTATTATATGGTTAACCAATTAGATTTGCTATATAATACACCAATTGGTAATATATAAAATTGAGGGTTAATTACCCAAACACGACTTTTGCACTTTTTCCTAAATATAACACGACCTTTAAAAAATAATACAGAAATACACGACTTTTGCATTTTTATTAAATATAGTACGATATTTTGAGAGTAACACAAAAATGCACAACCTTTATCTTTTTTTCCTTAAATATAACACGATTTTTAAAAAATAGCATATAAAAACACGATCTTCAAGTTTAGTTGCAATTCTAGTACGACGTCAATTATTTGTCAGATGTAATAGTAACAAGAGGAAAGGATTGAAATTGTTATACCACGATTACACACTTATTTAAAGTTGAAATTGTTATATCGTTCTTTCTAATTCGGGATTTTATATCAATATCAATAGGAAGAAAATAATACCAAACGATGGAAGGACTAGTTTAGTATACTGGCTCATCTAACTAATTTTAAGTTATCCTCAGCTTATTTTAAGAAAATTCTCAAAGTTTCTAGCAAATTTTGTTCATCTTTAGTGCCTATTGAGCTAATGGATATCGACCAATCACTTGGTCAAAAGTTGTGTATGTATATGACTATACAATAAATGCGTATTCCACCATATATCGCTCTTTACTCAAACCTCTCCCATTCTCACACCTGTCATCCACTTAATTCTCTATAGTAAACCCTACCATTTTTATTTTTATTTTGGTCTCTCTCTTTTTGAGCTCTTTTGCCCCGGTAGATTACCGAAAAAAAAAACCCTACCATTCTTCAAACCAGAAAAGGCAACCACTAAATATAATATAATGTGTATATCATAATATAATAAATAGGAATTCGGGGTACCTTCTCCTTCTGTAAATCTAATTATAATACCCTAACATTCTTCTCAAAAAGCTACTATATATTATTTATAAGTTATTGTTTTGCCTTTATTAAGTATTTAGAAATGACGATTTTTTTTACATATATACGACAAAAATATCACTCAACTATGTGGATTTTGAAAGTTGTGAAAATAAAAGTTGTGAATTCTTTTTACTTTTTTAGGTAATCAATAAAATGTAGTGAGTATTCCGTGAATAAGATAATATAAACGGACTGATGACAAATTGAAAATTACTTAATATGGAATTTACTAAAAAAAATCATAAAAAATAATAAAAATGGAATTTAGGGTTTCCATATTAGCTTATATGGTTCTGCGTTTCATCTTTTATAGCTTTTATTAAAATATACGAGAAATCGTTCCATGATACTACCTCACTAAGTTGAAACAGCATGTAAATTAGTATGTGAATATAGGACCATGTTTTCGATAATGAAAGATTTTTTTGTTACTTATTTAGCACCACATCATATAGCAATATGAACATTCTTTAAGATTTTATCGGAATTAACTTACACATTTCAATCTCCTGCACAACCAAACGAACAGCCGACACCTTCCATATTTACTTACAACTATGAAAATTAAGGCTCGGGGTTCACAACGCAACGTGAATGGGCTGATAAAAGCAAAATGAAGCTAGAAAATTTCTTTTCTTACCATACAATGAAACCAAGAAAAATGCTAAGCGTCATATACTACTGGTATTAATCGTTATTGACCTTTTATATGTTTTAAATGTTGTATTACTGTTTCCGTCCTTTTTTTGCGCAAAGCGAAAATCAAGGCACGCCATAAAGGGGCTGATAAAAGAAGTCAGCTAAAATACATAATTAACAAATTAAACTGGTTGAATAAGAATCATATACGGCTGTTCATCGTTTTCCATGATGATATTTTGTTAATCGTTGTATTACTGTATGTTGTCCCACGCAGAAAAATTTAAAAAGAAACTGTAAGCTTATATGAAACTTGGATCCAGCAACCAACCTATCGACTTAAACTTTTGGATTGTAGACGGCTTAAGTCCGCACAGGCCTAAGTGAAAATTTTACAATTTCTGTCCTTTTTTAATTTTTTTTGGGCAAGCTACTGTTTATTACTTTTGCTTCAATTGTTTTATATTTTTTGAAAACGAAAACTTAGAAGCTCGAGAAATTACAAACTTATCCAAACATTAATTTAGATTAATTTGAATGACAACGTCTGTGAAACGTGGGATCAAACTATTACTATAATAGATTACCGAGTATCCGAAGAATCGAGCACATGACCTGGTTTGTTAAAATAAGGTGTGAATTGATCCGTCCAACACATGTATTCAAGTCATTTTCAAAGGCGAGGAACTTACGAGAGGAAAAAGAAAAAGGCAAAAAAGGTTGAGGGGCAAAAAGAAGGTGTAGATGTCAATTTAACATGGTTGATTAGGTGGTTGAATGCCGCGGTCTCATTTGGTACAAGTCTCAAGTTTTAGTCATGGCAAACTAATACAGGAAGATACTTTCTATTATGTCACTTGCATCGCATATGTAATCAAACTCACCTTCTCGTGTTTTTGTAAGGGTTAGTGTGAGAAAATTTGAATGCCCGCATTTAAAAAAAAAACAAAGGAAAGAAGATGTTGATTTTCATCTTGTTATATATAATATATATTTGTTTATCCCTTAATATCTTTGGTGTGTGGGATCCTCTTAGTGATAGGGATTATTTGTACATGAAAAATGATATTTCTATAACCGGAATGCCAAAGTTTATTGGGATGGAGACGAAAGGCTAAGACAAACCGCCATTTAATAATTTGTGGTTTCAAAAATTTGTGTAAACTATATTTCCTGATACACTCCATGATTCTCCTTTTAGATGGTGTAGTCAACATTATACGCGAGTCGTACTTCACAATAAATTCCTTCACCATCTTCGTAGATACCTTAGACTAGTGACAACAAAGTCGACCTACTTACATGTAGGGATGAAGAGACTTATCCGTAGGGATGAATGGCTTCTATCACATAAAATTTTTATTTTGGTGTAGTCACTTTTAAAAATGTTTTAGATTCTCCAAGTAATGGAACAATAATAAGTAACTGGTTAACCGACGATTTCAAAATTAATTGCATGAACATAGAATAAGGATTATATTTATAATTTTTGAAGTTGATAAGTATAGTACAAGAAAATATAAAGTTACGTAAAAAGAGTTCATGTAGTCTTATGATGAAAATTGAATTTGGAATGTTTTGTTTTCCGGTGGAGAGTATATGCTATTGCATTGCGTCTCCTACTACACTGCGTTTCCTTACTCTTATATTTGTAAAAGTAAATCTCCAAGAAGTTCTATTCATTTATTTATTTTTTGATAGTTGGATAATTTATCGGATTTTGCTTTTCCTTTTTTCTTCTGTCGCGAAAGATTATAAATTGAGAAAATAACTTTAAGGGATTTGATCTAATAGCAATGAGGAGTTTCGATATTCATCTCATCCTTAGATTTGAAATCCCTTGAAACCATTTGGTATGACTTGTCATGTTTATCCGTCCCGAGTGAGGTGCATATATGACTAATCTGATGTGGCCCGGACACGGGAGTCATTAAAAAAAAAATGAAAAGGCGTCGAGAAAAGGGATGGGAGAGGGAGCACGGAACAACTGTACACCGTGGGGAGTGAATGGCAAAAGATAAGAAAAAGAAAAAACAACTCTCTCTTCAGAATCGGAGGGCATAAAGGTCAATTAACCCCCTCCACGAGGAAAAAGAAAAATGATTTTGGCTATAAAATTGCATCCGAAGCATAATCCCTCTTCAGAAAAAACAACTCTCTCTCCCTCTCTCTCCCTCTCTCTCTCTCTCTCAACTTCTTTGCTCTGTTTCTGTTCTGTTCTTACATGCCATGAAACATTTGGCATAAAAAAAACCTTCCATCTCTCTTGTCTGAAACTGCCTCTGAGTGTGTGTGTGTGTGTGTAAGTGTAAGGAAGAGGAAGACAGATAAGGAAAGAGACACGAGCAGCACAAAAGCCGGTGAGCCAGCAACGCTGTTCGCTGCACCTCGACGATATCGAGGAGAGCAACCCCCTCACTCCACAGACCCAGACAAAACTCTGAGTCTCCAAGATAGAGAGAGAGAGAGAGAGAGAGAGAGAGAGAGAGAGAGCGATTTCTGTGTCGTTCACTGCCACTCTGTCACCATTGCTGACCGCAGCACTGGCAGCAGAGCCCTTTCTCCCCCCGCAACCTCTTCCTCTTCTTCTTCTCGCTCTCCCCGCCATCTATATAACGAAGATTCATTACCTGGGTCGTTCTGCCCCTCTGACCCGGCCTCCCGCATTCGGAGCTTTCGTCTGTTCAGCCAGGTTCTGTCCCTTCCCCGAGCTAGTCTCTTCGAATTGTGCGAATTTGGAGCTGGGCTTGATTGCAAAATTTGATCTTTTTGATTGTGCCTTTTTTCTCCATATGGCTGCGGCGACTTCAATGATTTCAATTTGTCTTTTCACGGGTCGTCTCCTTATCCCCCCTCTCTTTCACTGTGTCTCTCTGTGGTAAAAGCTGACCTTTTCTGATGCTTTGAATTGGGCTTTCATGACTTTTAAAGATCATGATGAGAATTACCTTTTCTCCAGAAGTATATTATTGGAAACATTGATTTCATTCGATAAATCTTATGTTCTCTGTTTCCCCCCCTCTCTCTCTCTCAATATGTATCTCCATTCGTGTGTACCGTACGCCCACCCCCTCTTCTCTTTGGTCCAATTTCATATAAACTTTTGACTTTGAATTTAAGCAAACTCAGAGCAAAAGCTCAATGGGTGATTAAAATCTTTGACTGGTTTTCCCCTTGGAATCCATTTCCGCTGTCTACCCTTTGTGGGGAACTTCACCGCTAACTGCTGCCTTCAGCTTTCAGATTTAGTGAGTGTTGCATAAATAATTAGAGATTTGTTGATGCTCGTCTGCCGAGAAAAAAAGCAGACGAAGAAATGGGGAAGAAAGAAGCAATTTGCTTTGTTTAATGGACTTTTGTCATTGTCAGTCGCGCAAGTCAACCCTGCCAGCTTTTTGCTGAGCTTGCAGCCATTTCAGTGGCATTGTGGGCGAGGGTATTTGCATCTATGGCTTCTGGAACCCGCTCCGGACGATGAGCGCGGAATTTGTCTCGATTGGTTGTAACTTTCTTTTCTCGTTGATTACAGTACAGTTGACGAAGATGCTGGAGAAGATGTTCGACATAAACCTCGACAGAGTGATAGAAGAATTCGAGGAGATGACGAGGGACGCGGAGGCCGTCCAGAAAGAGACTCTGAGGAGAATTCTGGAAGAGAGTGGCAATGCAGAGTACCTGCTGAGTCTTGGTCTTGACGGCAGAACGGACCTCGAGAGCTTCAAGGCTCACGTTCCCATTGTCACCCACGGGGATATAGAGCATTACGTCCAAAGGATTGCCGACGGTGATTCTTCTCCCATTCTCACAGGAAAGCCCATAACAATTATATCACTAAGGTAACATATAATATGCTTATCGGCTGTTAGCTGTATTGTTCTTGAGACTGTCATTAAGTTGAGAAAATTGTGGCTTTATTAACGAATTCGATAATATTTGCAGCTCGGGGACCACTCAAGGAAAGCCGAAATATGTGCCATTTAATGATGAACTGGTTGACTCGACTATGCAGATATATCGGACCTCGTTTGCCTTCAGAAACAGGTAACTTTAATGGCACTTATTGTTGCTCCTTAGGTCATGGTCTTTTAGCAATTCCAGAATGTAAATATAGAACAGCATTGGGGAATTTTCGGAATTTTTGTTACTGTGTAATTTGGTTTTACTTAGATACATGTATTTAGTTTCCTTGAAATTATGGCTGGTGATAAGACAAGAGTTACCTCTCGTCCACCCCGCAGGGAGTACCCGATCGGGTGTGGGAAGGCCTTGCAATTCGTGTACAGTAGCAAACAGTTCAAGACAAAGGGCGGTCTAAATGCTGGAACTGCCACAACCAATGTGTTCCGAAGTTCTCAGTACAAAAGCACGATGACGGCGATTCAGTCCCAGTGCTGTAGCCCCGATGAGGTTATATTCGGTCCTGACTTTCACCAGTCTCTCTACTGCCACCTCTTGTGTGGCCTCCTATTCCGGGATGAAGTCCAGTTCGTGTCCTCCACATTCGCCCACAGCATTGTCCACGCGTTCCGGACATTTGAATCTGTCTGGGAAGAGCTCTGTGGTGATATCCGGACAGGGGTCCTCAGTGGTCGGATCACTGCTCCTTCCATTCGAGCTGCTATGTCGAAACTCCTCAAACCGGATCCTTTACTGGCTGATCTGATACATGAAAAATGCTCTGGTTTGACTAATTGGTATGGACTCATACCTACACTCTTCCCGAATGCCAAGTATGTCTATGGGATAATGACTGGATCCATGGAACCTTACTTGGGGAAACTGAGACTTTATGCTGGGGGTTTACCCCTGCTAAGTGCTGATTATGGATCATCCGAAGGATGGATCGGAGCTAATGTTAACCCAAATCTTCCTCCTGAGCAAGTCACTTTCGCAGTGCTTCCAAACATTGGGTATTTCGAGTTCATCCCGTTAAGTGAGCGCGGTGGGGCTGTGGAGCCCAGTCCAGTGGGTTTGACCGAAGTGAAGGTTGGAGAAGAGTATGAAATCCTTGTCACCAATTTTGCAGGTATCGAATTTATTCAAAATCTGAAATTCATTCTGTTTGGCAGTTTGCTTCCAAGCTATGATATTTCTAGCATGAGAAACATATATATCTTCTGGTATAATCTGAAAGTATGAGCAGTATAAAGAAGTTGCCCAATGGATCTATTCAAGAATTGACATGTTCATGAGACATGAATGGTCTAAATCACACATCTGAATTTTCGACACGCTTACTGCTTTTAAATTGCGGCAATTGGCACGTTTATGTTCGCCCAATTCTTCGGACCTCACTTTCTGATTGAGTCTTGTGGTCCATTTCTGTCATCATCGTTGGGAGAAAGTATACCTGGTGACCACTTCTTATCCTTGGAAAAATAGAAAGCGTGTGTTTGTTTGTTTCTGTCTCCGGCTCTAATTTCGGTTTGAGTCACATTGCGAATTTCTTTCACTGTTGGAAGTTCGTTTTAAGATTTTTTTAACACCCAACTCTGTTCACAGGACTCTACCGATATAGGCTCGGAGATGTGGTAAAAGTTGCAGGCTTCCACAACTCCACGCCGGAGCTTCGTTTCATCTGCAGGAGAAATCTCCTGCTCACGATCAACATCGACAAGAACACTGAGAAGGACCTGCAGTTATCGGTCGAATCAGCAGCTAAGCTATTAGCTGAGGAGAAGCTAGAGGTGGTCGACTTCACAAGCCACGTTGACCTGTCTACTGATCCAGGCCACTATGTTGTATTCTGGGAAATCAATGGGGAAGCAAGGGAGGAAGTCCTAAATGAGTGCTGCAATGTCCTGGACAGATCATTCGTCGATGCAGGCTATTTGAGCTCGCGCAAGGTGAATGCAATCGGGGCCCTGGAGCTCCGGGTTGTGAGGAGAGGGACATTCCAGCAGATTCTAGACCATTACTTGGGACTAGGAGCTGCCGTCAGTCAGTTCAAGACCCCGAGATGCGTGGGGCCTGCGAATGATGCTGTCTTGCGGATTCTATGTAGGAATGTTGTCAAGAGTTACTTCAGCTCTGCATTTTAGTCGACATTGCCGGGTTTGATTCATTCCTTGCTGGTCCATAAATAATTCAATATGGATGTGCTTCTCCAAAAGTAAATGGCGGCAATTAAGTTCATAAGTTATTTTGTTGGTCTAAATGCTTTTAATGATATGAACTCAAAGAACCATAACAAACCGATGGAGCATACCTGCCACTGCAAGGCCATTTCTTTAATAAAAGTAAGAAACCAAAAAAAGATACTTATACAGCTATATAGGTTTAGTCCATGCATCTGATGTGAGTTCGACAGTATTAGGCTGTGTTTAGTTGCCGGGATGAGATGGGATATTCCATCGGGGTAGGACGGGGTTGAAATCTTATGGGAGTTTGATATCGTAAATTTGTGTTTATAACCTTATACAGGATGTATAAGTGGGATATGAAATTAAAATGACGAATTTGTGCCGATTTTTCTATTATGTTTCTTAATTTCTTAATATATATATTTATTAACTAAAGAAAAAGCAAATCCATGAAGAGCGTAGGAAAAGGAAGGTGGGGATGGATGCCGGTCACAAACCCTCCGATTGAGCTCGTCGACGGCATCTGGTATCGCTGGCGGCTCCGATCAGGGGAACTGTGGCTGGTGCCAAGCCCCCAATCCCCCAAATCCCAGAATGTCCCTGCTCTAGAGAGACTACAAGAAAATGATCAATTTTCAACGAAACTATGCATCAGAATGGTGTCGAAATTCCATTAGGAATCGCCTTGTCGATGCAATGCTCTGTCAATGGATTGGAAACTGTTTTGATGGGTTTCCAACGGATGCCGATGCAATGCTCTATCGGTCTGTCAAGAATCCGTCTAAATCTATATAAAATTGAGCCAAATTCTCACGGCGCCACATCATAAAAAATAAGAAACGGGCTCTCTTACTTTGTCACATCATTACTTATATGTATTAAGAAAATTTTTTATCATTGATTATGCAAATAATATATAAATATTATTTGCATATAGCCCAACAGAATATATACTAAACACATTAGCTGTCATTCATGAAATTCTTTATATTGTAGCAATCAAATTACTGTTCATATATATTGTAGCAAAATATAGAGTTGAAAACCAATATTAATGAGAGTTTATAATATTTATAGAGTTTCCCTTACATTATGGGCAAATATATTCTTATAATATTAATCACAATCAAATTTCCATTTCTATAATATCAATATATATATAACAAATGATGCGCCCGTCTCTCCCGCCGCCGCCTCATCAAAATTAAAATCACATTCGCTCGTGTTGCCACATCATCGAAATTCTAAGCCTTCTCATGTTGACACATAGCACCTTCTATTTTGCAATTTTTTAAGAATGTTCATTTACATTATTTCAATATATAATTTCCTATTAAGGTAGAGCTTTCTACTATTAATATATGTGATATAGTTTTTACGCACGATATCTGAAATATATACCAATTGTTTATATCAAGATAGAGCTTTTGCGGTCAATATTGGTCTAGTCAAATTTCGTTTGGTACAATGAATATATAGTGGAATCTTTACACACGATATCTTAAATATATCAAAAATTCATATTAAGAAAGTTTTGAACAATGAATATTAAGATAGAGCTTTTGCTGTCAATATTGGTTTAGTGAAATTTCATTTGCTACAATGAATATATAGTGGAATTTATACAAAAACATATACATATAGAAACATATAAAATATAAAAAATATATATATATAAACATATATATAACAATGTACATGATATATTATATATACATGACTTCAAGTATATATATGGTTAAGGAAATATATGTATATGTGTATAAACTTACTCAAATATATATTATAAATGTTAGGAACATCGAATTCTTTTTTTATAAATATTGAAATATTTCTTTATGTTTTTTTTTATGAATATAGTATATATGGCTAATAGATATATCATGTAAAGAAAAGTGATGTTTTCCTCAGTCAGCAACTTCCTAACTTTCTATTTTCATTCTATAATAAAATTAGAGTCCATCTATATATTCTACATAAATCTTCTAGAGTAAAGGGTTGTTCTGCAAAACTGTAAGTTTTTTCTTTATCTTCTCTCTTTGTTATATTTCAATTTTACGTAAGACTTCACATTATTTATTTATTTACATCATAGCAAATTCTTAGGTGTTATTTTTCATTCAATCATCTATAGCTGTAAGTATTTTCTCTATCTTCTTTGTTCGTTATTTTTAATTTCACGTGAGAATTATATTTTTATCGATTATTTATAAGTTATAATATAGTAGATTTTGGGGTGCTATAGTAGTTTACCACATGTGAAGAGAATTAGAATCTAAAATAATACATGAACAATTAGAATAAGATTACATGATCATATTATACTATAAACGCAAGAAATAACGAATTCAAAAAATGTTGACAAGATCAGTACGTTTGTAGGATTCTTTCTTAATTTTTTTTAAAATTTTCATGATAAAGTTCACAATATAGAACATAATTTAAGAACTTTTTCTTGATAGGTGATAGTTCATCTAATCTTCGGAGTTTCAGAAATTATTTTATTCAAAATTTCATATTAATTATTTTCTTCAATATGTTTGTTGGATTCATTATTAATTTTTTTAACAATTTACCAACTTTTTCTTGATAGGTGATGATCCATCTAATCTTTGGAGTTTCAAAAATTATTTTATTCAAAAATCAATATTAATTATTTTCTATATTTTTGGAGAAAATTTTACCTTTTATATTATTGTCATATATATATATATATATACACATAGATATACACTTCAACTTTGTGATCCAAAAAATATTATAAGTTTTTTCCTCCTCAAAATTTCTTTGTTGTAATATAGATAGATAATATAGATTATAAATTAAACTCTTAATTTATAATTATAATATAGTTTTTTTGGATATTATCTTTTTTCTTAAATTTCTTAAGATAACAAAGCAGACATATGTTAGTATATGCAAATTTTCAATATACACTATCCGATAAATACGTCAATAAATGTAATTCATTGACCTTTTATGATTTTATGTTTTGTAATATACATTGTAAATTAAACTTTCCTAAATTGTAATTATAATATAGCTTTTTAGGGATATTATCTTTTTTTCCTAAAAATTTTTTATGCTAACAAAGTAGAGATATGTTAATATATGCAAATTTTCAGTATATACTATTCGATAAATACATTAACTAACAAAGTAGAGATATTTTCTAATTTATGTTTATGTTTAGGGGTTTTTACGCCAAATGACTCATGGTTTATGCGTTTTGTTAAATCTATTCTATACTTTTTTTTGTCAAATATATCTCATGGTTTACATTTTGCTCGAAATCTATCCCGTCGTTTTTGTTGTCCGTTAATGAAACGTTAGTAGGCTCCATATCTATCCCATGGTTTCAATTTTGTCCCAAATCTATCATATGATTTTAATTATTTCATTAAAACTATTCCATGATTTTAATTTTTTCTCAAATCTATTTCGGATAAAAAGAGTTACTGTAGCAAAACCGTTAGACATTGACGGAGATATAACAGCAGGATAGATTTGAAGCAAAATGTAAATCATGTGATATAGCTGACAAAAAAAACATGGGATAGATTTGACAAAATACATAAACCATGGGCCATTTGGGGTAAAAACCCCTTATGTTTATAATAGTCAGCAAAAAAATGTCTATACATATCACTAAATCGAAATTAGTAATTTTGTAAACAAGAATAAATTTACTTTTTCAAATATAATTATCTTAAATAATTATTTCTCTAACTACTTCAATTTCCTAGAGTAATTATCTTTTTTTTTTTAACAAAACAATTGTTTGAACTTATTTATTTATTAGCCACCCAGCATTGAATCAAAATTGACAATTCCATTGATAAGTTTTATTTATGATAATTATCGCGAAGGAAATCAGTAATTTTCCTCGACTATGTACCAAATAATTCTCTTTTCCTGTTATTTGCTTTTCTAAAATAATTATTTAAGATTGTGCGGCTTACTATATTTGGAAATCCTACACATTTGTTTTTTCACTTAAAATTATTTTTCCATTTTTGAAAATCCGGCACATTATTTTACTTTTTTGAGATATTAATCTTAAATTGTGTGATCGACTTAGGATATAAAAATCCTACTTAGCATATCAAAACCCCGATTATTTATGAAAGGTCGGCGATCCTTCAATAAACTCATTTACTTTTCAAGTGAAATAACTTCTTAATTCATAATTTTTTTGAAAAATATGTAATGTATTTAATTTTAGATATTACGCAATGTGCGGATTGTCCCCTAGTTATGCAATAAAATATATATTATTACATATAGCCCAACAGAATATATACTATACACATTAGCTGCTATTCAGGAAATTTTTTATATTGTAACAATTGAATTGTCGTTCATGTATATTGCAGCAAAATATAGAGTTAGAAAATAATATTAACGAGGGTTTATAATATTTATAGAGTTGCCCTTTGCATATGGGCAAATATATTCTTATAATATTAACCACAATCAAATTCCCATTTATATAATATTGTTTGTTTATATTGCCGTTTGTATATACTTGCAACACGAATTGAACAAAGAGAGGCAATCAAAGGGAAATTTTACTTTTTGCGAAAGACAAGGCCTTGGGTGGTCAACCACTTACGATGCCACGCCATTGTTAACAATAAGGAAATTTTTATATATTCATTAAGGAGTATAATTAGGCAAATTGGAGTACATGATGCAATATATTTCCAAATAGGGGTATATTAGTGGAATTCGGGAAAGTATAATATGCATCGGAATATATTTCTAATAGGACCATATTAGTGGAATATAGTTTAATATGAGCATTTAGAATATATAGTGAAATATAGCCGATCATTTAGACTAAGAAAATTTTATACACAAGTCCAGAAGATTCAGTAGAATATATATGTTATCTATACATCCCCTACTATATAGATTATATAAAACTAAATACAGCCTAATAAAAGCATTGTGATTTGCATGTAGTTTACCATATACTACATCAATGGTTGAAATTAAGGAGAATATCAATGTTATCCCAAGAAGTCACTTATCGGCCACAGCTCGGTGTTGATGGGGTTCCTGAAGATAACGTAAGATTAAGAGAAAACTATCGATTTGGTCCTTGAAAGATCATATTACCATCAATTTGGTCCTTCAAAGATTTTTGCTATCATTATGGTCCTCTAAAGATCATTCCATTGGACAAATTAGTCCTCCGTCAAAAAGATCGTTAGAATCCCTTAACTCCCTCAATAATTTCTAAAAAATTAAAATAAAAAATTCTTTGAGACAGACTCAGGGCCGCTCTCGCCGCCCACATCCTCCAAAGAAGGTCGCCGGAGACAGCTGCCTATCTCCGGTGGCCGACAAGAGCGGGCCCAAGGTTTGCCCCCATGAAACCTAAATGAAACTCTCGAAGACGACTTCTAAAGAGCATCCATACTCCCTCTCAAATGCAACCACAGAGTCCATTGCCTTCGATGCGACGGGTGGGATGGAGACTCATCTAGCAGAGGAGTCGCTTGACCGACCTATACCTGACCCAATCCCTATCATCCTGAGGGAATATAACAGAACGCTACCAGTGACTCACATTCCGAACCTGATCGCTCCAAAAACTAACCCTAGGCCGCCTCGAAGATGATTGAAATAGGCAAGGTGGTGAGTTCCACGTCAAGCTTGGCCCCACGGCGATGGCACCGACGAGCAACAAAGGCTTCTCGACTCGGGAAGAGTCAGAGCTCGAGGGTCTGGAATTAGGCTGTGGCTCGGAGGGGGAGGCAAGGGAATAATCAGAGAGATTGGTGCTAGTGAAGGAGGAGATCGCGAGCTCGAGATCCTAGCCATGTGCTTGTAAGATTTCAATGCAAAGGTCGGGATCTTCGACGGCGGTTACTGCTTGGAAGTAGGCTACCTTATCGCAACATAAACATATCTCTCTCCATCTACGGACACGAAATTGAAAAGGCGATGAACACATAGCTTCCTTCTTCATTCTCTTCTTCTTTTATATTTTTATTTTTTAGAAATTATTTGATGTAGTTAAGGGATTCTAACGTCTTTTTAACGGAGAACTAATTTGTCCAACATAATGATCTTTAGTGGACTATATTGATGGCAAAAATATTTGAAGTACTAAATTAATGGTAATATAATCTTTCGAATACCAAATTGATAGTTTTCTCAAATATTAAACCATTATGTGAAGGTTGTCATTCTAGGATGTGACCCTTTTGGGTGTGTTAAAGATTATTGCCGCCTAATCCTTGTCAGTTACGTTTATCTCGCTACGTCAGTGGCCAACATGTCAGTAGTTGTTGGCAGTTGCGCCTAAGGTACATCAGGAACCTGAGTTGCTAGAAGCACCTTTGGGTCAGGCATGGAGTATGCCTGAGTGACTGGAAGGCCGCTGTCACATATGGTAGTGAACCTCTAGGAGAATGAAGCTAAGAAGACGTCTGATTTGCCAGCTCGTCATACTGCGGCCAAGATTAAATGAGCTTCCTACCTCCCTCGAAGCGAAAAACTGTTCCATTTGCATTCTCACGATCTCCGATATTCAGTTAACGACTGAGGACTAACCTCAGGCTGTCTCCCGTTTCGTTTTTCGAGCCTCGCTTCTTCTTCTTGAAGGCTCTTAATCTGGTCCCTTACAATTCTCAGGGCATCATTCTCTTTGTTGACCCTTTCGTCGGTAAGACCACCACCTTCGATGATTTGAGGTGGCTCTTCAGTCTTACTATTAAGAGGGTCTTCATCCTCGCGGATCTTAATAGACATCTCGGCACGTTTACTTGCAGAGCAGGACAGCACGGGCATATATCACTGCACGGTGGGTCCTACCAGGCGTGCCAGAAATTTGTTTCGTCCAAAATGTTCCGTAAGAGCTCTCCAGCAGACACGCATGGCAGTTCGGTTGTCAGACATACCAAGATACAGTCCCAAGGTCGTGAGAGACAGAACCACCAGCCGTCCTCGCCGGTCTAGTGTGTAGCACCTTGGTCCCTGAGGTCTAAAGGACTAACCGGCGGCTAGGTTTCCTCGGAGATGAGTAGGTTGGGTGCGTGATGATCGGATTAGATGCAGACGATGTCGTGGCCACAAGGGAAAGACCGCTTTGGTTCTCCAATGTGCGCGCGATTGTGAAGCTCGACTCTTAGAAGGAGATGGCCCCGAAGCCGACCTCGTAACTGGCGAGTCACGATACTATGAGGCCCGTGAGCTAGCGGGTTTCGGCTACTGATAGCCGAAGGAATTAAGCTAAGGCCAGAACCTTAGCTTGATAACTAATTCGACCCGAAAGTCCATATTAGCCTTGATCGATGAATCGGTAATTGGTGACCCTGGAAGGTCAATAACGTTGCTCTGGAAAGCAATTTAGTGCATGGAATGTAAAGGTGCGAGAAAAAAGAGATATTGAAAGTGCAAATGGCAATAAGTGAGGATAGAAAAGATAAGTGCGTGTTTGATTGATATGTCGAAGGGGGAACAATAATAGATGGACTTGACTTAAATAGACTGAAGCTAATGTACCACCCAAGACTATAAAAAATGGGAAATAATCTAGTCAAATAAGTAACTAGCTAAACCTAGGACAATGGAAAATATTTTCCATTTATTTAGGTATTTTAGTAGCCTAATAAAGATTAATTAACAAAAGTAAGACATAGCAAATATGGGAGATGTCACCATTATTTCTTCTCCTTTCCCTGGACATCCTATCCTTGCCTTGGATGTTTTCCATGTATGCAATTCCCCATCCTCATTCTCTGCGCAACAATGAGATATCCTATGTGAAGAAATTGTATTTCCAATCTTGGCTCCATGTAACATTCTCTTCCAAACAAAGCTAACGCCCAGGTTCATCTATGTCTCGGAAAAGGAAACAAACCCGCGATTTCCTTCTTTGAGCTGCTGGACTCCTCGTTGATGTTCGGGTCGAGTATTACCACGGATTGGGAGAGGCAGAAGATTGATTACTTGACAGAGCTATCTCTGGCAGTATTATGATACGACGGTGCTGGCGTCCCGATCCTTACCAACAGCGCTGAGGCTCTGGTCCAGTACTACGTCCTATACATATCCACAATCCAAGTCTTCACCAGCACTTCCCCTTTGAACAACATGGGGGGATTAGAGACGGAGTTAACAGAATGCAAGGTGAGAGACAGCTTCAGCAATTCATGGAACGAAGAGGGTGAGAGCGAGAAGCAGTTGATGCTTGACTGAGCTTCTCGGAAGACGGGGGCTCCCGAGACCGATAATCCGTGGCCCTTGAATGATCAATTGGGCCGCCTTTATTTCCAGTATTTTGAGAGATAAGCTTCCTTATGTTAGAGTTCCTTTAATCAACAAGATCGACTAGCTTTATAAAACACATCGGAGATGGGAAAATAATATTCTTCGTGTATTCATTCAATCAAATTGTACAGATGGTGAATATAATCAAGGGGAAATATACAGTAAGATACGTAATGCTAATGAAAGAAGAGAGACGAAAGTTCTGGAAGCTGCAAAAATATTGAAGATGCAAAACATGGAACAATTTCCTAAAACAAAAAAGAGGTAAGCTTGTTTCTTTCTATGTCCATTTTTTGTCTGTTTATATATAATTACTTGGATATTTTTATTTAATTATTAAATATTTATAGTATTTCATTATTGGTGAGTTTAGACATCTGTATAAGGAGAAACGTGTTGGAAAATAATGGCATTGGTGAATGAGAAATTGTTTCTCATTAATAAAATGAATATATTGAATGGTGGTTTGTTATAAATTGAAAGGGTGCAAGGAATTGAAAAGACACCATTAATTATTATGAATTGAAAGGGTGCAAGGAATTGAAAAGACACCATCAATTGTTAAGAATTGAAATGGTGTAAGGGATTGAAAGGACATCATCAATTGTTATGAATTGAACGGGTGCAAGGAATTGAAAGGACACCATCAATTCTATAGCATGTATTCATTGATCGATTGACTATAATAAATTTTTTTAAAAAATTCCCCCCTTTTCTGAGAATCGAAGAGAATTGCATAGTTAAGTGAGAGTGTTCAACTTCATCTTTCTGGTTCGCTGGGGTGCGGATAGCTCGTGCTGCTAGCTGCATTCGATACCGTTTTATCCTGGGAAACAGATGCCCACGTGACCTCGAGCACGCCCTGAGGGGACAAATCTGTTTCAAGGGGTTTGTGTGAAACACATGACTCGGCTTTCTCGTATCTTCCGATCTTCTGGTTTCATCTTTGTATCGGTTTGAATTTCCAAGTTCTTATACTAGCGATATTCATTTAATTTTATAGCATTTTATTTATCCAACTTGCGATTCGAATTGTCGTTCAATTTTGTTACTTATTACTGATAAACTTTATCCTACATTCTTGAAACAAATCTTTACTATTTTGAATGATTCGAATGGCGTCGGGAAACGAAAGGGATGCGACCAATGGAAGCCAGACTACTGGCTCCAACCCTGCTCCTATGTTGCCTAACCATTTAATTAGCCAAAACGTGGTTGCTCCCTCGATGGCTCCTGTGAACCATGTCGAGAAGCCCGAGAAGTTCAATGGGTTGAACTTTAAGAAGTGGCAGTAAAAGATGCTATTCTACCTCACAACTCCAAACCTTGCAAAGTTCTTGACTAAAAATGCTTTGCACCCCATTTTGGTTCACCCTAGCAAAAGAAGGGCAAAATCGTCATTTTTCACTATTGGAGGGAAGTATTTTGATTAATTGCCGAAGCATTCACGATTTCTAAACGAGGGGCATTTTTAATTTAATTTGACATTTTTTTAGGAAAAATGCTCTACGGGACGTTTCGAGCCTTACGCGCGTCAAATTCAAATTCTTAAATCTGTTTTAAAAAAAAATCTCTCGCGATCAGATCGGCATCAGACCGGTCTGATGCGGGTCAGAACTTTCTGACCCTTTCGTTTTCGCCCTTGTTCTTTCTATCTTTCCACTTCGCCCCCTTTTCTCTTCATCTTCTTCCTTTCCACCCCCCGCTTTCTTTTCTTCTCTTCTCTTCTCCCCCCTCTTCTTCTTCTCTTCTTTCACTGACGTCCCTCTGCCACCTCTGACACGCCGCGGTTGCCCACTCACCGCGATCACCTACTACAGCTGACACGCTCGTCCACCACGGCACCGCTCGCTTCCCTGACACGCTCCCTTGACCGCTATCTCTCCCTCACGATCCCGCTCTCACTCTCGGTCTCAACTCCCGATGTTTGGATCTCTCTCTAACTCTCGAAATCTCTCGGTTCCGCTCCAATTCCTCCTCGGAGACCAACTCGCGACACTCCCCCGAGCAAAAACCCCCTATTCCCTCCTCTTAATTCCCTTGATTTCCGGTAATTGAACTAGAAACCTCGCCAAAAAAACCGAAATCCCCTCGAGCCCGAATGACCCGAGCCTCATGACGCCCATCCCGAGCACGGCGTAGTCCAGGCGGTGCTCGTCTCCGTCTCCTGCGCCGTCGCCACGGCACCCAGAGGCGGAAGCCGCTGTCCGCGGCCGCCGGATTCCTCTCCTCTGCCCAACTTCATCTTCTCCCGTGTTCTCCCTCTCACGGGCTCGACCCATCTTTTCAGTTTGTGCAGGTCCAGCCCAATCGAGTCGGCCCAGCCCGTTCGGCCCAATCCAGCTGAGACGACCCGACCCAGTCCAAACGCTCGACCCGTTCTGCCTCTCCTCGGGTTCGGCCCGGAACGCGCGACCCAGTTCGCCCGCAGATTCGGCCCAGCCACTGCCTTTCGTGTCCTAGCTCCAGCGCGCCCGCGCTCCCGACCCCGGCCCAACTCCCGCGCATTCAGCCCAGTCCGCTCGCGCCTGGCCCAGCTCGCCGGCACAGCGCCCGTCCAACCGATCTGCACTGTACAGACCGCCTCCAGCCGGTCCGACCGCCCAATTTTTGGTTTAAACCGAGACTAGGTATTTTATCCCGACTTAATGGCATGCTTAGGGCTTAATTCGTGAATAAATTTGATGACTGCGATGATAATTTGTGATTGTTGTGTCGAAAAATTGAATTAAAAATATTAAAAATAAAGAAAAGAATGACCAAAAAAATAAAATAATTGTTGTTTTAATTAAACTAACGAAAATATGAATTGTAATATTTTAATTACTCGACATTAAAACCGGTTGTTTGAAGCAAGAACGAATTCACACGAACCAATCTCATGTCCACTCGGCTTTAGGGGAATTAAATCGATTAAATACATCAAAAACTGGTTTAATTAATTATTCGGACTTAAAATTGACAAAATTAAATTCCGTTGTGATTGATTTTGCTTGTTCATGTGCACATGTGAATAATTAGATACGCTTTGATCGAAATCCCGCACGAATCGGCTAATCACGTAAATACAGAATTAAAAGACACAACTCTCTTGCATTCACACGTTCATCGGATTTCATTTACTTTGTCTGCTTTCGCTGTTTTGTCTGCTTTCTGTTTATTTATTGCGAGTCGAGCCCGAATCCCTAGGATACGATATACACGGGATCCAACACCCTTTCTTGTCAATCACGGGGTCCAACGCCCCCACACACCTAGCGCGAGCAACCCGAGTGCGGAATCAAATCTCGTTTCGACTTATTGCTTCGCTCCTAGTAGTATCTATGTGGAAGACCACTCGGATCAGGTAAGTAAGTCGCGGTCGGACATAACCCGAGAGCTCGACTGATCCTACGGCTATCAAGAGAGTCACGTGACTCTTTCGCCATCCGTTGGTTCGGTTGGACCTGACCCCCGGCTCTCTGAGCCCGTGTTGCTTTAATTTCAATTTCAGTCTTTTCAAACTACATGGTGAGCACGAGTGGAATAATGATCAAACGCGAACCGACCGGGATTCGGTCGTTGTAATTTGTATTTTATTTATTTGAGAGAACAATGCAAGGGTTTATATTGTACATTTATTCATGTAAGAATTCCGGTCGGAGTGTTTCTTCGAATTTACGGTGTCAAACGCGTAAGATGAGCGGAACTTAATTAAGCAGTAATTAAATTAAAATGGCAAGCCTAGACAAGCTAGAGTACCGATAGGACATGCGAGATATAGGCTCGCATATAATAGAACCCCCGAATTCGGAACCTCGGGTTTCGCAGACCATATGCCATATGCCATATGCTTTAGCAATTAGGTGTACCCCGTATCCCTAGACCCGGGTAACTTACCGACCCTCGACCTTCGGGTCGTAAAATGGCAAGTGACGACTTCTTCTCACGTGCGTCCGTCGCGCGTTCCCAGGAAGGTGGACACTCCCAAGCTGCGTTGCATAGGCGCGCGCATGCATGCCCTGATGAGACGAAATTCGAGTGGGCACCGCTTGACAACTCCATTAGAGATACTTAGAGGGTTCGGGCTCGTTCTCGCTTGCTTTATTTGCTTGTTTATTTACTGCTTTCTACAATTTCCCGCTTATCTACTTTAAGCACTTTTATTTCCCGCACACGCATTGCATATCACACTAGCTTCAGGTACTTACGAGTCACGTCCCACAACCGATTTTAGGAAACACAAGTTAGATAGGGGTTCCGAGTAAAGGTACGTCGCACAGTTAGACCATCGATTAGGCCTCGCTCGATTTCAAGGAATTTGCACCCTTGAGTCGGGAGCCCCCATCCTTAGGTAGCACGGTCCCTATAGCACCAAACCATGCATTGTGCTAAGCCTCCATGCAAGCTTCCAACCTGGCTCTAACAGACAATCCATCGCGTCGGCCTACGTGCCACTTGAGTCTTTTCTATTTCAAGAGCGATGTACCTTGTAATTATACTAAGCCGTGGGCACTTACTTTCTTCGCACACATGCATCATCTGTTTTACAAAGTTAGGGCGTCACTCACATTGATGAGTCCTAAGCCGATCTTCCATTCATCTTAGTAAGGGATGCCGCACTCAATCTCTTGTTCGCGTCTCGACAAAGTCCGTCAGCACACAATGATCCCACCGAGTCTCCGCAAACCAAGACCGACACACTTGCCAGGACATCCCTCACTTCAGGCACAGCCATCATGGTATTTTCACCAACAGCGATCACCTTCGCTGGTAAGCTACTGAGAAAGAGGAGGAACTCACCGACTAACCGTAACTTTAGAGGGAGCTCTCCCAGACCCACACCAAGCTACAGACACGATCAGGAGCTCGCTTGAGCGAACACCTCCCTGGAGAGGTCCAGGGAGAGGGCTCGTGGAGGCCTCCACATGCACCTTAGGATAGACATCTTCACCAAGCTCTCGTTTGGAACCGGTGCTTTCCACGGCGGTGGTCGCTCGCGCCCCGAGCGCGGAGGAAGATCGATTTAGGGCTTATTTTTCAAAATTGCATTGTATTTTCAAACCATGTGGATCAATGCGAATGACGACATTAGCTTTCAAAATCTATGCATCTCATATACCGCTTCTCTCTATGTATTGTTCTGTACATTTATATAGTTAGCAGAACTTGCTCGCCTTGCAACTTACAAACTTATGGGATGTAGGTAACCATAACTGGCGCCGTACCGTTATCCCACTCGTCAGCAATTGGGGATGGCGCAAAACAACCAGCCCGCTAGCTCCGAGGAAAACACTCCACCGACGCCGGTTTATTCTCAACCGCCCATGACTCATGCACCGCCACCACCAACCCCTGCAGGCGCGCCCCCGGCACACTCGGGAGCAATTCTGCCACCAGTCCCATTGTCTGAGGCCCAAGCACCGTCCACCTCCATTGAAGGTGCCCGTATCGTCACGTTGGAATGTGACATTACTACATTGAAGGGCACGGTCAACCAGATGGCCGCCGACATGGCCGAGCTCATGGCCTTGCTCAGAGCCCCAAACCGCACCTCCTCAAACTCTACTCTGCCTCCGGGGTACGGGCCGACGGTCGACTCGAACCCTTGGCTCCCGCCAAACCATACTCCAGAAGGTGTTGAAGCGCCCGCAATGCACGTACCGGCAATCCATCCGGTCAATATTCCTCCGCCACCAGCAACTCTCCCGGCGACCGCTCCTCCTCCACCATCGAACCCAGCCATGCTTACACCGCCGCCGGTGCCCATATCAGTTCCGGCTCCTATCTATGCGGCTCCTCCGCCGATGGCCTTTTCGGCGCCGAACTCCCATGATCTTGCTCACATGTCTGAGCCTTTCCCGTTCCAAGCTCCACCACCCCATATCAGCTTCTCCTACCCAGCTCCACCTCCCATAAATATCCCCGCCTCTGAACTGGGCACGCCAAACTCAAGCGGCCTTCGCAGCTCCGCCAACGAACTTTCTCCCGGAAACGCAGACCGAGCAGGAACATAGGTTAAAGAAGATGGAAGAGAACATTAGAGCCTTACAATCAGGTGGATCCTGCCTCGATGTCAGCGATGGCGACTGGAGCATATTCCCGGATATGCGGCTACATCCGAAGATTAAGGTTCCTGAATTCGAAAAGTACGACGGCACAACCGACCCTCGTCATCACCTCCGTCACTACAGAGGAAAGATGCTACAATACTGGGACTACGAGGAATTTGTCATCCACACGTTCTAGGACAGTCTGATGGGAGCGGCTCTTGACTAGTACATGTCGTTGAAAGTCGCGGACATCCCTACGTGGGCGGACCTCACAAGCAAATTCATCGACCAGTACAAGTACTATGCGGAGACACCCCTGACTCTTCTGGAGCTTAGTACAAAGGAAATGACCGAGGGCCAAAGCTTCGAGGCCTATGCAGCGAAGTGACGAGCTTTAGCAGCGAAACACGTCCCCTCGATCAACGAAGCGCAACAGATCCAGTTATTTCACTCCACTTTCAGATGGGACTACTACTTGCACCTATTGGCCCACACTTCCTCATTCTCCAATCTGATCGACGCTGGGAAGAAGCTTGACCTGGGCATCAAGCTTAGGAAGATAGAAGGACCGGCCGAAAGGAGGGGCAGTCCTCGAAGAATGCTACTGCTGCGCCATCACCAACGAGTAACAAAAAGGGCAGAGACGCGTCCATTAATGCCGTCAGCCTTGGACGCCAAGCCTCCCAACCGTACTCTATGAACTTGGCACCCCATGCACGCTCAGATACACACTCTGCCCCCCATGCAATACCAGCAGCAATACCCGGCCCTGCCGATTAGCTACTCGGCCCCACAGGCTTATCCTCCCCTACGGGCCCCGCAACCATATAATCCTAATTACGCGCCTACCTCTCATTGGGCATATCCAAATAGGCCCCTAGCTTTAGGAGCTCCACCATTGGCTCAACGAGCCCCAACCCTGCAACCTCGACAAGAGGGGCAGGCCAAGCCACTGCAATACCCGCCTCTACTAGTTCCCCAGTCACAAGTCTATTGCCAACTCCTGGCAGCTAAGGAAATCCGACCCGTAGCCCCTCATCCTCAGTTCAATCCCGCAAATCAAGATCATAATCTCCGTTGTGAATACCATATGGGTGCTCCGGGGCATACTACGAACAATTGTTACACCCTCCGGGGTAAATTGCAGGAGATGATTGAGAAGAACCAACTCTCTTTCAATGAAGTCAAGCCGCCAAATGTCTAGGCCGACCCCCTCCCTACCATGGATCAAGCTCTGACGTGGCTATCAATTTGATCAGTATTTGCCCTAGGGACAAGGACAAGGCCGAAAAGGAAAAGCTGGCTTCCCCATGAGGCTACCTACATAAAACGTTCCCTGCGTGCAGACGAAACTATAAGCCGCACGGCGGAAGAGGGATTTTGGTCGTAACGGAAATGTCGATCTTAATGAAATACCTTCGCATGTTTTTGAAATCGTCGCATCCGTACATTCTTTCTCCTCACTTATTTCAAGCACTTTCGCCCGCTGAAAAGAATCATCTTCATTGCTAGGCTCCACTCAAACGCAACCAACCGACACAGCGACTCATATTATTCCGAGCCACGATTTGGAGAGGACCAATCCACCTACCACGGCGAATACTAACCAACAGCAGAAGCACCATGTGCCTTGCAAACGCACACTCCTCCTTGAACTCCCTCTTTACATTTATCTTAATGCATTCCCAAACGGACTCTTGGCAAGAAAGGGGCATCAGAACAGTTCTCAAGACGCCCTATTGGTTCTGTCGGGCATGTTCGACTTGTCTGTCCACATGGGACTCGGCTCCTCGAACCTTCCCTAAGACGGCTGCGCATGCCAAGCCGCAATTGGGGAAAGTACACCTATGTGGCTCCCAGTCACGGTCTGACCACTCGAGGGTGGTAATGATTGGACTCTCAAAATTGAGTGTCCCCCACGCGCGACACCCCATGGGTTGCTTGCTGGGCGAAAAGGATTTTCTCATGGGCTCATCTTACATTTTTTACCGCATATTTCACCATATAACCACCTAATACATCATCCTCCTTTTCATCCTTCATAGGGACACACTGGTCACAAGCAAAGAGCGATGCGCGGGTTCACGCTTCCTCGAGAACTCTGTCGAGCTCTTCACCTTTTACTTCAACAGGGAAAGGGTCCGACCGTGAGGTACCCCCTACAAAGCTGAAGACGAGGACAATCGAGCAAATCACTCAGCATTGATGCAACCGTCTTCCTTGAACATCCAGCGACTTCAGCAGCGTGCACCCTCCAAGAGGCACGCACTGTAAAGTACAACAAGAGACGATCGGGGACATCGCACCAGACGCCTGTCATGGGCCAATTTAACAAATGAAGACCGAGACATCCTCGTCCAACATTCGCACAAGGGCAACATCAGTTGTTTATTCACGGAGCAATCCTACATTTTCTTTTCTTAGATGATAGGGGAAGTTTACTTGTAATGCTTGCAAGGGCAGATGACACGAAGTTCGGCTTCTAAGTGCACAAAAGTCAAACTTCCAAGAAAGCCGGCCCTCACAAAATGGGATTGGGTCAATAACTCGCAACAGCTCTCCACGAGGTGAAGCACACCAAAGCAGCCTCGGCGATGCAAAGTCGAGAAGTTTCAAACAAAGACACGAGGCACAAAACAAGCCCCAGCTGCAAGAAAAAAATAGAGTGAAAAGAAGTGGAAAAACCCATTAACAAAGAAGAGAAGAGAGAGGGAAAAAGAGCGAAAAAAAAACCCGCCAATAAAAGAAACGGGGCAGCGCCAAGGTTCACCGAAAATACCAACGGCGCTAATTCAATCAACAAACCCCCGACGAAAAGGGAGCAGCAGACACAACTCCTCGACGGAGACAAGACACAATGCACTTGGAGGTCGAGTCATTCGAATCATGCGCCTTTGCAAGCTCGAGAGATAAAAGAATCAAGCCCGCTAGGTCGAAAACCCCTCTTAGGGGCGGCTTAGGCAAAAGTTTAGGCAAAAGAGAGGCACAACCAGAAACCCCTTGTGGGTGGCTGTAGCAAAATAAGAGCTCATCCCCTTTAGGTTGGGAGGTACGGCCCCGAGGTGGGTGACCGTGGCAAAAGGAGAGTAAAACGAGAGATAAATAAAACAGTCACCCTAGGCTCTCACACACTGCGCGGACCAGGGATCCCCAAGGGAAATGACCAGGTTATCTACTCCAACGCGATCCCCAATTGGCCCTTCAACACAATTTAACCCTCCAAGTTGGATTCTTCCTTGAGTACAGTGGGCGACCAAACACAAAATCCGAGCAGTTTGGCGCAGCCCACACCACGAAAGGACAAGAAGGCGTGAACTCATGTATCCTTTCAGTCTGGGGCAACGTGCTTCCTATGCTTTCCCTTTTCTCTCAGTTAATTCATAACTTCAAACAGGTCACAGCCACCCTACAATCGGCTACTACTAAGTCAAAATCTCAAACATTCCTTTTTGGGAGTCTAGTCATAACACTTTGGAAATGACTAGACCGATGTCTGACTAAATGTGCACAGAACTGCCCCATGCGGGTCACAAACGCAGCCACCCTACGGTACCCTGACGAGAAGGGTCCTAAACCGACGGGCGCGTCGAACAATCGATAGAGTCGCTAGGGCATCACTGAGGACGTCTTAATATACCCATGCATGGCCGACAAAAGCCCCTGGAGGCTCGCATTAAGGCCTTCGGAAGGGGGATCCATTCGTATTTTTCAAAGCAAAATTCTTCACGGATCACCCAAGAGACCCAAAACTGAAGTATCGTGCGTCACAATGACGTTATCTTCATAGCATTGATACGCCCATACATCGTTAGTAACTCACTATGACTTGCTAATGATGTCAGGACCACAGATACCAAGCTGCAAGAACTATGGCAAACTTTGATTCCCGGTCTCATGGGATACGTAGGTGCTCACTCTCAAAGTTCGAGTTCCTCATCACAAAATGAATCGTGATCCTAAGAGCTAGTCCAACCCGTAACATCATCACCCTACGGCAACACTCAGACAAACCAAAATCATTTCTCTTCCGCAGCTAGCATGAATCCTCATCATCTTTACTTTTATGCAAGGCCGAGTCCTATCTTTACTTTTATGCTGGGCCGAGTCACATCTCTACTTTTTTGCAGGGCCTAGTCCCATCTTTACCCTTATACAGGGCCGAGTCCCATCTTCACTGTTTTGCATGGCAGAGTCCCATCTTTACTTTTCTGTAGGGCTAAGTCTCATCTTCAATATTCTGGAAGGCCGAGTTCCATCATTACTTTTATGCAGGGCCTAGTCCCATCATTACTTTTCCACAGGGCCGAGCCTCATCTTTACTTTTCTGCAGGGCCGAGTCTCATCTTTATCTTTCTGCAAGGCCGAGTCCCATCTTTACTTTTCAACAAGGCCGAGTCCCATCTTCAACATTCTGTAGGGCCGAGTCCCATCTTTACCTTTCCGCAAGGCCTAGTCCTATCATTACTTTTCTGCAGGGCCGAACCCCATTATCACTTTTTTGTAGGGCAGAGTCCCATATTTACTTTCCCCGTCAGGCTGAGTCCTGCCTTTATTTTTCTGTCGGGCCGAGTCCCACCTTTGCATCACTGTCGGGCTGAGTCCCATTCTACTACTTTTGGGTTTCACGCCCATCATTCTATCACCGTCGGCTTCCACACCCATCATTCACTGCACTCAGTTTTCACACCCATCATTTTCCACTTTCGGGTTTCGATAACCTTTTACCGTTTTCGAATTTTGACACTCATTTATTACCTTTGAGTTTCAACCTTCGATCCTTACACTTTCCTGCTTCCTCGCCATAATTATTTTACCTTTGTTTCTTGCAACAGGTCCATGCACTTGCACAATTCTCTCACACACATCCGAAATAAGAGAACAAGTGGCTACTAGGAGGGAATCATAGTCTTTGGCTATATCCTCTATCCGAGCACGCAACCAAAGAGGAGCAAGTTGTCAGCACCCCATTTTGGTCCACCCTAGCAAAAGGAGGGCAAAATCGTCATTTTCCACTATTGGAGGGAAGTATTTTGATTAATTGTCCAAGCATTCACGATTTCTAAACTATGGGCATTTTTAATTTAATTTGACATTTTTTTTAGGAAAAATGCTCTACGGGACGTTTCGAGCCTTACACGCGTCAAATTCAAATTCTTAAATCTGTTTTAAAAAAATGCTGCCTAACCATTTAGTTATCCAAAACGTGGCTGCTCCCTTGATGGTTCCTGTGAACCATGTCGAGAAGCCCGAGAAGTTCAACGGGTTGAACTTCAAGAAGTGGCAGCAAAAGATGCTATTCTACCTCACAACTCCGAACCTTGCAAAGTTCTTGACTGAAAATGCTCCAACCCTATCTGTGGGGGAGTCAGATGTGCAGGCTCTCAGTGCAGTTGACGCTTGGAAGCACTCTAACTATCTTTGCTGGAATTATATCATGAACAGTCTTCATGATTCTCTGTATAGTGTCTATCAGGGGTTTAATACAGCAAATGAGCTATGGGAATCCTTGGATCGTAAATATAAATCAGTGGATGCTTGTGCGAAGAAATTTCTCGTCGGACGGTTCCTCGATTTTAAAATGGTGGATTCGAGGACCATAATGAGTCAAGTGCAGGAATTTCAAGTGCTCTTGCATGAGATTCAGACTGAGGGGATGGCTCTAAGTGAATCCTTCCAAGTGGTTGTTGTCATTGAAAAGTTCCCTCCTGGTTGGAAGGATTTCAAGAATTATCTGAAGCATAAGCGAAAGGAGATGACAATGGAGGATCTTGTTGTCAAGCTTCGAATTGAAGAGGACAATAAGAACTTCGGAAAGGATCTCATCCTTCCTGCTGCTACTAAGGTAAATGTCATGGAGTAAGGGCAAAGCTCCAAGAACAAAAAAGCCAAGAAGAAGCTGGGTACGAATGGAGGAATATCAAAGCCCAAGTTTCAAAGGAAATGCTTCAACTGTGACAAGAAAGGTCACAGATCTGCTGACTGCAGGCTCCCAAAGAGGAAAAAAGACCATGATGCAAGCATGATTAATGAGATGGCTAGAGATGTGGCAAGCATCAACCTATCTGCCATGGTTTCAAAGGTGAACCTCATTGGGTCCAACCCGAAGGAATTGTGGCTCGATATCAATGCCACCAAACATGTGTGCTCAAGCAGAGACCTGTTCACTATGCTCGAACTGGTCACTAGGGAGAGGATCTATATGGGAAACTCTGCCCATTCTACTGTCGAAGGTCAATGCAAGGTAGTCTTGAAAATGACATCAGGAAAGGAGCTGACTCTAAACAACGTATTGTACGTACCTGAGATTCGGAAGAATTTAGCCTCCGGGTCATTGCTAAACAAGCATGGGTTCAGGATGGTTTTTGGGTCAGATAAAGTTATTTTGTCCAAGTCTAGAATATACGTGGGAAATGGATATGTGTGTGATGGGCTTTTTAAGCTCAATGTAATGACCATAATCAATAAGAATTCTGGCTCTTTTGCATAATTGATTGAGTCTCCTGATTTGTGGCATGGAAGACTAGGTCATGTTAATTATAATATTTTGCGTAGATTAATTAACTTGAATCAGATACCTACATTCCAAATTGATTCACAGCACAAATGTGAAATTTGTGTTGAGGCAAAATTGACAAGGTCACCCTTTCAAACGATTGTAAGGAACACTGAGCCACTTGATCTAATTCATAGTGATGTATGCGATTTAAAACTCGCAACAACAAAAGGTGGTAATAATTATTTTATTACCTTTATCGATGACAGTACAAGATGCTGTTATGTATATTTGTTGAAAAGCAAAGATGAGGCCATAGAGAAATTTGTTCTCTATAAAAATTAAGTTGAGAATCAACTTGGTAAGAAAATTAAGAGATTAAGGAGTGACAGAGGAGGCGAATACGTAACGTCTTTCGGGAAATTCTGTGCACAACACGGAATTATACACGAAGTGACTGCATCCTATTCACCTCAATCGAATGGTGTTGCTGAACGCAAAAATCACACGTTGAAAGACATGATGAATGCAATGTTATTAAGTTTAGGATTACCTCAAAATATGTGGAGTGAAGCAATATTGTCAAGCAATTACCTATTAAATAAGGTACCTCGAAAGAAAGAGGAAAATACACCTTATGAATTATTCAAAGGTAGGAAACCATCCAACAATCACTTGCGAGTGTGGGGGTGCTTGGCAAAAGTAGTCGTTCCGACACCAAAGAAAGTAAAGATCAGTCCTAAGACGGTGGACTGCATCTTTATTGGCTATGCACATAACAGTAGTGTTTATCTATTTCTTGTGCATGAATCTAAGATTTCCAATATACACAAGAACACGATAATGGAATCAAAGAATGCATCGTTCTTTGAAAATGTATTTTCATGTAAATTGAATGAGGCATCGAGCTCGTCGAAATGAATCTCATAAACTATGAATGATGGACTTCATGACATAGATCTTGAAAGCTAGGGTTCATATCAAGAGATTGAACCTAGACGCAACAAAAGAGCTAGACTTGAAAAATCATTCGGGAATGATTTTCTGACATATTTGTTAGAAAATGAACCACAAAGCTATGCTGAAGCAGTGAATTCCTCTGAGGGTCCTCTTTGGAAGGAGGCAATCAAAAGTGAAATTGATTCGATTATGTGGAATCACACTTGGGAATTAGTGGATCTCCCCACTAGTTGTAAACCCTTAGGATCCAAATGGATCTTTAAGAGGAAAATGAAAGCAGATGGATCCATTGATAAGTACAAGGCCAGGCTTGTAATTAAGCGATACAAGCAAAAGAAAGGCTTGGACTATTTTGATACTTATTCTCCTCTGACGAGAATAAATTCCATTAGGATGATACTTGCAATTGCGGTACTGCGTAATTTGAAAATTCATCAAATGGATGTGAAAACAGCTTTTCTAAATGGAGATTTAGATGAAGAAATCTATATGGAGCAACTCGAGAGGTTTGTGGCTCCAGGAAAAGAAAGGAAAGTCTGTAAATTGGTTAAATCATTGTATGGGTTGAAACAAGCGCCAAAACAGTGGCACGAAAAATTCGATAATGCAATGATTTCCAAATGATTTAAGATCAATGAGTGTGATAAATATGTATACATTAAGGAGATAGAAAATGGTTACATCATTTTATATCTATACGTGGATGACATACTCATTGTTGGTAGTAATGATAGAATAATCAAATCTACGAAGAATATGCTGAATTCGAGATTTAACATGAAAGATATGGGACTCGCTGATGTGATTTTAGGAATTAAAATCATGAGAACATCGGATGGACTAATTTTGAGTCAGTCACACTAAATAGATAAAATTCTGAAAAAAAATAAGCAGAAATGATTCTGGAATTTCAAAAACTTCAATAGACAATAGTCTTCATCTATCAAAGAATAGAGGAGATAGTATTTCTCAGTTAGAATACTCGCGAGTCATTGGAAGTCTGATGTATCTGATGAGTTGTAATAAGCCGGATATTGCATACTCGGTTAGTAGACTCAGCAGATATACGAGTAATTCGAATGGGGACCATTGGAAAGCAATTTTCGGGGTACTCAGATACTTTAGATACACTCGAGATTACGAGCTACACTATACTAGATATCCAGTTGTCTTCGAGGGGTACAGTGATGCAAACTGGATATCTGATATAACGGATTCAAAATCCACTAGTGGATATGTGTTCACACTAGCAAATGCAGCAATATCATGGAAGTCCTCGAAACAAACTGTTATCGCTAGGTCCACAATGGAATCTAAGTTTATTGCTCTGAATAAATGTGGAGAAGAAGCTGAATGGCTACGCCATTTTCTAGAGGACATTCCTATATGGAAAAAACCTATGCCACCAATTTGTATCTACTATGATAGTCAAACGGCAATTGGAAAGGCACGAAGTAATATGTATAATGGCAAGTCTAGACATATACGTCGTAGACATAATACCATTAGACAACTAATCTCAATTGGAATTATCTCTATTGACTACGTGCGGTCAAAGGATAATATAGCGGATCCGCTAACCAAAGGGTTAAGTAAAGAACAGTTTGAGAAGTTGTCAAAGGGAATGGGTCTAAAGTCCATTAGAGGAAAGGTTTTATAGCAGACACCCAACCTAGCTGATTGGAGATCCCAAGATCTAGGTTCAATGGGACAACCAAGTTATAGAACAGAATTAAATCACTGTGGGGGAGAAAATCCCTAGACCATTCCTTGATGAAACAGTGATAAACGGATAAGGCTAGCAATCTAAATTGCTTTAATGATATATGAAATTATCTATGTGAGAGAGAAGTGAGGCCGCTTCAGAGGAGAATTTTTACGAACTTAATTCTTTAGAAACTCTCGTAGAACCAGGATGGTGTACCATGGCCAAAATGGACATAACAATGAGAACCGAAAGGAAGTTAGTTGATTCCTATGTGAGGTGTGTGTCATCTTTACACAAAATAGCATGATAGTTCAAGGACATCATGTCAACTGGACAGCCAGTAAAGTACATGCATTTCATAAGGGAGGGTTCAAGGGTAGTGATAGCTACCTATCCTATACAGGGTTCAACTATTGAACACTCTCAGTGAGTTAAAATAAAAACAATTTTCATTCATGTAGGAGATTGTTGGAAAATAATGGCATTGGTGAATGAGAAATTGTTTCTCATTAATGAAATGAATGTATTGAATGGTGGTTTGTTATGAATTGAAATGGTGCAAGTGTCAGCACCACATTTTGGCTCACCAATTCAAGCGATGCCTATCAACAGCAATTCAGACTACGACTTAAGCATCAATGTAGAAGAAAGCTCGACAGAGCAGCAAATTGTTATTCTTTGTCAAGTCAACAAATATAGGCAGATGATTCAAGCACGTGACAAAAGAACATACAAAATCATCCTGCAACATATAGAGCAAACAGGGAGCTCATACGGTATCAAAACCGGCATTTTCAAAATACACTACGAACGGTTCTA
Source organism: Punica granatum (assembly GCF_007655135.1). NCBI lineage: Eukaryota > Viridiplantae > Streptophyta > Magnoliopsida > Myrtales > Lythraceae > Punica > Punica granatum. The sequence goes on along the minus strand of NC_045127.1, from coordinate 43,172,145 downwards.
TTTTTCCATAGTTCGCTCGACCATCGAAAGATGGCCAATATTGAACTCTAAAAATCCACATCAGTGCCAAACAGATGAAAAGTTTCTTCAAATGCATTTTGCAGATCATCTGCTCTATACAGAATAATTTTTTGTATGCATACAACTTTTAAGTGGAAGTCCAAAAATGCCGGTTTCTCAAAGAAAAGTTAATATCAAATGTCAAACACAGCCATGTCCAACAATTATAAGGAGCATGAGCATTGCTTCAAATTGCTCCTCGGAAGTCACACAGACTCCTCGAATGACTCCTGAGCGGCATAACAAGCATACTTTTCAACGGAAAATCATATTCGGAGACTGGTCTGACAGAACATTGGCAAACCAAGTTAGTCATGCATTGCCCTAAAAACTACAGTAGACATACGCAATTGGGCAAATTAGACTGTAATATCCACTTCAGTTTCCCGAATGACCTCCGAATGGTAGAAAATGCCGTTTTTAACGGAAATTCATAACTGGGTGTCCTTTTTATGGAAACTTGATGCTGGATGGTTGGCCAACCCAATGCCGCTTATCCTAACACTCAATGGGAAATCTTCAGACGGAATCTCACAACCCATCTAGGCCTTCAGAACAATGCCTTTAGGGTTTCAAATGCACTTTTTCAATCTTTCGAAGTATGTTCTCAACGAACAGAGATCGCAGCGACCTCCGAATCATCCAAGCAACTCATAAAGTATTCTGAGAAATCCGACTTCAGACTCCTAGGACGTCTCCAGTTTCACTTTTGCAATACCAGCTTATTGGTCAATTATTCAGTCTGATTGACAATGCACGTCAAAATGATCAATACGAGATACGCATTCAGAAACGACTAATTTTGCTCTGATCACCTGAAACAAGAAAAACCGGCTTCTGAGCCCAAAAACCACACAAACATTCTTTTAAGCAAAATGGGTGATTTCGGGCTCATTGGAACCGTTTTCGCTCGCACATTGATAATTCGACATTCGTTTGAGCCACGAACCTCGAACTCACAATCAATCGAGACCTGAACTTCGTCCTGAATTTCTCTCAAGGCCCGTGGGACCCACGGGCTTCCCATGACCAGCCATGACTTCCCTTATTGCCGCCCATCTCATTGTCTTCCTCTCCATGCAACTTGCCCTTATCCTTCTTCAAAAATATCAAGCCTACAATCTTACTTCAACACTCCAACTTCACTTCACCATCAATGCATTTGGCTCTTCTTCATTAATGCATTTCAAGAAGTCTTCATCCCCATCTTCATTAAAAATTCGGATCCCCCCAATCCATGCCATTAATCAAACTTTTTCTCACTTAGTTACACTTAATCTTTACCTATATATATCCTTTTAAGTCATTAACTTAATCACAACTCACCTCATGCCATCTCTCTAGCTTTCTCACTCTTCAAATGCTCTCAAAGACTTGAAGAAACCGCAGCAAGCTCCAGAAAAGCAAAACCAAGCAAGAACACCAAAGACTTAAGTCGGAATCATGGTATTTACCATCCCGGCTTAAATCCAAACTTCACCAAACTTCATATCCCACATGTTTTCGACCCCCTCTATCCATTTCCGAGCTTAGATTTTAATTTTGAAGCCTCCAATCCATCGGAACAGCTCAGTACAGAATCGAACAGAAAAACTGCCCTTCTTGGGTCAAAACTTCCAACCCGAGTTTCAAGGCCTTCCAGGTCGGTTTGAGTTGTCAAAACCCATCAAAAACCTCCCCACACAACCCTAGGGTGTCAAGGAGTCGAGAAATCCAAGAAAAACCCGTTGGTTTTAGCCCAGCACGAAGAAACAGCCCGACTGCCCAGTCGGGTCGAAATTTCTGACTGTCCTTGCGGTTTTCTTACAGATCGGGTTGATCCGAGGCTCTTTTCGAAAAACGACCACCACAGTCACCTCCGGATGTCAGTTAGGAGTCGGGAGCCACTGGCCTTGCCTCAAAATTCCATCGAGAGACACCGTGGTAACGTCTGACCCGAAAACTGCCTAGTCGGATCTGTTTTCCAGACGTACTCTATTTTCCGTGATCTTTGCAGGGCTATATGGGTCAACCCAACATGTCTGGAACCAAATGACCACCACAGCCACCTCTGGGAGTCTCTTAGGAGTCGGGAGGCACTAACCTTGCATCAAAATTTCATCGGGAGTCACCGTGGTGACCTCTGACCCAAAACTGCCTAGTCAGGTCAAGTCAACTTCCAGTCGGGTCTATTGCGCCTGTTCGGGTCTGTTCAACGAAAAACAGCCCAAACCTGACCCACCAAAGATCCAACCCGACTTTTTACAGTCCCATCTCGCATCCCGGGACTAGGTATGACCATTCATGACTTAGAGGAACTAGGACTTTTACATTTTTGTTGTGTTTATGGGGGTTATAAGGGGTTTTATGCATGTTTTACTTCCAAATTTTAATCTTTATGCAATTTCCATGTTATATCATGCATATTTATCATCGTTTAATGTGCTGGCAGGTCAGGAACTGTTCAAATTGAAGTCGAAGAAACCATATCGACCCGAAAAAGCCAAGATACTTCTCGGATTAACCTCTTGGAGAGGTAACCGAGGGGTAATCTTGACCTTTTCGGGTCAAGATCGGTTTCCTTGCCCCGATTTGAATTTTCTCCCGAATTTTTTATGCTTTCTCACATCCATGGAGCCGGTATTGTTTTATCGATTCCATATATAACGTGTTTGTGCATGTTTGTATGCTTGAATGCGTTTTCCAAACTCTTAGCGATACTCACTTTTGTTAAATACGTGTTATTTACCGTGTTTAAAGTTTGAGCATGCGAGAAATAGTCAAAATCGGGTTAAAGAGACCGCTTGAAACCCAAAACGGGTCAAGGAAACCCATGGCTATTCCCAAGAGAAAGAGCCGAAGGTTCCTCGACCTTATTCGGGTAAAAAACGGTCCCTTTACCTCGATAAAATCCATTTTTTGGATTTTATGCAAATTGCAAATTTCAATTATCGTCACAAATCCCGCATGCTAACAACTTTAAAACATTGTTTTTAAAGTAAAAATGCATGAATTCATGTATCGATGACTCTTTCGGGGCCATTTGGGTTCTGAGGGTATTTTGGTCATTTTGATCAAATTATCCTCGACCTTCCTCGATTCGTCTTAGTCGCCCTGTCATGAATTGTTTTCATTAAATTAAGCTTTTTGGGTATTCAGACTTCATTCAGTGGATCAATCCATGATCTGTCTGATTGTTTGTAACCCGTACATTTATTGCATTCGGCATTTAATTTTAAGCTGTAAATTCACAAACGGGTTAATCGGGACGCTCACACGATTAAACCCACTTGGCACTGATAAGTTTACATGAATTGGTAATTAATTGATAACTTGCGTCAATGAGTTGTTAAATGACGTTAATGCCCTTTTTAAAACTTGCCTATTTCAAAACCCGAAACGTGCAATCCAATGTAGCACATACGTCTAGAAAGGATTTCTGTGTCTCAACTTGAGTTTTTACCTTATTTCAAGTAACTCAGGTCATGATACATAAGATCTTTCTAGATCACTTTCGGTTAGATCAACCGGTTCTTTGGTTTTTTCGGGGTTCTTGCATAACCCTGGACGATCTAGGGAATTGGTCGATACCAGCTACAGATCGAGGTGGTCCGCACTGCGATGTTTCCCTTTTCTGAAAATAATTTTCAAATAAATGGCAAAATCATATTTTCACAGTTCAGCGACACCCCTAGGGTTAGCTTGATAGAAACACTACAGTGTCAGGATTAGAATAGGCTACCTATTCAAGGGCAGGTTCATCTGCAAAGCCTTTTCTTATCCACTGATGAGTTTCTGTCATTCTAGCGTAGACTCGAGTAACTAGAACGGTTATCTATGTCAGAAAACATGCAAAATACTGATTAACCTTTCACTCGACATAACCAAACACTAGATAATGGTTATGAGGAATTATAGATTCTAAATCTAGAGTCAAAACACGAGTTTGGTTAATTCAGTGGAAATTCAGTGTCACAATACAGAACAATCTAAAAGCAATCTACGCACACAAGATTTAACTCTCTTTGTCAAGTTCTCAAAACAAAGCTGAATGCAAAATGTTTTGCACGATTGCTTGCCTAGCATAGGACATTTGCATGCCAAAACATTCTGGGTTAATAACTTGTTAATCCACGTACATTTGACAATAACAAACACATTATCTGCAATTCTGCATGTTGTTTGTTAATTTTCTGCTATTGTTTGTCCATGCGAGTCGAACCCGACCCATAGGACGCATTGCACTTAGGGTTCAATGCCCTAACCATCGGTCACGGGGTCCAACGCCCTATTCACTGAGAGTTTAGTTGAATTTTAGTTTTTCGGTTTTTCCCTGAACTTACGGTGAGTCAGAGAGGAATAATAACCGAACGCAAACTGACTGGGATTCGATCATTTGCTATTTGTAATTTGTTGTATTTTGAGAGCTTTGCAAGGATTTTATTTTGTACATTTATTTCTATAAGAATCTCAGTCAGTGAGCAAACGGTCCGAGAGTCGAATCAATCAAATCAGTCTAATGCTTGCCCAGACAAGAGTAATCCCAAGATTTCGCGGTTCCAGTTCACGCAGGAATTCAAACATCATAGTTTGATGAACTGTAACGCAAGATTGTGAATCGATTCCCCAACACCTGGGTCTACTTCTCTCTCGTCTTCTCAACCGACATCGTTTAGTTCACCGAATTTCCGGTGTTAAAACGTGTACACCCAGCGCAGTCTAATTCACGCGGTAAATAAAAACAGCAAGCCTAGCAAACCAGAGTACCAAAAGGGCGTACAGGATATAGGCCCGTACATAACATGAACCCCCGAACACAGGCTTTCCAGTTCCGCACAGACCAATGCCTTAGCAAAACTAGGTGTATTATTACCCCTAGACCCGAGTAACTTACTGGCCCTCGACCTTCGGGTCGTAAAATGGTAAGTGGCGACTCCTTTTTACGCTTGTCCGTCACCCATCCCCGAGAAAGTGGACACTCCCAAGCCGCGCAATTCAAAAGCGCGCATGCGAACCCTGACGAGAGTCCACATTCGGGTCCGTACAGCAAGGAATTGAAAAGACACCATCAATTGTTATGAATTGAAAGTGTGCAAGGAATTGAAAGGACACCATCAATTGTTATAAATTGAACGGGTGCAAAGAATTGAAATGACACCATCAATTCTATAAATAGCATGTATTTATTGATCGATTGACGATAATAAAAAATTTTCTTAGAATTGAAGAGAATTGCATAGTTAAGTGAGAGTGTTCAACTTCATCTTTCTGGTTCGCTGGGGTGCGGATAGCTCGTGCTGATAGCTGCATTTGATGTCGTTTTATCCTGGGAAATAGACCCCCACGTGACCTCGAGCACTCCCTGAGGGGACGAATCTGTTTCAAGGGGTTTGTGTGAAACACAGGACTCGGCTTTCTCGTATCTTCCGATCTTCCGGTTTCGTCTTTGTATCAGTTTGAATTTCCAAGTTCTTATACTAGTGATATTCATTTAATTTTATAGCATTTTATTTATCCAACTTGCGATTCCAATTGTCATTCAATTTTGTTACTTATTACGGATAAACTTTATCCTACAAAACATCCTCACAACACCGTAATATATACGTACATCCTCTCCTTAACAACGATGTAATCTCTTTTTTGTTATGTACTAATTAATATGTTTGAGACTACACTTTTCACATTGAAGTGGCTGAATCGCTTATGGGTCGGTAAAGTTGGAGGGGATAAGTGGATCGACGTCAGATGTTGTTTTCCTTGCAATTGTGCTGACAACTAAGGCACGTACAACAGGAACGAGAAGTAAAACAAGAAGGCAGCTTAAATTACAATAGTAAATAAGTATGTTTTTGCTGCTATCCATCCAATTGCAATGTTATCTGAGTGTTTGTGCTTAAACCGATAAAATGATGATAAAAAAATTTTTGATAAGTTATCCACGGTCAATATCTACAGCTTGCATGATTATATTTCATTCACCAATTCACCAGTACTGATTTTGCATCATGAGTATTTAGTGAAACTACTTCCAGTATTTTTTTTTATCTATTTCTTATCTATGTTATTATAAAATTCTTGACTTAAAAATATTATTTAAAGATAGAAAAAGCAAATTCCCGCGCAAAGAGGCACGGTAATTTCTTTTATAATGCTTGAGTATGTTTAATTATTTTTGCTTGAAACCGATTTTGTAATTACGGTTTGTCGAGAGCATGGATTGGTGCTGGTGATAGAGGAGATAGTGGTGCCTCCGCCGGTGTCCCACAAAGTCCGAATTCGGATGATCCGCGTCTCTTTCTTCCACATCAATATAACATTGTGGAATTAGTAGTGAAAGGATTGGAATTGAGAGACAACGTGACAACGAGGAGATTCTGTTAATTGATTCTTTTGCAGTATAAATATACGGTAAACAAGGCAACAAAGAAAGGGTGGAAAGAAATAAGGAGAATAAGGAAAACAAGGAGGAAACCTTTTCATTAATCACTTGCCATCCATTGATGGACGTTATGTCAAAAAATCAAAGAGAATTGATTCCGGATTGGCCTTATCAAGGGTTGCCGGAGTTATTTCTTCAATTGTTGCCTTATCATTGTTGTCGGCTTTGGCTCTGTCGAATTTGCCTTATCAATTATGTCCTTAATATTCTTCAGGATGTTTCTATTGGTTACATTGACAGTCATGAGCTCATAGTTCACTAGATTGAGCGAGCATGTCGTAATTACTTCATTGATCAACGGCAGTATTGAAGTCCAATTCGCTTGAAGATTGATTGTGATGTATCTGCAGGATCCTCCGGGTTATTTTCCTAGAATTTTCAGTCACGAGGAGATCAGGTGAGTCATATACATTGCTTTTTAGGCTCAATCATTGATACATTATTTTCAATCCATGTCAAAAATTTTAGACCCTTATCGGTTTTATTGACGTGCAATAGTTGGTGCAACGTATGAACTTGTAGAATGTAGCTCTAGAGCGCTTCTCCTCTATCTATCTATGCTCTTAGCCATAACAAAACAATTATGATATTTGATCGTTATAACATTATCAGTTAACTTATATATACATATATTTAATTTACAAAAGACAAGTTATGCTACAATTCTAATATATTTTTTAAAAATATATTTTCAAAATCTTAATTGAAACGTAAAAAAAAAAAAAAAAAAAAAGCAAGGGGCTGCACAACGTGCAGGTTAAAGAACTAGTTATTCTTCCTGCCAGCCTGCCAGTGCCAGCTATAGGCAATATCAATTATTGATATCATTTGTTTCAATCTTATTGGAAATTTTTATTAATTAAAGCAAATCATCCTCGAGGACTTTAGCCTAAAGCAATAGCAAGCTTGGTTGGAACCGAACGTGCATCCATGTCCACTCATATGTTACCAGGTGCCCCCGCCCGATCTCTTCGAGTAAAGAGAATTTGAGTTCGTAGAGCTTCTTCTTGGGAGGATCAACATCTTCTTGGATCATGTCGTTCAATGCCTAAAACAAGATATCAATCTAGATAAAAAATAATAATTATAAAAGTTTTAAGGCAGTCATCGATCATAGGATTGCCGCGTAGTTCTCTAGAATATGATCTCCCACGAAAAGAATAGTTGTATTAGGAGATGCACCTTGAGAGCTGATCCCAGGCTTCCCGATCTCCTCTATCGTAAGACCAAGAGGATACCATATTTGGGCGAATTCACATCGACCCACTTCTTCAGTTCTTTGAAGTTCTCCTCAAAGAGATCCGACCCAATGAATTCCGAGCCTTCAGTTGCAGATTCCACATCTCTCTGCAACAACCGCCACAGCAGTACTTAGTTCATTCACTGATAAACAATGGAAGCTAATTCTCGCGAAAAACTTCATCTTTGCATCGCAAACTCGATCCACAAGTGGAAAACAAAATAAGGTAAAGGTAACTGTTTTATGGTGCGTGTTGTTCGAGAGAAATATAATCCATAAAAGCATATATGTAAAGAAAAAAACTCCACTTTTCTGATTCAAAATTTCCAGGGGTACATTCCAAAATTTCTCAAATCTAAAAATGACGTAACTATCAAAGAGGGTGTAGCGTAGTAGTGCATACTCTCCTCTGACAGTTAAAAGGTTGCAAGTTTGATACTCAGTGAAACTATTTCTGCCATTTTATTAATTATTACGATTTTTATTTTATTGCTTTTTGCCCACGGACGTCCCTTATAGCTGGAAAAAATGACACAACTGCCACAAACATAAAAATACATAAAGTATATAAATTTATGGAGTTCATTGGAGTGCGGAGCAATGCTCCCCATTGTTTCTGATTTTCTTAGAAGAATGAATCTTTTCAACTTTTTAGCCTCTATTCCTCACAGCAAAACGATAATATGGGACGAGTACTTGACTGTTAATTCAATATCAAGAGGAGAATAAGTTCATGTGACGCATCATGTACCTCCTCTTGTAAACATTCTGCCACTGACTTGGTACTTGCAGATGAAACTTTTCCCTTGTCCTCCTCTACCTTCAAAAATTTAATCCGCATATGAGTAAACAAAACTTTGAAAGATCAAACTCAAAACAAGAGGGGAGGAAAAAACAACCTTAATGGGTGGCACAACATTAGATATCTGATGAGACACAGGGTTCCTTTCCTTCATCAGGACCAGCCGATGATAGTTTTCCATATGCGATTGCTCCTACCAGCACAGACCCTTGTGGACTGTTCTGCATAAATCTCTGCCTACTAGCAAGCACACGATTTATTGGTTCAATAAAACATCAAAGGAAAATATCACTAGTACCTTTGGGAGCTTGTCTTTCACTGGTGGGCGTAAATATTCCGCTTCCTTTTTCCTACACAAAGATGCATTCGGCGAGAGGACGATGACAGAAAGAAAGAAGCGGCATTCGAAATTAAGAAAGGGAAAAGGAGCTGATGGGGCCACCCGTGATGGGGGCCCGAAAAGGTTCAAACAGACAAACCCGAGCCTGACAAAAGTAAAAGGTTTGGTAAAGGAAACCAATGTTCCTCTCCTGTAGAAGACACAAGACAATCATGTAACTGTCATGAGGGGAATGTCCTTATATATACGATAGAAGGAGAAGAGAATAGAGGACCCGTTTTTCCCCAATACTATCACTTGGCGCCGTCTATGGGAAAATCAGGAAGAATTCCCGATTTCGCACAAAAGGTTATGTCCCAATATCAGAATGTGTGATGAAGGCAAGCATGGAGCCCTTGTCGTCTTCTTCTCTTCAATATGCAACTGCCAACGAGAGGGAGAATACAAAGGTCAAAGAAGACGACCGATGAGAAGAACTTGGACTTTCGATCTGCAGCCTGTGTTCTTCAAGCGAGAGTGGAACAAGGATCTGGCCATTCTTCATCGGATTTGCCATCACGGACGCGAGGACTCTCCTTTCATGCAGAGGCACAAGAAGCAGGAGAATACACATGGCCGCTAGCACCCCACAAAGGCATGGAGTTTTATCCCGTCAAACAACACCACTTTTCTATTTATGGCTTGCATCGACTGCTTTCTATGGATTAGATTCAACGTCGGCAATCGTATCCTTGAGACTACTGCTGCCACCGCGTTTGCTCTGGTTGTGGAGGACACGAGAATGTTGTCCGATTCCACAACTGCCGAAGAAAGCGAGAAAATCATTGATGTACAACAGGGCTTTTTCACAACTTGTGGAGACGCTCACTGGGCTAAAACAAGTAACAGCTATTCGTCCATGTCCTGTGGGTGATTCGCTAGTCAGGTGGAGAATTGCTGGATCAGATTTTGGCAAATATGAAGGAATATTTCAGAATTAGTACGAGAGAGAGAGAGAGAGAGAGAACGGAAGCAATAGGACAACCAGAGAAATGGAAATCAGATCGAGGTTTCTACGATGTCGTGATGAGCATCTCACCGCCTCCGCTGCTATCACCGGCCGGGAAAGCAATGTCTGAGCCCAAGCCAAAATAGTGCGTCCGTTCCAACTTCTTTTCTTTGCTTTATACATCAAATTGTCATTGTATATATGGCTGAGTAATTACATGAATTGGTACCAAAAAGAAATTATTCGGGACTCACTTAAAATAAGAAAAAGATTGGATTTATTGATTGCTTAAGAAGGCGGGAAGATCTCCCCCCGGCGCTCGTATGACCTCTCTTTTATTGATATGCTAATTACTTGAAATATCAGATGAACTAAGTTAATTTGATCTATACGAAAAGAGCACAGCATGCAATCAAATATGTTCATATCTCCGTTTGTCCCTAATGTGTGTAGCTTATTTGTTTCATCATTGATAATTATACTTATTGTTACCTACTGTGCTGCGTTATGTTTTATGTTTGTTTATACCATGATCTTATTACAATAGCAAGGTGTCAATCTCGTGATTGAACGAGAGGGCTTCCACAAGGAAGCAACCGCTAGCGAGCGATCTAACGCTAAGACCTCGTGAGAAAAATTATCAAAGACCTTCAATCAAGAAGCAAGTAGAACACAATCCTTGCGAGAAAAGTAAACTCGCATGGATTATGAAAGACTCCGAGAAGCGAGCCATGCGAAAAAGTGAATTCGCTCGATAAAATCAAAGACTCCTCTAAAGGAGCCCGTTCGAGGAAGTAAACTCGTTTCAGCAGCATCGAAGACTCCCTCAAAAAAGCACGTTCGAGAAAGAACACTTTCAGTGATGACACTTTTGATAGTCCCCTGCAACAACATTACAAGAGACACTTCCTGATGAAGGAGCTGCACAAAACTCAAAAAACGATCACTAGGCAAACTTGTAGCAAATATGAAACTGGTGCCAAAATGGTCACCACTTACTAGACCTTCACACAAACTACTTACTAAAACACACTAACTCCAAAATCTACACTAAAATAGAACACGAAGCCAGATAAAACACAGAAACAATTCCTCACACCTACATATTAGCCAAAAAACAAAAATCACAAATCATAGCATTCTTAATGTTCACATCAGGCAATTGGGGACAACAGCTTGCTCATGTGACAATCACCTTGAGGCTTGAACCAACCGTTCGTCATCGTTACCCGCTTGGAGTGGCTGACCATCTCTATTACTGTCTCGAGCAGCATCGCTCACTTGGTTTGCAACGCCATCAGAGAGCAGATTAAATCCTTGAATGAGCCTTGGATCGTCGAAACACGACACCTTATCGAGCATCTCCAATAAATTCTGTACGAAACCCCCCTGTACAGTTCGTGCCCGTTGCGGCCAGATCCCCTTTGTACTGTTGTGCTGAGATTCTTTTAGCAATTGCATTCCTTTCCACTTCAAGGCACCGCCACCCAACAGCTTCAGCCCATCGAGCTTCCACTCCATGCAGTTCTTCCCGATGTGCTTCCAGCAGTCAAACATGTTTCATGTACGACAAAGGAATTATCCAAGCTGCTCCTTTAACATTGAGGATACCGTCAGCTGCTTGTCCATCGAGTCCAGAACGAACTTCTCATAGCAAGTTATGAAGTCAGGATCCTCCAATTCCGTCACTGTGAACTCGCAATAGGACCAACACCATCAACCTGGTCTGATGGAGAAGGAGGCTTCCCGGAAGAGGATGACCCAAGAATGATGATTTCTCCCTTTGCTCGATCAGCATCGACCTTCTTACCAAGACGGCACGATAAGGGCACGTGGTCCTCTGCACCAGAAGAAGGTGCTTTGCTTTTGAAGGCCTTGACGGCAAGCCCCGCGCTCTAAGATCTCCTTCACTCAACCTCCGTAATCCCTGCTGCGGTCGTTCATCCACATCAGGGGAGTCGCGAAGCATGCTAGCCTCGAACGGCCACTTTGCCATAAACAAAGCGATACTCGAAACATCCCACATGCAAGGAAAAGTATCAGTCAGATCCGGCAACCGAGAAGGTTCATACAACCTGATAAATAAAGAAAAACAAACAAAATAGAAAGCAGAGAAGAAGATAAGCAAACCTACCACTGTCAGCACCCTTGGAGGAACCGCCTGAAGCTATGGAGTCATAATTTGAAGTTACAGAGAGCCCCGCAAGACGATTTCGCTCATACCAGCCGTATAGTTCAGCAACTCTAGAGCCTTCCTCGCAGCTAAGAGTGGGGGGCAAGTGATGGACCACCCATGATGGGGGCACGAAAAGGTTCAAACAGACAAGGCCGAGCATGACAAAAGTAAAAGGTTTGGTAAAGGAAACCAATGTTCCTCTCCTGTAGAAGACACAAGACAATTATGTAACTGTCATGAGGGGAATGTCCTTATATATACGATAGAGGGAGACGAGAACAGAGGACCCGCTTTTCCCCAACACTATCACGACCCTACCCTGTGTTAAGATTGCGGACTTGTAAGCTCCATTTCCCATCACCAGACCGTCTGGTTGGGAGAAAAAGCTCAATCGAATGGTATCCTGAATGAAAAAAGCAGACCACCAGAGAAAACAAATGATTGGTTTCGAGTGAAAAGGGATAATGCCACCGTATGGTGGAACCGATGCGAACAAGAGATGAAGGGACTGAGTTGGCTGGTTTTAATAGCATGATTGTTTTGTATGATAACCAGCCAGTCGAAAGCAGCCAATTTTGTTCAGTATCCGGAGGTAACATCATGAGACCGAAAAGTGCTGTTAGAATTACACATCCGATATATAACAAAACAAAATGGAACGATATATAAATAATGTTTTGGGTACGCGTGGGATGAACTGGATAACCTTTCTTCCCTTCTACTTTTAGTAGTCGATGTTATACCGGTACTAAAGAGAAGTAATTGAATTGGCTTAGAAGCGGCTTCAACCTGAGAGGCTCAATCCTAATGCCATTTCTGGGAAGGATACCTTAGCCGCTAATGCTCACGTCAGAGAGGACGGAGCATATATATTATGGAATGTGTGTATAGTTGAAGAGAGGAAGAGAGGCTAAATTTACCATACGTATTACGTACTAGTTCAACAATGGATCGGCGTCGGAGTCAGCAACACGGGTTGTATATATGGTCCGCCGAAATGATCGGCACAGTTAGACAGATCGGTTTATGTACCACTGGAAGTTGTGAGAGGAGAAGTCTCATAAGGGTATTCGTGGGAACGTTTGGGCAGCGGTGGAAATTTGGTGGGCGGAGAACTTATTTAACAGTCTCTGCTCTGGAAATGAAATGCTACAATTAGATATGAAAGGAAACTGATACAAGTACGGTTATGACGTTTTTTCATAAATACTTAGGCCGGGATATGACCGAAAACATACCATGGACCATCACTTTTGTTATTGTATAGGAGATATTTAATACTAGTTGTACCGCTCACTTAACCATCAGTGTGAAAACACACGATGGTTCGTCGCTTTTATTATAAACAGCGGGGATTATATATTAGTCTTACGTTATGATATATGGATAATTTTGGAAAGGTTGTGTTTGATGGAGTTTGGAGGGGGACGTACGCAAAATGACAACGCAAGATATCATACGGGCCATTTTATTTTTCCCCTAAAAATTAGGCTTTCTATGAATGTGGGTTGGTTTTAAGCGAGTCGGCGCTTGTTATTCTTAGATAAGTAATTGGACGCAAGTTTTGTGATTGGAGAAAATTTACGATCGGGAGAGATCTATCCCTTAGTAGGTGGATCTCGATCAAATCTATATTAATCGGATCTAGTAAATTTCGGAATATCAAGGGGTTCACACCATAAAAAAATAAAGATTTATAAAATTAAATTTATAAAAATTAAAACTATTAAAATATTAAGGGAAAAAAAAAAGAATGTGGTGCGGGTGGGAAAAACCTGCCCACTCTCCCCCATAGATCCCAAAGGACCTATTTTCTATAAAAGAAGCCTAGTGAATTTTTGAATATTAAAGGCTTGTTTGGTTTCAAAGTAATATTTTAAAATCATACTTTAACTTAATTTTACCCACAACAAAACAAAATAACTTATAAAAAGTCAAATGATGGTAATATACCACTCTTTTTCCACAACAAAACAAAATAACTCATACAAAGTCAAAGGGTGGACCTCATTTATACCATTCTTTTTCAAAATCAAAATTTGATTTTAAAATCCTACTTTGAAACTAAACGCAGCATAAGTATCAACACACCAAAAAAATTACAAATAAAAAAGGACTATTTGATGGTAACTAATTATTGAACTGAAAAATTGATGGCTAATTAAAATAGACTTTCTATCAATGTGGGTTGGTTTTAGGTGAGCTGGCACTTGTTGTCCCTAGGCAAATAATCAAATGCAAGTTGTGTGATTGGAGAAAATTCACGGTCATGAGAGGTTTATCTTTTAGTAGATCGTTTTCGTTCGAATCTAGATTAGTCGAATCTAGTAAATTTCGGAATATCAAGTGGTACACACCCGAAAAAAATGGAGGCTTATATAGCTAAATTTAATAAAAATTAAAAATATTAAAATATTAAGAAAAGAAGAATGGGGTGTGGAGGGAAAAACCCCAGTCTCCCCCAATAGGTCCCAAAGTGACCTGTTTTCTATAAAAAATAATAATAATAATAATAAAAAGACTTAGTGGACTTTCAAATAGTAAGTGGTGCACACAAAAAAAATCACAAATAAAAAGAGACTATTTAATAGTGACTAATTGTTGAACTAAGAAATTAATGACGAATTGTGATGGACTATATATGAATGTGGGCTGGTTTTAGGTGAACTATTGCTTGTTATTCTTAGGTAAATAATCTGATGCAAGTTGCGTGATTGGAGAAAATTCACGATCGGCAGAGGTTAATCCCATAGTAGGTCGACCCCGTTCAAATCTAGATTGATCAGGCCTAGTAAATTTTGGAATATTAAGTCGTACACACCCGAAAAAAATAAAGACTTATGTAATTGAATTTAATAAAAACTAAAAATATTAAAATATTAAAAAAAGAGTGTGGTGTGGATGGGAAAAACCCACCCACTCTCTCCAATAGGTCCCAAAAGGACTTGTTTTCTATAAAAGAGGACTAGTGGACTTTTGAATATTAAGTAGTACACACCCAAAAAATCACAAATAAAAGGAGAATATTTAAAGGTGACTAATTGTTGAACCGAAAAATTGATGGCGAATTGAAATAGACTTTCTAACAATGTGGGTTTGTTTTAGGTGAGCCGACACTTGTTATCCATAGGTAATAATAGGATGCAAGTTTGTGATTGGAAAAAATTCACGATCGGGAGAGGTTATCCTTTAATAAGTTGACCTCAGTCGAATCTAAATTAGTAGACCTAGTAAATTTTGGAACCGGAAAAAATAGAGATTTATATAATTAAATTTAATAAAATTTAAAAATATTAAGAAAAAATAATGGAGTGCGGGTGGAAAAAAACCCACCCACACTCCCCCATAGGTCAATGAAGGTTGGTTTTAGGTATGACGGCGCTTGTTATCCTTAGGTAAATAATCGGATGCAAGTTGTGAGATTGGAGAAAATTCATAATCGAGAGAGGTTTATCCCTTAGTAAGTCAACCTCGTTCAAATCTAGATTAATTGGATCTAGTAAATTTCGGAATATCAAGCAGTACACAAAAAAAAATGGAAATTTAGACAATTAATTTAATAGAAATTAAAAATATTAAAAAGAAGAATGGGTTGGCGTGGGAAAAACTCACCCACTCTCCCTCATAGATCCCAAAGGGACCTATTTTCTATAAAAATGGCCTAGGGGACTTTCGAATATAAAATGGTATACATAAAAAAAATCACAAGGAAAAAAAGACTATTTAATGGTGACTAATTATTGAACCGAAAAGTTTATGGCAAATTGAAATAGACTTTCTATCAATATTGGTCTGCTTTAGGTGAGCCGATACTCGTTATCCTTAGGTAAATAATCGGGTGCAAGTTTTATAATTGGAGAGAATTCACGATCGGAAGAGATTTATCACTAGGTAGGTCGACCACATTGGAATCTAGATTAATCGGACCTAGTAAATTTTGGAATATCAAAAAGTACATACCAAAAAAAAATAGAGATTTATGTAATAAAATATAAAAATACTAAAATATTAAGGGAAAAAAGAATGGGGTGCGGGTGAGAAAAATCCACCCACTCTCCCCACAGGTTCCTTTGGGACCTGTTTTCGTTATCTTTCATAGATTATAGATAGATTTATAGATTTATAGATAGATGGATAGATAGATAGATAGATAGATAGATAGATAGATAGATGGTAAAATTAAAATTTACAGCTCTTTAAAAATAGTGCGAGGGTAAAAAAGGAATTATATAATGTGGAGAACTCTTATTTGAGCTTCATACTTTTAGAAATAGTACTAGGAGCAGTAGCAATAATAATAATAATAATAATAATAATAATAATAATAATAATATACATATATAATATATGAAAGTGTCCAACCAAAAGTCGAATCCAAAAGAGTATGAGAAAAGTCACGAGTACTAGAATAATTATGGAATAATGAAATAGTACATTCAATTATTATTTTAAAGGATTAAAAATAAATTGATACTTGGAAATATATAAAAGCATACTTTTCAAAGTGTTTTATATGAAAAGATACATTTGTTTATGCTTCAAAGGATCTATAATACATAATATTAGAGATTCTACGGCGGTTTACTAGTAAAAACAATCACCAAAGTTATTTTATTTTCGTCCATTAGATTTCGTAAAGTAAGATTCTGACCGTACACGTGTTCAAAATTTCTTTACTTGAAGATTCACCCTTTATACTTTGACTTTCAATATTTTCGACTACACATCTTCTAAATGAATCCCGATCGCATACGTGGACGAGTTGAATTTGGTTCAATATTAAACTGAACTAAAATCTACCAATTTAATTAAACAAATAACAATTTGTAACTTTAAAAAAAACACATAATAAAACAAAGGGTAAATTATAAAAAAAAATCCAAATTTTGTAAAATATCTCAATTTTGTCCTAAATTTTGTTTTGTAACAAAAAAAATCATAAGTTTTCTAAAATGTCTCAAAAATGACCTCCGTTATAACTTCCGTCAATTTTTGCTGTTGATGGTGGGTCCCTTTAACAGTCCACGTAGGTCACACGTAGGCAAAAATTGACGGAAGTTATAACGGAGGTCATTTTTTAGACATTTTAGAAAACTTATGGTTATTTTTGTTACAAAACAAAATTTAGGACAAAACTGAGATATTTTACAAAATTTGAATTTTTTTTTGTAATTTTCCCTAAAACAAACAACTTTCGACATCATCATTTATTCCCTCTCCCAAGATTAGAAGTGAGAACACCCGCAAAATCAAATCAAGCGAACCCTAAAAAATTCAAACGAAAACTCAATTAAATCGAGTAGACATTAAGCAAACATCATATTCAATAGATTTCCCAGAATAATATAAAAACATCAAATCTGACTTTAAATTCAATGCATTAGAGTAATATAAAAGCTCAATGCACAAATCGAGGTGGTCTGAATCAATGTCTGGGTGGAATCCCTCAAGATCCATGGCGTGTTATTGTATGAGCACAACTTCGCACTTGATTTCCTTATCCTACTGCCCACAGAGTCCGAAGCTGCTCCCCAACTTCCCAATCAATAATCCATAAATCTCGACAATTGACTTGTTCATCATGGCGAACGAGAAGAGGCAATTCTCGCAGATCCCATGAACATCCACGAGCTTACAATGGGCATGGCACGAAACTAAATATCAATTGAATTGTCGATTGAATTTTTTAGGGATTGTTTGATTTGATTTGCTAGTGTCCTCTATTCTTGGAGGAAAATAAACGATGATATCAAGAATTGTTTATTTCATTATTTATTTTTCTTTTTTTTTCAAAGTTTTAAAATTATTATATATTAATTAAACTGGTAGATTTCGGTTTGACATTAAATCGAACCGGATTCGATTCATTCACGTGCGTAACTGAGCGTCGTCGGGAAGATGCGTAGTCGAAAATATCGAAAAATCAAAATATGAAGAATGAATCTTCAAGTAAAAGTATTTCAAACATGTATAAGTTTGAAATTAATATTTCAGCCATAGTAGAGTGAATCTTATGAGGATTGACGTGTTCGATCTTTGTTGGGAGATTTCTTGATCGATGCGAGTATTATTATTTTCCATGTACCGACAGAGATTGATGAGCTTTCACTTGATGACAAATTAATTAGTAGAAACTGGAGGGGAGAGATTCTTCGAGATTGTATGTAGTCTTCAATTTCTTTTGTTTGATTGGAGAAGATGTACAGAAGAAGACATTGTACTATGTTTTATTTATTATTTTTTAAGTAATTAAATTTATTTTTTATTTGGTTGAACAAGAGTAATGCAGTTCGATTTAATAGCGGACCGGATTTGGTTCTTTCACGGACAAGATCGAGTATTGATGAGAATATGCATAATCTGGATTTGTCAAACTATGAGGGATGAAACGGTGAGGATCTTAAATAAGACGATCATACGGCCAAAAATAAAACAACCATGATGGTTATTTTTGGATGCTAACTACAATAGCATCACCCTACATAATATAAAAGAGAATCTGTACATTAACTATGCAATAAATGCATCAATATAAATAAGTAATTGTATTCTCTAAAAAATGTATGTAAAACTTTTTAGATGATAATTCATTTATTTGAACAATTAATTAAATATATCATTTAAATTATTTAATCAATTTTTATTTTATTATTTAGAAAATGATTCATATAAAAAAATATTAAATTATTATATTCTGAATAAATTTAAGGTTTTGTAATAGTAGTTTACTTCTAAAATACTTTAAAGAGATGTCGCATGCACGTATTCTAGTATTATTACTATTACTGCAATTTAACTATGCATATAATTTTTTCATCTATAATATAAATAGTGAACAAAATTGTATGTATTATAATTTATTTTATTTAGTCTTCATCATTATGAAAAATTAAAAATGTTAATAATTTTTCACTAGAAAAATCGACATATAAGAGTCTATTTGAACATTGACTGTCAATAATTACAAAAGTTAGCTACCCAAGAACAAGAAGAAAAGATGGGAGTAATAGATTGATGACGTGCCTCGAATAAAGAACAAGAAAGGAGGAGATACCAGCAGTAGCCTATACAAATCTTACCAATCTTGTGGAAGAAAGATAATTCGTATATATCGAATGACATTCGAAACCCGAACTTTTCATTAATTCCGGATCTGTCATCTTTAATTTTGTTGTGCAGGTAGGAGTAAATTGACTATAACCACTTTTAGAAAACTCCTATCCAGGGGCGGAGCCAAAAATAAAGTTCGGGGGGGGGGGGGGGAAATTAAAAATTTTGGGGCAAAAATCAAATAATAAAATAATTTAGGGGCATTTATATTTTTTAGGGGCAAAAGTTAAAATTTTTACAAATTTATATGTGAAATTTTTAAGAAATGAAAAAGTCAGGGGGCAATTGCCCCCCCCCCCCCCCCCCCCCCCCCGGGGAGCCTTACTGGCTCCGCCCCTGCTCCTATCCTCATTTGGTTTGTTGATTTGAAAACTAGACTTCCTATGCTTTCTAGGGACATATAATTCGATAACATTTAATGACATTGTTATTTATTTGAACAATTAATTAAATATATCATATAAATAATTTAATCAATTTTGATTATATTATTTAGAAAATTATTCATATAAAAAATATTAAATTATTCTATTCTGAATAAATTTAAGGTTTTGTAATAGCAGTTTACTTCTAAAATGCTTTAAAGAGATGTCGCATGTACGTATTCTAGTATTATTACTATTATTGCAATTTAACTATGCATATAATTTTTTTCATCTATAATATAAATAGTGAACAAAATTGTATGTATTATAATTTATTTTATTTAGTCTTCATCATTATAAAAAAATTAAAAATGTTAACAAATTTTCACTAGAAAAATTGACATATAAGAGTCTATTTGAACATTGACGGTTAATAATTACAAAAGCCAGGTGCCCAAGAACAAGAAGAAAAGAGGGGAGAAACAGGTTGATGACGTGCCCCGAATAAAGAACAAGAAAGGAGGAGATACTACCAGTAGCCCGTACAAATCTTGCCAATCTTGTGGAAGAAAGATAATTCGTATATATCGAATGACATTCGAAACCCGAACTTTTCATTAATTCCAGTTCTGTCATCTTTAATTTTATTGCGCGGGTAGGAGTAAATTGACCATAACCACTTTTTAGAAAACTCATTTTCTCTTTTGGTTTGTTGCTTTGAAAACTAGACTTCCTATGCTTTCTAGGGACATATAATTCGATAACATTTAATGACATTGTAAACCGAACGTCATTCTTCAATTCCGAATTTGTCTTTTTGGTTTTGTTGTGCAGGATTGGGTATGTTGGACATAGTTTCTTTTACAAAATTATATCTTATCCAAATTGTAGGTTGGAAATCAGAGTTCCAAAGCTTTCCAGAGATATATGGATTTGTAAAGGTGAAAGATTTATCTTTGTATATTTTGCTCTTCCCTCTCTACGCCCAAGCAATTTCCAAGCATCTTAATTGATGAAGCTCGATCTTTTAACCGTCATGACAGTTGAATAACACAGCCAAACTGTCCAACAGTTACTTTACTTTCGATATTGATGAAATACTCTCATGATCATGGGCAGGGTCCCACAAATCCATGAAGCAGAAACATTTCAGACAATCTTTATTATAGGATTGCAATTTCTTGCTGCTGGCATGGGGAAATGGTGTGTGACTAGATCGTAAAACGGTTAATCGATCAATGAGACCAGCCTTCTTGTCAAGTTCATACTTGACCTTGCTTCCCTTGGTTATCTCAACGACCTTCATCGTGAAAAAATTAGCAGAATTGATTAGAGTTGATTGGATGGTTTAGATCATCTGTACATGTGGCGGGTCTTAGGGAGTGGACTTTTAATGTGTTGAATTGTTGTCACGAGCTCTTGGGTCAGTAGGATGCAGGTTTCATCAGAGCTTAATATGAGTCCTAGTCGGGTTGATTAGATCCTAGAGTTCCGGGTCTATGTGTCTATGGGTTAGTCAGATGCGTAATTAGATGATTTGGTTCAATGGTCGAATCTGTTGGAGGGAAAAGTCCAGGGAATTGAGTCTAATTTGAATGAATGTTGGAGTTAGCATAGGATTGGTCTTAGGTAAATTGAGCTTCGGGCAGTGAGGGCTAATGCGTCAATTTGGAGTCGTGTATGCGTTTAATTGGTTAAGATGTTTCTAAATCGATTAATCACGTAAATCCTGGCTCTTAATCACATGGGATCGGGCTCTAAATCAATTCACCTAGATGGGTTGAGGAATTAATCGGAAAAGGTCCTCATGACCTTGAGGGGTTTTTGGGTCTTATCCTTTTCTTAGGTTGTCTTGAGTAATGGGTTAATTTACTAGACCTAATAACCGAAAAGAAAATCATCATAAAATAAGGAAAAAATAATAAAATTGAGTAGACTATTAGACATAGGGAAACGATTTTAGAATTGCCCTAGGTTCTAGAGGCTCTAGGCCCATTTTCAATTTTTAGGCTTTAGGCTCATTTTCGGTCATACATGTAATCGATCTCTGGGCCCCTTGGGTCCATTTGGTGTGCGAAGGACCAAACAAAAATTACATAAATAAAAATGGAAATAGAAATTTCACTAGATCATAATCCATTTAAACTCTGATGAACGGCGATTCACGATAGGACAAGGAAGTAATATGGAAATGCTATGATCCTCCATGTCAAACAAGTAAAGGGACCTCTGCTTCCCCAGCGCATAATATATCGAATTTTTCTTCATCCTCGGGTCACTTGGAGGGAACGAAAGAGTATTAGTGCCATCGGCCGATAAGAAGAGCGTTTTCTCTCCAAGGCTCTTTACCCTCTCCCAAACCCTTTGAGACAAGTTCATGCGAAAAACAAGGAAGTTCAGGGTCTTCCTAGTCACTACACTCATTAATCTTAAAACAAGTAATAGCTCGTCATTAGATTCGACAAGATAGTGTTGGAAAGAGTATATCCATGGCGGGCGAAGATTTGAAAGATCCCCGGATGTTAACTCAGTTACTTGTAGAGACGAAGCAGCGACTATCTTAACTTCAAAGAGAGTGCAATATGAAGTCATTAAATAAATCGCTCCT
Organism: Punica granatum; assembly: GCF_007655135.1. Classification (NCBI taxonomy): domain Eukaryota; kingdom Viridiplantae; phylum Streptophyta; class Magnoliopsida; order Myrtales; family Lythraceae; genus Punica; species Punica granatum. The sequence goes on along the minus strand of NC_045127.1, from coordinate 43,150,035 downwards.
TTAAATACTACACCATAATCAAATCTCTCATCATGGTTTTGAAGTCCAATTGTTCTCTGTTGGAAAGCATCCTCGCCGAGTGCGCAAAACTGAAGGATATTCTTGTCTCGATCAATAAGCATAATGTGACCATTCGTGTCACCTTGGGGAGGAGAGGACAAGATAAACATACAATTAGTTACGTCTTCCCCACTGCTCGGAATCTTCACTGTGCAGGAAGAATTTATGTTCCAGAGTTGGCATTCCAGGGAATCCTTATCTTCGAGAACCAACCATTCGCTTATATTGGTGGAATAACAATACTTGTTGCGCATATCCGCAACGATCTTTGTATAATAACGATCTTCTAGTAGGTCGTAAAATGTCTGTCTCTGTCTTTCTTGACCATGACATATAAGTAGCCAAGGATGAGAATGATTAGCCGTCCGGCGAGGAGGTCTTGAATAGCAGCGACATGCTTCCATTGAGTTATGTCTATCTCTTTTTCGTACCATTCCTGCAAATCAAAATAGGTAGGCAATAAGTTTATTAGCTGGAGAGGTCGGAGCGTACAAAATATATATGGCCGAATAAATCAAATTGTATACGCGCGTTTCTTAGCGGAATCAACTATTTACTCACCGCCGTTCAGTCTCTCTCTGTGGCTTGTCTCGCAATTCATTCTCAGCCTCTCTATCTCGCTCTTGCCCTCAATTTCTTCCATCGGTGGCCGGCAGCTCTGTCCAAGTTTCGTGGATCATTCTCTGTTCAATTTCTTTCTCCTCCCCCTTTCTCTGCGGAAGAGGCCACAGTTTATAGTCGTAGTGCAGTACTACTATAAGCAATTAATTTGATAATTTTTCCAACCAATACAAAAAGATAAGTATATATCTCTTTAGATTTTTATTTTTTAAAATTTCAGAGGAGATTTGGTGAACTTACCGAAAAAAAAGGAGATTTGGTGAATTTTGATCAAATTTCACATAAGGTTGGGTGGAACTTGAAAGATATTGTTTCTTATCCAAGAGTTAGAAAGATATCTATAGTTATCCCAATTGTTTAATAACTTCAACTTTTAAGCTTACCAGAGTATTACCTTTATCTTTTTTGTGTATTGCTTGTTTATTCTTTATGTTTCGGGGTGATCGGTGTTATTAATTTTGCTACTCTATGTAGAGTTATATATATTGTTTTTAATTAAAAAAATCATCATTGAGAGTGAATTGATATACTGATTCCTTTTTCTTTTTCTTTTTTTCAATATGGGATTCCAAGTGTTATATTCAATGCAGATTTTTTGTTAATGTTAGCTTGTCAAATTTTTTCTAAGGATATCTAAGGTTAAGGATTGGGGTTATGGTAAGGACAAGGTTTTCTTAATCCTAATGTCAATCCACATCGTGCCTGGCAAAATTAGCTCAAAATTTTCAAAAAGATATCAGAGATAACCTAAAATTCAGAAATTTATCTTATCACCTAAAATTTAGAAATTAATCGAGGAACCAAATTTTTGGGATAATTTTGGTGGGCACCATACGGTTGATTTTAGGATTAAGAAATCCTTGTCCTTACCATAACCCTAATCCTTAGACATCCTTAGACAAAATTTGACAACCTAACATAGATAAAGAAAATATGCATTGAATATAAAACTTGGTATCCGATATTGAAAAAAAAAATGAGCAATCAGTATCAGCAATTTACAAAAACATCAATACGATCAATGATGATTTGTTAATTAAAAACAAAAAACATAACTCTATATAGAGTAGCTAAATTAAAACACCGATCACCCCAAAAAATTAATGAAGTAATACACCTATATGTAACGGAAAATAGAAAAAAGGTAATACTCCGGTAACCTTAAAAGATAGCTATTAGACAATTCGGATAAGAAACAATATCTCTCAAATTCCACCCTTATGTGAAATTTGATCACAAGTCACCAAATCTCCTTTGAAATTTAAAAAAATTAAAGAGATTTATATATTTATCTTTTCGTATTGTTTTGAAAATTATTAAACTAATTGCTGGTATGACTGCTTCTTCCATGCATCTTTCTGAAAATGCCATATCTTGTGGCACTTACGTGTGCCGCCAGATCTGCCCTTTTAATATTATAACTGTGTGCGGACCCAAATTTCGCCTCGTCGGAGCCCGTATGTGCGCGCAATTGCACAGCTTGGGAGTGTCCACCTTCCCATCGGGACGGGTGACGGACACGCGTGAGAAGGAGTCACCACTACCTGTTTACGACCCGAACGTCAAGGGCCGGTGAGTTGCCCGGGTCTAGGAGTACAGGGTACACCTAATTGTTAAGGCATATGGTCTTGCGGAACCCGAAGTTCCGGATTCGGGGGTTTTGTTACGTGTGGGCCTATATCCCACACGCCCTATCGGTATTCTAGTTTGTCTAGGATTTGCCATTTTTATTTACTTACCGCTTGATTAAGTTTCGTTCATCTTGCTCGTTTTGACAACGTAAATTCTAAGGAAGCGATCGATTCGGACTAAGAACCCGAGAAAGGAGTAGGCTCGTGTATCGAGGAATCGGTTCGCTATCCTCGCAAAACGGTTCATCGAACCGTAAGGGTCGACGTCCTGCGTGAACCGAAGCCACGAAACATTGAGTTTACTCGTCCTTAGGTTGGTAAACCGACTTGACCGATTCGACATTGGTACCATTAGCTCTCCGACCATGATTTTTACACGAATGAATATACAAAATAGATCCTTACATTGTTCCCTCAAATAAGTGAAACTACAAATTACAACTGAATCCTGGTTGGTTTGCGTTCGGTCATTATTCCACTCGAGCTCACCATGAGGTTTGGAAGAACCGAAAATGAAATTAAAATTGCGCGCTCGGTGTATGGGGGCGTTGGACCCCGTGATCGATAGTTAAGGGTGGTGAACCCCATGTGAACCGTATCCTAAAGGATCGAGCTCGACCCGCGATAAAACAGACAAAACAGAGAAAAACATATAGAAGCAGACAAAAACAAGTAAAACAGACAAGAGAATAGACAAATATAAACAATTAATGTTTTAAACGTCGTGTTTACGTGATTAGCCAATTATGGACCAGATTTTGTTTGACACCTCAACTCCTTAGCCTAAACGGAAAAAAGAACATACTTGCGTGTGGTGCTAATTCAGCTAGGGATGTATGGATTTGTTTTTGATTGTTTTGTCATGGTGACGCTATAGTCTTAGTCGATTATAACATGAACATATTTTCGCCTAAAGACCCAAAATCTATCTCCCTTTTCCACCTAATTGCCCCTATTTGATTATACTAGATGGATGATTATTCAAATTTCACGTTTTGTTACAGATGAACCTGCTCTAAGTACCCGAAACTACGCTAAGATAACGGAAACACTTCAGCTGGGTAAAGCGGGCAATGCAGATGAACTTGCACCTACACAGGCTGCCCGTCTTTGTCCATGGCCCGAGGTGTTTCAATTATCCTAACTCTAGGGTTATTGGTAAGTTAGAAACGGATGATATTGCCCTTGTGCTATAAATGATTTTGAGAAAAACGAGACTACACGATGCGGCCACCTCGGCCTGTAGCCGGTGCCAACCGATCCCTTGGGTTCTCCAAGGTTATGTGTGAACCTTGAAGGAGTCGAAGGACCGGTCGATCTTTCCGGAAGTGGCCCGAAGAGAATTCCCGTATCTCGACCCTAGTTGCCTGAAATCAGGCAAACGCTGAGTCAAGACACGCGAGTTTTCCCCGGATATCCCTGCTACATCGGATCACGCGCCTCGGTGATTTTGTTAAAATTGTTTGAAAAGGGCGAGATCACCCGTTCTTAAATTACCGACATGGTTATCGATTATTTATCAATTTTTGCCCTTTTGCTTAAGGTCGAGTGATGTATTTAGCCTGGTTACACATCCATTTCCTCGTATGTGAAATTCTTTTAGTGATTATTGTCCAACGCCTCGGGTACTACAGATTTGTGAATTGATTTGCGACACGAAGACCAAGACGGGTCCCCAAAGACTAAGAATATTCAGTCGATGATGGCCGAAATACCCTTGGATCCTCGCGGGCCTGAGGCAGTCACCGATACACAAATCTATGCATATTATTTGAAATTAATGAGTCTATCCTACAATTTATCAACCGATTAAAGCCAAATTGACAAAGTAAGGTTACACGCAATCATACGTCACTCATGATTACAATACACATTTCACAAATTTATTCGAGGACCGAATTGGAACGATTTCAAAAGAGCCGGGCTGATTTGAAAATTCGGTTAAAGTTCAGGGACTAAACTGAAATTGATCGAAAAGTTCCTTGGGGTGATCGAAAAATTCTGAAAAATTCAGGGACTGATCAGAAAATGCTAAAATCTCAGGACTTGACTGGAACGCATCAGAAAGCTCAAGACCGATTTGGAAAAACGAAAAATGGGTCCCCAAGACTGAAATGAAACAAATCGGAAAGTACGTAAAATCGGGTTCAAGACAAATCCGCTCATCCACACGATCCACAAACATTCATTTCACATCAACACCATCCAAGCAAACACGATATATGAATATGAAGTCCTAAACATGCCACTAAGTCGGGAATTTTACCTATTTCGAGCTAATGATGGGAGGCTCATGAAACTTTGAGAATCATCGCAAACAAACTTGTTATGGGTTGTCCGAAAGCCCCTTAGCAGCTGTGGGGACTGCACCAACATAACACAATTTCACGACTACCAAAACAAACTCAAATCAGTATTCATATTTTTCACAAGAAAATTTTAAAGGTTTGGAGCGTTCCTTTGCTTAAAATTGGATTTGAAATTGCCACGGAGGGGGTGTTGCTGTCCTGGACGAACTTTGTTGCTGCTGCTCGTGATTGGGCTCCTACCGGTGGTGCTCGAGTGAGGAAGCCGCTGCCGGTGCCTTCTACTTCGCTGGGGAAGGATGGCTACTGCAGCTTCTCGGAATAGCGGGTTGATGAACTCAGTGTCATGTGTGTGAAGCTACTATCGGAGTGGAAGAGCTAGAGATGGCACTGCTGGTGCTCGTGAATTTTAGAGGTGGTGGGCAAGCTCAGTATAACCTTCAAGGAAGAGAACAGGAAAGCGTGGTTAGTAAATGCAAGCAAACGTAAAGGGAGAGAGTAGGAAGAGAAACAAGGCAAGACGCTTAGCTCGGGGTAGGGATTTCGCTGCTCCGTAATTTCGGGAAGGGGAGTTCCGGGGAGGACTGAACCCTGGTGGTAATAGCTCAGCAATCTTGTGGGAGTGGAGGCAACAACAGCAAACCAGTAGCAACCGGGGAGAGGAGGGGGCGACTATTCAGCAGTGCAGTAAGTAGGGCAACTTGGGGGGACAAACGAGCAACGGCTGGAGTTTTAATGAAGGACAAGAAGCAGCAGGCGGTAACAACACCTGAACAGCAGTGAGGAGGAATTCGAGGCAGTAGCGAAGAGGGAAGTGGAGAGCTCAGGACCGGCGGAAACTCTTCCCAAGATGGCTCGGAAGGGGTGACGGTGATTTTTTTAGGTTGCTGCCGTCTGTCCCCTCTGTTCTCCTCCCCCTTTTCCTTGCAAAAGAAAACCGTGAAGAAGAAGACGTGCCAGGGATGGTGGCGTCTGACGTGGGGCTGCAGGGTTGCAGGGAAGTTGGCATGAGCAAGTGAGAAAGGCAGACTCGGGCAGAAGAAAAGAGGAAAAGGAAGGAGAAGTTGCAGGGTTGTGACCAACAGTCCATGGGATGACCTGAACATCCGACATTTTTCTGAATTGGTCATGAGCCTTTCGGCCTATTTGACATTTTTCCTTAATCCCTACATGAGTTAGGCACGTCCTGGTAAAATTTGAGAATTTTCCGACCTCGGGAAGTACCCGAAACAATTTTTCTTCAACAGCTGACTGAAACTGGGAAATTCGGTTCTAATCTGTGAGAACATCTTCAATTCTGTATTAATCTAGCCAAAAACATGTCCCATTTTCTTTGATTTTCTGAATCTTCATTGAATTGGGAATCCATTGACGTTGGCCATGCTTGAAAATACGAAGAATCAAATTTTTTATGGATTTTCTCCCTCGACTGGCAGAATCTGTCCAGGTTTAACACTTTCGGGCATGGTGCGCTAAAACATTCATAACTCTCTCTCCGTATTGAATCTTGGGATGAGTGACCCTTCATGTCAAACCTAACTCGATCTCCTAGGTCAAGCACATAAAATTCACCCTTTTAGGATCAAGATTGATCGTGATATGATGCGTCGACCCCATGTTTGAGCTGTTGTATTCACTGTTTAGACATTCCAGCTCCCACGAATTTTATCTCCTTGCTCAAATAGGCTCTCGGTGAGATTTTGTGTTAAAATGAAACTTGGCTTTGGAATCCATGAAAGCAATTGTTCTCACAGAAGAAAATAATACAGAGATGTGGGTTTCTCTTTATCCACTACTTTCGGTTTGAAGGTTGATAATTCGCGTCTTACTCTTCAAGATCGACTCTGTGTACCTTAAAATTTCATATGTTTCCCTCACCATTTTTGTAAGAGTTTGGAATCATAGTTGGGAGCCTTGCTGATGTCTTGTCCTGAAGCCAGTAGACCAAAATAGGGTGCTTACAGCTTTGGTTGCTTACTCGGTTAGAGGATGCAGCCAAGGACTATGAGAAGTACCCCGTTCAGTCCCAGCAACCGCCATGATGCCTCCAACGGCCGTTCTTCTCTCATCCTCTTCGGACATGTCGGGATGTTGTGCTTAGAGTAAATGTGCTCATGTAAAGAGGAGTGGTTGCATAAAATAAGTTTGCATGTATGAAGAAGAGTGCTTGCATGAAGTAAATGTGCTTCCATAAGAGAAAAGTGCTTGCATGATGAAAAGCAGTTGTATAATCAAAAGGCGACTGCATAATGAAAAGTGCTCGCATAATTGAAATGCATGTGCATAATTAGAAGTGAATTGCATAATGGAAAAACGGTTGCATAATTGAAAGTGCATTGCATAATTGAAAAGCACGTTGCATAACTGAAAGTGCAGTTGCATAATTGAATTACAGTTGCATAATTGAAAGTGCATTGCATAATGGAAAAGCAGATGCATAATTGAAAGTGCATTGCATAATCGAAAAGCAAGTTGCATAATTGAAAGTGCTTGCATAATTGAAAGGTGCTTGCATAATTGAAAGGTGCGTGCATAATTGAAAGGTTCTTGCATAATTGAAAGGTGCGATGTATAATTGAAAAACAGTGCATAAAGTAAAGTACGAATGTGGAGGGATCGCGCGATGTGCGAGAGAAATGGTTGCAGTTCGCTTGGCGCTGGGCTTTTGTATGCTGCAGATGATGCTACGACAGATCGCTTCACTGCTTGTTGTCTGATTGAGGTGCTGCTTGGTCGGGACTGATCCGCAGTACGGACTTGGAACAAGAATTTAAAGTCAGGACGAACCCGGGGAGCGGACTCCTGTGTAGGAATTTAAAAGTCGGGTGGACTCGGGGGGCGGACCCCTTGTGCGGGAATTTAGAATTCTGGACGGACCCGGGGGCGGACCCTTGTGTAGGAATTTAAAAGTCGGGACAAACCCAGAGGGCGGACCCCTATGCAGGACTTTAAAAGTGAGGATGAACCCAGAGGGCGGATCTCTGTGCAGGAATCTAAAAGTCGGGACAGACCCAAGGGACAGACCTCTGGGTAAGAATTTAAAAGTTGGGACGGACCCCTGTGCAGGAATTTAAAATTCGGGACAGATCCGAGGGCGAACCCCAGTGCAGGAATTTAAAAGTCAGGACGGACCCGGGGAGCGGACCCTGTGTAGGAAGTTAAAAGTCGGGACGGACCCCTGTGCAGGAAGTTAAAAGTCGGGACAGACCCGGGGAGCGGACCCTGTACAGGAATTTAAAAGTAGGGACCGACCTAGGGAATGTACTCTTGTGCAGGAATTTAAAAGTCGGGATGGACCCCTGTGCAGGAAGTTAAAAGTCGGGACGGACCTGGGGGCGAATCCCTGTGCAGGAATTTTAAAGTCGAGACGGACCTGGGGGCGGATCCCTGTGCAAGAATTTTAAAGTCGGGACGGACCCAGGGGATAGACCCCTATGCACGAAGTTAAGAGTTGGGACAGACCCCGGGGAGGCAGATTCCTGCGCAGGAATTTTAAAGTCGGGACGGACCCCTGTGCAGGAATTTAAATGTCGGTACGGACCCTAGGGACGGAGCCTTGTGGCGGTAACGAAAGGTGGGACTCAGCCCGACAGGAAAATAAAGGTGGGACTCGGTCCCGTAGAAAAGTGAAGATGGGACTCGGCTCTGTAGAAAATAAATGGTGTTGAGGATTTGTGTTAGCCACAAAAAAGAAATGATTTTGGTTCGCCTGGCGTTGGGATGGGTCTTCACTAGGGATGACGCAAGATCCTCTCGTGCAGTAGGGAGGACGCATTGCTCTATTCGTCAGGGATGCACTGGTTGCTTCTAAATGCTTACGTAGGGTAATGGTGTTGTGGGTTGGACTGGCTCTTAGGATCACGATTCGTTTTGTGATGAGGAACTCGATCTTTGGGGTGAGCGCTTTCGTATCTCGTGGGACCGGGAATCAAAGTCTGCCATAATTCTTGCCGCTTGGTACCTGTCACCATGACATCATTAGTGAGTCATGGTGAGTTACTAATGATGTACGGGCATATGAATGCTATGAAAATGACGTCATTGTGACGCACGATCCTTCAGTTTCGGGTTGCCTGGGTGACCCGTGAAGAATTTTGCTTTGACAATACAAATGGGTCCCGCTTTTGAAAGCCTCAATGTGAGGCCTCTAGGACTTCTGTTGGCCATGCATGGGCATATTGAGACGTTCTCAATGATGCCCTAGCAGCTCTATCGGTTATTCAACATGCTCGTCGGTTTTGGACCCTTCTCGTCAAGGCGCCATAAGGCGGCTGCGTTTGTAACCCGTTGGGGGATTTCTGTCCAGAATTGGTCAAACCTCGGTCTAATCATTTCCAAATTGTTATGATTAGACCCCCGGAGAGGAATGTATGGGATTTTGGGCTCTATGGTAGCCGATTGGAGGGTGACTGTGACCCATTTGAAGTGATGCAATGACAAAGAGAAATGAGAAAGCTTAGGGAGCACGCTGATCCAAGTTAAAAGGATACACGAGTTAATGTCTGCAGCGAAATGTACCCCCTTTTCTCCTCTGTCCTTCTGTTGCGTAGGCTATTTCAAACTGTTCGGATGGTATGCTTGGTTGCCTACTGTATGTGAGGAAGACTTTGCTTTAGACAGTTGAATAGTGCAGGAAAGCCGATTGAGGATCGTGTTAGAGTAGACAAACTGGTCGTTTCCCATGGGGAAACCCTAGTCCGCACTATGTGTGGCAGCCTAGGGTGACACTTTGATTTATTTATCTCTCATTTTGCTCTTTTTTTGCTACTGTTTCCCACCTCAGGATTCGGCCGCACCTCTCAACCTAAAGGGGATTAACTCTCCTTTTGCCACGACCGTCCACCTCAGGGTTTTCGATCGTGCCTCTCTTTTACCCTAGTTTTTACCTAGGTCGCCCCATAGGGGTTTTCGACCTAGCAGGCTCGATTCTTTTTTTTTTCTCGAGTTCGGAAAGGACGAAGGGTTTGCGGAATCCGACTTCCAAATCATAATCGTGTTGTCTTTATCGAAGAATTGCGTTTGTCATCCCCTTTGTACGGGGTTTCTTGATTTTTGATTGGGGCCGCCGGTGTGCTTGATGAGTCATGGCGTTGCCTTGTTTTTCTTGATTGGCGGAATTTTCCCGCTTCTTCTCATTTTTTCCTTCTTGAGGTGTTGCTTGTGGCCCATGAATTTGCTTGAATTTCCTCGACTTTGCTTTGTCGATGTTGCTTTGATGCGCTTTGCCTCGTGAGGACTTATTGTGTTTTGTTGTCCTAGCCCTATATTGTGAGGGCCAGCTTTTTTGAAATTCTAATTCTTGTACATTCGGAAGTCGAATCAGCTGTTTCTTATCCTTTACAAACTTTACAAATGATTTTCCCTTATTGTCTAAAAAGAGAAAAATACAAAATTGTGCCCTAGGGATTGGATGACCACGCTTGCCCTGGTGATAGTGATGGACGGGGGTGTCCTGGTGTATGCGGGTGTCTTGCGCGACCTCTGTACCTAACTGCGTCTTGCTGCCCCCGTAGCAGATGTCTTCTAGAGACGCGCATTGTTAAAGTCAGTGGACGTGTGTGACCTTGAGGGCTCGTCATCGCCTGACTGCAGTTGTTGGGCCTTTGTTGAGGTGAAGGTCTGATTTGCCCCGGGCATCGTTCACCTTTGAGGGAGACTGTTATGTAGGTGCTGCGTTATTTGCTATACTGCCTTCGTCTTCGGCTTCTTGGGGGGGGGGGGGGGGGGGGGGGTGTACCTCGCGTCAAGCCCTTTCCCATCGAAGTATAAGGAAAGAGGTCCGACAGGAGTTCTCGGAGAGGCGTGACCCATGCATCCCTCTTTGCTTGTGACCGGCATGTCCCTGTGAAGGATGACATAGGAGATGATACCTTAGGCGATTATATGATGAAATATGTGGTAAGAAATATAGAATGGATCAATGGGAAATCCTTTCATCCAACGCGGGGGATACTCATCTCCAGGAATCCGGTCATCACCACACTAGAGTGGTTAGACCGCGGTTGGGGGCCACACAAGTGTACTCTCCCCGGGTGTGGGTAGACAAAAGCAGCCGTCCTAGGGAAGGCTCGAGGAGCCGAGTCCCACGGGGGCAGGCGAGTTGAACATGCGAGTTGGATAGGCTCGACAGAGCCAATAGGGTATCGCTGGGAATATCCTAATGCCCCTATGGGGTTTGTTATGGTCAGAAACTCATTTAGGAATGCATATAAATGAATGTAAAAGATAGTTTAAGGAATGGTGCGTGTTGTCCCGGTGGCTCATTAGTGGCCACGGCAGAGGGTGGGGTGGGCCCATTCTTCGGTCGGAGGTACGACCGTGCTAGTAACTCCCGCGGCGGGTGGGTTGGGCAGTGCTTATGTTGTCGTGGTCTTCGCGGATGGAGGATTGGGTCCTCGGTGTTGGAGCTCCCTAGGAGCTAGACGAGAGGTCTCTATTGTCCTAATTGTGGCCCTTCAGGGTTCGGATTACCTTATTGTTGGTTATTTCCTGTAATGAGAAGATGAAAAATAATGAAGGAGCAAGAAGTGTCCGCAATCCTAATGCAAGAGCAAAAGAGAGCGAACTGGCCTGATAGGCGTCGTGCGAGCACACCGAGGCACGTACGCTAGGTATGCAAATTGTGCATGCCTGGGTATGCGGTGAGGTGCTCGCACGACGCATATGGATGCGCTTGGTCGCACGAAGAAGATGTGCACATGGCGCACTGGAGATGTGTATGTAGTGCTGGGTGGGTGGCTGGGATGGGCTCGGCCTCTGATCACAGCGCGCATAATTCGCTTGTCGTGCGGAAGTGTCAGCTATTGTGCATAACAGTAAATGGATAGAATGCATGCGATGCGTGCATTTTTTAAAAGCTAATGTTGTCATTCACATTGACTATAAAGCTTCAAAATACAACGCAAATTTTGTAAACTAGAGTCCTAAGCTTATCTTCCACCATACTCGGGATTTGAGCGAGCGCGGCCTCGGAAAGTATCGGCTCTAAGCGAGGGCCTTGTAGAGGCATCTATCCTAGAGTGCATGCGTGGGCCTCTACGAGCCCTCCTCCTAGACCTCTCCAGGGCGGCGCTCACTCAAGCAAGTTCCCGATCGCGTCTCTATGGCCTGGCTCATGTCTAAGCGAGCTCCCTCTGAGGTTGTGGTTGGCTGGCGAGTTCCTCATCGTGTGGCGGGTCAGTGAGGTCCTTGTGAGCTGACAGACTCTGTCGAGGCGCGGACAGGAGGCCGAACGAGACGTCCCTTGCCAAGATGACAGGAAAACCCGCTTAGGACTCGTCGATGTGAACGATATCCTAGTTCTTTTTTTTTAAGACCACATGATGCATGTGTGCGAAGAAAGTAAATGCCTACGGCTTGATGTGACTTACAAGGTACAATGTACATCGCTCTTGAAATAGGAAAAGACTCAAATTAGCACACATGCCGACTCAATGGACTATTACTGAAGTCAGAGTGGAGACTTGCATGGAGCTCATGCAGAATGCATAGTTTTGGTGCTATATGGACCGTACTACGTGAAGATGGGGGCCCCCGACTCAAGGGTGTCAATTCCTTGAAATCGAGCGGGGATCTTTGGGGGCCTAATCGACGGTCCAACCGTGCGACGTACCCTTACTAGGAACCCTTAACCTATGCTTCCTATTATCGGTCGTGGGACGCGACCCAAAGGTACCTAAAGCTAGTATGATATGCGATGCGTGCTAAAAATAAACGAACAAGAATTAAATGAAAGCGACAAATAAATAAACATGCAAACAGACAAACCGAAACGAATCCGAACCCTCTAAATGTCTCCAGTGGAGTCACCAAGCTGTGCAGACTCGAATTTCGTCTCGTCGGGGCCCGCATGCGTGCGCAATCGCACGGCTTGGGAGTGTCCACCTTCCCGTGAGGACGCGTGATGAATACGCATGAGAATGAGTCGCCACTACCTGTTTACGACCCGAAGGTCAAGGGCCGGTGAGTTGCCTGAGTTTAGGGGTACGGGGTACACCTAATTGCTAAGGCATATAGTCTTGCGGAACCCGAAGTTCCGGATTCGGGGGTTCTGTTACGTGCGGGCCTATATCCCGCACGCCCTATCAGTACTCTAGTTTGTCTAGGATTTGCCATTTTTATTTACTTACTGCTTGATTAAGTTTCGCTCATTTTGCTCGTTTTAATACCGTAAATTCGAAGGAAGCGATCGATTCGAACTAAGAACCCGAGAAAGTAGTAGGCCCGTGTATCGAGGAATCGGTTCGCTATCCTCGCGAAACGGTTCATCGAACCGTAAGGGTCGATGTCCTGCACAAACCGAAGCCGCGAAACAGTGAGTTTACTTGTCCTTAGGTTGGTAAACCGACTCGACCGATTCGACATTGGGACCATTAGCTCTCCGACCGGGATTTTTACACGAATGAATATACAAAATAGATCCTTACATTGTTCCCTCAAATAAGTGAAACTACAAATTACAACTGGATCCCAATCGGTTTGCGTTCGGTCATTATTCCACTTGTGCTCACCGTGAGGTTTGGAAGAATCGAAAATGAAATTAAAATTGCACGCTTGGTGTATGGGGGCGTTGGACCTCATGATTGATGGCTAAGGGCAGTGAACCCCATGTGAACCGTATCCTAAAGGATCGAGCTCGACCCGCGATAAAACAGACAAAACAGAGAAAAACAGATAGAAGCAGACAAAAACAGGTAAGACAAACAAGAGAATAGACACAAGTAATGTTTTAAACGTCGTGTTTACGTGATTAGCCAATTATGGACCAGATTTTGTTTGACACCTCAACTCCTTAGCCTAAACGGAAAAAAGAACATACTTGCGTGTGGTGCTAATTCAGCTAGGGATGTATGGATTTGTTTTAGATTGTTCTGTCATGGTGACGCTATAGTCTTAGCCGATTATAACATGAACATATTTTCGCCTAAAGACCCAAAATCTATCCCCTTTTTCGCCTAATTGCCCCTGTTTGATTATACCAGATGGATGATTATTCAAATTTCACGTTTTGTTACAAATGAACCCGCTCTAAGTACCCGAAACTACGTGTCAGTACCCCATTTTGGCTCACCAGTTCAGGCAACGCCTATCAACAGCAATTCAGATTACGACTTGAGCATCGATACAGAAGTGGGCTCGATAGAGCAGCAAATTGCTATTCATTCTCAAGTCAATAGAGATAGGCAGACGATTCAAGCATATGATAGAAGAACATACAGAATCATCCAGCAACATACAGAGCAAATAGACAGCTCAGACAGCATCCAAACCGGCATTTTCAGAATACATCGCCGACAGTGCTATTTTTCACTGGTCCGCTCGACCATAAGAAGATAACCAATATTGGGCTTCAAAAATTCCTCGCGACGTCAAATAGATGAAAAGTGTCTCCGAACACATTTCGCAGATCAACTGCTCCATACAGAGCAATTTCATAATACAGACAACTTTTCAGTAGAAGTCCAAAAATGTCGGTTCATCCAAGAAAAGTTAATGTCCGATGTCGGATACAGTCATGTCCAACAATTATGCAGAGCATGATCATTACTTCAAACTGTCTTTTAGAAGTCATACGGACTCCTCTAATGACTCCCGAACGACAGAACAAGCATACATTTCAACGGAAAACCTTATCCGAAGACTGGTCTGATAGAACATCGGCAAAAGCCATGCATTGTCCAAAAAACTGCAGCGGACATATGCAATTGGGCAAATCAGACAGCGATATCTCTTTTAGTTTCCCGAGTGACCTCCGAAGAGCAGAAAAGTCCGTTTTCAATGGAAATTAATAAACGGAGGTCCTTTTCGTGGAAACTTGACGCCGAATGGTTGGTAAACCCAGTGCTACTCATCTCAACGCTCAACGTGAAATCCTCAAGCGAAATCTCACAATCCATCTAGACCCTCAGAACACCGTTTCAGAGTTTCAGATGCAATTTTTCAGTCCTTCAAGCACAGTTCTCAACGAATAGAGATTACAGTGATCTCCGGCTCGCCCAAGCAACTCAGAAAGCATTATGAGAGATTCGGCTTCGGACTCCTAGGATGTCTCCGGCTTCACATTGACAATACCGGCTTATTGGTCAATAATTCAGTCTGATTGCCGATGCATGTTAAAAAGAACCGATTCGGAATACAGACAAGAGATACGCATTCAGAAACGACTAACTTTGCTTTGATCGCTTGAAACGAGCAAAATCGACTTCCGAGCCCAAAAATCAAACGAACATTCTTTAGGGAAAAATGGACAATTTTAGGCTCATTTGAATCGTTTTTGCACGTACAATGGCAATTCGACATTCGTTTGAGCCACGAACCTCGAACACGCGATCAATTGAGACTTGAACAAACTTTCTCCTAAGGCCGTGAAGCCCACGGCTCCTCCATGACCAGCCATGACTCTCTCTTGACCACCCTATCTCCTTTGGCTTCTTCTCCATGCAAGTTGCCTTATCTTCCATTCAAAATATCAAGCCTACAATTTCATTTTAACACTCCAACTTCACTTTACCATCAATGCATTTGGCTCTTCTTCATTAATGCATTTCAAGAAGTCTTCATCCCCATCTTCATTAAAAATTCGGATCCCCCCTAATCCATGCCATTAATCAAGTTTTTTCTCACTTAATTGCACTTAATCTTTACCTATTTATATCCTTTAAGTCATTAACTTAATCACAACTCACCACATGCCATCTCTCTAGCATTTCTCACTCTTCAAGAAGCTCTCAATTCCCCTTTAGTTCCAGCAAAAATCGCAGCAAGCAAGGGCAAGCAAAACCCTCAAAAACTTAAGTCGGAATCATGGTATTTACCATCCCAGTTTAAATCCAAACTTCACCAAACTTCATATCTCACATGTTTTCGATCCCCTCTATCCATTTCAGGGCTTAGATTTTAAGTTTGAAGCCTCCAACTCATCGGAACAGCCACCACAGAACCTAACCCAGAAAACGGTCTTCTCGAGTCAAAAATGGCAACCTGAGTTTCAAGGCCTCCAGGTCGGTTTGAGTCGCCAAAACCTATCAAACACCTCCCCACACAACCCTAGGGTGTCAAGGAGTCAAGAAATCTAAGAAAAATCTGTTGGTTTTAACCCAGCACGAAGAAACAGCCCGACTGCCCAGTTGGGTCGATTTTTCTGATTGTTCTTGCGGTTTTTTTTTTTCAGATTGGGTCGATTCGAGACTCCTTTCACAAAACGACCACTACAGTCACCTCCGAGGGTCAGTTAGGAGTCGGGAGCTATTGACCTTGCCTCAAAATTCCATCAGGAGACAGGCGATGTCCGACCCGACTGGTGCCAGACAAGTCTGAAATTCTAAACGTGCTCTGTTTTCCGTGATCTTTGCAGGGCTGTATGGGTCGACTCGATAACTCTAGGACCAAACGACTACCACAGTCACCTCCGGGAGTCAGTTAGGAGTCAGGAGCAGCTGACCTTGCCTCAAAATTCCACTGGGAGCCTACGTGGTGACGTCCTACCCGACTTGTGCCAGTTGGGTCTGTTCAGTGCTCCAGCCGGGTCTACTTGTGCATTTCGGGTCTGTTCAAGCAAAAACACCCCGGAGCCCGATCCAACAGTGGTCCAACCCAACTTTTACAGTCCCATCCCGTATCCCGGGACTAGGTATGACCATTCTCGACTTAGAGGAGCTAGGACTTTTACATTTTTGTTGTGTTTATGGGAGTTATAAGGGGCTTTATGCATGTTTTACTTCCAAGTTTTAATCTTTATGCAATTTCCATGTTATGTCATGCGTATTCATCATCGTTTAACATGCTAGCATGTCGGTAAATGTTTAAATCGAAGTCGAGGAAACCATATCGACCCGGAAAAGCCGAGATAACTCTAGGATTAACCTCTTGAAGAGGTAACCGAGGGTATTCTTGACCTTTTCGGGTCAAGTCCGGATTCCTTGCCCCAATTTGAGTTGTTTCCCGAATCTTTATTTTTTCCCAAGTCCATGGAGTCGGTATTGTTTTATCGATTCCATAAATAACGTGTTTGTGCATGTTTGTATGCTTGAATGCATTTTCCAAACTCTTGGCAATACCGACTTTGTTAAATACGTGTCATTTGTCGTGTTTAACATTTGAGCATGCGAGAAATAGTCGAAATTGGGTTAAAGAGAATGCTTGAAACCCGGAACGGGTCAAGGAAACCCACGGCTATTCCCAAGAGGAAAGAGCCGAGAGTTCTTTGACCTTATTCGGGTTAAGAACAGTCTCTTTACCTCGATGAAATCCATTTCTCGGATTTTGTGCAAATTGCAATTTCAATATCGTCGCAAACCCCGCATGCTAACAACTTTAAAACATTGTTTTTAAAGTAAAAATGCATGAATTCATGTATCGATGACTCTTTTGGGACCATTTGGGTTTCGAGGGTATTTTGATCATTTTGACCAAATTATCCTCGACCTTCCTGGATCCGTCTTGGTTGCCGTGTCATGAATTGTTTTCATTAAATTAATCTTTTCGGGCACTCAGACTTCATTCAGTGGATCAATTCATGATATGTCTGATTGTCTGTAACCTGCTCATTTATTGCATTCGGCATTTAATTTTAAGTTGTAATCCACAAACGGGTTAATTGGGACGCTCACATGATTAAACCCACTTCACATTGCAACTCTTGCATGAATTGGTAATTAACTGATAACTCGCGTCGATGAGTTGTCAAATGACGTTAATGTCCTTTTCAAAACTCGCATTTCAAAACCCGAAACGCGTAGTCCGATGTAGCATGGACATCTAGAAAGGACTTCTGTGTCTCAACTTGAGTTTTTACCTGATTTCAAGTAACTCAAGTCAAGATACAGAAGATCTTTCTAGATCATTTACCGTTACACTGACCGGTTCTTTGGCTTTTTTCAGGGTTCTTGCATAACCCTGGACGATCTAGGGAATTGGTCAACACCGGCTACAGGCCGAGGTGGCCCGTATTGCGATGTTTCCCTTCTCTGAAAACAATTTTCAAATAAAGGGTAGAATCGTCTTTTCACAATTCAGCGACACCCCTAGGGTTAGCTTGACAGAAACACTACAGTATCAGGATAAAAATAGGCTGCTTGTTCAGGTACAGGTTCATCTGCAAAGCCTTTTCTTATCCACCGATGAGTTTCTGTCATCCTATCGTAGACTCGGGTAACTAGAACGGTTATCTCTGTCACAAATCATGCAAAAATACTGATTTACCTTTCACTCGACCTAACCACACACTAGATAATGGTTAGGTGGAACTCTAGGTTCCAAATCTAAAGTCAAAACACGAGTTTGGCTAATTCAGTGGTGATTCAGTGTCACAATACAAAACAACTGTAAAAGCAATCCACACACACGAGATTTGACTCTCTTTGTCAAATTCTCAAAACAAAACCGAATGCTAAAACATTGGCACATGCTTGTTTGTCTAGGGTAGGATTTGCATGCCAAAATACCCCGGATTAACAACTTATTAAAACACGTACACTTGACAGTAACAAACAATTTGTATGTTATTAACATGTTGTGTGTTATCTTTCTGCACTTGTTTGCCATGCAGGTTGAGCCTAATCCCTAGGCCGAATATTATTAGGGTTCAACGCCCTAATCATCGATTAAAGGGTTCAACACCCTAATCATCACTCACAGGGTCCAATGCCCTACTCAGTGAGAGCGTGCATCGAATTTTCAGTTTTTCGATCTTTTCCCTAAACTCATGGTGAGTTAGAGTGGAATAATAACCGAACGCAAAACGACTGGAATTCGACTCTTTTGTAATTTGTATTTATTGATTTCGAGAGCATTGTAAAGATTTTATTTTGTACATTCGTTCTGTAAGAATTCCAGTCAGTGAGCGAACGGTCCGAGAGTCGAATTAATCGAATTGGTCTAATGCTCGCCCAAAGGAAAGTAAATCCAAGATCTCGCGGTCCTGGTTCACGCAGGAATTCAACCTCCATGGTTCGATGAACTGTAATGTAATATTGTGAACCAATTCCCCGACACAAGGGTTTACTTCTCTCTCGGCTTCTTTATCGAGATCGTTTAGTTCACCGAATTCCTGGTGTCAAAACGTGTGAGCTGAGCGCAACTTAATTCACGCGGTAAATAATAAAACATCCAAGCTTAGCAAACCAGAGTACCGAAAGGGCGTGCGGGATATAGGCCTGCATGTAATATGAACCCCCGAACTCGGACTTTCCGGTTCCGCACAAACTAATGCCTTAACAGCAAACTAGGTGTACCATTATCCCTAGACCCAGGTAACTTATCTGCCCTCGACCTCCGGGTCATAAAATGATAAGTGGCGACTCCTTCTCACGCGTGTCTATCACGTGTCCCCACGAGAAGGTGGACACTCCCAAGCCGCGCGATTTCAGGTCGCACGCATGCGGGCCCCAACGAGAGTCCACATTCGGGTCCGTACACTACGCTAAGATAAAGGAAACACTTCAGTTAGGGAAGCGGGCAATGCAGATGAACCTGCACCTACACAGGCTGCCCGTCTTTGCCCATGGCCCGATGTGTTTCAATTATCATAACTCTAGGGTTATCGGTAAGTTAGAAACAGATGATATTGCCCTTGTGCTATAAATGATTTTGAGAAAAACAAGACTACGCGATGCGGGCCACCTCGGCCTATAGCCGGTGCCAACCGATCCCTTGGGTCCTCCAAGGTTATGTGTGAACCTTGAAGGAGCCGAAAGATCGGTTGATCTTCTCGAAAGTGGTCCAAAGAGAATTCCCATATCTCGACCCTAGTTGCCTGAAATCAGGCAAATGTTGAGTTAAGACACACGAGTTTTCCCCGGATATCCATGCTACATCGGACCATGCGCCTCGGTGATTTTGTTAAAATTGTTTGAAAAGGGTGAGATCACCCGTTCTTAAATTACCGACTTGGTTATCGATTATTTATCAATTTATGCCCTTTTGCTTAAGGTCGAGTGATGTATTTAACCTGGTTACACATCCCTTTCCCCATATGTGAAATTCTTTTAGTGATTATTGTCCTACGCCTCGGGTACCACAGTTTTGTGAATTGACTTGTGACACAAAGACCGAGACGGGTCCCCAAAGACTAAGAATATTCAGTCGATGATGGCCGAAATACCCTTGGATCCTTGCGGGCCCGAGGCAGTCACCGATGCACAAATCTATGCATATTATTTGAAATTAATGCGTCTATCCTACAATTTATCAACCGATTAAAGCCAAACGGACAAAGTAAGGTTACACGCAATCATACATCACTCATGATTACAATACACATTTCACAAATTTATTCGAGGACCGAATTGGAACGATTTCAAAAGAGCCGGGCTGATTTGAAAATTCGATTAAAGTTCAGGGACTAAACTGAAATTGATCGAAAAGTTCCTCGGGGTGATCGAAAAATTCTAGAAAATTCAGGGACTAATCAAAAAATGCTAAAATCTCGGGACTTGACTGGAACGCATCAGAAAGTTCAAGACCGATTTGGAAAAACAAAAAATGCATCCCCAGAACTGAAATGAAACAAATTGGAAAGTTCATAAAATCGGGTTCAAGACAAATCCGCTCATCCACACGATCCACAAACATTCATTTCACATCAACACCATCCAAGCAAACACGATATATGAATATGAAGTCCTAAACATGCCACTAAGTCGGGAATTTTACCTATTTCGGGCTAATGATGGGAGGCTCATGAAACTTCGAGAGTCATTGCGAACAAACTTGTTGCGGGTTGTCCGAAAGCCCCTCGGCAACTGTGGGGACTGCACCAACATAACACAATTTCACGACTACCAAAACAAACTCAAATCAGTATTCATATTTTTCACAAGAAAATTTTAAAGGTTTGGAGCGTTCCTTTGCTTAAAATTGGATTTGAAATTGCCGCGGAGGGGGTGCTGCTGTCCTGGACGAACTCTGTTACTGCTGCTCATGATTGGGCTCCTACCGATGGTGCTCGAGTGAGGAAGCCGCTGCCAGTACCTTCTACTTCGTGGGGGAAGGATGGCTACTGCAGCTTCTCAGAATAGCGGGTTGATGAACTCAGTGTCATGCGTGTTAAGCTACTATCGGAGTGGAAGAGTTGGAGATGGCACTGCTGGTGCTCGTGAATTTTAGAGGTGGCAGGCAAGCTCGGTATAACCTTCAAGGAAGAGAACAGGGAAGCGTGGTCAGTAAATGCAAGCAAACGTAAAGGGAGAGAGTAGGAAGAGAAACAAGGCAAGACGCTTAGGTTGGGCTAGGGAGTGGAGGCAACAACAGCAAACCAGTAGCAACCGAGGAGAGGAGGGGGCGGCTGTTCAACAGTGCAGTAAGTAGGGCAACTTAGGGGGACAAACGAGCAACGGCTGGAGTTTTAATGAAGGACAAGAAGCAGCAAGCAGTAACAACACCTGAACAGCAGTGAGGAGGAATTCGAGGCAGTAGCGAAGAGGGAAGTGGAGAGCTCAGGACTGGCGGAAACTCTTCCCAAGATGGCTCGGAAGGGGTGATGGTGATTTTTTTAGGTTACTGCCGTCTGTCCCCTCTGTTCTCCTCCCCATTTTCCTTGCAGAAGAAAACCGTGAAGAAGAAGACGTGCCAGGGATGGTGGCGTCTGACGTGGGGCTGCAAGGTTGCAGGGAAGTTGGCGTGAGCAGGTGGGGAAGGCAGACTCGGGCAGAAGAAAAGAGGAAAAGGGAGGAGAAGTTGCAAGGTTGTGACCAACAGTCCATGGGATGACCTGAACATCCAACATTTTCCTGAATTTCTCATGAATCTTTTGGCCTATTTGACATTTTTCCTTGATCCCTACTTGAGTTAGGCACATCCTGGTAAAATTTGAGAATTTTCCGACCTCGGGAAGTACCCGAAACAATGTTTCTTCAACAGCTGACCGAAATAGGGGGATTCGGTTCTAATCTGTGAGAAAATATTCAATTCTGTATTAATCTAGCCAAAAAAATGTCCCATTTTCTTTGATTTTCTGAATCTTCAGTGAATTGGGAATCCATTGACGTTGGCCATGCTTTAAAATACGGAGAATCAATTTTTTTTTATGGATTTTCTCCCTCGACTGGCAGAATCTGTCCCGGTTTAACACTTTTGGGCATGGTGCGCTAAAAAATTCATAACTCTCTCTCCGTATTGAATCTTGGGATGAGTGACCCTTCATGTCAAACCTAACTCGATTTCCTAGGTCAAGCACATAAAATTCACCCTTTTAGGATCAAGATTGATCGTGATATGATGCGTCGACCCCATGCTTGAGCTGTTGTATTTACTGTTTAGACATCCCAGCTCCCACAAATTTTATCTCCTTGCTCGAATAGGCTCTCGATGTGATTTTTATGTTAAAATGTCCCCCACTCATCAAATCTTGATCTAAAAATATGAAACTTGGCTTTGGGATCCATGAAAGCAGTTGTTCTCACAGAAGAAAACGATACAGAGATGTGGGTTTCTCTTTATCCACTACTTTCGGTTTGAAAGTGGATAATTCACGTCTTACTCTTCAGGATCGACTGTGTGTACCCCAAAATTCCATATGTTGCCCTCGCCATTTTTATAAGAGTTTTGGAATCATAGTCGGGAGTCTTGCTGATGTCTTATCCTGGAGCCGGTAGACCAAAATGGGGTGCTGACAAACTGTCTATTAGGAAAAAAAATTTTAAAGTATATTTCCATTATATAATTTCTTATTTTTCCTCTCACAAACCTTAACTAGCTATTGTTACAAATTAGACCTCAAGCGTGGACTAATGAGAAAGTGGCATGTCATCAACTTACTGTATTTTAATGGGAAAAGGCCAAATTTGGTCCTCAACCTTTAGCTTTTTTCTATCGTAGTCCTAAACATTTTCTTTGATTGGATTTCGTCCTCAATCTTTTTCGCGCGATATGAATTTGATCTTTTTCCTATTTTAATTAAAAAATTAAGAAAAAGGACAAATACCTTTCTCCCCCCGAAACTATGTGCCGGAGGCCCTTTTGCCCCCCCAAACTGTTTTTTATGCACGTTTGCTGCCCCCTCAACTATAGGCAAAGGAAAATGTCCCCCCTATCGTTTCTTTTGCAGTTAAAATTGACGGAAAAGGCATGTGTTGTGCACATGACCTAAAATGTTTGGGAAAGAAAAAAAAACAATATTTGAAAAAAAAAAGGGTCTAATTCGGCCTCCCTGTCCCCTCTGACCAAGCGTTGCCCGTCCCTCATCGTCTTTGTTCAACCGCCCTTCACCTCCCGAGACTCCTTCATTTGCTCCGACATCACCAAGGCGGCGGTGGCCAGAAAGCCACCACCATTAGCCGAGAGAGACAGAGTGATATGAGGCGAGAGAGATCTGGGGGCTCGTGCGGGCACCGCACGGGCGAGATCCGAGCCTCCAGATATCTCTAGAGTCTAGACTCTATATTATCTCTCACTTCCCTGTCGTATAGCTCTCTTGGTGGCTTTGCTCATGCTGTTGGTTGCCGAACTTGAGCATCACCGCGCAGATCGAGCTCTTTCAGTCTCTGTCATTGCAAGTTCTCTTTCCACTGTTTGTCTCAGTGCTCTGGCTGGCTCCCAGTCAGTAAGAGAGAGAGATTGAATTCTTTTTGGGAAATTTCAGCATTTATTTTCCCTTTAGAGTTGTCTGATTGGTATGGTTTCAGAAATTATTTGGTGAAGGGAAAATCGACTTTTTTCTTCTAATTGTGCTTTGATTGATTGCTGTCTCATTTCAATCAGTTTCTTGTCGTGTAGTTTTTTGAAGAATTACTATAATCACGTGGACAAGATAAAAGATGAACTCCAGAGGATAGTATGCTTATGACATTGATTGAATAATAATTGGTATTAAAAAAGGTCTAACATTCAACTTGCATTCCTCCGATCTGATGTGGATTTGTATTTTACTATAATACATTTTACTGAGCAACAAGTTGCTGCTGCTCTCTGCACTTCTTCCTTTCATGGAAAGAACTCTCAGAGAAAGAACGGAGAGAGAGAGAGAGAAGTTGCGATGCGAGAGGGAGAGAGCTCGAATGGGAAGGGTGGCTCAACCTAGCTACCTCTGCCTTAGC
The DNA here is from genome assembly GCF_007655135.1 of Punica granatum. Lineage (NCBI taxonomy): Eukaryota > Viridiplantae > Streptophyta > Magnoliopsida > Myrtales > Lythraceae > Punica > Punica granatum. The sequence goes on along the minus strand of NC_045127.1, from coordinate 43,126,386 downwards.
AATGTCGGAGGGTATGTGAGGGTCATTGGAGGTGACGGGTGGTCGGAGGTGAACTGGCTCGAGGGATGGTCAAATTTTAAGAAGCAAAGGAGGGGGAATACGACGGACTTTTTTTTCTTTTAATTTGATTTTTTTTTATACTTTTTGGGGTCATGAGCACAGCACACGCTGGTGGCTGCAATTGGAGAAAACATCGGATTGCAAAGGGAAGGGGCGGATGCTGGTGGCTGCAATCGGGGCCACCAACGCTAGAATCGAAGGACCTCAAATTTGGTCTCCTTCGATTCAGGTGATGATGGGCTTTTTTAATCCATAGTGAAACACTCAAATGTAAAGAGATACTGTAATATGATAGTTCCAAAATTTCGATTGTCCATCACTTTCTCCCGATCTTCTCAGGTACCAAACAGCAAGGCACCATAAATCCCAAAACAAGAAGCTAATATTCATGTGAACATTTATAGCTATCAATTTAACCTGCTAGGAATTAGCAGGAATCAACTCAAGAGGGTCAAGCCCCTGGCATCTGATGGTAGGACATCAATAGTAGCCTTATTTGGATAGATATCATCGTGAAGGGAAGAGAAAGGAAAGTAAAATATCATATTAGTTAATTGAGGGTACAGTAGCCTTTTCCAAACTCTTGATAGTTGATAGTTTTAATTGTGTATTTTCCCTCCAACTCCTCCCTATTCTGGGGAATATAAATTTTAAGAAGGAAAGGGAAAGAGAAGACTTTTTTCTTTTTTTTCGGTTGTAGGAAAAGAGAAGATTATGTTTCCCTCCCCTTGTTAAGATTAAGCAATCCATACAAAGGAAAATGTACCCTTCCCCTCTCCTCCCTTTGCCTCCAAGTTCTGCTATCCAAGCACACTGGTGAAGTCGAAAACGAACAAAGAGGTGTTCAAAAAACTAAATCATGAAAGCTCCGAAAGAGGTCATTAAATTTTATGATTTTCCATATAATGTCAAAAATTTAATGGAGTCGATTGCCACCCTAGCCTCCCCTCGATCCATTCCTGGTCACTATAACTACTAATGGAATCGAATCACATAGAATATAAATTATTGCGTACACTTTGAAAGGAAAAACTACTTAATTTGTAACAATTACGCTGTATTATGTTAAATTCCTTTAATAGAATAATAATGTCATACTTTTACACTCATAAGACCAGATAGCACGCGCAACGCACGTGTCTTCTCATTAGTAAAGGATCACAAGCAGTCTCACTAGACATCAAATCTGAGATCTCGTCACGATACTACACACTCTTTTAATAGCTTGGACAGAGCTTTCGTTATGCTAGTTTCTTTGTATTTTGTTAACTTTGAGATCCAAGACGCTCATATCTGGTGGGCCATAGTACCTGATGGGTCTTCAATATTGAAGACATTATTTTCGGTCTTCAATACTGATTACATTATTTTCGGCCTTGCCCACAGGCCACACCTGCGAGTTAAAATTTATGAGTGCATCAACTTCAGACTCAGCCTAATTTTCAACCCATGTTGGAAGCAGCAGGAGCAGATTGAACAAGAGCGCGCTGAATCAGTTGTCTTCGGCTGGCTAGGCTACGACTTCGGGTACAAGAACATTAATTTTAATTTCTCCTAGATCAGTCTCGAAGCCTAAATTTGGACAGAGCTCGACCACTGGGATGGAAATGAGACGTGTTTAGATCAAGGTTTTCCAAGAGCTTTGACAGTAAGTATAGCATAGATCCAAACTAAAGCGAGGGACAACAAAATGGAAAATGTAGGGTGCGTTTGGATTCACAGTTAAAGTAATTTTGATTTTGATTGTGGAAAAGGACAAATGAGATGTGATTATAAATTTGACTTGGGAAATGTGTGTTTTTGTTGTTTAGTGTGTTGAGTTAAATTTAAAATTAAAATTTTTGACTTGAAAAATGTATATTTTTGTTGTGTAGTGTGTTGAGTTAAAGTTAAAGTTAAAGTTAAAATTAAGTGTCTTTCATTCCAAACAGGACCGTAATGTTGTGTTTATTTTTAGAGTTTAGTAGAGTTGATTTTTTATTTTAATTGAGTTGTAATGATTGTGTTGTTGAATAATAAGAAAAAGTGTGAAAAAATAATAAATAGTTGAGAGAAAATAATAATTGTATTGTTAAATTGTGAAAAAATAATGAATAGTTGAGAAAATTTAATATTAAAAATTAAATTGAATGATTAAAAAATTAAAGAAAAAAATGTAATAATTGTATTATTAATTTTTATTTTGTAGTGAATAAAATTAAAATTTTAAAAATGTAATTATAAAATTAAACGGAGTGAAGTACGATCTTTGAAGCCTAATTTTGGATAGGGATCACTGAATGAAGACTCGTTTGGTAATTTCTTAGGAAAAGACCCGACACGACACGGCACGACGACGTTACAAATATGTATTTCCCTTTCGAAGAATCAAGCAATTGTCAGGTACCGCAGGAAGTCAAAGCAGAGCAGAGACCAGAGAAGGAAAGAGAGGTAATAGTGGGCCGGGCCCACAAAGCAGAGAAGTTGGTGAAGAGTGGGGCCCGGCATATCATTTCAGTCTTCAGAGAGTGTGAGAGAGACACTCGTACCTGTCATTTTCAGTCCACCACTGACCCATTTTCTTCGATTTTTCACCTTTTTCCTTTCCTTTTCATTTTTATTTAAATTTATATGTTATTTCATTATACACTTAGATTAGTTGAGGAGACAAACGTCTCCTAGCCGTTAGTAAAGATGACGGACTCGAGTCTGGCATTTATAGAAAATCCGCGATTTAGAGGATTTTATCGATTCTATTTGAATCTGAATTAATTGAGGCACATTGAACCTCCCCGTACCGGAGGATGCCCAGGGAAAATTGAATTTATTTGATTATTTAGACAACTTTCACGTCTTTTCACAACGGCCAAAACCAGGCTTTTTCTTTTTCCCATATGTAGCCATCAAAGAGGCTGAATTATAAAGAGAAAAAGATGGGATGTGAAAATAATAGAAGGGGAGGGAAGATGAGAATAAAGCTTAAAGATGGTTTATATGCGCAGAAAGCAAACAGCTGGGAATCAATTTAAAGAGGGAAAAAGCATCCAATTCCATTCCTTTGCTTCTTCCAAGATGCAAAAAAAAAAAAAAAGTAATTGCAAAGGTTTAATATGGTTATAATGATGAGGAGTAAGTACACCTCTTTACCTTCTCGATGTTATTTATGTTGATGAGTCCATTGAACAAAATGAGAAAGGTTGATGGGTCAGTTTTTGTGACTAGACAGATCAAGAGATTGATCGACAGCAAAAAATAAAAATAAAAATAAAAATCCAAATATTGGATGATGTTTTGGTGCTTTGGAGATCCTTGCCTTAGTGAATGCAATTGATGTGCTTATCGTCACGTTCGCCACTATGCGCTGCAATTGATGTCCTTTTCGACTGCCCTAATATCAACCAACATCCATGATGTAAACATAATAAATGATCGAGGAAATTAATTAGACATGCACATTTGCATTGCAGGCCTTGAATCCTCTTATTAATCATATCTGCTCGTTGCCACTGTCTTGTTTATACTTGGTCTAGGAATCAACGATAAAATAGCATTGAAAAAATCGATTTCATAATAAGCTAGAGACCTCGAGGGACATTATTTAAAGATTGCTAGAATTGAATGGAAAAAAAAAACAAAGATTTCAATCATAGTAGAATCATTCCGATTTGGATGTGTATTTTGATATCCGAATAACTAATTCAGTTCGAGTCCGATCGATCCATTAAATGATAAAACTCTCTCGATTAAGAATTTTTTGAATCAGAAGACCAACGTATCATTATTTCACTTTTCAAAAGCACAATTTTAAGCGACAAGGAAACCCGATTTCGCAACCGCAGAGAATAATCCAAATTTATGATTAATAGTTTTTCATCAAAACTAATAATTTTACATAGAAATAGTGGGAAAAAAAAAGCCTCTCATTAACGTTATCGCTTTTTTCTTTTTCTTTTTTTTTCCCCCTTTAATTTTACAGCGCGACCGGACAATCGGCTCTTCCGAGGAATAATCTAAAAAATAAAACAGAGGGTTTCTGTTCTGTTTAGGTGCGAGGGAGGGAGAGGGAGAAAAGCGACCCAGTGGGAGACGACGCCATTGCTGTCGTCTTGCTTTTCACACCTTTGATGATTCGATTCCAAAGTCCCTCCCTAACTTAACTATGTCCGCTGGCTACCGTTTTCCGTGATCGTTGGGAACTGTAACAACAACAACAACAACAACAACGGACCCAGTCGTCGTCTCCTACTCTTCCTTTCACACTCTCTCCCTCTCCTCCGCAGAACCCCTCCACCCATCAATGGAAGAAAACCCCCAAAGCTCAGATTTTTCCGTATAAGCTCTCTCTGATTGTTCCCTTTTCAGCAGCAGCTTCACGTTCTCTTCTGGGTCTCTGATTAGGAATGCCCACCCGTGATTTGACTGTCTTTCATACTTCCCCCATCGCTGGAAAAAAGCTCACCCCTTTTTGTTCTTGCTTGAACTGAGCTCGCTTCCCCCCCTTGCAATGACGGAGACGGGCAAGATGAGGCTGGTCCGGTGCCCCAAGTGTGAAAATGTGCTGCCCGAGCTCGAGAACTACTCTGTTTACCAGTGCGGCGGCTGTGGGGCTGTGCTCCGAGGTTCGGCTCTTTTCTCTCTCTCTCTCTCTCTCTCTCTCTCTCTCTCTCTCTCTCTCTCTCTGTCTCCCTGCCTTTCTCAAACTGTTTCCGCATGATCTATCCGAAGATCACTGCACTAAAGTTACTATTTTTATTTTTTGAGGATTTTCCTCTGTGATCTGAGTTGGGGACTCTCAGTTCTTGAGTGTGTGAAAGTCTAGCTGAAGTCCCCGTAGCCATTGTTGTGAATGTAAATGATTCCGTCCTGCTCTGGCATAGATTAAGACACCACAGCAGAATATGCGGTCATTTATTTGCTGCTCGCGATTGATGGGAAAATGTTGGAGAAAGATATGAAATTGCAGTGTTGTGTTTTGTGAACTTCTAGATTGTATACGAGGATGGAGATAGATAGGTCGAATTTCATGCATCCCCGATTTATTTGCTTTCTTTTTGATTTGCAGCGAACAACCAAAACCTTGAGTCGAGTTCTCCGTTAGAACAGTCTGCTGAAGTGAGGAATACGACTGTCCTAGAAGAATCGGAAAAGGTTCACCTGTGTGATGCCGCTGATGTGGAAGTTAAATCAAGTGTTAGCTTGTTGAACTGTGATGGAAAAGTTCCCGAGATGAATGGCTTAGCCCGTCACGAGAATGGCACCGGTGAGTTGGAAGGTAGTCCAGAAACACAGGATATTGGTACCGGGCATAAACCTGATGCCAAAGAGACTGGAATGAGTGGAGAAAATGGAGATCATAGTTCTCAAGTTGGATCCTTGAGCAGCCCTCATATGTCACAACCGCTGTTTGATCGCCGGGCAACGGAGACAAGGGCGAATATGGCACAATTTCAAGATCAAAATCTTCGGAATAACGTCCATAAAGCAAGGTTTTCAACCTCACAGTATCCTCATGAGGTCCCCTCATGTCCAAAACCAAGAAGTTTTTCTTATAGTCAGGAGCTGCCGTCTCAAAGACCTCTAGGTTTGGACCGGGAAAAAAGAGTTCAATTCCTTGAAGATGATAGAGCTGAACTTCTCAGGAAGCTAGATGAGCTGAAGGATCAACTAACCCGGTCTTGTGATGTGGCTGCTGACCCCAGAGAAAAGGCTCCTTCAGTTAGGAGGACTTTCAGTTCAGACACTTATGACGGTCCTAATACGTGGGTTCCCAATGCATGTCCGAGTTCCAATGGACCCTCGAAACAGTTTTTGGGCCATGAAACACATGCCTCTCCTAATGTAAGCCGTTACCAAGAATTTTTCCCTCGTAACCCAAATCCTTTTCCTGCTTACCATGGGCCCTCAAGTTCCCGAGTTCTCAGAACAGCTCCAGGACAATGCCATCAGCCACAATGTCACCCCTACGATCGCAGGCCCGATCTATGTGACGATGCGGAGGCTTGCAAGCCTTTCCCTCGTCGAGAAATCCTTCATCAGCCTTCCTGCTCATGTTTCCATGGCTGTGGAAAACAGCATGAGATTTTTCTCCCGCTGCAATCTGAAGCATTTAGCAAGAACCAGTTCCTCGATGTCACAAAAAATAATTTCTTCCCCCCTGCTGAAAACTCCAGTTTATTTGGTTCACACTACCATAACATGCGATCAGCTGTTCCCCTTCGCACATTGAATTCCCACGAGCCACAACGCCAAATCAGATTGCCAAGTGGCCTCAACTCTAGAATGCGTGGCAGTTTTGGTCATCTCCCTCCGCGAGGGATGGCCATGGCCAGTAATTCCCGCCGTGAACGCCCCATAGCTGGTGGAGCTCCAATTATAACATGCTGCAATTGTTTTGAGCTGCTGCAACTACCGAATAAAGTAATGCGCACGCCCAAAATTCAACAGAAAATACAGTGTGGGGCCTGCTCAGCTGTGATAAGTTTCAAAATCGTGGGTAGGAAACTTGTTCTTCCTTTCCATGAAGAAGCACGAACAGCTGAGGAAGCGGAAGGTTTCATCCATTCACGCAGTCGCATTAACAGGGGTACTGCTAATTTCTCCTCGGATGATTTTGATAACTCTGGCTATGAATTTCATGCAATGGACAGATTGCCTGTTAAATCATCAGCAAACAACTTAAGCCAGAGCAACTCCCAGGAAACAGAAAGCCTGCCTTCATCATCGCCAAGCATCACAAACGATGAAAACAATCCTATAGATACCAATTCCCTTCAGCGGCCATTTAGACCGGCTCACTCTCCCCCACCTCCGGGGTCACCACTCCAAGAGCATTTTGATTTCTCCTCCAATAATCAGACAGGGAACCGATTCGGCAAGGGAAACAGAAGCAGCCGATCAGATCATGAGAAGGCTTTGCCAAGCAAGACAACCATGCGGCAAAATTCTCTGAATGAGGCATCATTAGTGACTGAGTTGGATGTTTCGTACAATGACTACTCGAACACCGGCTGTTCCCAAGATTCGGGGTATGGCAGCAAAGAAGATGATCAGCCCCAAGTCACGAAGGGGAATGGAGAATCATTTCTTGCTAATTTTATCAAGAAGAGCTTCAAGGATCTTGCCAGGAGCAATCAAGCTTCTGGACATGGCAAGACGAGTGTCTCTATTAATGGGCATCCCGTGCCTGCTCGTGTTGTTAAAAAAGCTGAGAAGTTTGCTGGACCGATTCACCCAGGGAACTACTGGTAAATTCTCCTTTAAGCCCTGCTCGGCTTTTCTTAATCCTTTTCCTTTGGTGTTTTGTGATTCTCTGAAATTCACCGTTATCTGTTTTTGTCACTTCAGGTATGATTCCCGAGCTGGATTCTGGGGTGCGATGGGTGGGCCATGCCTAGGAATAATCCCGGTGAGTGGGTCCACTGCAAATTTAGATAATGTTTGAATTTTAGTAGTGTTAGTTAGATATTCAAATAACAGTGAAATGTGAAATCTCTGCTGCAGCCAAATATTGAAGAATTTAACTACCCGATGCTCGATAACTGTGCTGGTGGAAATACAGGAGTTTTCGTGAATGGCAGAGAGCTGCATAAGCAAGATCTGGATTTGCTTGCTACCAGAGGTTTGCCTACTGATAGTAATAGATCTTACTTAATAGAAGTCTCTGGACGCGTCTGGGATGAAGATACCGGCGAAGAGCTTGATTGCCTTGGTAAACTCGCTCCTACGTAAGTACCGTCACTCTTTTTTTGATGAATATAAGTATTGTCACTCTTAAATGCCACTACTAACTGCAATTACAACCTATGTATCCATTATTTGCAAGGAGGTGTGTCGTACAAATTATGTATTATGTCAACTAAAGTTTTCTTACTTCTTAGCTCGTGGATCTTTTGTATGTGTTAGCTCTGGTTGGGGGTATCAAGAAATCGAAAAAGTGATTTTGGCTAGTGTGTCTAATATAGAGTTTTCCAGGCAAAAAACTAAAGAAATGGTTTATTCAAAGAGAAAAAGAAAATGAATTAGCTACATATTAGCTTTTATTATGCAAAGGTGTATAAAATTAAGTAACGTTGAAGAGATGTATCCTCCCTCACGAGTTTCCACTTGTTAAACAGAGTCGAGAAGGTGAAGCATGGTTTCGGCATGAAAGTTCCAAGAGCTGCTGCACAGTGAGGTATTCCCAAGCTTATGGTTACCAATCTGCATGGTCTCAGCAACAGTGCCTGAAGGAAGTCCTCCTACGTATCGATTCATCAGTTCGTTGGCATCAAAAATTTGTTTCTTCTGAAGCTAATCCATACAGCATTATTAGAAACAATACAGTAAGGTGGTGTTGTCTTATTGTTGATACCTAAAGGGCAGTTCCCTGTTTAGACTATGCTCAAAAGTAGGTAATGCTGTAAGAGATTTGCCTAGCTCGATTACGGGAACTGTTGGAGCTGCTCATCTGCTTCTCGGCATCCGTCTGTGAAGATCTTGTTTTGTAGCTCTCTGATAGTTGTTCTTGGTAAGCATGTCACAGTTCAGTTTGTTCTTTAGCTTTAGGAAGAACGAGTTAAGCTTTTCTGAGGTCGAGTTTGTAATGTTTGAGGCTGTTCAATCCCATGCTGCAAGTTCAATGTATTCTGCATTAAAACTAACACTATTACATCAGTAAAAAGAACTAAAAAAAAGTGTCTTATTCTGCAACTAGTCCTGACAAACGAAGAGCTAGACGAGAACGATCTGTACGCCTTGATTGGTTTTGGTGAACCGGGTTTCCTCGACTTTGTTTCATCGAATGCATCCTGGAAATTAGGAACAACATGATAGATGTTAAAAGCCAAGATTTCAACGTCACTGTCACTGCATCTCGTTGTCGTATAACACCAAAATATGAGACTATCACCACGCAGCATTATGAAGTTAAGAGGTAGTCCTCGACTACCACCATGGCTGCAATACTGTCCAGTCACCATTGCACCGGTCATTGGACTGGTTAAAGGGCTCCGTTTCCTGGTATCGTCTTCTTCTTCTCCGATCACCGGTGCCCGACGACCGTCTCGCTCTCAATTTCTAGAGATGGTACTGTTGCCTTCTGTGACTAATCTATTGTCCCGGAAACATCGGGCCGGGCATGGTTTTGGGCCTGACCTAAAATCCAACTAGGCCCAACTCTTCATCCCTTTTGAGCCCAAACTGCCCCAGTGTCATCCACTTACCTGAATGTAGAAGGATTAGAGAAACGTGGTCAGGCATTTAATGTAGCCTTTCATAGTTCATATCACCAAGGCGATATCCTTTCAAGTGAGACTAGCCAACATAATGAGTCACAAGTTCGTGTTAGACATGATTTGGAAGTGCTTGCATCAATAGAAATCTGATTCCGAACTAGCCGGGAACATGTCTAATACCGCTGTGTGGTGCGGACCGATGATAATAGTAAATAATCAATTTACGCAGTCTCTTCATTTACATATTTAATTAACTCTTTTGATTTTATTAATCAACTGTGCATCGTCTCACATGAAGCATCTGACATGAGCTTTTTATTTAGCTAGACATAAAGCTTCACTAAAGATAGATAATACATTCACTTTACCCATGAAAACAACATAAGCATAAAGTTAAAAGTACTTGTGACACCGAGCGAAAGCACTCTATTATATTATCCATAATATTGAAACATTACAAAACGGCTGTAACATTTATCATTTTGTTATTTTCTTCATGCTTTGAAGTGTATGTCTATGTCCACTTACCCCCTTTTCCTGACATATCCGATGCGACCATAAGCATGTAGCTATCATAACAAATTAAAGCCGACCAGAGGATTCTGCAATTTCAGCCGACTTATTTACTCGATTGTAGACATTTTTGGAACACCTCTAATAGAGGGATAAATAGTCAATTTAGAAAGACTTTATCGTCTTAACCAAAAAAATAAATATATATTGTCAATTTCTTTAAGATATAAATCTATCCGATTCAGGATGAAAGAGTTTGTATCGGTATCTCAATTTCAATTCAAATATGAATACAATTTATGCTCCATACTCTGAGAAATATCTCCCATCCAAGAAAACGAAAAAACAGATATGCGTTCAGAAAGGGCATATATATAAAACTTTCCAACCAGCTAAAGAAATTGCGGGATAATTGTGAATTTCAAAATTGCACTTGAAATATTCTTAGATTGATAACAAAAGATCTTTTAAACCTACGCAATAAGCCACCTTCATCCGGTTGTTATAAAGGTAGAAAATCATTTCACCCAAAAAAGAAATGGAAATAGGTTAGAAACTTAGAGCTTCTAAATTAAATTAAAATATTTCTTTTTTTAATGAAGAGATAATTTACAAAAGGTTTATATATCATAGCCATCACTATGGTATTGCTGTCTCATTCAGTCTCTAATTCTCATCCACATTAATTTGGGCCCATCAACCCGATTACGACTTTCGACCTAACCACAGCACCCAATCATGATTTCGTCATCATTCCATCATCATCATCCCTCGGACGAGTTTCTAGAACACACACACACACATATATATATATATATATTCATAATTGTCAAAATAATTTCATCAAATCTCCAACATACGGTACAATATACGGACCATTGGGACATCAACATCAGCCGAACCACATCTCTTATTAAAACTGCAATGCAAGGCCTGTGGTCCTGTGCCCTTTAATATGTTCAGTCAAACTTGTAGCTCTGAATGAAAAATTAAACGTGTGTAAAGTGTGCATCGCAGCCCATACCATTCTTTTTCTATAATTCCCCGTTCATATTTGTTTTCCGACTCCTTCTGACCGACTTTTGAACACTTCATCTGTCAAATTAAAAGGCATGCAAGAAATTTTAACACGGGATTCGACTAGAACAATTATATGTATGAGAAAGGCAATATCGCGATTGCTCATAATTTTCTCGCTGTTTAATAAGAAAGTCAAGCGTTACTCCGGTCACGATGGAGATATGAATTTTCATAGGCGTGCCACGTAAATTAATTTTGTGTACACATAACAAATGCAGTGACACCCAAATAATTCGGAAAGGGTTATGATTGATTGTTACCTCTCTGATGTAGTTGTATAATGATATGCACGTCGCACCTTTTGTCTCTAACTTTTCTAGAAAAATAGAGACGGCCAATAATATGCAATTCAAATTTCAATTAATTACTTCGTTTTTTATCTGACAATTTAATTACTTCATGTCAGACAGCCAACCAGAATGTCATGATGTCGTATTGACGACGTCACTGCCAACAAATCAATTAAACCAGGAAGATTCGGGGAGGGAAGGTAGAGATCATTATATCTGGCTAATTAAATGATATATAGATTGATTTCCTTCACTTGAAGTCATAATTATCCAACTGCTTTGTGGCTAAAAAAGGATATGATTTATCATTTATCTTAAGCTTATTGACAAAGTCAAACGGTATGAGAAAGTGAGTCTAATACAGTAACACATATTTTTGTTAGACAATTTAAAAGTTTCAAATTAAATTCTTATCTATGAGAATATTTGTATCTTTTCATTTAAACCTCTTTTGTAATCGGAAAAAAAGAAAAGTTAAACATGCATTCTTTTTTTCGGTTACAAGGGAACTCCATGAATCTAGTACATTGAAATATAAATTTTAAATATCTAATAAAGGGACACGGGTAGTCCCACTGGATATCGTACCTGAGACCTCTTGATCATCGAATAAGAGGTGCACCACTGTACTATTCACTCTCTTGATATTAGACATGCATTCTTATCCTCTCAGAAAGATCTTGAGTTCGTGACGTTAATTTTACACAATACCAAGTTACAGATTTCTAGTTACTATAAACAAAGATGGAGATATAACCTTACAAACAATATAATATATTGCATGCACCAATGCATGCCCGTAAAGTAACAACCTACAAGATCACAATAAAATGACGGCTATAAACTCGGAAAAATCCGGCTTAATTGGGAGAGCAAAACAATGAAATTATATATTTATTATGTAAGGACGGCCATATTTATATATTTTAACAGATAATTTTAAGCATATTCCTTAGCATATCTTCTAAGAGTGTATATATATCCATATTTAGTAAAACAAATGCCATATCTCGCAATTTTTTTTTTTACTTTCAACAGATCCATTACTTTTTCTGGGTCTACTTTAGTTGATTCATATATTTTTTTTAACACGCTTTAGTTGATTCATTACTTGTCCCATAAGCCGATGAAGCGGCGCGCAGCGCCTTGGGCAGGCTAGTCGACAAGTAGTACCAGAGTGGTTTCAAAGAAGTAATGAATAAATTCCATAATCATATATACTTGACAAATTGAAGAGTCTCCTGAAACAGAAGTAATTATTTCAAGATATAATAGGCAAAAGCACGTAATATTCAATGTATGGTAATTTACAACCATAAAGTGAGATGTCGTAAATTGGCTATCATACTAGAAAGAAAATGACCGCACCTCACCATGGATTAATTTCATGATAAAATAATTCTTGAATTTATACAAAAATTATATTAAACTAAAAAGTACTTAATTTTCTCAATTATGCTATGTCTGATTATTCATAATGTGATCTCCACAAATATTCCTTCCTATAATTCAAATCAAATCAAATATTTCAATTCTATTATGTTATTTGAGGATTAGATGATTAAAAAGTAGATACAATCTTAAATAAAATGTGAAATCATAGAGCATTTAAATCAATATAGATCGTGTTTGCATGAGTGTAGCACTGTTAACAAAATATTGCAAAGATCCTTTTGACATTTTAATAGAGTTATAAGGAATTTTTTAGGGGAAAAACATTTGTGGAGAAGTTAGGGCTTTATTAAAGAAGGGAAGTAATGTGCGAAAATTCTAAAAATATTAACAAGTTGAACAAACCAATGACTCGGTGACAATTGTCAAGCAAAAGAGGGAACTCTCCTTTAATATTTTCTTTTTTATGGGTAAAATAGTAGACATCAATTGTGAGATTTGAACTTGAGACTTTGGGATGACCAAATTACTTAGAAATAAGTTTGAAATCATTAGATCACCATGTTTATTGGTGGAAACTCTCCTTTAACTTGAGATTAAGTGGTGGAGTTAGAAAAAAAAGTTGGGAAAAAAGTTGTGTCGGCGCAACTAACGATTTTTTCCCGACTCAAAAAAATTGAGTTGCAACATGGAAGTCCTTTTCAATACATGTGAGTCGGGATATGTCAAACTTGTCCCGACGCACATGTGTCTCGGCATAGGCCATCTTATTTCGCAACTCAAAAAATTGAGTCGGCAAATGGTCACATCTGCTGACATAAAACGCGGTGTATCGGGAGGGTCTTTTCCAACACACAAGTAAGTCAGGAAAAGTCACGAAGTGTGTCGGGAAAGACCTCTTCTTTTGTAATGGTATATAAATGTCAGATTTCAGGACACCAGCATTCGTTCCTGTCGAGGTGGATTTTGTGAACGACATTATGGCTGGCTTGAAGGCAGAAGAGCTAATCATCATCTAGAAGAAGGTTTTTCCATGTCATATTAATCTCGAGGATATTGCATCTAATTTAGGAGGGATTTGGAGAAGGGGGCTTGTAAAAGTGATAAAAGCCATCAACTCTAAATCAAGAGATTTCAATTTGATCCTCATTTGTGCTGATATAAGATACTTCTTTTATTTTGCTTTTAGATTCATGAACCTCTTTTAAAACTTAAAAAAAGAATAGGAAGGATTTAAAGAGAATATAATAATCATAAAAATAAAATATATGAAAAGCTTGACAAATTTGCCAAAGCAGTAGGATGGGTCGACCAGTCCTTCATCAGAATGATGAATTTCTCCTTCTTCTTCTTTTTTTTTTTTTTAATGACAGTGGAAAAGGGCTTGCTACGGTCTATATGTGTGAAATCTGATCATACGAAGATTCTTATGAATTGAAAGGTCACTAATTTCATTTTTTAAGAGAACAAAGTTAAATATTGCTCCTCGATCTTTACTTATTTCTCTTTTATTTTGTCTTATTTCATTTTCTTAATCAATTTTATCCTTAACAATATACTAGGAACCGTGGCACCTCGGCTCCTCTCTCCCTCCTAGTCTTCTTCTTTGTTACTTTTTAATGCGGAAATAACTTCATATACGCCCAACATGGGGGCTATTCTCAATTTTAATCTATCATTTAAAAGTTTCTTAAGGCAACCTCATGTTTCACTTCTGTTTCACATCTAGTCTACCATCAATTTGCCGTCCGAGCTTGACAGACAAGAACGTTCCACTTCACATTTTTCAGTCAAATTTGGAAAGAAAATTGACTATAGGATAGATTTGAAACAGAAATGAAACGTTAGATTGCCTTAAAAAATTCTTAAATGATAGGCTAAAATTGAGAATACCCCCAAGTGCGAAAAATTGATGGTAGGCTAGCTTTGAAACAGAATTGAAACATTAGGTTGCCTTAAGAAATTCTTAAATGATAGATTAAAATTGAGAATACTCCCAAATGCTGAGTTACATGAAGTTATTTCCTCTTTTATGCATGTTTATGCACTTGCAAAAGTTGTAAATTGTTTCGATTGGGCATGCTGAAGAAGTCCCTTACAAAAGAATCAACATACCAATGGAATAAGTTAAATTTTTTCTGAGCTATTGACCCATATCTAATCCAAAAGTTTAGAATTAAGTTTATAGCTAGTGGTATTGAACTCTCTTGTATATCCATGCCTTTTTCCACTAACTCTCCGATGTGGGATGTTCTAACACATGCCCAAAAAATAGTTTAGGTGGGCAATACAGTATTTTTTTTCTTAAATAATAAACTTAAGTAATATAGGATCGAAAGATTTAATTCCAACAATTAATCACTTACCGACAAAAAGTACTCGTTAGTAATTACAAAGAAACTTTTTGGCGATATCCTTTGCAACAAGGGTTTTTCCATACTAATGGAAAATGTGACGTCGGACGTTTCCATCCGTCAAGTTCAGATGGAAAATTGATATTATGCTAGATTTGAAATAGAAGTGAAACGTATGACTGTCTTAGAAAATTTTTAAAAGATATGCTAATTGAGAATACCCCGAACATTGGGTTATATGAAGTTATTTTCCCTTTTTAATTGTATTCGTTTTTAAATTTTCATTTATGTAAATAAAATGCTTGATCAGTATTTTTTTACTCAATTCAAATGATAGGACTAAATCGAAAAAATTGTGTAGCCATTAAGTGGTAATGAATGATTAAATGAAATTCAGGTTAATGCACATTAGTTTATAGTATGAAATCATTCTTAAGGGATAAAAACTGAAAGTTCACAATTGGTACGTAGGAATGCATTGTAAAGGAACGAAAAAAGGGTTGTATGATGTGAAATATAAATTTATTGAGAGAACCAACTGATCTTTTTCTAGTTGAACTTGAACTTATGAATGAATGTAATTGAAAAGGATGAACTTATTTATCAATATTTCATTTATAGATATATATTTAAATATATGAATCTCAAAGAAAATATGTATTACTTAAATAAAACCTAGAATGATGGAATAAACATTATTTAAATTTTTTTAAAGGAATTGTCCTTTTTTAAGTTGGAGAAAAAACATCAGCCTAATCGAATGTTATTTCGTATTCATATAAAGAGAAGTTAAAAAAAAAAGAAATGGAGAAAATCATGAAATATCTATTTCATTCCATCTCTTTCGATTACGGTGTACCAAATATAACCAAAAGGTCTCTAATTTAATATACTTCTCATACCTGTTATCAACAAAGGAAGATGATTAATGTTATCCGTTCATTCACAATACTTGAAGAGCAAATAGATGATTCGTCGCTAAGAAATGCAAATTATATCAGTTGGATCCTTTGCTTAATTTTTATCAGTTGAATAGCCAAAAAGTGAAAATTTGTCAAAGCTTAATTGATGATTTACCGCCAAATTATACAAGAAGACGTATACATCATGAAGAATGCGGGCACATTTTTTGAGCTGATGCATCGAACAAAACAAAGCTCTCTAACAAATTATGTTGGGGAGAGACGTTCGCTTTCATGAAACTTGGAACTCCAGATATTCACTAAAGTTCATATCTCGTATATGTTCTTTTTTTATTTTTTATTTTTGGCCACCATGTATCGTATGTTTTTTCCATGCATCAATCCAAAAGCATGAAAGGTTGTATCCTGAGGGCCAATGAACAAAAAAGCCAAAATGAAAGGTTATATCGAAAATTCAGCAAAAAATGAAGGTAAAATGGTAACGGCAAATGAACAAAAATACCAAAAAGAAAAAGAAAGACAGCATAAGCCTTACGTTTGAAGTGACATCACACATAATATGATGACCATTTAATTGATCATGTGTGAGTTAACTAAATATTTAATGAGTATTACTCATTTGCCGTGAATGAATAAGAATTAATAAAAATGCTTTTAAGTGGGAACCTATGGACTCATCGTAAGATTTTTCATTTTCAAGCATTCTGATTAGATATTACATAATCAAGTGGCTGAATAATATTTACTATGTTTTCTAGTGTGAGTTCTGGAGATCCTGTCGTTTCTCTTTGTCCTATGGTGCTCTGGCAAACCCATATGTTTCGAGGGAAAAAAATGGGAGTTATTTTGTTCTTTCAATATACATAGATCTTTCTCTGTTTTGTTTTTTACTTAAACGATGACTTCTTCACCAGGAAAATTTTAACAATTTCCTAGAGTAATATTCATAGGTACCAACATGGTCCTGCACCATTGGTATTTTCACCAAATGGTGAATAAGAGCAAATTCCAATGACATTTCCTATGATTTTGAAAATAAATAGCGACACCGTTTCTGTTTAAAATAGAACATTCACTCCTTTTATATTGACGTAACTTCTAATGTGTCATGTATAAATTCTAATGATGTGTTAATACTTTTTTTTTTGGGGGGGTTGGGGGGAGGTGTTTTCCTTCCTATCTTGACCATCCCAAAGCTGCGGGTTTGGAGACAACGAGCAAACAAATTTCTTCTTAGCGTCTCTTTGTGATCACGGAGATACGTTTGGCAAAATTACGTTTGAAAAACACACAAATGCATAGTTGGTAACCCCATCATCGGCCTTATGGAAATCTCTCTATTTTTCTTTTTTCATTTTCAAAATTTTTTAATGGTTGAAATAAAAAATTATTTTACCAGCCAGGTCAGTCAAATTTGCACATGTGGTCAATAGAATGTCAATAAAACCAAGGGTTATGATAGTGTCCTATCTTAAAAGGAGTAGGTGTTTTCATTTCGGAAATAATAAGGGAAGTCATTGAAATTCACAAAGTTCATTCAATCTAATTTCTTGAACCTTTCATGTATATTCAATTGTTGTCTTACCATCGACAATAGTATAAAATAAACTTTTCATCCTTAAATCTTTGTGTCTCGTTTTATCCGTTACCTCTTATCTTGGTTCATTTTCAATTTCAACATTACTATTTTTTAAGGTGAAATTAAATAGAACAGTTCTTTTTCTTGGGGTAAATAAATAAAACAATTGTTTTGATACTTCTATATAAGGTTTTTAAAGTATAATGCAGTGGCGCACACTCTCGTTTAATAATCAAGAGATTTCAAGTTCGATATTTAGGTGAAACTACTCGTGCCATTTTATTAGTTATATTTATAATTTCTATTTTATTGCACTAAATCCAAAGACATCCCTTATAACCCAAAAAAAAATTAGGTTCTTGCAATTAGATTTTCAAAGTCTAATTTCTGTATTTTTGAAAATCTAACTATTAAGTTGGAGAAAAATTGGGTTACTCATGTAAAAAGGCACGATCTTTGTGCGAATTCTCAATTCTAGCAAGACATTTCAAAAATAGCACAGAAAGACACGACATTTTGTTTTAGTCTCAAATCTAGCATAATTTTTGCTCGAATTCTCAATTTTAGCATGACCTTTCGAAAATAGAACAAGAAGGCATAACTTTTCATTTTAGTCTGAAATTTAGCACGACATTTCGGTTTATTCTCAAATGTAGCATGATAAGTGGACCCCACGTATTTTTATTTAGTTTAATGGCGTGCTAGATTTGAGATTAAAATAAAAGGTCATGTTAGATTTGAGATTAAAACGAAACATTGTACATTTTTGTACTATTTTCAAAAAGTAGTGCTATAATTGAAAATTCAAGTAAATGTCGTGCTGGATTTGAGATTAAAACAAAAGGTCGTACTTTTATATACTATTTCCAAAAGGTCGTATTAGCATTGGGAATTCGAGCAAATGTTGTGCCTTTTTATGTGATTAATCCAAACAATTTAGAGCATCTTTACTTTTGAAAAATTATTTTTCAACATTTGATTTCCACCTTTTGTTTTCTATTCTATATTTATTTGTTTAAAGAAATTTGAGAAATTATGTGGATTGAGACTTAAATGACTGTGGTACAAGGGCCAGCGCATTGCTGGGGGAAGAAGCCGGCCATTTGATTGAACAGGGGTGTTTGAGACCACTAATTAATGAGTAACAGTAATGACAATTTCTTCTAGTAGTGAAAACAAAAAAAAAGATTTTAAATTTAAGATTGTGAAAAATAAAATTTAAGGTAGCGTATATGTCACAGAAAAAGTTTCGTACTTCATCACAATAATACATTTTCAAAGTAATTTTTACTAAGAAGAATAGAGATATAAAAGATTGTTTGAGAAAAAGGTAATATCATAATTAATAAAAATATTTGATTTTAATATAGGAAATATCAGATAAGTATATAAGAATAAAAATTTTCCATAATTTTTTCTTTAATTACTGTCTTGATGTGTTAACACCAAATTCAGTTAGTGCTATATATAAGTATATTGATTTTCCACATAACTCTTATAGTAAAATAATATTTTTTTGTTAAAATTAAAAATATGTTTCTAGATATTCGGTCACGCTATTATAAACTCAAAACATATAATAAATTTACCAAAAGTATCAGTAATATTGAGCTATTTATAATAAACATTTACATAAAATACAAGTCAAAGTTCTTATTCTACCAAATTCTCTCCTCAATTCATAGAAAGAAACAAACTTCTAATTAATAAATAAGAATAAAGAAAATCTATTTTAATAGTCAAAATAAAAACAAAAACGAATTTGAAGTATATGATTGTGCGAAAGTAATATTCACAATTTTGTGTATTTTTTCCTTTTAAGTTACAGATAGTAAATATGAGTGCACGTACGTGTGGACACGCAAATATATATATATATATATATATATCAAAAATGACTGTAAAAGTTCAATGTGGAAAGTTAGCTTTTATTATTTCAAAATTATAATTATAATTCAAATTCAAATTAATCAAAATAAATTTCATTTAGGTAAAATCTATAAGTTATTCTAGAAGATTTAATCTTAAATTCTTAACTTATTTAAAGTAGCTCTTATATTGATTTACAAGTTAATTCAGAAACAATTAATAAATGAAAAAAATGAAATAATTAAAAAATAATTCCACCCAAAAATAAAAAAAATGCTAAACAATTATTTATCTTCTTAAAAAAATATCATGCTTGGCACATTGAATTAGTACTGAATATTAAGAGATAACATATAAATATATAACTATAAATTGGAAATTGTTCATTTGTACTTTATGATATATATTCTGTGTCTATATATAAGATGTGGTCGGTTTGACTGTTTGGTTTTAGAATGCCCATATTTCTCAATGCAATTTTCTCAAAATTTTTAATTTGTATAATAATTTTAAATAAAAATGATTTTTTATTTTAAAAAGATATTTTATGATTTGAATAATAGAATATTTTTCTAAATTCCGATGAGATAATGTTAGTTGCATAATATTTAATAAATTACAAATTTGTTAATATTTTAAAATTGAATGTATATTTTTATAAGATCTTGATAATATTTTTTTTTACTATTGTTGTGTATCACGTTCTATCCCGTGCAATACATGGCCTCCATGACTAGTGCAGAGTAAATATACAAACAGAGAAAGTTATTTCGCAAGTCAGATAACTAACTTCTATCATTGTTCTTCTTCAATATTTCAAATATCTTCTGTATATCCCAAAAGTTGAAAATAGTTTTGTTAAATTAAAAACTACAATTTTCTGATTCATGGAGATTTTTTGAATATATATAAATGATTTATCATCGATAAAACTTTGCTATAAAATGAAAGATGTGTATTAAAATCGCAATCAAGAGCAAATATACCGGTAAAGACATGTCATTTTATCAAATCAAATTAGATATGTAACTTAATTCTGTCATCATTTTTCAATATTTCACATGTATTTATATTCGAAAAGTTCAAATTAGTTTTCTTATAAAATAACTAATTCTTCTTGTCGTAAATCTTTGATTACCTTTACTTTTTAATCTTGAATTTATTTTTGCTACGTCTTAGATTTTGTCAAGAGCTTGAATAAAGAATGATAATAAAAGTTCCATTAATATAAGTGATGGATTTAATCTGTCACTCTGTCTTATAGTTGAATTTCGACACAAATTTTGTTTTAATTTTTTTTGGGTGAATAAGTTTTGTTTTAATTTTAAGCATGTGAAATGTCACTCATATCAGAAACAGCAAAAAAAGAATTGAGCGACTTAAACTTTTATTTAGAAAAAAAAAAGAAATTGACAGGTACATTTTGAAAAAAAAAAGGAAAAATCGAAAATAAATAAAGAGAAAAAGTCCAAATAATCGAACACGTGAACAGAACGTATAAATAAAAGGGAACTCTCCCAACCATCATACTTTTTTTTCCTCTTATCCCATAGAAAATGAAATCAATAAGAAGAATGTTAAAGTTGAACCACACCCCCTCTAGCATGTAAAATGGCAAGTAACACCTCATCCTTTCAAATTTAGCTACATAGCACCCCCTTCCCCCCATTGATTTATACTATTTTTTCTTAAATCGCGTCAGATTTGATTTAAAAAAAGAAATTAGATAATTGATTAGTTTGTGCAGTTTCGTAACATAGGATTTACGTGGCAAAGTGAATGTTCTTTTGCTGTCACGTCAGCAAAAGGTGGGGTGGTGTGTGACTAATTTTTGAAAGGAAGAGTACCGTCGTTGAACATTTCACAATCTATAGGGGATGCTATAAAAGCATAGCTAAGAAGAAAATAAAGAAAAAAAAAAGTGTCAAAAAGTAGGCCATCACTCATTCTCTTGCTCATATGGACGAGAAATATTTTCTTTAATCAACATTATTTACAAAGTTAAGAGGTACTATTATATCTCTTATTTATCCTGTAGGCTAAAAAAATTATTTCAAAATGAAAATTTATACAGTGATAAAATTCTGATACACGTGAATAATTAAAATATTATAAATAACTATCATTGATACAAGATTTATATAATATCATCAAGCTTATATTCAATGTCTAATTAGGATTAAAAAGTTTTCAATTAAAGAGAAGAAAATAGGAAAACCATTGAAAATATTTCATTCTTTTTGTTTTTTAATTTGAGGAATTAGAAGATTCAATCCCGTTTATTTCGGAAAAGTAATTATCCAATTTCATCCCCATTTTTCTCCTCTTTTTTATGATAGTAAAAATCCTTTTTTTTTGTAATTTTCCTCTTTTAAATTTTTTTTCAAGAAAAGTGAAGAAATTTCAAAAATTAATAATGGACCCTCAAAATTTTCTTAAAGAAAGTTCTCGTTCGTTTTAAGGAGGTAATTACCCACAAAAGTTTTACCGTTTCTATTTTCTTTTGAATTTCTTAAGAGCTTGGATAGTTATCTAGAAATATTAGAAAATTCTCCTAAGACTCGAAAATTTTTGAAAAACTTCTCCTCTTTTTTTTCTCTGTTGAATCTTTTCGTCTGCACTTATACGGCGTATAGTTAAAATAATTGGTCATTGTCCATGGAATACTAGAAGACAAGCACAACCTCTAAACAAACTCTTACCACATTTTAATTAGAAACCATTTTTATTTATTTCGTAGCAGAAAAAAAAAAGAAAAAGAGAACCCCACAGATCACATAAAAGGATAAAAAACAGATAATAAAGAAAAGGAAATTAAAGGAGAGAGAAAGGAATGAAACAACTATATAAGGCCCCTTATCACATCCAATTTTTGCCATGATACAGCTCCACACACGAAAAGGAAAGCTCTCGATCAAATTATACAAAGCAAAACCTCCCCTTCTTCATAGCTAATTCTTTCCAGCACTACGACCATGGAACAAGCACAACCTCCTCCAGCCCACATCGCGATATTGCCGACCCCGGGGATGGGCCACCTCATCCCGCTCATCGAGCTGGCTAAGCGGCTCGTCCACCGCCACTGTTTCACGGTGACTTTCATCATCCCCACCGAGAGCGGCTCCCCGTCCAAGGCCCAACAGTCGGTCCTCTCCGGCCTTCCTCCCTCCATCTCCTACATCTTCCTCCCTCCTGTATCCTTTGACGACCTCCCCGAGGGAACCCGCATCGAGACCATCATCTCCCTCACGGCAGTCCGCTCCCTCCCGGCCCTCCGTGAAGCCCTGGCTTCCATAGCCAAGTCGAATCGGCTTGTCTCTCTCGTCGTGGACCTCTTCGGGACCGACGCCATTGATGTGGCCAAAGAATTCAATATCGCCCCCTACATCTTCTACCCCCCGAACGCTATGTGCCTCTCCCTCTTCTTCCACTTGCCGACCCTAGACCGCACCGTCTCGTGCGAATACAGGGACTTGCCTGAACCGGTGAAAATCCTGGGTTGCATACCGATCAATGGGGCGGACCTGCTCGACCCAGTTCAGGATCGCAGGAACGACGCATACAAGTGGGTTCTCCACCATACCAAGAAATACCCTTTGGCGGAAGGGATTATGGTGAACAGCTTTGAAGGCTTGGAGGGAGAGACTATGAAGGCCCTCCGGGAGATGCAGCAAGCCGGAATGCCACCCGTATACGCGGTGGGCCCTCTCGTGAACATGGAGCCGAGCACCAACGCCGATGGGGCAGAGTGCCTGAAGTGGCTCGACGAACAGCCACAAGGGTCCGTGTTATACGTGTCTTTCGGGAGCGGCGGGACCCTATCGTCCAAGCAGATGGCGGAACTGGCCCTAGGACTGGAGATGAGCGAGCAGAGGTTCCTGTGGGTGGCCAGGACGCCAAGCGACAAGGCGGCCAACGCGTCCTACTTCACAGTTCACGGCAAGGATGAGGCCTTCGACTTCCTCCCGGAGGGCTTCCTCGAGAGGACCAAGGGCAGGGGGTTCGTGCTGCCGTCCTGGGCCCCACAGTCCCAGGTCCTGGCTCACCAGGCCACGGGCGGGTTCGTGACGCACTGTGGGTGGAACTCGACCCTCGAGAGCATCGTCAATGGCGTGCCTCTCATCGTGTGGCCACTCTACGCGGAGCAGAAGATGAATGCAGTTCTGCTGACCGAAGGCGTGCGGGTCGCGCTGAGGCCCAAGCTCGATGAGGACGGGATCGTCGACCGAGAGGAGGTAGCATCGGTAGTGAAGGGTCTGATGGAAGGTGAACAAGGCAAGAGGGTGAGGTACCGGATGAAGGACCTCAAGGAAGCGGCGGCTAAGGCTCTGAGTGAGGATGGGTCCTCCACTGCGGCATTGTCCGAGGTGGCTCGTAAGTGGAGCACCAACACTGAACCATCTCCATGATAAAACAAATGTATATTCGTTTTATTTATTAGGGCATTATTGTTAGTATTATTGTTATCCTTTTTCTCTCCTCCTTTTTATCTTTTTCTTCTTCTTTTGTTGGATAATTTTTCTTTTTTAGCAGAATAATCTATGGTCATATGTGCAAGTCTTTAACTTCAACAGTAGAGTTTATAAATTAATATGTGCAGCTGCACATTTTGTGTTCCTCACCTACCGAGCCAATATAATGTACATAGATAATAATGTGCGTAGCAGTCATTTTGTCACCATTGCATTTTCTATGTTAAGTTTGCCCCAGCAATGCTGTCGTGTCATCGTAACTAGTGATCGAGTTTTTCTAGATCCCCTAAAAATCACCCAATCATCTGCACGAAAAGGTTTGTAATTTTTTCTGTGTTGAGAAGTCATTGGAAGTTTTACCTCCAAATTTCTTAGAAAATTAATGATTATCTGTCGGGTGTTAAGGGGTGTGACTTCCTTGGAAAAGTTTCAAGTTTAAGTCACTTCAGGAATCACGTTGGAAAATACTTCCTAGTGAGCCACCTGCACGGTATATGTGGTTGTACTGACCTATTTCGTGGGCTTATAAGGTGTTCACGTTAATTATGAAAATTATGAACGGAGTCCGAATTCCATCGTTATCAAATATATATATATATATATATATATATATATATATTGTAGACGACTTGGGATGTAATCATCTAGAATGTTTACGTGATCATGATGCAATGACTAATTAATTAATTAATTAATTAGTATATGGATGACCTTCTCATAAGGAACTAAAAAAAAAGCATGGATGAGGAAATTGGCGTTATCAATTTCTTTTTGTTTTCAAATTTCACTGGATTCAAATCTTACAATAGCAGTGGGAAAACTTGGAGCAATATGATTGGGCCATTACAGTAGGTAAAACATAAATCCATGGAAGACCAGTGGGTGCAATATTCCTATCTTAATATATCAATATAGGCTTGTCGACGATGCATTGTCCATCGACAAGTCCACACATGAATCATATTGATGGGGGCAGCTTTTAATATGGGGCCAAAAGGGGGCTTTGAGTGGTTGTGGAGGCAACCATATTAGACCTCACCCCACCACAATCATTGAGGGCATAAATGTATTATTAGGTGGCGGCCATTGGCAAAATTTTGTTACAAGACTTCACAAGCTCGTGAATGAATTGTTGGGGGTGAAAGTGGAAGAAGAAAAGACTTTCTTATTCCCTCTTGTCACGAGGGAAGATCATGGAATTAGTAAAACATTAAGAGGAATTTGACGAAATATCCGTGTATATGCACGGATTAGAATTATCAAGCTAATAAAATAATGATTACTATTGGCAATGACGATTACCATTGGAAACGATGTGTACGTAGCATAATTTGATTAGCTTATGTAAAAAATAAAATTTCATCCTACTAATTGATCTGCTTAGTAACTGTTCAACATATGAGATATTATATTTTATTGAGTATAAGATTAATATTTAGAAATTTAATGAACCACAAATATAATTTTCAAATGAAGTGGAAATAAACATAGGATAAGATAACATGCATACTGTGTATATAACAATTTCTTCAACCACATAATTACTATTTATACAAATTAGTGAATCATTTTAACTCAACAAGACTATCAATTTCCATACTAAATCGAATCAAAATAGCATAAACCCAAAAATAAAAACTTAATGACAATAACAACAAAGTCCATTATCATTTGAATGTATACCGGCAATTGAGGTCGACAACCAACAAAATCAGGACAGTATGTCACAAAGTTATCAATTTAAATTTGTCCAAATATTCACTGTCACCACGTCCTTATTTTTGTGCAAAACCTTTGATTGGTAGACCAGCAGAAGGTTTTGACTTTTGGACTTCCATAAGTATACAACTTTTTGACTTCTATGACTTACGAAAATTTAAACTCCATAAGTTACAAACTTTTTGGTTTTCACGAATCGAAATCTCTAATATTTCATTGAATGAATGACTTATTTTGGAATTTCATGAGTGATGTGGCATCACAGTTTTGTGTCATTTTTAGTGTCTTCATTCGTGATGACCTGAAAGTTACTCAAGTGTAATGTAACTTCATCCTACGAGGCATCGTTTTATATTTCGTTTTAACTTTTATATATGTACAGATTCTAAAAGTTTTAGAAGTAAGAGTCCGATTAAAAAATACTTTGTTCAATCTCCTTAAAAAGACTTTTTATTCAATGAAAGTGCCTGTATCCTTTTATTAGCTATCGAAATTTCTATTTTATAGTACTTAATTTATGGACCTCCCTTATAATCATTTTTTTTAAAATTCAAGTCGATGACATGTGTCATTGTATTTTGCTCTCAAGTGATAGTACTTTAACAGAAAATGACGAGGATTTGACTCAGTAGCAATCTGAACTTGTATGAACTGATTTTACATTGTAATGTATGGATTAATTAATTATTAATTTAATCTTCTACTGAATGCTAATAATTAGTTTAACCAGTAGATTGTGCATTGAGAAATCAGATTACAAATTCATTGGACTTGTATTTTGGTAGATTATTTGGTGTAATTCATATATATTTGTACGAAATCAAGGTGAATGTAAACGTGATTGAATATCACGTTCGAAGGAACAATTTGAACTATTATTGTGAATAGTTCGACTCAAAGACTTTGGAATCACCATCTAAGGCGAGAATGATGGTTAAAACGTCCAGAAATGTTCAAATACTGAAAAGGCTCATTTGTGGGATTTGTGTAGAATATACACGTCCAATACGAAGAGAAATAAGTACCGAACTTTTCATTAGTGCACACTGATGATACAAATAAATAGAGAGACTTCTTCAAATCCAAGTTTGGGATGGATATTGTTTTTTTTTTTTTCCGAAGGCCTCCGAAGTTCTCCTTCTACAATGCGGTCTCATCCCAAAAGAAAAAACAAAAAAGCCGGGAAAGTGGCTCCCCAGAGCACAATATATATGTATTGTATATAGATATACAACTGATGTATGTACATGTGTAATTAGTGAGATTCCAAGCCAAAAAAAAGTGCAGTTAGTCAGATAGGTTGAACTTAATTTAGATTTCTACGTCATAGGCTTCCGACACTTGACACATCAGTACGAATATATCGGCAACCCCAGACTCGGTCCTATTGCCTCGCTAAAAAATTGAAAGTCAGCAGATATTGTTATATCATGAGAAGTTGTAATTTGGCTTTTAAACTATGGTTCTTTTTTTTTTTTGGTGATCAAACTATGGCTATATTTATTTATTTTTTTTATTGTAAAGGAGACTCGTGAGTCTAGTTTTAATGAAATAAAATCCTAAAAGTAAATAAAGGAACACGAATAATCCTACTAAGTATAAAAATTTGAAAACTCTTAATTATCGGGTGATAGTATACGTCATTGCGTTACATCATATTTTGATTGTTATATTTGATTGAAAGTGGAATCGACCAGACATGCACAAATTTCCGAATCTTATGCTTACTTTTCTTTAATTGAAGCATATATAAATAAACTTGCTATATTAATTTTGTAAAGAAGGAATCATTGGTGGCCTGCAGTGGAATAAAGTTCATGGCCTAAAAGTAAGAAGACATGCATATTAATATGTATGATTGAGGCTTATTCTTCCGATCATCAGATGCCAATTAATTGAGGATAATTTTCTTTTGGACATCCACTTAACAAAAACGACCAGATACTTTCATTAAAATTCAACTCCTTAAAATTAACTTTACTATTGAGCCACGTCCCATGGTCGATTGAGGCCGTTTAATGCACTGGAATAATCGAATCGTGCAGGAAGTTCGGGTCAAACCAATAGCAGTACATGATCAAAGCCCCCAACCCCCTCTTCACGCTTGCCAGTCTTCCACGTAATCACATTAGTGGTTCCTATTACTTAAAACACAATAGTGCTGCGTTCACACATTGTAGTTGAAGAAAATATTCTAATTTCACTATATGAATATTATGTTGTGTCTAGGTTACGGCCCCGTACTCACAAAAAGAATAGATTATGTTATGTCTAAACCATATTGTGTGGCGCAACAGGTTAGAACCATCAAAGAACTGCTTGACAGAGAACGAACGGTTCAAATTCGACACACTTATAAATATTTGCGCGAATTGGTTGGCGAACTAAGCTCTCCTCCTTCTGCTAGGCTGCCACTACTTTGCTTCTCCGCCAGCTGGGATTGTTGCACTTCTTCTTGGCGATGTAGTCGAGGCCTCCATATCTCGTTTATATTCTTCCCGTTGGTTTCTTTTCTGTTTTCTAAGGCTGATCGCCTTCCTTATCTTACCCCAAAAAAAATAGTTAATTAAGTTAAAGGAGAGTTATAAATAACTCTCTATCTAATGACAAGTGGCCCAATGGCCATTCTTCCATTTTCCTAATTTTATTCTTGACTTTTTTTTCAACTTTTCTTTAATATTTACTCTCCAAACATTGATAATTATTTACAATTGAAATAATCGTGATAGAGAAATTAAATCATGAGATTATGAACTTGCTCAATTAGAAGATCAAGACAGTTTTACCAAATGAATAGGATGTGTCTTCAACGAATTAGATATATCCAAACACTGTCTTCAGCTAATATAAATGTTCTATGATTCTGAATTTTATTTAAACTTCTATTTAGATATTGCTATTTTAGTATTCAATTCCCAATTTCTATATTTTTTAGAAAAAAATATTTTATTAGTTTTTCCAACATTAGATTGTCCTTAGATAGCATATTATTGTTGATATACTTAATAAGTAGAATTATAAATATTTATTACTACAATTACAACAAGTGGTGAAAGTTACAATGATTTTGAATCTAATACCTAATGATTCTAAATGTAAATTTGAGATATAATTACTTCAGGAAATTTAAACGCGGCAAAGGACAGGCTTTTTTCTAGTACTCTTGAAAAGTTTGGAGCATAGAAAGAGAGAGAGAGAGAGAGAGTATGTAAGTTTTAGTACTCTGGCAAAATTTTCAATTTCGTTTTATATCTTAACATTTATTTTATTATTTTTAATGAATAAAAAACTTTATTTCTTTACCTTTTGTCTTATTAGGCAAAAATAAAAAGGATTTTTGTTCGTTGTTGCAAAAGTAAAATAGATTTTGTTTGTTTAATAATTTTATTTTATTACTATTATTATTGTTATTGTTATTATGCAATTTTTAATAAAAAGAATTTATTCTCACTGTTTTTATTGTCTAGGCATAAATTAGAAAATGGATGAATTTAAATCATAAAAAGGAAAATGAATTTTTTTTTATATTTTTTCATTGAAAGTTTTTCGTCCCATCTTGATTAATTTATTAAGGTGTAATTACTACTTTTTTGTTATTATTTTTCGATCTTAAAATTTTCTTTTTTACATTTAGTATTACGTTGAATCTTTGAATTTCGACTAATTAATTGCACAAGTAACAAAAACGAGAATTCATCATAAAATAAGTAATTAGAGCACGTGTTTTCCAATAAAGTGCTGTATATTACTATTTTTTAACATAAAAAATGATACTTACGAATTCTCCAGTAGAGCAATCTATCAAAATTGCATTCCGACATTGAATTACGCCAAATAAAAATAATGAGAATTCAACAAAAAAAATGTAAATTTTGGGAAAATTCAAGACGACAAAAAGCAATTTACAATTGAACTGGCCAAATATATAGCTGAAATAAGTAAATAAATAAATATATGGACCTGTTAATATAAAACATTAGGTTGTCTCTTACACATGGCCTATTTCATCAACTTTTATATGGATTAAAGCAACCTGTCGGCAATTTGGACCTTTTTGAAGTAAGCTCTCTGACATTAATCTATACACAGTTAATTATATCAAATGACGCAAATATAAAAGTACTATAAGACGTGCAGAAAATAACACAGCTTGGGTATGCACGGGTCACCAGCCCAAGTATGTGTATGTATTATGATTTCAAAATGTATATAAAGAAACTGTGAGGACATGAAAAAGAAGTTGAGAGGGTAAGATTTTAAAAGACTACAAGCAGTAGTAGTAGTATAGAATAATAAATATTAACATATTTGTGGGGAAAGAAGTTTGTATTTTGATTTATCCATTAAAGAATGAGGAGCGAACTCTTATATATATAAGCATACAAACTTGCATATTTTTTAGTATCGTGTACGAATTAGTATTTGTCATTTTTTTATAGAATAAAAAAGAGATTACTTTTCAAGAATAAATATTGGAAAAGTAGTGTTATACACCCTGGCAAAGCACGGGTAACAATATATTAATTTGTTATATATGCTATCTTATATCTAATAAGTTCCATCCTCTCTTAAAATCTTCCCCTTAATTTTTTCTTTTTATTATCAGTGAGGCTCTGAATCTAATATATTAAAATAAAAAATCTAATAAAAAGACATGAGTGTGTAACTGCATAATTCACCTTCTCTCCCCTTCATTTTAATATACTCCTCATCCTCAAAGTTCTAGATGTCATGGGTATACATGTGTTCTATCCATGACACACTAACCAATATTATAAATCTTTTCCCCTTACATTAATAAATAAAAATGAGACGCTGGCTCTATAACTTTGCCTAGAACTTATAGAACCTAAATTTCTTAATTCTTAAATGATAATATATGTTACTACACTACATTCACTTTCTTAATAATCTTACTCTTTCTTATATTTATTGTGAAGGGCTGTATTTTGTTATTCTTCCTGTTTTAGGTAAACATACTGCATCTTCGATTGATTTGTTCAGAATCAATTTGGAATGGGTATAATTTTTTCTGTCTCTTTTCCTCTCCCCGTGCGTAAGATGCATTGATAAATCATAGTTGAATTGTAATTTCACAGCCTACCAAAAAAATTACTATTATTCATATAAAATATATTATTGTATTTGACTTATACACAAGTTAAAAGACTTTTTTTTTATATATATGTCAGCCACATATAACACGACATGTAATATAGATGTGGATATGTTGACATTTATGTATCTTATCCAATCCTATTCCTATCTTATATCTAGTACCTTACGTCGTCTCATAAAATCTTAATTCCCCTAAGCTTTTTTTTAGTAATAAACGATACCTTAAACATAATATAATGAAATAAAAATGTTAAAAAAATACGAGAATTCACCATGAAAATTGAGTGTCGAACCTCTAGATTAATGTTTGAGAGGGTCTATATACTTTTCTCCACTTATATTTAATACGTTCCTCATCCTCAAAGTTCTAGGTATATATATTTATGTGAGTGCGTGTGTGCTATCCACGACACATTTACCAATATTATAAATCCTTTTCCCCTCTTACATTGATAAATAAAATACAATGAAGATAATTGTTTTCTAGTTTGACTTATCTGCTTATATACGTGGGATAGATGATCGTTTCTTACACTTTCATATATTTAACCGACAATCGATTATTTTTGGAAAAAATAAACACCTTTTGGGTGAAAGGAAATTTTTTTTTAGTGTATACACTAATATTCAGAAGTCTAATAAACTTCAATTAATGCAGTTCAAGTCAGGTTGATTCACTAAAGGGTGAAAATCTACTAGTGTGAATGTTCTCCATTCACATAACTCAAACCCGACACCTTATTTAAAGGGAATGAGCCGACGTTTTAAACCAAACCCATAAAAAAAACCTTAATTCTTGAAGTTCAGGCTAATGTTCAATTTCATTCTTCTTCTTTTTTTAAATTTTACATAGTAGTCGTTTTATTTGATCATTATATTTTAATTATCAAACTATCAAATATTGTTCTTCTTCTTCCTCGGTGTAATCGAGGTGAGTGTTTGGTCATTTTACTGTTTGGGCATATTTGGGGGGAAAATTCCCAATTTTTCTCAGATTAGGGCTACATGTACTGAAAGTATCGCGTGCCTAATGGAAAGCTAGCGGAATAGTGTTTATCATTGATATGATCTCACAATGAAGTCATAGTTAATGCCTATCGAATCTACCATTCCAAGGAAGTTACTATGTAAAATTAATAGTGCTTCATATTATAAAGGCATGTTTGGTTGATTAGAATTGTCAATCCCTTCCCGATCTATTCCACTGGGAATAACATTTCCCGCATTTGTTTGCATTCAGAATGGGAATGGCAATTCCAAATTGCTTTTCTCATCCTTTATAGATAGAGAATTACCATGCCTGACTCCCCCTCCTCCATAGCAATTCCCATTGGGAATAGATGGGCACAATCACCATCTTGCCCTTAGCCGAGCCCCTCCACTACCCCAGAAACCGCTGCTCCGCCCCTCTATCGCCACGGTCACTGCTGCCTCCCTAATTCCACCTCTGACAGTGGCTTCCATCATTCCCAGAGGGTCTGTCAGGGTCACGAAGTCATACTCAACCTCGGAGAAGCCAGATTCGACCTAGGAGACCAAGATCGGGGTGGGATATGGTTCAGCCATTAACTTAGGGCTCGCGAGAGACACGGGTAGGTCGGGCTCTCGAGCCTGACCCTAACCCATACTTCTCGTGCACTGGCTTGGTTGAGGCGAAGATCAGGAGAGTTCGAGCTAAAGAGAAAAAGACGAGCCCATGGCTCCCGAGCTTAGGTTCACCCAAATCAGTGGCTCACGACCTCGAGGCTAGGTTCGCAAACCTAGGGTGATCTCACCCATGGGGCTCGTGACTCATGGCTGACTCGAGAGACATGGCAGTGAATGGCCATGGCTATTAGTACTGTTGTTCATCGTCGAAGAAGAAGATGAATAGTGGCCTTTTATTATTTATTTATTTTTTCATTTTTATTTTTCATTATTGTAATATTTAAAATTAAGGGTATACGTGTCTTTTGGCTTTGAAACATGTCATATTCCCTATGTATTCCGAACAACCAAATATAGAATTTCAATTCTCAATTTTGTTATTCCCTACAACCAAACAAATAAAATTTCATTAGAATTTCAGTTATATTCTCTATATATTCTAATTCCTATCAATTTTATTATGTATCAATTCCATTCCGGCGAACCAAACGTAGTGTAAGTGTCATAATACAGAATCGATGACAGATTGCCTGGCATACATCAATTCCCAACATGTACAACTTCTTTACAGTATGTCCACAACATATGTGTTGGCTAGGTATGCAACCTCAAATGCACAAATACCTTAATATGTTACCTTACAGGAGGCACTGTTACCTTCTTCTATCCTAATTTCTTCCTGATCCTTGGTGGAAGAAAATCATCATATTTTTTTTTTTCATTTCCTTCTTCTCACTCATCCTCCTCATCACAGATTTCCTTATTTCTTCCAACATGTCAATGATGGGCGTGCTTCTTGCTTGCAATATATACCCATTGAAGCACTTTGACATGTTGTTACCAACCACTTCACATTTGGTCCCAATGTTAATATTGCTTATACAGAACTTCTCTGTCCCAATGACCATGAAACCATCATAAGTAGCCTCATATATGACCTTCATCTCTTCCATACATTCATTGAAATCTACTATCATGCTACTATTCACTGCCCTCTAAAAAATATTCTTCAATGCATACCCATTGTGGTTCTTCTTCCAATTGGTATATATATGCCTAGCGCAGTTCCTGTGCTATGTATCTGGCATTAATGCCTTCACAGCATTTTCAAGCCCCTAAGAGAACATAAAACAATCTTATAAGTGTAATAATTAACATGCAATAAGCATAAATGTTCAACCATATGAGATAAGGTAAATGATGATATAACTGTTAAACATATTACCTTTTGTTGGTCACTAATTATTGTCCAACCAAATCCAGTCATTATGTTCATATCATCACTGTCAGCACTCCATTTTGGTCCACCCTAGCAAAAGGAGGGCAAAATCGTCATTTTTCACTATTGGAGGGAAGTATTTTGATTAATTGTCCAAGCATTCACGATTTCTAAACTAGGGGCATTTTTAATTTAATTTGACATTTTTTTAGGAAAAATGTTATACGGGACGTTTCGAGCCTTACGCACGTCAAATTCAAATTCTTAAATCTATTTAAAAAAAAAACTCTTGCGGTCAGATCGGCGTCAGACCGGTCTGACGCGGGTCAGAACTTTCTGACCCTTTCATTTTCGCCCTTGTTCTTTCTGTCTTTCCACTTCGCACCCTCTTCTTTTCTTCCTCTTCCTTTCCGCCCCGCCTTTCTTTCCTTCTCTTTTCTTCTCCCCCCTCTTCTTCTCCTCTTCGTTCACTGACATCCCTCTGCCATCTCTGACACACCGCGGTTGCCCACCCACCGCGACCGCCTGCCACCACTGACAAGCTCTCCCGATACGCCACTGCTCGCTTCCCCAGCATGCTCCCTTGCCGCTTTCCCTCTCTCTCCGACTCGATTTTCACATAAAACCCCCGCGGCCCCCGCTCGAGAACGGGGGGGATCTCTTGCAAAATCAACGCCCAAT
Source organism: Punica granatum (assembly GCF_007655135.1). Classification (NCBI taxonomy): domain Eukaryota; kingdom Viridiplantae; phylum Streptophyta; class Magnoliopsida; order Myrtales; family Lythraceae; genus Punica; species Punica granatum. The sequence continues at coordinate 43,092,279 of NC_045127.1, read as the reverse complement.
CTCGCTCTCTCACTCTCGGTTTTTCTCCCCAATCGATCCGCGACACTTCCCCGCACAAAACCCCTCCATTTCCTCCTCTCAATTTCCCCGGATTTCAAACGATTAAGCTCGAAAACCCCTCACCGGAAAAACTCAAAAAACTGTAGAAAAAAACTCGAAATCCAGACCTGCCTGAGCCTCGTGATGCCCGTCTCGAGCACAGCGCAGACCAGGCGGTGCTTGCCGCAGTCTCCCGTGCCCACTTGCGCTGTCGCCACGGCGCCTAGAGGCGGGAACCGCCGTTCTCTGCCGTCGGAACCCCCCTCTCCGCCCTTCTTCGTCTTCTCCGACGTTCTTCCTCTCACGGGCTCGACCCATCTTTTTGGTTTGTGCAGGTCCAGCCCAATCGAGTCGGCCCAGCCCAATCCAGTAGAGGCGATCCGACCTAGTATGCCCGACCCGTTCCTCGTAGCCTGGAACTCAGCCCGGAACGCACGGGTCCAGCCCGTTCGGCCCAATCCGTTTGAGGCCCAAAGCCCTCCATGGCCCAGCTTCCTCACCCGCGGCCCAGTTCCCACGCGCGCGACCTAGTCCTCCGTGATCCGACCCGGCCTCCGCACGCCCGGCCCAGCGCCCATTCCAGCCAGTCCGCACTGTTCAGACCGCCCTGTCCAATCCAAACGTCTGGTTTTCTGGTTTAAACCGAAATTAGGTATATTATTCCGACTTAGTGGCATGCGTAGGTCTTAATTCGTGAATAAATTTGATGATTGCGATGATAATTTGTGATTGTCGTGTCGAAAAATTGAATTAAAAAAATGAAAATAAAGAAAAGAATGACCAAAAAAATAAATAAATGTTGTTTTAATTAAACCAACAAAAGCACGAATTGGAATATTTTAATTACTCGGCATTAAAACCGGTCGTTTGAAGCAAGAACGAATTCACACGAAACAATCCCATGTTCACTCGACTTTAAGGGAATTAAATCGATTAAATACATCAAAATTGGTTTAATTAATTATTCGGACTTAAAAATTGATAAAATTAAATTTCGTCGTGACTAATTTTGCTTATTCATGTGCACATGTGAATAATTGGATATGCTTTGATCGAAATCCTGCACGAATTGGTTAATCATGTAAACACAAACACAACTCTCTCGCATTCACATGTTCATCGAATTTCATTTACTTTGTCTGCTTTCCGCTGTTTTGTCTGTTTTCTGTTTATTTATTGCGGGTCAAGCCCAAATCCCTAGGATACGATATACACGGGGTCCAACACCCTCTCTTGTCAATCACGGGGTCTAATGCCCCCACACACCTAGCGCACGCAACCCGAGTGCAGAATCAGGTCTTGTTTCGACTTACTGCTTCGCTCCTAGTAGTGTCTATGTGGAAGACGACTCGGATCGAGTAAGTCAGTCGCGGCCGGACATGACCCGGGAGCTCGACCGAGCCTACGGCTATTAAGATAGTCACGTGATTCTTTCATCATCCATTGGTTCGGTTGGACCCGACTCCCAACTCTTCGAGCTCGCGTTGCTTTAATTTCGGTTTCGGTCACTCAAACCACACGGTGAGAATGAGTGGAATAATAACCGAACGCGAACCGACCGGAATTCAGTTGTTGTAATTTGCATTTTATTTGAGGGAACAATGTAAGGGTTTATGTTGTACATTTATTCATGTAAGAATCCCGGTCGGAGAGTGGACGGTCTGAGTGTTTCTTCGAATTTACGGTGTCAAAACTCGTAAGATGAGCGAAACTTAATTAAGCGGTAATTAAATTAAAATGGCAAGCCTAGACAAGCTAGAGTACCGATAGGGCGTGCGAGATATAGGCTCGCATGTAACAGAACCCCCGAATTCGGAACCACGGGTTTCGCAGACCATATGCCTTAGCAATTAGGTGTATCCCGTACCCCTAGACTCGGGTAACTTGCCGGCCCTTGACCTTCGGGTCATAAAATGGCAAGTGGCGACTTCTTCTCACGTGCGTCCGTCGTGCGTCCCCGGGAAGGTGGACACTCCCAAGCTGTATTGCATAGGTGCGCGCACGCGTATCTCGACAAGATATAATTCGGGTGCGCACAATCACAGAGTCTAATGAGAAACCAATTCCAAGAAGACTCATTATTCCCTTTTACGACTGCCCTGGCAATTAGGAACATTTGATTCTTCTCATCTTTACCAACAATTGATAGAAATTGTCCCCCCAAAGGTGTCTTTAAGAAGCACCCATCAAGGGTGATGATCTGTCTGCAACCTGGTAAAAATCCATATGTCAACCCTTCAAATCCCATATATAACCTCTTAAATGTAACTGCTCCCTCAGGACCATTTCTCTCAACCTGAAGATCAAACAAGCTTTCCTTATTCACCCTCCTCAATTCACCCAAATATGATGGTATATGGTTGTATTGATCACCTTCTAACCCTAAAATAAGTTTATGTACTTTTCTCCTAGCTGTGTAGCATGTGTTGTTACTCACCTTAATGGCAACTCTTCTCAATTTCAGTCATCATGTCATCCACATCCTATTCAGGATTGGCAATAAACTTCTCTAAATAGTGATGGGCAAGCCAATCAACTGTGGCTTGATTGTTCCTTGCAACTCTAGAGCACTTATGCACATTCACATACTTCTTCACAACAAAAGCATCATTCTCTTGTGTCCAACTAGCCATAATTGTCCATGGACAGTTCTTCACATCACTTCTTTTCCGTCCGACACTGCCGCATTTCTCTGCATAAGTTTGCATAGCAAACTTGAATTGTTTGCGTTCTTCAAATCTCATACCAATGCAGAAAAGATCTTCTCCATTTCTGACCTTGGAATTGTATGCCTTGCCCTTTTCTTTTCTTTTTATGTTTCCACCTTCAATATCACTGTTATGTGTCGTTATGTCTCATTACTAGATTCCATATACTTACTACTCTGACTTGATCCTTCTTCTCCTGAATCTTGAGCATGTTCTACATTATCTGCTCCTCCCAATCTTTATCATAATGCCCTTGAGGGGAACCTCAACTTCTCAGATTCCTTTCTAATTCTCTTTGCTATCATCAAACTTCTCTTGTTCCTCATACTTTCACTGTATTCTTCATTAGAAGCTTCCTTGCATAGTCACTATCATCTAATCCATCATCAGTCTCATCTTCATCAGAAGGGTCATAATCAAAACCTTCAAACTCATCATGTACCTCATTTGCTTCTGCAAATACATCAACAGGTCCATAATGGACCCCAACCTCAACCATATCTCTTACATGAATATCTAAAGTCATCTCATTTAGCCTACAACGTAAATACTTTCTCGGAATGCAGTACCAATAATTCATGGGCTGACCGTAACCTAACTTAGAAACTTGATTTTCAGATCCACAAGGGACATTCTATCATAATGCAATTACTGTATGCTTATCTTACCCCTATGTACTGGATCCTGCTTTCCAGTTCCATCCTTCCCCCATGGTGCAATCGAATATGAAATATGCGTTCATCCTATGAGAAAGTAAATTAACAATTAACAGTAAACAAATAATCAGTAAATCCCCCCCAAAAAAAAAAACCCAATCTAATGGAAGAAACCACCAAGTACGGTCCCTTACGTTGTTATTTGAGCTTCAAAGTAGTAACAAAATCCTTTCCACGACAGCTGAGGGATCACCTTTGTCTTGATGTCGGTACTTTTGACCATGAGGCAACTGGGAGCACTCCAGGTTCTCACCTCCACGCAGTGCGTGACCGTTACCGACCATTCAATGCGACAACTCTTCAACCATGTCAACCGGGACCACCTCCACGCAACAACCCTTTAGGTGCTCTTATTTTACGACGGTAGGGACGATTGCTTCCATTACTTTGTTTGTCTGCTTCGGTTTACCTTCTTTCAGTGGTAGCCGGAGGGGTTTATTGCACAAAAACGCCGGGAAAAATTAGGAGATTCTCTAGAAGAAATACGGAATTCTGCTTCTGGCGACTTCATATCAATATACCTACAAGAAACCGCCAAAGATTCCCCCCACTGATCGGAGTACGCCGATTACCCGATGTTTCCAGCTTCTGGTCTTTGACAAAAAATAAATAAGTAATAACGAAAGGGAGACAAAGTCCTAAGTACATCATAACAAAAGCTACCCATTCCATCTATCATTGAAGTTTGCACGCGATTTAGGTTACCATGTAATTCCTCTTAGGGGTTATTTGGCATAGGATAATTATGGTTATAGTATAAGGGTGATGAGTTATTAATATCTCGAGTGTATGATTTAATCAGATTTATCCTAATAAATTCATTAATAATTTTAAGTGGAGGACCCATATTAATAAAGACCTTGGTATATATATCAGGTACAATTCTTACGTAAGGCGGAGTAGTTATAAAATTATCATGTACGGTATATATAGGGAAAAAATTTCTAGGAATGTGCAGAGCTGAGACCGGCCGCTTTCTTTCATAACAGAGCCGGGAATAACGGCTGGCATAGAAGTCCAATTGCCAGCGGGATCAAGTTCATGCATTTGTATTAGAATATCTTTTTTTCACGTGAATTGGCCAGGGTCTTCTTCGGCTAATGATACCTCGATCCCGAAGCCTCCGGACATTATCATCGCTTGCCCTTAAAATCTTTCGTCAGACAACCCTAGGACATATATAATGATAGCCTCTCGCCTTACTTAACAAGTAGGGGCAAATGAGAAGCTGCTAGATTGCGAAAAGAAAAATAGTGCGACGAGGTAGAGAAAAAAAAACCTTGGCTATGAACTGAAATGGATCACTAGCACCCTTTGCGAAGCTTATTAAACTCTCCGGTTCATCCGTTAGACCGGTCCATTTTAACACCATACTATATTCTAATAATTTTCGGTCCACCTCAACACTTCACAAACTAAACTGGGACGATCCCAATCTCGCCGAATTTCGTCAAACCTAAACCCAATTTCACCAAAAAAAAAAGGGCAAAATTATGTTTTTCTTAGTCACTTTACCCCAAAAAAATGATAACTGTACTTCAAAAATGTAAAATAAACTAAAATAATTCATGTACCTTGTCCTCGCTATGGAACTAATTAGAGATTTTGAATTATTATATTCAATGAATTACCATGCACATTTACTCTATTTATTTATTTTTTTTAAGTTACAAAACGAGGCTTGAAGATTAGAAGGTTGGGAGGAGAGGAACAAAAAGGCACAGGAATTCTCACTATTGAAATCAATTTCTGGACCTCTTCATTTTCGAGTAAGGCCGGCCACGCTCGAAATCCACTTTCCCCTACATGTCCCATGGCTCTCCCAACCGTACAAAATGTTAATTAATTTCATGTGGTTGATTTGTGTCCATTCCTACCAGTATTAATTAAAGTTCTAATAGGGGTTTAGTAAACACAAACACAATCGCACTATGTGTTTGTCGTGTATATATATATGTAGTCACAGGTGGGTAATCAAATAATATATTGTAACCCCATGTGAGAATCTGAGAACAGAGAGAAAGGACAAACACTAAACTATCTATATTGACTATATATCATATAGCTGTGGGACATGCATGCATGCTCTGGCGTTTCATGCGATCGAGGATTTTTTACGTAAGAGATTCTTCATGCCTTGTGCAATTCACTCAAAATATTCTAAATCTTTCCTATGGTCGCTCATCAGGACTGGAAATGAATAACTTATTATCAGATGATGAAGTCATGAGTACTGCGGTGCTTGATAAGTTCCTCAAAACCATCCCTTAATTCGCGTTACTAGACTACGATTATTCTACATTTAAAAATCCATGTATAATATATGCATTGAGATGAGGTCGCAGATCATCATTATTGTAACGACAAGGTATTTTCTTCTTCGATATTGAGGAACCTTTTATATATCAATCAGTTAGCATTGAGGATATTTCTTCGATTACAGATGAGGCCAATGAGCCTATAGCTAGTAAAGGGATATGTTGAGGTCGGAAAAATCCATTCTCAAACACAGCACGAATGATCTACTGATTTCCCTCTCTAATGTTTAAATGAGAGCGAGTAGAAAAAAGCTAAAGAATTGAACTTTTCATTTAGGCGTACTGGAGAGGTATTTCTAGAGGCTGTAGAAAATCTATATAAAATATTTGATTGCAACTGATACATAGATATCGTCACCAAATATGTGATTAGAGATAGAATAATATCTCATAAATATATTGACAGAATATTCAAGAGATATATTAAGATATTTGGAATATATATGAGAGATAATTGTGGAGGAAATATATCCTCAAGATTCTGTTACCGATTTAGTGTATCAAGGAGGGCTCATGATGCCAAATCGAGCAGGTGAGTCAGGCCAATTTCTGGTCCCTAACAGATCGATAGATGAAAGGACATAAAGGGGCAGTAAACTGGCCATTCTAGTTGGGGCAGGAGTGGGAGCTGGGACATTGCAACAGAGGTTCTTTCAAATCCCAACGTGACTGAAAGTAGAAGCAACGTTGCCCAAAAATTGGCGCAATGGAGAAAAATGAAGGCATGAGCAAATTTTCGGTTAGGGGTAATTCCACGCAACCCCCTCTGAATACAGAACACTTCTAGGGTTAGCTGTATTGACCCTTTCTGTGGCGGGAATGACCGAATCTTGGCATTGTTTCTCATTCGGCAGCAGTGAGTCAGTGAGAATACACTATGTTTGGTTTCAGAATTAAAATTACAAAAATTTTAATTTTAACTTTAACTCAACACACTACACAATAAAAATACACATTTTTCAAGTAAAAAATTTTAACTTTAACTAAACACACTACACAACAAAAACACACGTTTCCCAAGTCAAATTTATAATCTCATCTCATTTGTTATTTTCCACTATCAAAATCAAAGTTACTTTAAACGCACCGATACATATGTTCCTGCATGTGTAGATCTTCTTAGTTAGATAGGGATAGTTTGTCATTTGATTTTTTTTTTTACCCCTTTCTTTCCCTCTTTCCTTCTCGTTCGAGTCTTGATATTTATAGAAAGGGTGAATATCACATATTTGATTTGGCAATCTATTGTTGGCTTTAAATTACACCATTCTCTTACCATTGCAAACCTCATGTTTTTGGACACGACAACTTGACTTGTTAACCCCAAGAGATTTGGCCTAGTGGTTAATGAGCACTCAAGTTTGCTCCGAGACCCGGGTTCGAATCCCCTTGGGGCCATTGGAGCGCCTTTGGCGTGATTACCTGCTCCGTGCGTCGCCGGGGGTTCACGGAGCCCCGGGGATTAGTCGGGCAAAGCCTGGACACCCCGGGTTAGCAAAAAAAAAAAAAAAGACAACTTGACTTGCTTGCATCGTAGTCCTGATGAATCCTTAGAAAGGATACTTGTAGTTGACAAGCTGTTTTTGTTGTGTAATGGGTAAAGTTAAAATCAAAATCATGATTCTAAAATCATTTCATCAAACCAAACGGGCCCTAAATAACTACATCACTTGAGAAATTTGACATTGATAATTTTTTTAGCAGACTCTTCCCTTTTACATTTAGAGAAGCTGTGACTGAAGCAAGACTTTCATCTGAAGATCTCTTCGCATCTATTTAGGCGACAGAAAAGATACGTCAACATGTTCGTCCTCAAGACCGCAATCGCTTTACTACTCTCTCGTCTGCCACCTCTACCAAGGAATCCAAACCCTTCAAGGAGGTAAACCAATGATTTAACGGGCAGTCATTGTTTGTGGTTTTCTGTATTAATTGTCATCTTTGGTAGGAAAGGTATCTAATATGTTCGAATTTAATTATGACTGCATTCCGACATGTTTAATTAGCAGCACTAGAGTTTGAGTTTTTACTGTTTGATCGAGGGTTCAAGCGGATGGTACTTTTCCCTTGGCTTGTCTGAGTTCAACAAGTGCGCAGGAAGACCCGGGTGCCATACAATGAATGCATCGCGGCGCTGAATGGCGACTTCCGGACAGAGGCCATCATCGGAGTTGATGGGCTATTCGGGGGCATGGTCAAGAACTCGCCGCTTGCACTGAAGCCCATGCTCCACTCATGCTCCGGCTTGCTGTACAGCTCCTATCACAACTTCTGCGAGGCAGACCTCATGGCGGACATGTCGACAGCGAATTACATCTTCCTGGCCATGGACAGCCCAACTAACTGCCAGCGGGCGATGAAGGATGCCAACGTCCAGCATTCCGGCGGTTTCTACCCGGTGCAGTTACGTGGAGTTCTTTGTCCAACTCTGCTACACCACCACTGAAATGCTCAGCAAAATAGGCAACTAATTAATTAATTTTCATAAATGTAATCTCCGAAGTTAACATTAATGAAAATATTAAGGGAATTAATTTATATTGGAATTACTGAATTAGTAATGCATGGAGAAAGAATATTTAATTACTTATTAATTAGTCAGTTTTCTGTATACATATTGATCATTTTTTTCTGTCTGTAAATTTCTTTGTTTTTTTTTTGGTTAAAAATCACATGGAATTTTACTGCAAAATTTTAGGCAAAAAGTGACACTAATACCGGCCTAAAATTAAGGAACTAACCCTTGAAATGATCCGTTGTCCCTTACCTTTAATAAAAGAATGGGTTATCTGGACGTTCGTCTATATGGTCCGAAATCATGCAAATTGTCCTTAGTACATTGTGCATAATTTCGCCCATGGAGTTCTGAACCTAAGTGGTTGCAGGGTGTTTTGGAATTTGACACAGATAGATCTAATTCACGGTTTTTAAGATTGCTTAATTTAGTTTATTAAGCTGTGCTCAAGGCCATAATAACAGCATTTCGACTGGTTTCAAGCATGGTCAATATATATTCCAATATAACATCTATTTTGGCCTCTTTTACGTTTGGTATTTTTCAGAATTTCTTTGGTGATTTAACCTAATTATATGATGTGAAAAAATACAATTAGATTGCAATGAACAGAAATATGTGTATTAATTACTCGAGATATTAATATTGAATCTTTTGTTTTCTTGTTTGCGTAATTTTAGTTATTTTTCCATATATAATATTTGTTAAAACTTGGATTTTTCAAAGAAAATAATACCATTGCGGCTGAAAAGGAAAGTTATAACACTAGTAAGTTAAGTTATTGAGTTAGAAGGAAACGAAAATCTTGTGAAAATATTGTGCATGTTCTCCTAAAATAAAATTATATAATCACAACATATTCCTTAAATTTCATGAAAATTCTATAATATTACACGACAAATTATATACTATCTCTAAAGGTTGGATATAGTTTTTTCAGTCTTTGTATTATTGGGAAAGTGGAATCATGCAATATTATGTTTATATTCCCAATAATTATTTTCATGGATATATTGGATTTGACATCTCAAATATTCCCTTTTACATATTTTACTTTCTTAATATTAATATCATCAAATTTTTTACGTTTCCAGTTTCTATTTTTACGGCATCTTGTTTGACTATAAAACCTGCACAATCCTACTAAATCAATATCAAATCCTACCTAACAAGAAGACCCATCCACAAGGTCTTTTTGTCCACAAACACAGCATGTTGCGAGAAACTATGGTCCTCCTGCTGCTCATCGCAATGTCCTCGCCGATGTACGGGGCTGTCGCTGCTCGAACGGATCTCGTAAAGGAGGTAATGACCTACGTTATGACTATCTTGTCACGTCAAACGAGTTGGTGATTGATAGTAATAACAGATCGATTTGTGAAACTATGTTGTATTTGATTTTGTACATCGCGTCATCATAGCATGGGGGTCCCGTTGTAACATTCTAAGAGGTTGGGGGTTTCTGATATGATTTTATTATTCACATTTCCGTTGCAATATAGGACCTTTAATAAGTATATGCTGGCATCTACGGTATTATTTTAATGGTGCACGGATTACATATCCACATTATTATACTATATTATATTATATTACATTATAGAGAGTCCAATCTTTTCTTTCGATCTCACTTTATTCATCCGTATTTACCCTTATCACTTTTAATTTCATTATTTAATGATCACTCGATTGAGGACAAAATATTAAATTACTTTATTAATCACAAACTCCCCATTTTTTTTCTTCCTTTAGGAATTTTACGGTGAAATCAATAAAATTGGTTGTATCGTACCGTCAAATAAATTTTTTTAAAACAATTATTTTCATTAATTTTTTTTAACAATATCTTCTATAAATTTATTTACAATTATAGTCAATACTATTATATAAAGTCAAAAACTTTTCTTTTGGTCTCATTTTATTTTCCACTAGGGAAATTATATATTAGGACATCCCTTCAATATATATATATGTATGTATTTATTTATCTGTACAGTGGCAAAATAATTCTTAGGAGTTTCAGAATTATTACAAGTGCAGGTTTTTCCGGGAATGGAGGAGAAGGTGAGGCTGGGGTCGACCCCTCCGAGCTGCTACAACAAGTGCAACGGCTGCCTCCCTTGCCTGGCTGTTCAGGTCCCTACTCCGCCCATCAGCCTCCGCGCCAAGAGGCCAGGCAGTCTCCGCCACCCTTCATCAGTTGCCCCAACTGAGTTCCTTGACCCTTACCCTGAAAGCGGCCAGGAACCCAGATACAAGCTGCTCGGGTGGAAATGCCGCTGTCACGACCAGTTGTTCGACCCGTAGTTCGGTGCAGGTCGATTGGAGTTGATTTACTGCTCCCTCTTTTTTTTTCTTCTTTTTACTATGAGGGAGAGGTATCCGGTTTCGATGATGACGCTTTAGTTTAGAAGAATATCATATTTTTAGAAGTAAAGCAAAAATTTGTAACGAAAATCTCATTATTCTCTTGATTACTGGGCATATAAGTAAAACTTAGTCTTTTTTATCCTCCGGTAGTCGTTTCTCCGTCTTTTTCATGACCACTGTGCAGCGATAGTCAACTTAATTTGTCTAAGAATGCATCATAGGATTCATCCGCCTAACAAAGCAAACCATCGTATTCCATATATGACTTTGATTCATTATCGATTCTCATGAAGGCCGGAAGAAGAGTTTTTGCCAGATTACAGAAGAGCTCCGGCCTCTTATACGTTTGGTCATTTTTCTTAAAGCTTCGACGATTCAACCTCATCACATAATTCGAAGAAACACCAATTAGATTGCAACGAATAGCAAAATGTGTGTTAATTACTAGAATATTTATATTAATTTTTCTTATTCAGAAGCTATTTTATTGGATCTTTTGTTTTCTACTACGTATTTTGCAGGTTTTTTGTTTTTGGTAAGCGTGTATTTTGCAGTTTCTTTTCCATATGTCTAATGCATACGTTAAATCTCGGATTTTTCAAAGAAAGTAATACAATTGCTGCCGAAAAGGAAATCAATAACATTAATAAGTTACTGAAGGAAACGGAAATCTCGTGAAAATATAGTGATGGATTTTAGCAATTAGTCCAAGCGTGGCAAAATTCAAGGAACTCAAAATTGAGCATCAGAAGTTTTTCAATAGATTCAGAATTGAGCATCAGAATTTCGAGGCCAGCTCCATTTACCTACCCTAAAGATGCAGCTTACAATAATGCAATTGACGGACCCAAACGATTGCTGGAGTCATTCAATCAGTAGTCAACCTCCAGAGTTGATGGCTGTGCAAACCGAAAGTATAATATTCTTATCAATCACTAATTCATAAGTCGAGTCGGTCGGGACCTGAAAGTATTGATGAGCGTCCTCGTTAATTAAAAGAGCTTCATCATTTCTGGTCGAAGTTCACAGTAGGTCGCAGTACATTTGATGATATACCACACCACACCACCAAATAAACATGATAGCTAGCTGTCAAGGTGATTTTTTTGTACTCCGCACTGAACTCCGATCTCACCTTCTCTGGACGGCCAGTCATGGCCGGATCCAAGATCACAAGCCGATTTAGTATCGAAACGACTACTTTTCGAGTGTCTTCAGATAAGATAAATTCATGTCTTTCAAAATATATTCTCAGGGTGGAGGGACACGGAGATCTGTCCACAACAGAGAATGGGCTCACCTAGTGGGGGGTCATGGCCTTCTCGCTCACCTTTCTTCTTGTAACTCATCCCATGAATTGTAATGGGGCTTTTGGCTCGACTTTTATTAGATTACAGGGAAAATTTAACCATAAAATTATTTTTCTTATATTATAGGTCGAAAAGTGAGATTGTTATGTTCGATAAATACATTGGATAGTGAGAGTTTGAGTGATAATATAATAATATTATTTATTTTTATGGAGATATAATAAAACATGTATCTGAAATTGCAATATAAGCTCAAATTACATATGCTATGAAAGAAAGGTTCATTTTCTCTAATCTGGTTACTAACTTAATTCTATCATTATTCTTCAATATTTTATGCGTCTTATGTATTCCGAAAGTTAAATGTAGTTTTGATATACTATAACCATTTCTGATCTTGGAGATCTATCGACTACTATATATAAATGATTTATTATAAAAATTTTTTTACATAATAAAATATGTATATTAAAATTGCAACTAAGAGTAAATATGCTAATAAAGAAAATTCATTTTTATCAAATCAAATTAGATCTCTAACTTTAACCCTACCATATATTCTTCAATACTTCATTTATCATTTGTGCTTGAAAAGATCAAATTAGATTTTTTTTGAATAAATCAGAAGATACTATTAAAGGGAAACAAGACAGTACATCGAAGTAGTGGCAGTAGAGACTCAACAAAATACCAGCCACACCTACAAATCCAAAATCAACCTCATCCAATAGCATTAATCTTATCCCAGCAACATACATAATAAACACCATTCCCTCGTCCTACCTGAAGATTTTCCTCATTAAAAACTAGATACAACATGCCTGACGACTCTAAAGCTGAAAAAAGGAATTAACTGACAACATATTTGAAGCCAATCAAAACAGTTCTAAAGACGCTAAAAAAAAAAAGTCTAATGACCCAATCCATGAAACAATTTCGATCGCTGCTTGTGCCTTGCTTTGCAAGTGTGTCCGCGATGTTGTTGGCCTGTCTAGGAGTGTGGATACCTCCACATATATTCCTTTTAAGCTTGATATGGTATTGAAATCCAAAGTCATCCAACAAGGGAGTTCATTCTCCTTTGTAACCCATGCAAAAGCGTAGGAAGAGCAGCCTGTTCCATGATTAATCTGGATCTCTCTGCACCAGCCGCTGCTGTAGTTATCCGTAATGCTAATCTTATTGCTATCACCTCCGCTTCATTTGATTCCTTGACTCCAATGGGTGCCAAGAATAGGCAACGCATATGGCCCTTTGAATCTCGCAACCCTTCGCCTAGGCCCAATTTTCCCGGCTTGCTCAATGAGGATCCATATCTACATTTCACTTGAACCGGCCATTTGATGGAGGAGACCACTCTAATCCCCCTTCTTGAGCAGGAATGATTCGACCATCTCTTGATATCTTCCACAGCTCAGAGAAAATCCGAAGAAGAATGCGGGAAGCTCAGGTCTTTAGCCTTGATCCAGCAACCTGTAGATTAATAAATGAAAGATGTCTTGACAGTAAAAGCATTTATTATTGAAAATTATATTGTTCCTTTCCAACCATATAGTCCAGAGCACAAAAAAGAAGTAGATAATACTAATTATATCCATATATCCATACGAATTTTGATCAATTCATATATTACAAATATGTTGGAGAAGCAGAAGAAAAATAATGGTGTAATTTTTTCTAAATTATCATTTTCTCATCCGATAAAAAATTAATAATTATAACTTTTTTTCATTGCAGTTGCTTTCATATTATCTTTTTATTGGTTGGGTTATTTCTTTAGATCTTGATCTCTTTGTTGTAATCTGCAATATTCTTTTAATTGAGATTTCTAATGAGTCATCCAAAATAAAAGTCTTGAAATATTTTTTATTTTTCAAATTAGTTGAGATTTCACTCTATGTTGTGCTATTCTTAGTCAAATCTCATATATTAAATTTCATGAATTTGAATAATTTTAACTAAAATGAATCAATTATTTGCTTTAGAGATTTACTTAGTTCAACTTTTATATGATTTGCAATGGTTTTAAAACATTATGAAATAAAGTTTAAGTTCATATAATTATAAATTTTCTTTATTTTCCTTAAGATTATGAATATTTATTTACTATTGAAATAACAATAACGATTCGAATTAATGATTCTTCATTTTCATACTTGCTACTGTAATTTATAATATTATGTCCTATTAATTAATTTTTATTTAACATATTAATTTATGAATTACAATATATTTACTATTATACCTCATTTATTACACAACATTGGTGGTAAAACTTACCTTGAATTGGGTTTGGCATTGATGGTAAAAATACTATTATGAGATTATTTAATGCAAACAATCAGTAGACCTTATCTTATATAGCCGATTTATTAGTGTTGGGAGGTCGAAATTAATATTTTTTATTATCATATTAAACAATCTAAATTATTGATCGCCATTTATTTCTCTCCATATATAGATACATATATTATCTCTCCACGGAGACATGTTGATCGTAAGGCATATATAAACTCTTGTCCATTAATTGTAGTCAAATTTATATATCTATATGCATATATATAAAGTTCGTTTAAATTTGCATAATTTTAGCTAAAATAACTCAATAGTTTTCATGAGAGATCAAAGTCTATATTTATTTTACTAAAATCTTACACAATTATTTAAGTTTTGAGGATAATTTTAAAAAATTATTTTTCAATTTTTTGGATATATATGTGTATAACTGTATATATATTTACAATTACGCCACTCTTTATTTGCATTTATTTCATATAAATATATCATTAACATAGTATTTATTTTTTCTAAGATAGTATTTTTAACCCTGAATATTATTTACATATTTACTTTTATGGCCTTATAATATTTAAAAAATTACCTTTCCAAATCTATTTAATGTGTGGGATACAACTTTATACATATAGATTTGCGGCAAATATATTAAATATAGTTATAGTACTTTTTTAACTCTAAATATTATTTATATATAAAAAAGGGCATGATATTTTGGTAACATAAATAGTTAAACAAATAAAAAATTATAGAATTTTTATAAATCCATATTACAAATATATATACAATACTTTTTTATCAACAATGACTAAAAATAATTAATAAGTAGTTTTGAATTGTATTACTATTTAATTAATTTAATGCAAGAATTTTACTTGTTTTTCCTATAAATGATATTTTAACCATAATTCTTATTTAGATATTTATATTTGTCACCCTATATAATACTGATATTTACTTTTGTAACCGTACTTATTGTAGGATGATACAACTTTTTATATATATAATATTATATATATATATAAAAGATAGATTTACCACCTTTGCCACCTTCTTTCCTTTTTTTTAATTATATATTTACTCGCACTCATGTTTTCGGATGAAATTCGATTTCTCAAAATTCGTTGAGATTTTTGGAATGAAAACTTCAAAATTGAGAAATTCGAAAAATAATCGGTTCTATGATAAATTCAATTCGTATTGACCGAGATCAAATCTCGATAAAAATCGATATCGAACCTCTGACACACGTTGATCGTAATTGCTCGATTATTTTCGAATTTCTCATCTTTTCAAACGAATATTTGAAAAATAATTTGAGAACACTGTTGTGTTCAGAAAAATTCAAGGATCGACATTATACAAAAAAAATATTTTTCCATCCAGATAGCCATCCCGAACTTTGAAAAAAAATTGAAACCGATGCATGTATGGTTTAAAATTCTCGTCTTTTCAATCGGATGCCCGAAAACTAATCTGGAACCACCATTGTATTCAAAAAATTTCAGGGATCAATGTTATGCAGAAAAATATTTTTTTGGCCTCGAGTTCTGTTCCAGATTTTGAGAATCGAACTTGGGGCACGTAAGGCCCAAAATTCTCATCTTTTCAGCTGGACACCCAAAAAATAATTTGGGACCACCATTGTGTTCAAAAAAAAATCAAGGATTAATATTATGCATAAAAATATTTTTCAATCCCAAGTTTTTTCTGATTTTAAAAATCGAACTTGGCGCATGTAAGGCCCAAAAACGTCCCGTATAGTTTTTTTTTCTAAAAATATAAAATTAGTGTTAAATTAAAGAGATGCCCCTGAGTTCAAAAGCAGTGAATCTATCGACAATTTTAGAATGCCGATGGATCAAAACAGGGTGCTGACAGACATCTTGCTTCCAATGGCTATGGGTTAACTATTAGCTTGAATTTTAATGATAGTAGTAGCAGCCATGTAGCCAGCTGATGCATTTAGCGCTCTTCTAGCCGTGAATCGGTTATAGATGTGTCTTTTGGCTATTCATGCAACCAATCAAGATTCCTTGGATAGAGAAAGCTAAGATGTTTGGCTCTTCCAAGCCAAAGTATCCATCGGATGATATGGCTGCATCTTGGTCACACCCCCGAGCTTAGCCACGACCACCGGAGCATAGGAATAACTAGCTCGAGTTGATTTCTTGCTCAATGCTAAGCACCTTCGGAACTGAACTAGATTGAGGTGAAAACACAAAAGTTGTAGGTCTACCTCTTGGCTTTCTGTAGCACTTAGAATCACCTTGATTCGACTTTTGTAGAGCAGAATACAAGATTCAGTTTGAAATTGCGCAAAATAGGAAAAACTGACCACGAAAATTCCTCACCGCAACCGAGCATCTTCCAGGCTGAATTGGATTGAGAACAAAGCATCAAAGTTGCAAAACTTCTTCTTAGCTAGCCATAGGATTTTGAATTACCTCAATTTGATTTTCCTAGAGCGAGAAACGAGCTGATATGCTAGACTGAGCAAAGCTGCATTTAACTCCCTTTGATTTGTTGCAATGAATTTCAACTCTAGGATTCTTTCTTTGCACGGTCAAAATGGCCGTTGTTTTTTTCACGCCATTGCCGAGTAGCTTAGGAGCCTTACGTCATCACTGCTTGACTAAGTTGGCTTTAAATGGTCATGATTCGGCTAGCCATAGCTTTAACCCACAGGAACTCGGCTAGCTACCAGCTTCAGCTCCTTGAGAGTAGAATTGCAGTAATAGGAGCGACATGTTCGAAATATAAGGATTGCGAATCATCTCATCAAAAATCACAATCCTTTGTGTGACGACTCCCATGGATTTGGCAGCCTTGAAGTTCAAAACCAAGCTTCCTTCGCTAGCCATAGTCTTGTGTGGAGCTACCAAAGTAGATGTAGACTTGGGGGTCTTGGGTACCCACACAGACTTAGTTGTAGCTATTTTCGCCATAGATGAAGCTTTGGCCCTTGGTGTAGACTTGGGGGTCTTGGGTACCCAGACGGACTTAGTTGTAGCTATTTTCACCATAGATGAAGTTTTGGCCCTTGGTGTAGACATATGTGCAGCCACATGAACTTGAGTGGAGGTAGGACCCTTTGAGCTAGTAGTCACATTCAATTGAGTAGCCACTAATTTTTGATCTCGCCGGCGCCGTTGCTTTTGGCGCTTTTGGGTTCTAGTCAAAGGATTACTAGTGGCGGCATGTTTCTTCGACTACTTCATACAAGACTGGGGTCATTAGACTTGATCTTTGTGTCAACTCGACCCCTCGAGCCCTCTAGCTGCTCGGATGTTTGGCTTTAGCAACGGCCATGGGACTGGCCGCCACCCTCCACGCGTTCTTGACGCTTGGTTGGAAGCACTTAGCCACGGCTTTTAGAGGAGCCGCAACCCGAGCATTGTGGCCACTCAGCTGGGTGTATTTTATGGTCGGGCTAAAGCTCTCAGCTTCACTCTTGAAATGGGAATGCCTTCACTCGAAATTGGCAAGTTGTGTAGTTAATGCTCTATGCCGTTGCTCACGGCGCTTTTGAGTTCGAGTCAATGGCCAATAGTCTCTTGAATGAGTGACCTTCTGTCATTCGTCCTTTGGGGCTGAGGCTAGGAGTTTAGTTTGCCTTTGCTCGCTCAAACTCTCTCAACTTCCAATCTACTTGAGTTGGTAGGCATGGTAGCTAATCCAGCTAAGTTGTTATTCTGTAGCCGAGTTGGATTGATCGAATCGGTGGTCGACTTTTCAACTGCCATACTCGCAGAATTTGTGGCCCTCTGTTTAGCCATCAACTACGATACAAGTTTCGAACAAGACGAGCAAAACACTCGTCCTTCAACTTGCGAAAAAACTCATCGAATTCCCCTATCGATTCATTGCGCGCATATTCCTAGGCCTTCTCCTTAGATGAAATAGCCTTGGGATTGATGCAGCCAAGGAGGGTAATGGAGATTAATCTTCCTTCGCGGGCTTCCCTTCTGATTGCAATGATGAGACTCCTGATAGATATGCTTGTGCAACAATTTCAGCTACACCGACCTCGAGATCGACATGTGTGGAATCCTCGAACTCCTACAATGCATTTCCCACTTACAATAGATGATGCAAAGCCATCGTTTGGAGTCCCATGGAGTGACTGGCCTTCTATGCTTTTTGGCTGTTGAATCGAGAGGCTGCATGCTACTTTCCTCTCGTGTGGTGGAATTGGCAACCGATGTCTTGGCCACACTAATGGAACTGGTGGTCGAAGACTTAGTCGTGTCCGCTGCTAAGGACTTAGGCGGTTGAGTAACCAGCCTAGCTTGCTCTATCATCGCTGAATCGAGAACCTTCATGCTTTCACCTCATGTGGTGGTAGAAGCAGTTGCATCTTCTCACGAAGGAAAAGGCGAAGGTGAAAGCGGCTGTTTAACATGCCCTGCATTATCCTTCAGTTGCTGATCGAGATCAAATTCCTTAAACTATGTTGATAGCGACGATTGAGCTCGGTTTGGTGTAAGCAAAGGTGATAGTCGAGGCTTTGTCCATTGTTGTCTCGCATCCGCCTTGATCGCTTCTTTCAATAGGGCAAAGTTTTCTCTAAGCTCTTTCACGTATTGTGAGTACTCTTTTCACTCTTTTTGAAGCTGTGCATAAAGATTTGACAGCTTTAAATTGCCAGATGACTACGATTCTGTGTAACCAGCTGATTGCGAAAAATTAGTTGGCAGCGATGGACTGCTGGCCGATTGAGGCAGTGATGGCCAATAATATGTGGGTGACGTCAAATAGCTTGTCAAAGACAATGGAAAACGGTAGCTAAATGGCAACAAGTTATTGGTTGATGACACCAACGGCGAATAGCCGGTTGATGGATAATAATAATTATAAAAATTTGACGGCGGCGAAACGCCATTCGATAGCCATGATGAATAACCGTAGTTGTTCATATCGGAGTTAGCACTACTTCAGTGGGGTCCCACAAGGCGTAGAATCACGCAATTCCACTTTCGGCGCCAAATAGGTGAATCTCCTACGAGATCAAGGTTGCTAGGCGAAAATCACCAATCGACCTTACCGTGCTAGAGTGTGCTGCCACGGCCCGAAGGCCTGTAGGTTTAGTCGGTAGTTGGGTTTAGGAGAGATGTCGTGGAAAGATGTTGATGACGATGTCCAGATGATTACACGGCCCGATGATTTACCTGTTGGGATTCTCCTAAAATACAAGCGAGCGTTAACAATGGGATGACGTCGAGAGATTGCTAGAAGCCAGTCTTAAAATCGAGTAGCTCATGACCTGGATTTGCCCATGAGGAGACGTGTATAGCTTCACGGCTGATTTAGCCGAAAGTGGAATGAAGCGTTGGGTCCGGTTACTAGGAGCCAAAAAGTGTGAGCTTTAGCCGAGACCTTAACTCATGGATGACCTCCTCGATCCGAAACCAAGGTAAGTAGAAGGATATGCTAACGGATCGACGGGATTGCCTCAGAAGGCTATTGCATGATAAGAAAAGGGTCCATAAAAAGATAGATATTGAAGTGCGGTGCAATAAAGTAAAAATAAAGATAAAGGTACGTGGCGTAAAGTCGTTTTGTGATTGATGTTGGAGGGGGCCATTACAATACTAGACTGAGTCGATACTTATAGGTCTTAATCTAGAATCGGGCCCGAGATATCGAATGCGGAATAGCATTGAACGATAAGAGTAATTTTCTCAACCAGAAAAATGCTCTACCTCTTATTGCCTAGCTAACGTAGTCTAATGAAAGGAAGAAATAAGCGTAATATTCTTGGAGAATAATTCTCCAATTATTTCTAATTGAACAAAGATAAAGCAAGGATATAAAATATAAAGGAAACTCTTATACTTGTGCAGCTCTCCTGTCTCTTATTTCCCATGTACTCTTGTTCCCCAATTTGGCACCATAGAATTTGCCAAAAGTATACCTTCACCTCTTGGCAAAAATTTCATAACTGGAAAATGAGATATTCCTATGATAGAGAATTATTGATGCTCGCCCAATTTCCTTTGATTAAATATGGAAAGCCACTCAAGATTGGATTATCACGAATTAGTCCAAGAGCTTATCCACGTTCATTCGCGCCTACACTTGGAAATAATCTACGATTTCCCTCCATAAGCAGCCCATCCTTTTCACCGCGGTCCAGGTCGGGTGCTGCCGCTATTTCGGATTGGTTTTGTCGTGGGATTAGATTGTGGTCTATCCAACTCGCCTGAGTCGATCTCAGGCTTCACACGTCTAGGCCCTATTTAGCGCGGAGTGCAAAAAATGAGGTAAACAGAAGTCTTTAGCGATTGATGTTCTATGGAAGTGGATTGTCGCAGATGATGGGTTGCCAATAAGGGTTTCACCTTTTTTTTCTTCTTTTTTTTTTTAAAGCTTTTCGTTTCTTTTGTGGTTTTTCATTATATATATTTTTTGCCTTTGATTTGAGAAAGAATGTGTCATGCACGTGGTTAAATAATTGACATTGGCATCTGATTGACTTCCATGTTATTATTATTAAGGATGAAAATAGAAAAATAATAAAAAGTACAGGACTTATATAAAAAGAAAAATAGAAATAGAAAATAGAAAAGTGATAAAAGTTGAAAGACAAAACTGTAATTTCTCATTTCTTTACTTTGGAAAAGCATTAAATTGCCTCTGCTTCAATAATTTGATTAATGGACCCAAAGGGAGGAAGGACTCATTCAATTAATGGTCATCCCACGGGGTTGATGACTTACGCGAACCAAAAATATAATTCTCTGCAATCACTAATTCATAATTAGTGAGGGTGGTGGCCGCCGTCGGGGATTGTGGAGGCCAGACGACGGCCACCACCGCCCAGGCGAACCTTGCCGCCCATCTCCCGATTCTTTTTCGTTTTCCTTTTTTAAATTTTAAAATTAAATTAAATTATTTCAGAATATTATTATATTTATTTCAAATATTTTTTTAAAAAAAAAGGAATGTAGGGCATCCATGTTATTTTTTTCTCTTTTTTTTCTTTTCTTTTTTTTTAGTTTTTGAAAAAATATATATCAAGAAATTATAAAGGAAAAAAAAAAGGGGGAAATAGGGATATATTTGTCATTCCAAAACTGATTTATATCCCTCTTTCAATTCCGATGATGGGTGCCCTAATTAAGGCCACCACCCACATAATTGAGGTCCTGCTGCAGCCGACAACTCTAATCGGGAGATGGTAGCCACCAGCGTAGACACCACCATTGGCACCTCCCCCTTTCATCTTATTAAGTTGAATCCCCTTTCTTTTCTTTTAATTTTTTAATTAGATAAACACATGTCGGGTCTACTTGTCTAATCATATTGTGCCATGTAGCATTGTTAGATCCACATTAGCCACTATCATTATAACTTGACGGAATAATTGACACCATACTAGATACGCAACTAAACCAGAAGGTCATACCTTTCTATACTATTTTTAAAGGTCGTGTTATATTTAGGAAGAAGCGCAAAGGTTCTGCATTTATGTGTTACTCTCCAAAGGTCATACTATATTTTAAAAAAATGTAAAGGTCATGCATTTATATGTTATTTTTTCAAAATCGTGCTATATTTAGAAAAAAAAAAGTACAAAGATTGTGCTTTTATAGGTGATTAACCCTTTAGTAAAATTAAACAAAATATAACTATGGGGGACATAAACCCCTTTTTTATACTGTTAATAACAAAAAAAAAGAACAAATTTTTCACATTTTAACAATTCTAGTTCAAACTTTTTTCCTTTACTTAAAAATGCACAAATTTCCAATTTGATAATAATTCTAACACGACGTCAAATTTTTCGTTAATTTAGGCGAAATCGAGACTACAGAGGGTACTGATGATCCCAAACTGGGGGAGGGTGTTGACAACCCCAATCAAGGTGGTGACGGCCGAAGTTGTGGCTCCACTCGTCGGAATCAGGAGAATCCTCAGTTTTAGGATTCTCTCAATTCCAAGGGGTAGGGCCTCGAATAGATCTGATCTCTTATCAAATAAAATCAAATCCGACTAGATCTGATCTATTCGTAAGAACTCCTTGTTGATCAACCATGATCTTGCCTCCAGTCTCAGACTTCTCCACATGTCACGCCAAAGATCGGTATTGGATGCTCATACTGTATCATTTTCACTTCCCACGACAAAATCCTTGGCTTCCTCGAGCTATCATCGTTGACTTATTACCGACGTAATTCGGAGAACCTTTTATGTATGACTGCCTATTCCACATGGTGATCGTATCGGAGGTCCCTTGATTTTCATATATCGTGTATGGATAGTCATGGATTGATTTGATTTTGGATCGAATGGCTTGGAGTCTTTTGTTTTTAGTATCATTTTATTTGATAAGAGATCTGCTGTGTGTTTGTTTTTAATAATGAATGACTCCACAATCAATCCCCCTCCCCCGGTTATCGTCTATGCCTCTTCATAGTGTTTATTCAGGCTCCCATCTATCCGTAGCAGATGTCTCTTCAGGCATCACACTCCATGTACATTATGCTTACTTTTAATAAAATTTTACTATTCACCAAAAAAAAAAAAGGATTCAATTTGTCAAGACTATCATGAAAAATTAGAGAAAGTCAACGGGGAGTCCCCTGAAAAGGAGGAATTTTGTATTGAATTAGGAAGACATGTTTGGTTCCTGAAATTCGGATTTCATTCCGACCTTTTTTTTTATATATTTTTTTCTCCTTATAGATGGAAGCCGAATTTTTAATTTAGGAAATCGGAATTTTGATTTTTGAATGAATCTCATGTCCATTTGGGCCTTGGCTCTCGAGTCACCCAATATTTGCGAGCCCCATAGATGAGCTCGCCCGAGGCTCGCAAACTCAATATCAAGAGCCCTCACTTTGGATGAACCCAAGATTGGGAGCCCTCTTGGTAGAGAGAGAGCTCCAATTGGGTGGATACGCCCTGCTTTATGTGAGAATTTTATTACTTTTACTTAAATTTTGAGCGCTGTTATAAAATGTTCCTTCTAAATAAGGAAAGAGGGAAGAATTAATTTTCAAGAGCAATTGAATCATAAAATGGAACCACCAATTAAGCTTGAAGACAAAAATGATGTAAAACGAAAAAAGAAGAAAAAGAAATTACAGTGGCAATACTTATGTATCTTAGCCATTTTGTCAAGGTACGGTTGCCTCCACGCTCGGATGAATGTTGCCATCGCCCGTTTGGAATTCCGGCCAGGATCATCACCTACCTATGTTCTCTTAGATGGAGCCTTCATATGAAAATTGCAGATCATCGAGCAGGAGATCCGGGTCGAATTCTATCTTCTCGAGTGGAAAAATCACGTCCCCAATCGGCGAGTTGGTGACCGAAGTTGGAGCGGAGACAATCTCGTGCGGATCGGACTCTGATGTCAAGCTGCTCAAGTGGCACAGTGACATCGGCTGCAAATAGTCGGGTTCAGGCGTCTCTATCGTAATGCTGTCCAGGAAATTGTTGTCCGTTAGGACAGTCGCGAAGATATTTTGATCGGACTCGATAGCGCTATCTGTGAAGCTGAAAGATGGGAACATCTCGTCTCTTGCATCTACCTCCTCGGGTTCGAGCCTAAGGTCCGATTTGAAGTTAAAGTTGATTGGTTGCGATTGGTTTGGCAATTTTTGATCGAAGGTTCGAGGCCTCGACCCGTTATCTTGTTCCTGTCTCGGACCATCACTAGTTCGCGATTGGGATTGAACGACTGAGTGAGTGGATCGGCTACAAGTGTGTCGTCCCCGATACACAACCTCAAATACATTCGGATCGTGGTCTGATTTCTGAATTTGTTTTGTCGCCAGACATCCTTGAACGTGACGGTGCGTGCACCGATAATATCCCCTGCACATCGAAATTACAACTCTCTTATCAGAAAATTTGCAAGACATGGTCATTTTATGTCCCAAATTCAAGATATATTAACGTCTAACATTGATTTTGAAGTAATAACAAATATGAAAATGAGAAATAATTAGAAACATATGAATATTCCTCTTCACTAAACAGGGTCAACGCAACCCACCAGGATTAATTATTAATAAATGCCCGAGACAGAGAAGGAGCCTCCAGATTAATTGATATAATAATTATAAGCATATGAATTTTCCTATTCACTTAACAGTGTCAAACCAACCTGCCTGGATTTAATTATTAATAAGTGCCTCGGACAGAGAACGACCTCATGATCAATTGATATAAGAAATGGCTGAGAAAAGGTGTATAATAGTGCAATGATAGACGCTGCGGCGCCCTCGTAATTTTAGAAGACGTTTGGTGAATTTTTTATCATTAAATTACTGATAATGAAAATTCTCATCAAGATAGGAGTTCATATTTCCATCCTGATTGTAATAGTGAAAATGTGAATTATTGTAGTTCAATCAAACATGAAAATCGTGTAAACTTGCATTAATTTTTCTAAGAATTTAAACAGATTTTCACCTACCAAAAGACCAAAGGCGACGGAGGTTTCAATTTCGATTCAGGTTTTCATGATAATTATTGTCACTGGGGGGCGTGTCCGTCTGTCAAACATCCTGTCCCAGACGCCATACGAGAAAAATTAAAGTGGGGCACAGAGGAAAAGTTCCCTCTCGTCCTTTTTTGTCCATATCCGTTGCTACTTAAGTTTCATTTCAATTTGCTCCATGTAGTTTGAGGGCAGTCTAAAATGCCCCTTATAGTTAAAGTTGACTCAAATTGGCCCCAAAAAATTGCAAAAAATATTTCACTTTCATCCCCAAAGATTTTGTTAAATAAATCTCCTTCAATTTCTTGGTACTACTGGTCAGACCCTCCTAGGGAATCATTCTTGAGACAAATTATAAAACTATAAGGTGCAATTTGAGACCGCTCCCAAACTTGGAGTGGCAAAAAGAAATGTGCCCGTTTTGTTCGAAATTGACATGAGGAAGTGCCTTGTATTTTTAATTGAACGACTGAATTGTATCATATGAAAATGTCAAGTTGGTCCGGGAAATTATTGGTACAAAGGGTTCGATGTCACTTTGTGAACTAAGTTGTGCTGGGACAAATGCAAAAGAATCAGCATTCCAACATGTATTTAAAATAGGATGTGCCTCAGAATGATATGATATTTTTACATATAACTCGGATAACCATTCCAACGTCGAGCTTTCCAGACCAGACTATGATGATAATCTTTTTGGCTGGTCCCACCAATAATTAAAAATCACTTTCCATGCCCAACAATTTCCCAAATTAAGGATAGCGAGGGCACTGCCTTACCAGCCAGTTTCTAAATTTTATTTAGCTATCCACTCCTCAAAAAAGTATAGGATAATAATGCATGCATCGTCTGTTAATTTTTAAAAAATTTATTTTATTTTATTAATCTCATAAGCCTCCTTTTTAACCGAAAAAAATAATATTCACTTGAATTTGAATTAATCAAAATCCTTTTACTTTAGGAAAATTTTAAACGGGTAATTTGCGGTTTAGAGAGAGAGAGAGAGAGAGAGAGAGAGAGAGAGAGAGAAATTCACCTAGGAAATTTGGAGCCGAGGATGTCTTTCTGCCCGTATTTTCTCCAGTTATAACCATCATCTGGAGGACCGTCCAGCCCCGAACCGGACACCACCCGGACCTCTTCGGTCCACCGAGGCGTCGATGTCTTCCTGTGAATAATTTCCACACCGAGATGGGAATGAGCTGATGTATATTCGCTCGAGAAGAAAATATCCAATCAGCTTCATTAAGATTAAGCGATCAAATCTCACCTCTTCTTGAACACATCACGAGGGAACTGATCTCCGACCCTCGATGTCGGGGACTCTTGGAGGAAGCTGACGGTCGACTCGGACGCATCCCTTGATCCGCCACTGATGTCTCGGCAATTGAGCAACGAGAGCGCCTTCTCGTAACAACCGAGAATCCTCTCGGTGAGGAACCGCCGCCTCTCAGTGGACGAAGGAGGGGCGAGATGAGTCTTGAGCTGCTGGGCAAGCTCCTTCCCTTGGGCCAGCTCATTCATCAGCGTCCGCGGATCCCATTTCCCCATCATCATCACTTGTTGCTCTGCTTCCATGTCAAGTGTTTGCGAGACTCGGAAAACTGATGTTCAAAAAGCAGTGAACAAATCGACGTGGTAGTGAAGGGCAATGCTCATATATGTATTATTTATGTAAAGAGAGAAAGCAGTGGGGTCTCGATCGAAAGATCAGTGAAGTGTGAAAAGGGATAGGGAGATGAAAATTCTTCCAAGAAGATGCAGAGAAGGGGGATAGATTATAAGTGAGAAGGGCGCCTGGTTTTTGCTTTTCCGGGTATATATTCGTTCGAAAGCGGGGAGCTTATTATGGACCGATAAGAGGAAATGTAGCGGAATTATATGTGTTGTGGGCTTGTATGAATATGAGAGGAAGATGGGAGGAAGTTAATATATAAGGGGAAGGAAGAGGACGGGGAAGGTATAGGCGAAAGGAGAAGGAAAAGAGATCAACCTTTTGACCGGAAGAAAAGACTAAACCGAGTGGGTAAAGTCCGGTCTTATTAAACTCTTATCTCCTTTTCTATTCTTTATGCATCACATTTTATTCGAAAGCCTAATGAGTCCTCACTGACTCAAAGTCGAGCTGAATCCGCTCAATAAAGAGTAACGCATCATTTGATTTCGCAGTTAAAATCACAAAAATTTTAACTTTAATTTTAACTCAACACAATACACAACAGAAATACACATTTCTCAAATAAAAAATTTTAACTTTAACTTTAACTTTAACTCAACACACTACACAATCATTTGTCATTTTCCACAATTAAAATCAAAGTTACTTTAACTCTGAAACCAAACGCACTATTAATAAAACTCTTTCAATTGTAGGTTTTATTCATTCATAATACTCGAATTCTAAAAAAAAAAAAAATTTAACGCAATGACTCATATTTTCACCTGATAATCAAGAGATTTCAGGTTTGATATTTGTGGTGGCACAAGCGGGTCGTAATGAAGCTGCCATTCGATATGTTCGAGTGCTACTCCAATGAGAGTGGACAGTGGTGGTGGAACATGTTCTCCGCTAAGGCAACCGATGTGTGGATTGATTAGCGAATTATACACTTTCCACTTCCGATTGGGATTCATAGACGTAGTCTTTCCCCTCATGGGCTTGATCTCTTGTTATTCGAGGATATTATAGGGGTCACTATGTCTCGACTTTGTACCATTTGATTTCTTCTTTAATAAAATTGGGGTTTGGCCTCCAATTCACTAAAGAAATTTTATGTCATGTAATTAATCCATGAGTCTCCTTTGTAAAAATAAAAATACTAAAATTCGTGACTGAAAGAGGTCTGAAACTATGTCAACGTGTTGTATCTTTGATAATAAAATTGCATATGTTAGTTATAAACAAACTGAAATAATCTTCATGGGCCATTAGGTTCACTTCATCTATGTATGGTTCTTGTTTGTACTTCTCTATTCTAGAATGGGATTGACAGATTGAATAGCTGACCATGTCAAAGAAAATCTAAGATTATTGAAAAACATTTATTATTCAAATGGGCCAACCTATAATACCGTATAGGAAGGGAGAAACTATTCATCAGGGTATTGTGATAGAAGTTATTGGGTAATTTTACTTCAACACGTGGCGTGAGAGAACACTAATTAAAATGCATGAAATTAGAGATTTAGTGATAATCACTTAAATAATTATCATAATTATTTTTTATTAAAAAAAATTTATTAATTTTTCATCATCACATCATTTAAAGTAGAATTATCTAAAATTTTCTCGTATGGTAGGGGAAGTCAAGAGGGAGAGCGAGTGAAGAGGAAGAGGAGTCGTATTAAAGAAGTACAGAAATTGATGATCAAATAAATGGCAAAGATTCTTCAAATGGAGGGTTCCGCGTTGTTTTTGTTTTCTCCTACTCGGAGGAGAAAACGTAGGTGATGTACGGAGGGCTGTTGACATCACGGTTCGTTTGTTTGAAGGGTCCCCCAAACACCGTGTGATATTATTTGTCCCATGATTCTACCATGAGTCCCGATAATCCATCATCCGAAATCACGAACATCCTCATTCTATTAATTGATATCAATTTCATGTTGGATATTTGGGTTGTCCTAGTGACCACTAAATATTTTCAGTGAATTTTAACTCCTGCATTGCAGATGAAGTGATCCGCTTATTAGTGGTAGAAATAGTAATACGAGTATCTCAAATAATATGTAGATGTAGATAGTGTATACTAATTCAATCCCAGAAGTTTGAGAGCGTGCGCTTTAAAGCTCAATTTAGGGGTGTACGAGCCGAGACATTCGTGAACGGTTTGGGCTCGGCTCGATGAAAGTTCGAATTTTGCTCGCTCTTATAAAACTCGAGCCCAGCTCGACTTGAACTCGCTAGTTAAATGAGCCCGGCCAAGTTCAATGGTATTCGACTCTTGAAACTTGTGGCCTAAATGAGTTTTTATATATATATATTCTTATAAGTTATATATATATATATATATATATTATGAGATCCATGCACATTCAATAAAAAAAAAATACAAGGCTCACCCACAGTACATAATAAGGGCTAAACCAATTACCCTCTCTCCGTTCTAGATCAGACCATTGATCTAAACGAGCCTAAACGAGCCGAGTCCGAGCCCTCGCCTGTGCCAATGAGCCAAGCTCAAGCTTGATTGCTTAGACTCGCATGAGCCCAACCTGAGATCGAGCGCACGAGTTGATAGGCGAGCCAAACTTGAGCTTGTTATATTCGGACTTGGGTCGCCTCGTTTACCCCCTCTAGTTCGGATTGCAGAAAAGGCGAAAAGTTAAAAAGGTCAAGATGAGTAATTGGATTCCAACATCTGCGTGTGTGGCCGGTAGTGGGAAACCAAGGAGCATTCAACCAACCTAAAACTGATATACTTTTGGGGATATAATCATATTATCTCATGAAGTCATTGAATCTCACGAGAAAAGGCTTGCCTTTTTGTTTTTTGTTTTTTTTTTTGTTTTTTTCCTTCTTGGGTGAATTAAGAAAAGCTATGCTTCTGATTTCATAAAAGTCGCTCCTCGATGTTAAGTCCTTATATCACTACTCGGTCACCGGTGAGGGCCCCACCACTGATTAGGCTAGCCCGCCCTTGAATTGTCATGCCAAAGCAGTCGCTCCATATCAAACACATCCGACCCGGTCCGTTTTTTAAGCACCCAACCTGACTGCCATATGCTCCGACCAGACTTGCCATATGCTCGACTAGACTGGCAAATCTCCTTGCCTGTTCAAATCTCCCCCAGATGGCGGCTTCTATTCTACGACAACCGCCATTGCCCCACGATGGAATCCTTACCCTTTGCTACAAAGGATCTGATTTCCGACTCAATTGATCGTGCCCAACCGCCTACAATCAACCTTTTGTGGCTTCGGTCTTTTTTTGTTGGCTTTACAGGTTTCGGCTCCTCGACAATAGTCACTGGTAGAAACGGATCAAGGAAGTTTGATACTTTGATTTGATAGTCTAGCTGGTTTTGATTAGTTAGAACATTACTGGTTTGAACCTATCAAAGAAACCTCACTGAATTGGTTTCATTGTTGATTGAACCGTTTAGGATTTGGTTGATAGAATTGATCTAGAGGTTTGATCGGTTAAGGGTTCCCGCGTCAAGTATTAGTCCAAGACTCCTCTTGGCTCTGCTTCTTTATGTAGCAATTTCTATACGGATTGCGTTATGCTTTGCTTTTCGGTTTTCACTGGAGTCCGAATAGAATTTATCTCGAGAGGTTGAAAATGTTTACAGCATCTGAATGGATTTCTGTAATTGTGCTTAGGTTGAATTGATACGCTTTACGCGCATGTTATCTTCATTTGTAGTGATCTAGGTAAACTTGTTGTATTTACTGTCTCTGTAATGTGTCATCTTAGACATTTTTCACTTGTACATGTTTTTGTGATCAATGAACATTCATTGATTCTTCGAGAAAAAAACAAAAGTCCTTATATCATTCGATTGATATATTAGTAAAACTATGCCTCTTACAAATAAATATTATTAATGAATGTAACAATTAGACTGATATCTATTTTTATTACATCATTTATTATTTTTGAAGATATAAATTATAAATGATGTAATAAAAATATATAAAAAATAGATATTAGCATAATTTATATTTGAAGATAGGTGATTAAGTATGTATATAAATTACCATAATTTATAAATTACATAAATTTAATTGCATATTATAAACTAAAATTTAACAAGTGATATACAGATTTTGAGTAACGCTATCAAAAAAATATGTGTAAAACTAAAATTGTATGCCTGAATCATATCCAGATAATTTATATTAAAAAATATATACACTCTATCACAACTCATTAATTACATAAATTTATACGAGCATAGTTAAAAACAAAATTTATTCTGCAAAAACAAGAATTTTGAATAGCAGTATTTTAAAAAGAATGTGCAAACTGAAATTTGTCTAAATCATATACCTTTATAATTAATTATCTATGCAAAGGATTTCCCAAAAAAAAAACACCCACAAAACACTAATTCTACGAAATTAGGATCTCATATAAAGTTCATATGAACTTAAGGTTATCACAAAACATTATTTTCAAAAAAACAAATTACAAAATCCAGTTTGTATATTTGCATTTAATATTTATAATCAAACCGCATAGTATAAACGATTAAATAAATTTACATTGCACTTCTTTTGTGTGCATCATGTTTTTCAAAAGCTCAACGGATAGGGGCAGAACTACTATATTATTGGTGGGTTCAATTGACCCCACTAAATTTTGGAAAATTTCACTTTGAGTACGCACAATTGGTAGTGTTTTTAAAATTAGTTCAATTGATGCTTAAATAAATCCAAATATGTGTGACGAAAAAGGTAAACTGAATCCAATTTATTCCCTCATTCTCTCTTACACATGGAGAAAAAGGCCAAAATTTTGGGTCAATTTAAAAAAAAAATTCCTACAAGTCTCTCTCACGGGGTCCTACCCGCAATTTTATATTATCTCTTATTTTTCTCTCATGAATGGCTGAAACAAAATAAAGAAGAAAGACTATTCTCTCTTTCTTTACGTGCAGCGCCTGTTGGTCACCCTCGGGCAAATTTTGCGTGAGTACAATTTCTTCTATCCATTTTCATCAATTCCAATTAAATTTTTCCCCTCAATTTTTTATTTGCAACATGATTTCTTTGTTTTTGCAATTAGAATTATCATTGCTGACTCTTTGAAATGAATAAACGATTTAACAAATGTTAAGTTTTCATAATTTTTAAAATTAATCATAAAATTAATTAATTGATAACCCATAATATAATTTAGAAATCTTGGAGAACAATCGTAAATTGTTTCAATTGCGATTAAATTTTTATTTACCTTTTTTATTTTATTATGAAATGGGTTATTATCCTAAAAATTCACATAGTTTTTGATAAATCCCAAATATATAATTTTTTATTTTTTGACCTGTAAATTCATAAAAATTTGTTTCAGTATCACATCTACCAAAACGTTAAATGCCCATTCAAATTTGCTGAGGTGGACACCTACGATGCATATGTGGCTAGCGAAATCTTACGTGGCCCCAATAATGATCCCTATTTCTTTCATAATTTTCCCATTTGTCCCCTAATAGTTTAAAAAATTTGTGTTTTGATCCCCATTTCTTTTATTATTTTCCCTTCCTCTTTATCTTTTTCTTCCTCCACCCTTCTATAGAGATGGCAGTGGCAACATTCTGGCCACCTGCTTCCCGATCACCGCGCCTCGGCTAACTCTACCAAGATCATTGAAACTTGCAATTTGGGTCTCCGCTTGCTCTAATACTAGCGGCTTCAATGCATGCAAACCAGTTCACGTGGTCGCATGGTTAGTAAGACTAAGACCAGCTCGCAATTGCATGTTTCATCTAGGGGTCGTGGATCGTCGATTGCCATCGCCGGTGAGTCGGGATGGCGGTCGAGCTCGCATCCATGTAGGGATTGCAGACTCAGCACAAACACATAATTAACTTCCTCGAACCAATTTTCTCTCGTGTGAGTTTTGTGAGCCACTTCCAGTACAGCTAGACTGTTGATGATCGCGGCCAATTGCCAGTGCAATTGTCGATGGCATAGTGGTTGGCCATGATTAGTGTCAACAGCAAGGGACAACTAGGGTTTTGGTTAAGAGGACAACTAGGGTTTCGAGATTTTTGGATAAGAAGAGAAGAAGATGGTCAAAGTTTGATCAGTTTGGTAAATTATGACCGATTCGGTTGCATTTTGACCGGTTCGATCAAATGTTGACTAGTTTAGGCCCATTCAATGTGCCACATAGGGGAAACAAAATTTTGT
Organism: Punica granatum; assembly: GCF_007655135.1. Classification (NCBI taxonomy): domain Eukaryota; kingdom Viridiplantae; phylum Streptophyta; class Magnoliopsida; order Myrtales; family Lythraceae; genus Punica; species Punica granatum. Next base: position 43,059,691 of record NC_045127.1, on the reverse strand, counting down.
GAATTTACAGGTCAAAAAATAAAAAAATTGATAGATTTACGATTTTTGGAAACTTTTTTTTTTGATAAATAAGATAATTCATTAAATGGTAAAGGGGGGGTACAATGTCAACTTGTTCCAACGGAGGATACCCTTCAAAAATACAGAGAGAATGAAAATTTGACTTTGAGCCGAATTGTCACAAGTCTTGAGCAAGGGTATTTTCTTCCCTAGGGATCCATGAGCATAACCAATCCGAAAAAAGATTAATACTAGAAATAATATCCGCAATTAAGGTCCTAATTTCCCACGACGAGTTATGTGGGTGCAAGATAGCATCTACCAAAATTTAGGCGTCGCTTCTCAGCCAAATCTTCGACAATGCTTTTTCCGCAGCAATTGAAAGGGCTAGAAGGGTGGCTCGAGCTTCTGCTTGGAGTGACTTTTCATCCGAGGAGATCTGGATCCATGATTGAAGCAGTGGGCAATACGGTCGTTGGAAGATTCCTGAGAGGCAAGCTCTGTTACTGTTCCACGCTGCGTCCGTGCTAATGATGCTTCAATCTGATCCAGTGGGAACTTAATCAGCCGAAAGTTGCAGTGAATGTATTTGCCAGGAACCTCCATTCTGTTTCTCGCTACTTCCACTCCTGCTGTGCTCCATAAAAGACCTCTTGATGATTTTGACGGTTTCGTGAAGATCAGCTGATTTACCTGCATGTAAAGTATTATTTCGTGAGATCCACAGATGGTAAAGAGTTAATGCTGCATATAGTGAAAACTTGGTCTTATCATGAGCGTTTGGCATAAGAGATGAAGGGGGAAAGCAACAAAATTTATTAGGTCCACTGCATTACTGTTTGGGAAAGAGTTGGAATGGAAATTCCAAGGTGATTCCCTCCAAGCAACACGATAAAATATACATTCTCCGTAGAGATGATCTAGTTTATTGGAGCTGGTTTGGCAAAGAGGACAAGGGGAGTTCTCTTCGCTGAACTAGGGGAGGCATTCACTTGCCGTTCTCCACAAGTGGAGTTTGAGGCGATCGTGAATTTTAAGATTCCAAATGTTTTTCCACAGTGATCCACTGTGATTTTGAAATCTGTGATGTTGATCTATGAGGTAGAAGGATTTGATAGAATACTTCCCTAATGAGTTCGGGGTCCAATGAGCCGAGTCTTCGTGGTTGCCCTGGGCGAGATGGATATTGAGGATATTTCGCACGGTATCTTGCTCGAAGAGACTTGAAAGGAGCGGTGAGTTCCATCTTCTTGGCTGGTCCAGCATCAGATCGCTGACCTTCAGGTTCGAATCCCTGGGTGTATCAACACTTGGGGATGGCTTGTGGTCATTTAGGCTTGGAATCCAAGGGTCGTGCCAAACCGAGATGGATGTGTTGTTTCCGACAGAGAAACACGTGCTATTCTTGACGTTATCTTTGCACCATTGGAGGCCTTTCTAGATTGGAGATGCGCAGGAGCGATTGGAAGTATTGAGAAAGTTGCCATATTTAGCTTTGAAGGCCTTGCCCGCAAGACTATTATTCGTTGTAGTCAAGGCCCATGCAGTTTTGGATAGCATTGCCTTGTTCGAGTCTTCAGCTCTTCGAAAACCTAGGCCACCCATAGGTTTTGGTTGGCAAATGGAATCCCAACTCTTCGGTGCATAGTAGTTGCCGACCTCCTTACTTGTACCCCACCAAAAGCGTTTTGTAATCATGTCGATATTGCTTAATGTGGATTTTGGCAACCGGAAAATGGACATGGTGTAGATTGGAGTACTATTGATAATTGATTTGATCAGAGTAGCTCTTCCAGCTCAAGAAAGTGCCTTTGATTTCCAAGATGCCAACTTGTTCTTGATCTTTTCGAAGAGGAATTGTAATGATTCTCTATTTTTCCTTTTGATGAAGAAAGGATTGCCTAGGTATCTTGCATCTTCTTTTAGCTTCCTCATACCTAGAATTGATTTTGCCGATCTTTTCATGTCAATTGAAGCGTTCTTGGAAAAGAAGAGGCCCAATTTAGCACGATTCACCTCTTGGCTCGAACACATAATTTATCCAGGACACTTTTGGTGTTCCTTATGTTTGCTTTTGTTGCTTTCGTGAGGATTAGAAGGTCGTCGGCAAACATTAGATGGGAGATCTGCGGGCCTCCCTTGCTTATTTGAATTCCTTTAATCTCTCCGTTCATTTCTGCCCTGTAAAGAAGCCGAGAGAGGATTTCCATTGATATCACAAAGAGGTAAGGTGAGATAGGGTCACCCTGCTTTAAACCTCTTGAAGGTGAGAAGTGGCCGTGCGGAGATCCATTGAGTAAGATGGAGAAGGTTGAAGTGGAGATGCACTGATAAATCCAAGAAATAAATGTCGGGTGGAATCCCAATTGTTGTAGAATTTTGATGATGAAGTTCCATTCAAGCTTGTCGAAAGCTTTCATAAAGTCTATTTTCATCCCAATCCACCCTCTGCGAGCTTTTGTTTTCCGCATCGTGTGGAGAACCTCCTGGGCTAGAAGGCCATTCTCGTTGATCCATCTTCCTTCGATGAAGGCGGTTTGGTTGGGAGAGATGATCTTGTGGAGGAGCGGCTTGAGCCGATTTGCAATGATTTTTTAAATAACTTTGTAGCTCAGATTGCATAGGCTGATGGGTCTAAAATCCTTGAAGGTAGCGGCTCCTTGACGCTTTGAGATAAGGCAGATGAAAGTGTTGTTCCACTCTTTAGGAATGTGATTTGTATGAAAGAAGCTCTTGACTGCTGATATCAAGAGTGGCTTAACAGTCTCACCATAGTGCTTGTAGAAGAGAGATGGGAGTTCATCCGGCCCCGGGGCTTTAAGGTTCGGAATTGAATTTATGGCCGTGAGAATTTCCTAGTCCTCTGGGGTTCGGGTTAAGCTATCGTTTTCAGATTGCGTGATGACTTGGCTGACAAGTTCCTCTAAATCATCCGGGATGTCAGGATGGGAGGTGTTGAATAACTCTTGGAAGTTCCTGAGGAAGTAATTTCCAATTCCTTGATGAGCTTGAGTCCAATCTCCATTGTTGTCTTTAATGGCAGCTATATGATTCAAACTTCGACGGACGACCGTTGAAAGATGGAAGAATTTCGAGTTTCTGTCTCCTTCCTTAAGCCATAGTTCCCTTGATTTTTGGCGCCATATAAGATCTTTCCTGGTGAGGTTTTCTTCTAGCTCTAGTAAGAGCTTTTCTTCTAGCTCCTTTGTCTCAACCGTTGGGGGCTTTCTTTAAATTTCATCAATTTTCTCCATGATCCCTGCAAGGTTAGAATCGCAAAAATCGAACACCTCTCTATTCCATTTCCTAAGATCTCTTTTTACCAGTTTGATTTTTGAGGAAAGTTGGAAAGACTTTGATCCCTTCACGAAAGTGTTCTAGGCATTTTTAATAATGTTCTTGCTTGAAATATCACGTGTCCAGGCTTCCTCAAAACGAAAGGGTTTAGGTCTTTGCGAGAATCCATCCACAATTTTAAAAGAGTAGGGTTATGGTCAGAGCGAATTTGTGGGAGATGGAAAACTCCTACTTTTGGAAAAGTGGTTCTCCATGCATTGTTCACAATGGCTCTATCTAGTCTCTGTTTAATGGAGGCTAAACCCAGTCTTTTATTCCGCCAAGTGAATGGATTACCAGAAAACCCAAGGTCAACGCAGCCCGATTGATTAAGGAAGTTGTCTAGGAAAGATCTAGAAGAAGAGGTGAAATTACGCCCTCCTATCTTATCAGTTGAGGCACAGATTTCATTAAAATCTCCTATAATTAGCCAGGGGCAATCTATAGATTTTGCAAGATCAGATAGCTCGGCCCAAAATGCAGATTTGTCGTTCAAATAAGGAGGCCCATAAATTGCAGTAAGGATCCAAGAGGCAGGTAAGACATGATGATCAATACTAGCATGTATAAAATAAGGTGAGGATTTAAGAACGTGTACCTTAAGCTCAGTGTTCCAAAGTAAGCATAGGCCCCCTGCTGCGTTTGAGGATTCAACCGAGAAAAAGCCGTCGAGATTGCAACGCCTTGTTATCTTGCTACATTGAGTGGACTTTGCTTTGGTCTCTGAAAGAAAGATCATGCTAGGATGGTGTTTTCGAATGAGGAGTCGAAGGGCTCGGACTGTCAGTTCTCCTCTTATTCCCCGACAGTTCCAGGCCAGGAGGCTCATGGCGGTGTTGGGGGCTTGTTTAGGCCCGCCTCCTCGGCCATTTGGATGTGCTCGGGAATGTCTTCCTGATCCATATCATTAGGATAGCTTACCGCCCCTGCTTGTGTCACATACGAGTGCATGTGTTGCTCTATAGGGGAGGTGATTTGCTGCCAATGGGACACAGGTTGCATGACGGTCTAGTCCTTTTGGGTGTAGTCTCCGATTGTCCGTGCCATCTTGTTCATTATTCTTGAGTATGGGGCAGAGAAAATTAGGGAGTCTTCTAATGCCATGTCATTTTTGCGTTTCCTCTGCGTGATGGTGATGGTAAAGTCCTCCGAATCAGTGGGCTGAGTTGCCATAGGTTTTCCTCTAGAGGCCTTGCTGGTTGTGTGAGCTTGGGTAGGAAATGAAGACAGAAATTTAGTTGGGCTTGAGAATGGGCTTCTGCACGGGCTTCGGGGAGAGATGAACTGGACTGGAGGATTGGGCTGGGCGCTAGGCTTACAGGGAAGCCCGTGGACTTTGCTGGGGACGGACTGGTGGCTTGGGCTCCAGTTATCGCTGAAGTGGGCTTGGGCTTGATCTTGCAGGTCAATAAGGCCTAAGTATAGGGTATCGGTGCTGATAACTCGGGAGTTGTTTCGGGTCATCTTCTTCCTAGGCGATAGCTGTCTTCTTTGGAGGAAATCAGAGGATGGGTCAGAGCCATAAACCGTTCCAACGTTCGAAAGTTCCTTCACTAGGTCAGTGCTCTGTCTTGTCTCCCGATTATCTTCGTCGATTGACGGCGACGACTTGATTGACGGGGCATTGTCTGGAGTTGAATTCTTGGAAATCAAGATTTAGTAGTGAGGTCTGGGGTGTGTAGCGGGGTCTGGTAGGTTGTTGTCAGTGGGCGATGATAGGTTTTCCGGAGGGATGAGGGTAGCTTGAGGAGGGGGTAAGTCGGATTGGGGGTCGAATCTAAGCCATGGTCCATAGAGGTTAGGGTTTGGTGTGGTTTCGGATGCACAGTGGGCTTGGTCGTGGCCAAGAATTCCACAGTCATAGCAGAAAGTCTTCAAATGTTCGTATTTGAAATAGACCCAAGTAGGGGCGCCGGATTTGCGATTGATGAGGCATCCAGGGCATAGTAGCTTGGCGACAGGAATTTTGATCAGTGCTTTGGGGGTTACATACCACTTAGGGAGGGAGGGGGAGTCCTTCCAATCTATGTCGATGACTTGTCCGGCTCTTTCCGCTAACCTGGTGATGTTTTTCTTAGATAGCATTTCCAGAGGTATGCCTCTCAGTTAGACCCAGAAGGTTACAGAATCGAATGGTATCTCCTCTAGCGACTTGCCCTTGTCCCAGCGTGCAGTCATGAGGTGAGCCCCCTGTACTGACCATGCTCTGTCTCTTTCTACAAAGAGCATGTCTTTCTTGCCTTTGAAGATGCAGACTAGGATGTCATCTGCGTATTTCTTAGGGGTAATGGAGACCCCTTTCCTGATATTCCAGGCCTGCAGGAGGCGAGGGATGATGGCTTTAGGAGGTGGAGGCTTGAAGCCGAAAGGCTTGAGGAGCAGGGTGAGGGGAATGGGTTCACTTGCATCTTCATCCTCGTTGGTTGGTAGGTCAACTATTTCGAGAGCTTGGGCCATGGACATCTGGGAGCCGAACATTTCAGCAAGGGAGGTATCCAGGTCAGTATGATCCATTGGGGGAGGAGTGTCTTGAGGTTGCGGGGGAGGGATGGTGGGGAATGGCTGAATACTTGATCTGTGAGTAGCTTCGGGATATAAAGGTAAGACTGTAAGGAGATTGGGGTTATGTATATATTCCTGGGACTTTAATGGTTCAAAATTTGGAAGTTGAGACATCATGTTAATGAGTGATGTGAGAGTTGTGTGTTGCAGGAGAGATTTGATCTTGATCAGGTAGAGTTAATGGAGGAAGCGGAGCTGCGATTTTTGGAAACTATGTGAATTTCTAGGATGATAACTCTTGTGAAATTATAAAATATTAATGTTTTAAAATACCAAAATAGATTGTACTTCTGTATCCACTAACTCTCGGGTCCTAGATCCACCCCTGTAAATAGGTCCCGGTAAATTCAGTTTGAGCCGAGTCGGCCAACTAAGAGGTAAAGCTCTCCCAATCATGGATCTTCTCCATCCAAAAGAGTCAAACCCGAGACTTCACTTAAGAGGAACAAGTGCTGAACCACTTGAACTCAATCCATGTAAGCTATTTGTAGTGCACTTTAAATTAGATAATTAGAAGTAAAATTATCAATAAACTATTTAAAATTTATCTAATATATTAGGATTGATTCTAATTTTGTTTGTTAATTATTGATCTATATAAGAAAATTTATCTTTCAAAATGGCAAATAATTTTGCTACATGAAAAATAAACCTGTGCAATACAAGAATAGAACACTACTTTGAGGTAATCGGCAAATATGTAGCCCAAATATCGAAGAAGAAGCTCATATTATGATCAGAAGATCGCGTGTGAGTATTAGATATCACTCGCATCATGGAAGAACATAAAAGAAATAGGAATATCTAAACCAACATGGGTTGATTCAAGCAGTTCGACGCTCGTTTCGCTAAAGTAAGGTTTTGGATTCGAGTCCTTTTGAATACATAAAATCTACGTTGGGAGTGTTTTACCCCTTAGTGGATCGACCCGACTCGATTGGGCCCGATTAGACTTCTGGATACCAGGTTTCATACCGAAATAAGAATATCTATAACTCCCCACAAATTGGAAGATTTGCAACTTTCTTAAAAAGGAAGAAAATTAGAGTAAGTATACTTTTTGTAGTTTCCTCCCTACATAAAGCGGTGTATAATAGATAAATTCAGGCGATACAAATAATTTTTCACTAAAAATATAGGGTAAAATGCAACCAACTTCCTTAGGTCCCATTTGGTAAGCAAAAATAGAATGGAATAGAATTGATTTTATTTAAGGAAATGTAATGATATTGAGTGAAAATTTGTGATTTTCTTTAATAAACATTATAAAAATGAAGGAATATAATTATAATATTGAACTTATTTACCAAGATATCATGTTATATATATTCTTAAATATATAAATTAAAAGAACATATATGACACTTCACAACAACTAGTATGAAATAAGGGAATGACCATTCCCTTCCTTTTTTTAAGGGAATGCTCCTTTCATCAAAATGAAAGAAAATTATGATAATGATAGAATGCCCTTTCCAATTAAAATAAGTGATACCATATAAGACAATGAAGTGATATGGAGAAATGAACATTCAATTCCATCCATTCTCGCCTACCAAATGGGACGTAAAGTTTGAAGAAATTAGACTCAACCTTGTTGGCTGAAAAAATAGATATCGATTTCTAATAGACTGTTACCTTAACTTTTTGGGGAAAATATTAATTCAGACCATAATTTTATATATTTTCTTAGAGTCACATATTTAAGTTTTGTTAAATAAGCCACCATGTTACGTAAAATGTTTGCATATGGGTTGCTTAATTTATATATTTTCTTTAATTTAAAAATAAAAAATAAAAAAGGAAGCTCGTTGAAGTGCAGAGAAAAGCCTCTGTCAAGGTTGTCGGGGGCACTCCACCATCCTTCCTTTCTCTATGCCCATCTCTCTTCAAAGTAAGAGAGGAAAAAGGAAAGAGGCCATGTCGGTTGGTCACGAGCCATCCTCTCCCCAAGCGAGGTCTCTAGCAACCTCCGGTGACTTGTTTGGGGCAATGGTATCTGCAACGCACCATCTTAGCCCTTCCTTTTTATTTCTCCTCTTTATTCGAAACTTTCATCTTCTTTTTGTTCTGTTTATTTTAAAAATTTTCAAATTAAAGAAAACTAGATAATCACCCGCGCGTTGCACGGAAATCATGAAATTTATCGTAACAATAATGTTTAAGTAGGCCTAAATTAAATGAAAGAAGTAAAGAAAAAAATGAAAATGTGCATAAATTAAATGAAAGCAAGTTAAAAAATGCAAATGTGCACATATGTACATAAAAACGAATATTTGATACATTAATAACACCTAATGATATGATAATTATGCTTCTCCATAACAGATTATTTATTTATAAACTTTTGCTGAATTGCAAAACTCTCTAAAAGAAATTGTTCATTGACAGATGAATATAAATTTTTCATTTTATTTCAACTTACGTTACACGTAATCCTTGAATTCGTATTGAGCTATGAGATTCTCCAATAATTTTCATAATAGATGAAACATTGAAAAAAAAAAGGGACAAAAATAGAAAGGAAAGTAAGAAAGTAGACTTAAAATCAATTATAAATTTGAGCATGCCTTTAATCGTGACGAATTTATAGTAATAAACCAATTACATATTTGACAAAACAAAAAAATAAAACTTGCATATTTTACAATTAGCTCACCTTCGATCTTTTCTCAAATCACGTCTCGCATTTGCATTTCAAACAATGTAGATTCAAATATACGTACTTGAATCGAACAAAACATTCTCTAACAGTGTGTTTGGGGGTAAAGGAGGGGAAGGGAAGGGAAGGAAAAACTTCTCTCTGTTTGGTTTTATCATTTTAATGGAGGGAAAGAGGAAAATTATTTACCTTCATTCCTCTCCAAACTCCAATTTTCTTTCAACCCCGATTTGAGTTTGAAAGGAGGTGAAACAAATAATTTTTCTCTTTCCCCTTCCTTCCCCTGCAAGATATATCCAAACGAAGTTATAATTTTTTTCCTTTCATTCCCTTCCCTTCTCCTTACTGAGCTATAGCCAAACGAGGTAAATTTTGACACTCATTTTCCCTTCCCTACCTTCCCTTCCCTTACCCAACACTCAAATTGGATTGAATGCATTAAGGGTGAACAATCAAACAAAGTGAACAATCAATAAGGGAAAAAAAAAACTTGAAACCCTCTACACTAAAGTAAGCATGCCAATACACATCAAAATAAAATGAATAATATTGCCCATAGACTGAACAATCAACAGAGCTCGGATGGTAGGGAAGAACCTTTGAGTCTGAAGGACCAGGCGGCGGGTGAAGAACATTTACACGAAGTAGGAATTTTATACATAGCTATCTTGCTATATATATCATCCATAATTAATATATTTTTATGCTATAATTTTAGAAATACGTTTAGATATCGTCTAGGATCTAGAATAAGGACCCGAAAATAAAGTTAATGGGCCTCGAGAGCTCAGCCCATAGAGGCCATAAGGTTACCATTTCTTCATCACATATACCTATATGGGTACATATTCTCAATCCTCTAATTCAATAACACATATACTATACCAGACATCTAACTTGATCGTAGGAGAGGAAAATCAGAAACATTTCCGACTCTCCCCTTTTGCAGGTATTCGGAGCATGGACCCGATCTCGAAGACATTGGGTCTACACCCTAACATTTTTCGAGTCTAAACCCTAACATTTAGCGTCGTCCGTGGGAATCGGTACAAAAGGCCGACCCCCTCATGACCTGTATCCACCAGAGCTCCATCCTTATTGGTCGTCCATTCTCCGATAACACCGTAGCCCCATCAGCTGCGTCTCCTAATCTCCTTCGATCTATGGTGGCAATAACACCAGCGGCCCTCACATCTTTAAGAGAAGAACCATAGGCAAGAAGAAACAATAAGAAATTGAGATGAGGGAAAAAGGGACTTCTCACCACTCAAGCTATCGGCACACATCATCGAAATCTTCCGTTCGATCTCCCTCTCATCCCCACGTCTGTACGAGTTCTCCTCCCTCCAAGCTCAATAGCTGAGCCCGTCACCTCTGGCTGCTCGTCGTCGAGCTCCTCTTCCCCACCGAGCTATAGCAGCTAGGGATGTGCACGGATACAGGATATACTTGGAATCGGTCGGAACCTACCGGTTATGATATAGTCCAAATAACTCGTATTGAAAATAGGGATGGAACCGGGTATTAAAATACAGAACCAATAAAAACCGATTTTGATTTCGGTTTCTATATAAATGGTACCCATAACCGGAATCGGTACCCGGACCCGAAAATAATTGTCCTTAGTTATATCTTGATATATTGCTCCCTTTTACTTTATCATATTCCCCTCTCTGTTGGCTCTCTCTCTCTCTTTCTCTCTCTCGGTGAAAGCTTTGCATTCCTTATCATTGTCAGCTTTGGTTCGTCGATCTCGATGTGTCCTCGGTGAGGCCTGATCGTATTACAGATATTTAGTTTTGTGGATAAATTGATGAGACATATTACTCTTTGTTATAAATGTATTGTAAACTAATCTAAATCTATGTCAACATTATATTTTGCGCGATTACTGATTATGAATAAGACATTTTTAGTTTTATTTAGCAAGATAAAAAAATTTACGTTTTGAACAAAGTATCCGAAACCTATGGTAGAATACAGGTTCTGGCTCCATGACTCAACAGGGTAAGGTCCGATTTCAAAATCTTGAAACATGTTCCTTACTCGGTAGGGTTCGAGTATCGTGAAAAAGAAGGATACCCGAACTCGAACATCCCTAATAGCAGCCATTGCGGTATCCGAAGTTCTTCGTTCACAGCACAACTACGGTCCCTTTCCCCGCCAACAGCTCTCTCCCTTCCTCGGTTTATGCCTCCAGCTGCGGCTGACACAAAAATAAAAAAGGTCGTTGTTCTGATCGTCATCGAAGGCTTCGTCAGATTTGCTATGGCGCAAGAATGAAATAGCCGGGGACAACATCTCAGTTTATCATCAGAAGAAATCACCTTTCCAACAATGCGTTATCTCACTCCTATGAAAGCAAAGTTCTTTTATTCTAATCAATTGGATTTTATTAAATCAACTCAACTGCAACTTCCACGGGGATGATGGATAGCCCCTGGTTCATAGCCTCGTTCAAGTATTTGTGATTGTGCCTGCAAAATCATGAAGTAATTAATAGAAGGATACGGGGAAATGGTTGTAATGCAATGGTATAAGATGTATTCGAAATCAAAATATCTTAGAATTTTTATCAGTAGAACTCATATATCCCTTTATTTCATTTTATTTCCTATTCTGGACCTTTTATTAATGAAAATGAAGCTACCAATACCCATGCACAAACAGACAACTATAGACATTTATCAAATAATAATAATATAATAATAATAATAATAAGACAACACACCGCGAGAAACACGAACATGTCCCGAACCCAGTGGGAACACAGACCCAAGAAAAACAATACGTAAGAATGACGCCGCCCACAAAATGCACAGAATACCTAACATCCCTCAGCCATTGTAATTCAACAATTATACCAGTATACATCACTTTTTTTTTCCGATTATAAAAAAGGTCTTGGATCTAATACAATATAATAGAAATTATAATAGTTGATGAAGAGATACGGATAGTTCCATTAAATATCGAACTTGAAACTTCTTCCTCACCGGCATACATCAAACTTAAAAGTGCAAGTTGTGGGTCACAGGGAGATAATAAATCAGCAAAGGGAAGGCTATTACTCGAATCCAAGCTGATCGGATGGGGGATACCCTTCCAATCTACCGATTCTGGAGATCCGAAGACTTCCCTGCCCAGATACAGCTAGGAGTTGACTTGAGCATCGACCGGAGGGAGGGCCACCCTTTGATTGGGTCAAAATATGCGGAAAGAGACCGAAGAGCTGGTAGGAAGCCAGCGGGGCCAGTTGGATCCTCCTCCTCCTCCTCAAGATTGAGAAGAACAACCCAATTTGGGCTTAAGGAGGCCTATCCGGGGTAGCTGCCGAGCTGATTGGGCTAGAGTCGAGCCACACCATCATGGGTTTAGTGGGGTTGAACTTAAAACAATAAATTAGTAGGTGGACATTTACCAACGAGGATGTAGCGCAGTGCATTCGCCTCATAATTAAGAGTTTTCGGATTTAATATTCGTTGTGAGTCTACCGTATAATCCATAACTAGTGTTTTTGGCCCGTGTATTGCATGGGTTCCTTTCATATATCTTTGTATCATTCCTTCTTGTAATTATTTATATTTTGAAACACCAATTTCTAATTTCTAATTATTAATTTTCATTTTCATTTTCAAATAATAATTTTCAATTTTTTTGTTAAAAATTAGAGCATATCAGTATTTTAATAATAGCTTGAAACTCATTGTTTCATATTAATATGCATCATACATTTAAGCTAAATGAAAATATAGATATGTCATGCATGTCAAGTTTAGTAATTAATATAAAAAATTTGTTTCGCCCTTTTATTTAAAGAGTGCTTATGAAATTCTTATTTTTAAAATTTATTTTTTGTTCTATTTATGAACTTATGTTCATATTATTGTCATAAATTTTTCTATAGGACATACGTTATTATGGAAATCCTATACATGAACAGTTAAATTTTTTTTGCAACGTTTATATCCTCCGCATCGTATATGTTTGTTTTAACACATTTAAATATTTTCTATAATAATTATTTGATACTTGGAAAAATGTATTTTCTTCTTAACACAATAAAGTAGTTTTAATTATGTTTTAAGTGTCACGAGATAATAGAAATGTCAATCAATTTATTATTTCCCTCTTTATTTTATAATTTATTCATTTTTGGAATGATTGTCACATATATGTTTTTTATTTGTATAAGACTTGTTCTCTGTATCTTAAATTTTCTTATACTATTATCATTATATTATTATATTATTTGCTATAAATTTATTTTTATGAAATTTGGTTTTTTCCAATATTTGGAATGAAATTTGTTTTTCTATAATATTGAGAACATTTATTACGGGCATTTATTATAAGTATAGTCTATTTTACAATATGTATAGATGGCTAGATATATATATATATATATATGGATTTTACGTTATATATCCCATAATTTTACCATTTTCTTAAATCTATAACATGCTTTAAAAATTATCCAAAAAGACATAGGGTTTATATCTTGTTCTAAATTTAATACGTCATCAATTTGTCCGTCACATAAGTTGGCCCAAATTTATCACATGATTTTAATTTTTTTTCAAATCGATCGTATGATTTTAATTTTTTTTCAAATATATCTCGAACAAAACGCCACAGTAACAATAATGGGCCCATTTACTTTCCACATTAGCAATATCGTTAAATGTTGAAGGAAAAATTAACGCTATGATAGGTTTGGAATCAGATATAAACAATGGACTTTTCTAGATAATTTTTAAACTATGTGATAGATTTAAGAAACGTGTGATACCATGAGATATTTGGAGAGCGTGCATATATATATATATATATATATATATTTATACGTGGGCATCGTAACATTGAAACATTTTGGGAGTAATTTTCAAGGTAGTACTTATTTATGGTGTATTTGTTTTTTGAAAATTTTTTAACTCAACTCAATTTCATTATTTTCAATTCAACATCACAATCATTATTTTTTTTTCATTTTTAATTTTTTTAATCATTCAATTCAATTTTTAATATTAAATTCTCTAAACTATTTATTACTTTTTCGCAATTCAACAACACAATCATTACTTTTTCTCAATTATTTATTACTTTTTCATACTTTTTCTCATAATTCTACAATATAACTATTACAAACCAATTAAAATCAAAACTCAACTCAACTCAATTTTAAATCCTAACGCACTCTTAAGTGTCCCATTCCCGCTGAGTCCATCATCCGCTCCGCGTGTGGATGAGGAAGAAGATAACCAATAACTGATAATAAAAAAAAGCCATAAAACCTTATCCACAGAATCACCAGTGCAGCTCCAATTCTGCTCACGCGCCAAATCAAATCAAATCTCAAAGTGACGATGAGGCTTCTCCTCTGCTTCAGCTGCCAATTTTCTGCATACCCAGCGGCGGCAGCTTCTTTCCTCCTCCTCTCAAATGGAGACACTGCCTCCATTGCACCACCGGCTCAACCTTCTCCTCCACCAGAACCCAAGACTCAGAAGCCACTCATTGGCTTGGGCCGCCGTTGGTGTCTCTCCGCTTCCTCCTCTGCGCCCTGCCCTGTTGGGGGATCTTTTCACTGAGGTCAAGTCTCTGGATTCCCTAAAAATGATCCATGCCCAGATGATTAAATCGCCGGAGAGACGGAAATACGATGAGAATTTGTTGGCTTGTTACATGGACTTCGGTGATGTCAGATCAGCTGCCGTGCTTCTCTTGCTGGGTGGTTTTGGGAGAAGCCACGACCTTTTGTTGGAGGAGTGCAGGAGAGACAGGGCGCTGTCGCGTCGAGTTCTCAAGGTTTTTGGCGATCTGCACCACAAAGGAATTTCCTTTGGTTACAAAACCTATGTTCTTGTTCTGATTATCTGCACCGCTGTGTTGGATTCCTTGTTGGGGTTAGAGATCCACGCTTGTTTGATGAAGAGCGGGCTTATGTTCGATGTGGTCGTGCAGCGCGCTCTGCTGATTTTCTATGAGAAGTGTTGGGGCATAGAGCGTGCAGATCAGTTACTCGAGGATCTGCCTCAAAGTGGTGATCTGGCGAGGAATGAGATTATCAAATTGAATGTGAAGAATGAGAGATGGGTTAGAGCTCTAGAACTGTTTCGGGATATGCAGTTTTCGTATGCTATGTCAAATGATACTACGATTGCAAGAATGCTTCAAGCTTGTGGCAAACTGAAAGCCCTCAGTGAGGGAAAGCAGATTCATGGGCATGTCTTGAGGCACTCGTTGCAGTCAAATTTATCAATATGCAATGCCTTGATCAACATGTATACAAAAAACGAAGAGCTTGAGCTGGCTCGAAAGGTCTTTGATTCAATGGAGGACCGCAACTTAACTTCATGGAACTGTATTATCTCGGCGTATGCCTTGCTCGGCCACTTTGATGATGCCTGGGATCGTCTTATCAATATGGAATCTCATAATATCAGACCCGACATTATAACTTGGAACTGCCTTTTGAGGGGATTATCTGTAAATGGCTTGTACGGTGCTGTACTGACTATTTTCCAAAGAATGCAAAGCGAGGGCTTTCGACCGACTTCAAGCTCAGTAACTTCAGCTCTTCAATCAGTGATCCAGTTGGGTTTACTAAATCATGGAAAGGAGATACATGGTTATGTTATAAGGCATGGCCTCGACTATGACGTGTATGTGGGAACTTCACTGGTGGACATGTACGTGAAGAGTGATTGCTTACCCAAGGCTCAATCAGTTTTCGGCATCATCAGGAGCAGAAATGTTTTTGCTTGGAATTGTTTACTATCAGGATATTCATTCAAGGGCCTCTTTGAAGATGCTCAGAGCCTACTGAACCAAATGGTAGATGCGGGAATGAGGCCCGATCTAGTCACGTATAACTGTTTACTCTCTGGGTATTCCATGTGGGGCCACACCGATAAAGCACTGTACATCATGCAAGAAATCAAGCGATCTGGCCTGATTCCTAATGTGGTTTCGTGGACTGCTCTTATATCAGGTTGTTCACAGAAGGGGAACCACAATGAAGCCCTGGAGATTTTCATCGAGATGCAACGATGGGGCATTGAGCCTAATGCTGCCACCATATCTTGCTTGCTTCGATCATGCGGTGGACTCTCTTTGTTACATAAGGGTAAAGAGATACACTGCATCAGCATCAAGAGCGGCATGATTAAGGATGCTTTTGTAGCGACAGCAACAGTTGATATGTACAGTAAATCAGGCAACTTGAGTCGTGCCATCAAAGTTTTCAGGAGGATCGAAAAGAAACCATTGGCTGCATGGAACTGCATGATCATGGGATTTGCCACATATAGCCGTGGCAAAGAGGCAATCTCACTCTTCCATGAAATGTGCGCAGAGGGCATAAGTCCCGATTCGATAACCTTCACAGCCCTCCTCTCAGGCTGCAAAAGCTCGGGTTTAGTTACTGAAGGATGGAATTTCTTCGATCGTATGAGCAGGGATTATGATGTAAATCCCACAGCAGAACACTACTGTTGCATGGTGGATCTTCTGGGGAGAGCAGGTTATCTCGACGAGGCTTGGGATTTCATACAAAAAATGGCACTACGTCCAGATGCTAGTATATGGGGTTCTCTCCTCTGCGCCAGCAGAATTCACAAGAATGTGGAGTACGCAGAAATTGCCGCGAAGCACCTCTTCAAACTCGAGCCCCATAATTCGGCTAATTACATCCTAATGATTAACTTATATGCCATGTCGAATAGATGGAAAGATGTGGAGAATGTGAGGGACTTGATGAGTCGTTTAGGGGTGAGAAATGGACAGACTTGGAGCTGGATAAGCATTGATGGTAATATACATTATTTCTCTGCAGAAGAAAGTTCTCATCCTGAGGCGGGAGAGATATACTTTGAGCTGTATCAGTTGTTCTCCGAAATTAGGAAACTAGCGTATGTGCCTGATACTAGCTGCGTATATCAGAAGGTCGAAGACGAGGCGGAGAAGGAGAAGCTGCTGCTGAGTCACACCGAAAAGATGGCAATTGTCTATGGGTTAATGAAGTCAAGAAGTAACACGCCCATCAGGGTGATAAAGAATTCGAGGGTTTGTTCCGACTGCCACAATGCAGCAAAGTATATCTCCATAGCACGGAACCGTGAAATCTTCATTAAAGATGGCGCTCGGTTTCACCATTTCAGAGAAGGGGAATGCTCTTGTAAGGATTGCTGGTGACTCGGTGACAAATTGATCAAAACAGAGTTGTTTCTTACAGTATCATTCTACGGGTTGCTGGATTTGATTTCCTCTTCCGGCAGAAAAGATGATGCACATGGGATGAGTTAAGATCGAATCATTGAAGGATCTTCAGCCTACAAGGGGTTTGCAAGTATCTTTGAGGAGGTTAAGCCGACGTATGTGTGAGAGTTCTAGGAAGGTTGGGGGTTAGAATATATCGGCCTCTTTAGGTATTAAATGAGATAGTTGAACGGTTCTTCACTAGGAACGTCAGCCACGAAGATTCCAAGCTGTTATAAGTGTGACTGCTGTACAGTCTTTTAACATAATACTAATTCGACTTTGAGACTGCTTAGAGAAAATGAGTACCTTCAATATCTCCCCCGGATTATCGGATGAAACTGCCCACAAGAATGAGAATAGCATTATGCAATGACTACACGATCCAAGATCCAAAAGATTATCCAAGAAATGCACGATTTCCATATTTGGTATAAGAAAATGAAAGATAGCATTTTTTCACACCGAATATGGATGGCCATGCATATGCAGGATAAACAAAAAGAGGAAAATGGAAGTACACAAGGCCATCATTAATATCACAACAGTATACACAAACAGAGCAAAACGGAGGCGGAAACGCGCTAAAGTTCGGTCTCTTAGATCTCCTACACTTCAAAGCTGGAAGTACGGCATCAACCCAAGAACACAAAGACATGGTTTCGTCCACATTAAAATTTACAGATGACCAGCTTTGGTGCATAGGAACTACCATGTACAAATCCAGACTTAGTGCCAACGGTCTGCAGAAAAACAGGCATTTCTTGTAGTCACCTCTCTGAGACTTCTGTCGAAGAATGAAGGAAGTGCCAGAGAGTTGAGGATTTCCAAACACTGGGACACAGCAGCCTTCGCCCATGTATGTGAAACTTCTAGTGACATCGATACACTGCTCTTGACTCTCTCTCTCTCTCTCTCTCTCTCTTCTCTCTAGAGCACCTAAAAAGATACCCAACTTCTTTCTGCCAAACCTCCACTAACTATCTCGATACACGACACTTGGAATCAGTTTATGGGTTCGGTCCTGTCCTGAATTGCCATCCTCTCAGACACATCAGCCAAGGATTTGAGGTTGCACTTGATCAAGGCCTCAACAAAGTAGCAAGTCTCATCCCTTGTATTGCCTTCAGGCACATCCACGATGAATGACTCAATCACAAGTGTCCCCGGTCTGCCATCAACAACCTCTGGATGAACAGTCATGATCGAAGAGTAGTTCTGCAAATTTCCCGAAATATAAAACATCAGGATGATCACAATAATGCAGTTGCACATTTGAAGCCCAGTGATGACAATATGCATAGTAATAGGCAGGTGCCAAACCAAAGAAACTAAAGATATAGAAAAAAACACAGATAATTTAAGGAGTTACCCTCAAGCGGTGATCGCCACCGACAATCCTAATACCAAGGATGTGCTCCTCATCATTAAGGAGTTCCAATCTCTCGGTGCTGGTTGTAGCAGGAAGTCCCGACTTCACATTCACTTCTCTCACGTTCCCGATGCTCAGTTCCCCATTCATAATACACCTGCTGATGAACGGCTTGTACCTCTGTGGCTGATCGAACCGCCTCACAAGAGACCACACCTTAACACAGTAATAGGAATCAAATTAGCAAGCAGAAAGACGAGCGCAACATGCAGAAAGGCATATCTAGTTGCAGAACTGTACTCGGCGGTCAGATGCTAAAATGCACGAAAGAATTTAATTAGGCGTCCCTCATCGCCGAATCACTCAAAAACCAATGAAATGGTCAGCAAACTCGAAGTTTCAGCGTGGAGAGACACCCCGGCACGGATCGTGAAACAGGAAAACAAATCAAATTGAAAAAAAGAAAACAGTGAGTAAATGCAAATTCTTCAATCACGTAATCGGATCAATACTAAAAGGTTTCAGAGAACAGCTAAGTTCCCCAACGAATGATGCGCAGCTAATTGACTCAATACTACCGAATTAGACTAAACAGAGAAAATGGCTGAGATTCCAACAAATCGATCAAACCCCGCCAACGAAATCCAACAAACAGAGCCATTTCATCCAAAGCAGGATGAATCAGACGGATCTACGCATGAAGATCAGCCGAGCTCATGAAATCCTCCATGCTAGCGAAGCGGATAAGCGCAACCGAGCAAGAATCAAGCCAAGGGGTCAATACGGATAAGAACAATACCAGGTGGACAGGGGCTTTGATGTGCTTGATGAGAGCGGAGGTGCACTGGTTGGGGGCCGGCTGATGCCTGTGGTGCCGGCTTATGTACTGCGCCTCCACCGCCATACCCGGAGAGCCGCCGCCGTCCATTTCGGATCCACCTCTCTCGGTCGCTTGCACGGGAGTCGCGGGGATGAAGCTTGAGCAGACGGGTCAGAATCGATCGAGAGGATAGCAGAGAGTTCGAGAGGCAGAGCAGAGGAGAGACGGAGGAAACAGAGATGGATGAAATGGAAACTTTATCTGAATCCGCGGAGAGCCCTTTTCGGCCTTTTCTTGATATATTTAATTAATTAAAAAAATAAAAATTTGTGTGCAGAGAGAGAGAGAGAGAGGGGGGGGGCTTAGCTTAGCTTCGCAGTCAGTCAAAATTCAATGAACTCAACTCACCACCTCATGTGTTTTTCGTTTTTTCCTCTTTTCCCTTTTTTGTCATTTCCTCTTACTTTTTTTTAAAATTATTATGTGATCTAATTTTATTTCTTATCGGGGAACTTTATGTTTTTTTTTTTGTTTTTGGTGAAGGAACTTTATGCTTTTTTATTTTTTATTTTTAATTATATTTCTGTTTCTGGGTAATTTTTTTATGAATATTATTTGGTCCAAACCCGCTATTTCTCAATGGGCCTATCGAAGCTTTTCATGGGTTGGCCTCTGGCATATTTTTAAAGGATAAATTACATTAATGGTCCAAAACATTTTATAAATATTTTAATATGGTATAAAATTTTTTTTTACTACTTGATGGTACAAAATATTTTAAAGTTATATAGTACCAATCGTTATTTGGCCATTGGCGCCGTACTTTACAAGATCTGTAAATTTTGCACCATCACGTAATTTACGTAAAACATTTTGTATTATTAAGTTACAATTTTAAAACATTTTACACCATCATGTAACGTCCCACAAAAATCGATTTTGCACCATCAGCGTCGACTTGACGACGTCAATGGCGAGATGACGGTTTTTACTATACTGAAACAACTTTGAAACAATTTATACCATCAAGTAGCAAAAAAAAACTTTTTATATCATATTGAAATATTTGTAAAACTTTTTGGACTACCAATGCAATTTATTCTATTTTTAAATTATTATTACTATTATTAGATTATGTAGTATTTTATTTAGAGAAAAAATGAGATTAGAAAGAAGTACTTTCAAGCTCAATAGCCATGTTTTACGACATCCCACCCCCCCCCCCCCCCCCCCCCCCCCCCCCCCCCCCCCCCCCCCCCCCCCCATGAGAAAATTTTGAAGAATATCAATTTTGTCATCTCTTTTTATATATGGAGCTCTTCGACAAAATTACTTCCCAATAGAATCAGGTGATTCAAAATCACATGGCTCTTGTCACGTATATTGTCAATAGTACAGCCTGATAACAAGGGGAACGACAAATATATAGATGAGACCGATTGCGTGGCGTCCACGTCGTACCGGAGAGAGGACAAGGGGATGATCTTTTTGTTGATTTGGGCAGGACCACCACATTAGTCGAATTTAGCCATACTAATGGCCAATATTTTATGCATTTCCGATCAAAATTATCGCCATCCACCACCGCCCAAGGGGTTTTTTTTAATTCAATCTATCCATTTAGTGTGATGTAATTTGCGTATAGATGGGTTAGGTAATCCTCCACTTAGAGATTGACATGTTTCAAATTCCCATTGGGCTTAGATTTTTC
The DNA here is from genome assembly GCF_007655135.1 of Punica granatum. Taxonomy (NCBI): domain Eukaryota; kingdom Viridiplantae; phylum Streptophyta; class Magnoliopsida; order Myrtales; family Lythraceae; genus Punica; species Punica granatum. The sequence continues at coordinate 43,038,969 of NC_045127.1, read as the reverse complement.
TAAACCTTGAAGACTTATCAATTTTGGTAACTTTCATGTTTATCCACTCGCACAAGGGGAACCCGTGAAATCCCATTGTCGACATAAGTTTTTCCAACCATAATCCTGCTCATATAAAGATTCAGAATCAGAACCCCTTAATTTCAGGCAAATTCATGAACCATTGGACCAAACAATCGCTTTTTTCATGAATTTTCTTTTATTTGTGACACGAATTTATGGCTTTCTAATTACGTGACAATATAAGTCCATTTACACACGCATTTTTTGCGATCCTATTAGTACTTTCTTGAACCATATGATGAGGAAAATCACCAAAAAAAATTTTCATTTTCTCCTTCTTTCTTACGAAAGGAGCTTATTACCACAGTAAAGTCCGATTAATTTGTGAAGAAAAAAGCGTGTAGTGCGATGATATACGTCATCGCCTGATTATCAAGAGACTCTAAATTCGATTCTCGTAGTAATGGGACTACTATTTGTTGGCTATATTAAAATTTATATTTCATTATACCGGATCTATCGGTCTCCCTTTTAAGCCAAAAAAGCCCCATTAATTTGTGAAATAAGACTCATCCAGAGTCCAACTAATGTGCAATTGGTACAGTTAATAAATCTGTATCAGCTTTATCATGAGATACACCGGAATAGAGACAACTCGCATTATAATTGCCATTCTTGTGTAAAACTAGATTTAGAATTTCGTTACGACATAGAGCGTTTAGGTTGTAAACTTTTAGTAATGATCTTAGAAATTTCTAGTGAGAATTTTCAGTTTCAAGTCCAACAAGTCAACTAATTCAAGCAAAAAAGAACCTAAAAAGTTATTAACTGATGTGGCTCTTAGTAATGATGTGTTAATACACCCATCTTTGCCCCTTACGTGCTAGGATGGACAGTGACGACTAACCAGTTCTCATTAACTTTAAACTCCAAATGCAATTCCCCATTTACCCTCTTGGATTATAATATTGTGGGTTTAAATATTGTGGTAACGAGAGAATTTCAATGACTACGAGGTTGATCAGCCACGAAGAATAATCCTTATATCAAAGTTTGAGTTAAGTTTGACGATTGCAAACGAGATTATTTTTTACCAATATATACTTCTGTTTGTATTTTGTACTTCTGTTATGAACAAGTGAAGCTAAGCTTTCTCCTTTTGCCTTTTATCATCGTCTTTTTTTTCGATATTCCTTCTCATGCCACTTGTTATGTTAGAAAAGGGGAATAGAATTTATAGAGTGGCATTAAGAAGTGACCGAACATTTTCCACCTTGCGTCCAATTAATCCATCAATTACTCCAAGTTGAACCAAAGTAGTTGTGTTGATGAGATGGATTCACTACCCCAAAGGCACCAATCAACCACCACTTCTTAATTTCAAAAAAAAAAATGGCACAAAAATATTTTTCTTTCTCCGCGAGTGCCGGGAATGGGATCCCATGAGATGTTACATCAATACCCACTCCATTAAGGAATTCATATTAACGATGGGAGCGCATTATCCCTTAATAGGCCGATTCGACTCGACTAAATTAGTCGAAATCCAATTATACTTTCGAATATCTGTGTTGACACCGAAAAAAATCCATATTGATGAATTAATGTCAAATCAAATCAAAAGCTAATATTATGTTTAGTTTCGTAGTTAAAATCATAAAAAACTTAAATTTAACTTTAACTCAACACACTACACAATAAAAATATATATTTTCCAAGTAAAAATTTTTAATTTTAACTTTAACTCAACACACTACACAATCATTTATTATTTATTATTTTCCACAATCAAAATCAAAATTACTTTAACGCTGAAACCAAACGCACCATAATAATTGAGTTTTGGGATTGAATATATAGGGCCCAAAAAAAAAATCCTGAGTGTTCATATGACAGCAAGCATAGAATTGACAAATGTGCCAATTGGTTCGAAGCAACTGGACCGGCAAAGAAAGAAGACAAAAGTCCACAGGGGACAAAATCATCATCGGGTGTTGCATGGAAACTCCACATTCTCCCACAGCTTGACTCATTCTAGTACTCCCTCGAAATCCCAAAAAGAGAGATGTCCAAAACATGTTTAACGAACACTTTGGGCTGCCATATGATGTTAAAGTGTCAATGGTGTCCCCATTACTCAATGTTATGTTAGAGACAGTTTAGATTCAGAGTTAAAGTTACTTTGATTTTGATTTTGATTGTGAAAAAGGATAAATGAGATATAGTTATAAATTTGACTTGGGAAACGTGTGTTTTTGTTGTGTAGTGTGTTGAGTTAAAGTTAAAGTTAAAGTTAAAATTAAATTCTTTGAAAACAAACGGGGCCACTTCCTATTGAACTCTATAATCCCTTCTCTGCATGATTATTTGAAACTGCTATGTGTGCATTTATCTACATTTTCCAAAGAAAAAAATATACATGACACGATGACGAAATTTTGTATTGTGTTATCGATATTATTGTTTGGTTTTTCGACAGTCACATATTTTTGAGAGAAAAAAATAAGTTGGATGTTGATACCCATCTTTGCCCTTATGTGCTTTCAAACATGTTTTCTTACCCTAACGAACACTTTGGTTGCCGTGATATTACATAATCAGAAGTGTGTCCGTAATGCCCCGTTTGGATTTCGAGTTCAACGATTTTATCTTTAACTCAACACACTACACAACAAAAATACACATTTCCCAATTCAAAAATTTTAACTTTAACTTTAACTCAACACACTACACAACAAAAACACACGTTTTCCAAGTCAAATTTATAATCACATCTCATTTGTCCTTTTCCCAAGTCATGTGAGATTTTTCATTAAACTCCATAACCATTTTCCTGATTAATGATTATTTGAAATTTCCATGCGCATTTATCTACATTTTTCAAAGAAAAGATATACGTGGCATGATGACGAGCTTTTATAGTGCTGCCGGTATTATCATTTGGTTTTTCGATAGAATCACATACTTTGGAGGGGGAAAAAAAACAGAAAAGAGTTTACTGTTGGTTTTTCAAGATATCCATCCATCAAAACGAAAATATCTCATAAGATGCACATGTGATGGATCGTGGATTCATCAACCAGAGAAGATAAGCCCTAAAGCCTACTTTGACCAGAAGGTCCAGAACTCACTTTTAAGTAGAAGCTATGTAATATGAGCAGAAAATCTTTTGGGTTATAATTAATTAGCCAATCAGAATATGGCTGGGAAAAAAGGTTCAAGATTAGGTCTATTGCTTTTGATGAAAAGGGGCAGTTCACGCTCAACAAGCTATTACATCGATGACTCATATTCGACATTAAAACTTGCATCAATTAGTTAACTCAAAGCGCATAGCGACATTATCTTGTCCGGAAGTCGTGGAGGGTCCCAATGAAGAAGAAAAATGAAGATGGTGAAAGGGATATAAGCTTATGGATTTTGCATCAGAGACAGAGACCCCACAGTTGCTCTCCCTATAGGCTAGTTGTTACTGCTCATTAAACAGGCCGCCCAGAGGGGTCCATACAATTTATGTGTGGAACAGAGTATGCGGTCTTCCATTGACACATTTGATACTTGAACTCGGAATGAACGGCATCGTAGTCCCCGATTGTATTCTTGGGAAAGTTACTAGAAAGAGTAGGCAATTCATTTGGCAAGGACGAAAAAGCTCATTTTATTTATTGTGCTCTTTTGCTATCCTCACCTCTACTATATATATTGAGTTGAGTCAACTTGATATTCTCCTAAAATACAATGAGATCTTTATGAATTGTGGATATTGTGGATGGCAATATCAAACAATTTCATTGTATTGCTAGTGGAAATTCTATGGTGGTTGACTAAAAAATTAACTACCGTAATTGTTTTTATTTAGGAATGTTCATGGGTAGAGTTTGGGACAGCTGGATCCTTTCCCAAATCCAAACCCTTTAGAAATCGTAGGGCTCCAAATTCTTCCCAAATCCATTAAGAATTTAGAGAAAAAATTTCAAATCCTTCCTACTAAGTTAACGGATTCCCACCAAAAACCCCTTCTTTTACCCGTAAATGCACTTTTAGCCATTATAAAAGAAAAACCTGAATAGCAGCGATAATAGAGCAAATATTATATCAAACGAGTATCAAGAATAAAAACATCGATTAAATTAATATCACTCTCGAAAGAGGTTAATAACATCGAGTTTTACCAATACAACGAGGAGGAAACAATAGATTTCAATGGAATTGTGTGATAGTTTGAGAAGATCGGTACTTGACCGATGGGGAGAGGCTGGAATAGCAGAGAAAGAAGGGCAGAGATGACAGGCACAAGTAGAATATGTCAAGGGTGAAGGTGATGAGTGAATACTAATTGAAGGTTATTTTGTAAAATTAACAAATGAATGTGGGAATTTTAGTAATATATCTTAATGGGTTTGGGATGGGTTTTGATGCAAAATACTAAACCCTTCCCAAGCCCTTAGGGCATGTTTGGTTCGCAGGAAAACCTATTCCATTCCCTGTGTATTCCATATGGAATCCGCATTCCGACGTTTGGTTTGCTTATGATGCAGAATACTTATTCCGGATGGGCATCACAATCCGGCTTTCATAAGGAATTTGAAAGCCTCCATTGAATGTCCGGAATAGCCATTGTGTATCCTGAAAAAGGATGTGAAAAGACGAAAATGCCCTCACGTTTCTTCAGTAATTTCAATCTCATGCTATCGTTCTATCTCTCTACTTCACGACTGTAATGCCAGAGCAACCCAAGCTGAGAAGTGCTTAAGCCTTGCTCCGACTACGAATCCTCCCTCGAAGCTCCGCCCCTCAACAACTCGACTTCGCCAGTCTACTCGGCGACTCCAGTCCGCGAGTTGAAGCTCGCTCGTCAACCCATTCCCCGCTTGAAGACATTGATCCTCTCACTCTGCCGAAGTTATCTGCTCGCTTTCTACCTCAGGAATCCGTTGTAATTAGGTTTTTCCCGCTGCTTATCAAGTCCGAGCTTTCAATTTTAAGTTAATGGCAGTCGATTATCAAGTTAGGTTTTTCAATTTTAAGTTCATGCAATTGATTTTCAGGTTAGGTTTTCGAATTTCATGTAGGTTTTTCGTTTTGGGGTCGGGTTTTCGAAGCTCTTAGGTTGTCTTGAAGGCATAGTCTCCGGTTTTGATTCTTCTGAGGGGGTGATTTGGGGAAACGAATTTCGCTTTTCCTCTACCCCGAAGCATATTGATATGTTTGTTGATTCAACTGAGATGTTTGTTCTTACTACCTCGGTGCTCCTTATGTGTTGTTTGCTACTCCCTCTCAGTGCTGAAAGTGTTGTTTCCTACTACCTTAGTGTTGGAAATGGTGTTTGCTGATTGATATGTGTGTTTTATGTTGTGGAAAGTGTTGTTTGTTCTTACTGCCTCTGCTGATGTGTGTTTTCTGTTGTATGTTTGTTCTTACTGCCTCTGCTGATGTGTGTTTTCTGTTGTATGTTTGTTCCTACTACCACAATGTTTTCTGCTTACGGTTACGGAGAAGAGTGGAATGGAATATGACTAGTATGGCTTCATTATCTCGGGGAGTTATCGAGGGATAATTCTTGGAGTTGTACTCTCTGATGATGAACAAATGAATGAACAACTACTACCTGCTTCTTTGAACTCTGGGGACATACGTTTTCAAATGAAATAAGGCACTTTTCTAACTAAATAGCTCATGCCCTTGACAAGAATGTGCTCTCATTCACTACTTCTCTACATTGATTATAAGACTACTGTAATATATTTTGAATCCATTTTGCAGTTATGGATCGCTTGAGTTTGCAGAGTAAGAGTAAGAAGAGGAAAGTCGTTGCTCTATCTGTGTGTATTCAAATGTATACTAAAATGTTTGTGTGTATGTTTTCCTCCTTGTATTATTCAATATGTACTGCATATGTCCCTTTGTTTTGGGATGAATGTTGTACTGTATATGTTAATTGTCAAGCAAAGTGTAACATTCCTCATCTTTGGTCTTATCACATTCTGCCTTGAGCATTTAAGTACGAAATTCGTTGGTCCAGTGAACGAAAACTTCTACTAGTTTGACGGTGTTCATCTCCGGAATTCGAACAAAGTAACTTTGGTCGATAATCCTTTTATTTTTCAATTCTTATCGTGAAAATAGATTTACAAATAAATTCTCATCAAGGAATTGTGAAAAATGGATTTTTTAAAAAAAGATTAGTATGTGAAAAACTACAATATTGAAGATTTTAAATCCAAATGGGATTAGTCTCAGTCCCTGAAAAAATAAAATTATTCTAAAAAGAAAATTATTGTAAGGAACACGAAATCCTTAAGTAAAAATGACTATTCTTTGTTAATTATTTAATTAATAATTAAATTATAATGTACGTAATTTTTTATTATAAGAGAATATGTTTTTATTAAGAATTTTTTTATTAATTATGCATATTAATTTCTTAAAATAGTTACTTCTAATAATTACAACTAAAAAAATAATATTATTAATTCATTATTAATAAACATTTAAATATTAATAATTTTACTATTTCTAATTAAAATAATTACTTTTATTAATAATCATAATTTTTCAGTAATTTAATTAAAATAATTAATTTTCGAAAAATATTTACTTTTAAATTATTTAAAATGTTTATTTTTTATTAATTATAAAAATCATCATTAAAGTTATTTATTTATCCTATAAAACCCTATTAGATTTAGAATGAACGGCATTTCTGTCTTTTCATCCTAATTATGTTCTTTCTATTCTTTATTCAAGTCAACCAAGCATCGGAATTATAAATTTCAGTTTTGTTATTCCCTCCAATCAAACAAAAAAAATTCATCAGAATTTCTATTATATTCCCCGTCTATTTTATTTCATATCTATTCTATTCCATATCAATTGCATTCCAGCGAATCAAACGTAGCCTTAAGTTTTGATGAAAAATTCCTAAACTCTTCTCATGATCCAATAGGAAAAACCCTTTAACTACCCATTAAAGTCTGGGAAGGGTCACCCCCATTTATAAAAGCTCATGAATATCCCTATTTTTATTTAAGCCTTTAAACAATAGATAGAATCTGGACCATACACGTGTTTCATAATTTTGCAACATGAAATTTCATAGAGGTAAGGCAGGGGCAATGCAGGGAAAAGAAGGAAGAAGAAGAAAAAGAAAAAGAAAAAGACGCCTACTAGAAGAACAATGAATCTTGTAAAACCCACTCCACCACACTCGGCCGTATTAATTCAAAATTTGGGTTCTCTTTTTTCTCTAATCTCCCATTTCAGTTAAAAGATCAATTCATGTAGAGCTGAGGATTTTACGATCATGTCTTGTGACTCGGCTTTTTATATTATAATGATTGTTAGGATTGTTATACTATTGCCATGACGAACACATAGCTCGGAAGACCCCATTAAGACCAATCACATCTGGCATGATTGGGAGTGCTTGTGAAGCGACCGAAATTTTAAAGCAAGCGCCATTGCTGGAATTCCAATTAGTTCATTTGCTGATTTTCCAAAAGACGACAAAATTGATGGATCTAATAGGGTTTTGGGCAGGGACAGTTCACTTGTACTTATATAAAAAAGGGGAATTGATATATGAATTTGACATAGTCACAGTATCTCCTAAATCGTTCTTTCATATACGATGTTAATCCCCAAAATCTACACCGTCCTAAGCATTCATTGACATCGAAACCGAAATTGTAAACTTTTGACCTTAGGAATCCTGCAAACCACGTTGAAAACATACAATAATGATTTCCAGAGTCTTTTTTTTTTCCAGGTATTCCAGAGTCTTTTTTTTGCAGTTAAATATGGACATATATGCATAACTACTATGTGAGTATGGACAATATAAAATTTCTCACGCGTTATGTTAAGTATACCCCCTTTCGGAATTTGTCCCCCTTGGACCAAATTCTTGAATCCGTCCCCGGTTGATAATACTTCGTGATCTCTCCGTGAAACGCCAAGAAAAACATGACGCTGGTAATTTGGAAATCAGTAATCACCAAAGCTGCCAAATTATGACTGGGGCGTGGACAACTGGACGTGGTCCCACCAAAGCCGACGTCGAATGTCGATGTTCCAGGCCAAAGTGATGGGCCAACAACAACACAGCAGGCCCAGAAAGCCAAGTCCAGCCTTTTTTCCGAGTGGAAGAGCAGGCTGAGCAGCATCACATCACAGCATTCCTTCCTTTTTTTTTGTTCCCCCCTGATCGAAAGCATGACAGCATTCGATTTAGGCGAAGGCTTCGAGGTTTGACAAATGAAAGACAGAAGCCTGTTTCGTGGAAGAGAAAAAGAAACAACACAAAACAGGTATGCGCTCGTGGAACACATGGCGGATGTGCACACCCGAATTTTATCTCGTTGGGGCACGCATGCGCGCGCCTAAATGCAACGCGGCTTGAGAGTGTCCACCTTCCCGGGAACGCACGATAGACGCACGTGAGAATGAATCGCCACTTGCCATTTTACGACCCGAAGATCGAGGGCAGGCAAGTTATCCGGGTCTAGGGGTAAGGGGTACACCTAAAATGCTAAGGCAACGGTCTGTACGGAACCTGAAATTCCGAATTCGGGAGTTCTATTACATGTGGGCTTATATCTCACACGCCCTTTCGGTACTCTAGCTTGCGAGACTTGCCATTTTATTTATTTACCACATAATTTAGGGTTGCATTTGACTCGCCCGTTTTGATATTCTAAATTCGAAGAAATCCTCGTACCGTCCACTCTCCGACCAGGATTATTACATGAAATAAATATACAACATAAATCCTTATCTCAAATAAAAGATAAATTACAATGACTAAATCCCGGTCGGTTCGCCTTCGGCCATTATTTCACTCATGCTCTCCGTATGGTTTGGAAAAGACCGAAAATTAAATTAAATGCGCACTCGGTGTATGGGGTATAGGACCTCGTGATCGACGGTTATGCGCGTTGGACCCAGTGTGAATCGAGTCCTAAAGCATCAGGCTCGATCCGCATAACAAACAAGTGCAAATATGTAACAAGCAAGCTCAAATAAACAAACAATGAGGTTTTGTTATCGCCGAATTTACGTGAATTAACTGATTATTAACCGGGGTATTTTGGCATGCAAATCCTACCCTAAAACAAACAAAATGAGTGATAGATAGGGCATGTAGCATTCGACATCATTTTAACGGCCCCAAAGACATGATGTCCATAGTCAAGTCTCAAATGTGTGGATTATTTTTAGATTATTATGTATCGTGATAATATGGCTTTTATAGATTAAGAGTATTTTCACCTAAAACCTAACCCTCTATTTGACTATTGCCCATGTTTGATTTAAGCCGAGTTTGAGATTAATCTGTTTTTCCATATTTTAACTCGTTCTAAACACAAACCTATACTAGAGTGACGGCAAGACAAGAACTGATAATCATCCCCCTTGAATCGAAAAATATGTGTGTGTATGAAAAATCAAGATTACGTAGCACGTATCTCAATGCTTTTGAAATTGTGAATTTAAAAAGGGAGTGACTAACAGTTCTTGAACTGTCGATGCGATTACGGATTATTAATCGGTTCGTACAATAAATAGTCAAGTGATTTAATTTAGCCAAATTTAACGTCCCGATTATCCCGTATGCAGAATTTTAGGTTAATTAGAAATTTGCCGAATGCTTTAGTCTACGGATTTCGAGTCGTCGAGATGGCCATTAATTGACCGCCCGATAAACTCTAATTTCCGACATTGTCACGTTGTATACATATAATTACAAAAATAAAATATTTAAATGGGGCACATACATTATCGGTCGGTGATCCAAGTAGGAAAGGGTCGGATATTTTTAGAAAATGTCCAGGGGACTGAATTGAACGATTTTAAAAGAGCAGGGACAGATTTGAAAATTCTGATGAAGTTTCGGGGACCGATTTGAAAATTATGAAATATTGGGAACTATGAAAAAATTACTGAAAATGTCCTAGGACTTGTTTGAAATGAATTTGAAAATCTGGACTGATCTGAAAACAAAAAAATGGCCCCAGGACTAAACTGAAACAAGTTGGAAAGTTCCTCGGGATGCTTGAAAAATTCTGGGAATTTCAGGACTGATTGGAAAATAGTAAACTGACTGGGCTTGATTGAAAAGAATTTTGAAATTCGGGGCAGATCTGAAAAGGGTGAAAAATGGCCCCGGGACTAAACTGAAACAACTTGAAAAGTTTTTGGGATGCTTATAAAAATTCTGGAAAAATTCAAGGACCGATTGGAAAATGGCGAAAATGGCTGGGCTTGACGGAAAAGAATTTTAGAGTTCAGGGCAGATCTAAAAAATAAAATGAAATAAAATGCGTCCTCTGGACTAAAATGGGACAGAATAGAAAGTTCGTAAAATCTAGTTCGGGACAAATTCGATCACCCACGCAACCCAAGAACGCTCATTTCACATCATATCCATCAAGCAAGCATTAATATTCAGGAAAGGAGCCCTAATCATGCTACTAAGTCGAGAATTTACCTAGTTCGGAAAGTTGAGGGGTGATTTTGTAAAAATAAAAAAAAATCGCCGGATGAATCGGGTCGAATTGGACTGCCCGCCCGAAGGAGAAACCTCCTGGAAGAACGCTGGGCCGGACTGAGCGCGTTGGGCCGAATGGATTTGGGCTGGACCTGCGAAACAAGAGAAATGGGCTGAGGCCCGTTAGCCTGCGGGCGGTCGGGATTGCCGAGAACGGCGGTGACGACGCTGCGAGCGGCGGTTCTTGCCCCTGGACGCCGCGGTGAGGGCTGGAATGGACGCCGGTGACGGTTCTGGACACCGCTGACGCTTCGCCGTGGCCGATCTGGGCCTCACCGGGGTTAAAACAGTCGGGATCGGGGAAAATTTTGCGGTTTTCCGGCGAAGGTTCCGAATTCGTCCGATTTCAAAATTCCCCAAAACGAGAGCAAATTTCCCGTTTTCTCTCACTGGGTTCTGTTCGTCTTCCTTCGAATTGTCTTTCTGTCCATTTAATTGCAATCTCTTACCCTTTTCCGTTAAGATTTCGACCGATCTTCGGGGAAAATCGCGGATACCCGCGATTTGGGGGTTCTGGGCCAGCGGGGATAGCTGGCAGCCGGTGAGCGCTGCCCGGCCCTACTCGGCCTACCCGAATATATATATATATATATATTTTGGGCCGGCGGGATCACGGGCAACCGGTGAGCGCTGCCCAGCTTGCCCGAAATTATATATATATATATATATATATATATATTATTTATTTATTATTATTATTATTATTATTTAAAAAAAGGTAATAAATTGGAAAATGACGATTTTGCCCCCTGGAGCCGATGGACCGAAATTGGGTGCTGACACCGGGTATGAGCTTTCTGAGATAGTCACAAAGGATCAAAAATGGATTAACTTAAGTGATTGGACAACTTTTTTTTTAATAAAATATAAATGAATTTTATAAATAGAGAAATTCATGATTAGTAGAGTTTTATATTTAGTGAGCTTTCGGATGTCAAGTAGTGCATATTGGAAAAAAAAAACCAAGAAGGTAAGGACATTCGATACGGTAAAACTCACTTTTAACTCCAGATTAAGAGGTCATTCGGTTCAAATATCGTTTAATTACCGATAATGGTACGATTATAATGAAAATTTAACTGTGAAATCATTATAAATTAAAATATGATATTATTATATTTGATAAACATATTAAATTATTGAGAATGTGGATAATGGTACAATAATTATCTATTGTATAGAGATAACATGTGTGGTCCATGATTATAATTTGAGAATATCAAGTGTTTGGATTGCGAGACTAAGAAACAGTTGCCTCCTCTCTAAAATTTTGACATCCTAAGAAAATTTATATATATTTTTTAAAAAATTTGATGAAATTTCTTGTATACATCCACTAACTCAAAAAAGATCTTACATGTCCGTTCAAAGACCTCGCCTCTCATCAATTTAAATCCTGCGTTCATCCCTGATGTAATAACTAGTCATCGTAAAATTTTAACTTGGAAAGGGGTTATAACAATTCATTTTTACAATTAACGCAGCAATATACGATAGAAAGTCGGGAATAACTTTCCGGAATAGGGTATTAGGTTTGGTGAACCAAACACCCCATAAGAAGTTCGAGAAAATATTATTGATACTAACACCTCAAGTGGTATGTGTTAGTTCTAATCAAAAGTCAAGAAAAATGTAAGAAATAAGTGTTATGAGTTCAATAACGTGTCAAATACTAAGTAAAGAGTTATACATGACAGTGTATATTTCTCAAGAAGTTCAAGGTGTAATTCTGTTATCCCCTTCAATTTTCTACTTTCGTACCATCTTCCTCGGCACATGAGCCTGCTATTTGTGAAGAAAAGAGATTGAATTAGAAGATATCTACTTATAGAAAAAGGATAAGATGACATTTTAGTGGGAAGTATGATAAGTAATCGTGTAAAATATGCTGGATTAACATAGAAGGCCAGTTTGAATCAAAGATAGTAACAGATCAAGATTTTCCTCATCTAGCGCCGAGAATTGTGGGGGAATCGGTAAGAAATGACGATTTTTCTTCAATTCGATTCGATTCCAGTGGTTGGCAAGGGAATGCGGCCGAATTGTCACAAGACAAAAGGCTCCGTGTCCTTAAAGAGCGAGAAAGTCTCGTGTGTAATGGATATATATGACGGAATCTACATGGTAAAATCACAAAATACGAACCATTAGTTAATAAAAGACTGCTACTAAATTGGAATTATTTGTTTGTTTTTTAAATGATAATTTTAATCAACTCAATTATAGTCTTTCCAAAATTTAATAATATAATCATTACTGTTTTATCTGTTTTTGCTAGTTAATGATAATTTCTTACTCATATTTTTCATAACCATTTTCTATAATAAATTTCTTATCTACTTTTTATAATTAATTTTTTAATAATAAATTATCCATATACTTTCACACATATATACATACATATGTATATTCTTATACATCAATATATTTCGCAACACTTGCAATTATTGCACAAAATCAAATTGAGTTGAATCACTTATTCAACTGGAAAACGAAACGCAAGCTTAAAAATTTCTATTTTTATGATATTTTTAAAAATCAATAGAAATTGGGATATCGTAGAGAATTGTAATTTTGCCAAGTGGACTCTGTTACATATAAGACTTTCTCGTAAAGAGCAGCGGTAATCCTCCCATTTGCCAATATCATATCCCCACTCTGAGAGATGGACTGTGAAGGGCCGAGAGGAGGCTCTCATTATTTTTTTACTTTAGAAAAATTTACATGCAATTATTTGAATTTTAATGAAATTTTTTATATTCGCTCTTATAATTAAAAAAAGAGTAAATTAATGATTTGGTTCTCGAGAGATACATTTTACATCAAATCCAACCTCAATAAATTTTTTACATCAAATTGAACCTTGAGAGATTAAGTGTACATCAAATCTGACCTCAAGAAATTTTTTACATCAAATTACATATTGAGAGATTAAGTGTACATCAAATACAATATTCCGTCAAAGTGCCTTCCAAAAATGGATGGAAAAATCTAATCTAGCATTCAACAACTGATGTAGCATTGTTTGATTGTTTTCTTCCATCATATTGCCCATTCTCATTGTTTTATGACATTATATATTTATTTTATTTCAATTTTAGTCATTCCCTATCTTATTACTCATCTTACCCCTGTGTAATCATATTTTCCAACAAAACTAAATTAAAGGTTAAAAGAACTGCGAACCAAAAGAACGGTTTGATTGAGCTTTCTAAATCTAGTTATCAAATGTATTTACAAACCAACTAGTAAGCATAAAGATTTGCAAAAATATTTGCTATTTTCTCATTAAAATCAAAGCTGGACACCAAAAGAAAAAAAAAATCATAGCAGCAATTGAGGCAAGAATCGATTAAAACATATGCATTTAAAGGAATAGAAAAATCGTCTCGTGCTTGCATCTCTTGGGGAAACAACAGTGCTGTTAATGAATCAATATGGGATTCTATCACTGGAACAATAGAAAATGCTACTAGATAAATTGAGATCATTGTTCCAAATTGAGACAAAGCCCTAAATTTTGATACTTACCCATCAGAAAAGAATACCCAGACATCAAGAGAGAAGGAGAAGGGAAAAAAGAAAAAAAGAGTTGGCAGACGTGCGGTGGATAAGCCCGCGGGGACACACGATACAGTTAGGCATGGCAAAGTATAGAGAGCTAGAGGCAAGGAGAGAGAGGGTGACGGAGAGATTACAGCGGCAGTGATTGGCGGGTCTACGCCGAGAGCACCAGAGATTAAGGAGGACACACCGGGAGGAGGAAGTATTTCCCACCTCTAACTGAAAAGTGAGGAAACTGTAAGAAATACTTTTTTTAAACCAAACATAAATGAGGAATAATAAAAAAAATGGAAGAAAACGATCAAACAATGCAACATCAGCTGTTGAATGCCATATCAAAATTTTACATCCATTGTTGGACGGCATTCCTACGGAAGGTCGGATTTGATATACATTTAATCTCTCAAGGTTCAATTTGATGCAAAAAAATTTTGAGGTCGGATTTGATATATACTTAATTTCTCAAGGTTCAACTTGATGTAAAAAATTTCTTGATGTCGAATTTGATGTACACTTAATCTCTCAAGGCTCAATTTGATGTAAAAAAATTTTTAGGTCGAATTTGATATAACATGCATCTCGATGACATATCATTAATTTACTCAAGAAAAAACTATACCTTATAATTTGTTCTCTCAGGAATCACACCAAATCTTTGGTACGTCCAGCCTCTCGTCTTTAAAAAGAAAAAAAATAATTCACCAAAAAAAAAGAAAATAAATAAAGAGAGGACAAAAAAAAAAGGAGGACGAAAAATACGACACGGCGCACGCAGGAATTTAAAGGGGGAAGCAGGCAGGAATCAGCAATCAGCACCGCCGCCCTGCCCTGAAACATGGACCGCGCCGCCGCCTCCACCGGCTGCTTCACCTCATGCAGCCACACACTTGGCCTCTCCCCTCGACCCACGTTGAATTACCAATTTGCCTTTCCCCTCCCCTCTATTATTCCCCACGTTTCCCTTCTCCTTTTTGCTGCCTCTCTCTGCATCCATAAAATATCTGTCAGTCTCTTCAGCTCCCTTAAGCTGCCAAATTTGCCCTCATGCTCATGCCTCGGGGCACCTTGCCTTCGATAAGACCCGTTGTCGTTTGATTAATTACATTACATGGGAAATTATATTTTATTTTCACTTTCAATTCCAACGGAGATACATCGAATCGATAAGAATATAAAGAAAACAAAATAAAAAAAAAAGTAAAACAAGTCCCATTACTAATTTTATCAATAAAATATATAAATTTATGCCACATATTTTATGGTTGAGCTATCGGATTTTCGTTCTAGGCTTGACATGGTATGGGAATGCCGTCATTGTAAAATTATTCCTGAGATGGATTCACGAGTAGTAATCCAGTCGTTATCTTCGAGTCGACTTGCTAGTGGCTGGAGTAGTTCTCTACCACGAGATATTCGCAATTATCTTCCATGGAATTGGATGGTTGTCTTGCGGCATACTTATTGTGCGGACTGGCTTTCGAATTATGCCTTCTCCTCTGTAGGAGTTCACAGATTGAGTCTTTGTCCTATTGGGCTTAGCTTTCTGCTACTTGCTGATTTATCCGGGGTCTCTACGCCTTGATTTTGTATTACTTGAGTTTATTTTTAATATCTAGGGCCTGGCCCCGTATTTCACGTTTTCACCCAAAAAAAAAGTTTTTTCTTTATGTAAATAAACTTAAAGTGTCTAATTAAGTTAACTCAATATGATGAAATATTCTCTGTTCATCGTTAACTTGAAAATTATTAAAGAATTTATTATTTATAAATTAATTAATATTTTTAAAGATTTAATTAAATAATAAAATATACAATTTGTTTCAGTAAAAAAATACAAACTTTTATCATTAATAATAATTCCATCCGACGTGCAAGTGAAATGCAAATTATTTGAATCATCACGGTGCTATAATAAACTTGTTGTGGGGGGAGCAAAAACTTTAAGGAAATGAAATCACAATACTGTTCTTTTTTCCTTATTACAGATATCCTCTTCTTTTTTCCTTATTATACTCGTACACAATTTATACGATCGAAAAAATGAATTCAAAAAAAGAGTTCTAATTGAACTTTTAGATATTATGGTTCATACAAAAAAAAAATAAAAATAAAAAAGAGAATGGGGGCAATAATGTCAATGCAAATAATATATGTTTTAACAAGTGGCGAGTCTCAATGTTCACGTGAATAGATTCTCTTAAGCACTCGCCACCAGAGATCCTGCCCCTCTCCCTGCTCGGTTCTCCCCCCAGGACATACACATGTATACATACACACATACATACATATATATGTGTGTGTGTATGGTAACTTCAGGACTCCCATTTATAGGGGAAAAAAACATCAAAGGACACACGAATAGTAAAAGTCGGATCTCCCCATACCTAAACGAGACTTCACCAACATAGAGCGAGAGGGAGAGAAAGAGGGGTCAGGGGGAGAGAGTGTGTGGGTGTGATGTTGACAAATTCATGATCTCTCTGCCGGTGATACAATTGTAATGGCATTCGACCAAGAAAGCAACTACACTCCTCTCAGACGTCGCGCATGACCAGCCCGAGTGCAGATCGAAGTTTCGGTTTGGATCCATTTCGTGAGCTCGGAGGCGCATTCGGCTTGCTCTCGTCGAGAGAGCTGCTTTGCTAGCTTTTGATGTCTTATGCATTTTGACCTCGACCGATGATCAGCTCAATCCGGGATCCGGGCACAAAATCTGCAATCAGGTCCTCCGCTGTAAATATTATAAGGTATTGTGCCATTCACGGCAAAGTTCACATTAATGGTTGAGCTCCATTGCATGATTTTGCCCATCTCGTGAATTCATCTCTGCTATTAATGGTTAACTTTATTAGATACGATTTGGTTTGTTTATTTGTTTATTACTCAATATACCCATTCCCTTTAAATGTTAATGCTCCGGAACGATCAATCATTATACATGATTCCACATTTGCCAGTAGAGGTCATCGGTATTTTTGTTGTGCTCAAAGAAAGATTGATTACCGTATAGGTAATTGTGATAGTCACTTTAACCGATAATTAATCGCTTGGTGATGGTAGTCTTTGGATTAGTTTAAATTTAAAGTACTCATGGACCACCACTTTTAAGTTGATCAACGGTTTCAGAATGTAAAGGAAAAAGTAATACAATAATTATCGATACCGCGATAAGTGGCATGAATTCCAAGATCACAATAATTAGCAAAAAGCAAGAGAGGATGAGTAGTTAATATATAGCAACTGCTTCTGCTTTCCACCTGGGGCACATGCAATCTGTCCTCTCGCAACGAGACCTTACAGCTGATCAGTACTAATGTCTCTCATCCTTCTTAGTTCCCATAGCTTTAAATGCCGTACTTGAAATTCAGTTCCTCACCATTTAAATAAACCTAACGTCTTATATATACGTACACAATGGACACACACATATGTATATATATTTATATATGATCATCATATTATTGTTATTTGGTATCCTACGATCTGTCCAAATACCATCGTGAGGTTTTGACAAAGCATTCGCGCGGTCTGGTTTATGTCCATCACAGAAGCAACGATAATGTCGGCTCCAAGCACATATCCGGACCGCGACGAATCCTAGGAAACTCATCATTGCAGTATCTATCGATCGTTTGCTAATTACAATTCCACAGTCAGACAGAGCATGGATGGGTCAATTATTCTCCAACAGATTCCTTTTCCATGCCGTTATTTGGCCATTCAAATGTTTGTATATTCCGGGTTTCTTTTATTATCTTTTCTCGGTATGAATATTATTTTTTTGTTTTACCCTTTTTATGTATCCTTGGAAGGTAGTGAGTGAGGACGGAAACATTCAAGCGCGGGTGGAAGAAGATGCCTAGATTGGGACTGTAAGCCCCAAGGCCTGTTGTTGTGATCAACAAGGCAACATCCTTTTCCATTTCAGGTACATGACAAACACCGTCTTCTCGACCTTCCTGTTCCGTTTGAATTGTGGTTCAAATTGTGGTCTGCACGTAGCCGAGCAACACTCGTGTTAAATGATGCCCTAGAATCGTCCTAGCTATACGAAAATGTTTGATTGTGTATTACTTACCTGAAAGTGTTTGGTTGTATTAGCCATGGTGGCCAAGTCAAGGGACACGATGTGTTAGTTCTCCTACTTGCTTCTACACAATAATATAATACGTTTTCAGTGAAAACACGAGTTGTTCTCAACTTATTAGCTGAGACTAATAGTTCGTCATTTGAGTGTTCGGCTTGGTTCTATAGTCACGAGTTGCCACGCTTAGAATTAATCCACAGGGAGAAATGACTGAGTTCGTGTCTAGAACTCTCACTCAATGAGACCTCGTAGTTAACGACATCTCCACTTTTTTTTTCGTAAATGATAAGAATACATAATTTGAGGAATTTGATTTTCTTTGGTAATTAAGACTTTTTCATCATAGTCATAACGACCACGTACGTTGCAAACGAGGTAGTTCCGTCCAATGATGTCCTTATAATGTTCGGCGACACCTTTCTTCTTGCTAGCAGGAGACAGGAGGGAGATCAGAAATAGATATATAGAGCTTGACATGGCATGCAATAGTGTGGCCATTCTCTCCTCGCCAGCCGCCGCGAGGAAGGCCGATATCGGGAGAGAACCCAATGGCCTTATTCGCAGGTCGCAGTCTGCAAACGACCTTCGGAGCGGAGCAGTTCTTCGAAGGTCTTACTCCGATAATCACATCTCTTGCTCGATGAACCGGACGCGAGCCCCCTCGACCTGGCCGAAACTAAAATACAGCCGGTCTGCTGGAGCCCTCCCTTACCCGATCTCCGCTTCCATCATACCAAACTCGCTGCGTTCTTTCCTCTACGACCCGGAGACAAGCAAGGATATGAGCTTAGGGGAGGGCGACGATGTGGATGTCGTCGCAGAGGAGAACTGCCAGGAGACGATGGATGAGCCGGAGAAGGAGATAAAGAGAGCGAATTGGGTGGAGAGGCTGCTAGAGGTCAGAAGTCATTGGAGCAAACGGCAGCAGATGAAGGGCGGGGATGGAAATGCTGCCTTCGTCCTAGATGAAGCTGGTGATCAATGCGGTGGGGCTAACGATGGTGATGATGAGGGTGGTTGCGGAGTTGTTTATAGCTCGGATGAAGAAGATGGTGAAGCAGAATACGACCGTGAATCTTTCTCCAAGTTCTTGGATAAAGTACCTTTACCGGATACTAAACAATTCTCGCAGCTTGCTTTCTTGTCCAATATCGCCTACGTGATACCAACGATTCGGGTACGTCGTCCTGGAACAAGTTTTCATTCATCCTGACTTGATGGTGACGAATGTTCATGGTAGCTGGTTGTTTCTGAAATATGTGCATTATAATTTCTTTGTGCTTTCAGGCTGAGGACTTGAGGAGAATCTTCGGGCTCAGATTCGTGACATCCTCCATCGAGAAGAAAGCCGAGGCAGCCGCGATTAAGGCAAAGTTTGATCAGGATTCGACTCGTGTACCAGCTCCAGCTGAAACAGCAAATGATTCCGGCTCTGAGAAGGCTGATCAGAAACGCCGGATCCATCCCTCTGTTGCTTACGATATTGCTGCTTCTGCCGCGTCTTATGTCCAATCCCGAGCTAAGAACTTTTTATCCCTCGGACACGAGAAGCAACTGGAAGGCGATGAATCAGATCCCTGCAGAGTTGGCGACCAAACGGACGAGGAGGGAAGGAAATCGCCATGCATGTATAAGTCCGAAGTAGCAGCTAAAATGGCGGCATCGACAATGACTGCAATGGTTGCAGCAGGAGAGAAGGAAAAGCAAGAGGCAGCTCAGGACTTGCAGTCGTTGCACTCGTCTCCCTGCGAGTGGTTCATTTGCGACGACTTGAGCACATACACTCGATATTTTGTTATTCAGGTAGTACTATCCTCCTCGACCTCGATTCGAACTCACGTTCGCTAGAAGATACCGACACCAACACAGACATTTAATCAACAATAAACCGACGACTATTGTTTGCCCGAGAAATTCTGAATTCAAAACGACGAACTCAAGCTTAATATAGCTGATTCTGTCTTTTTATCCTCAGGGATCAGATTCATTGGCTTCATGGCAGGCTAACCTTCTTTTCGAGCCGACCAGATTTGAGGTATGTTAACTAGTGAGCATTCTCAAAAATCTAATTCGAACAATGCCGTAATTGAAATCAAGCACTCTCGTACTAACTACTAATGACCATTGAGCAGGAAACGGAAGGGATAGTTCACAGAGGGATTTATGAGGCCGCGAAAGGAATATACGACCAATTCCTGCCAGAAATAATCAGCCACATGGATAAATACGGCGTGCGTGCAAAGTTTCAGTTTGCTGGGCATTCTCTAGGAGGAAGCCTTGCCCTTCTAGTCAATTTGATGCTACTCACCAGAAAAGTCGTGACGCCGTATAATCTTCGACCTGTTGTCACTTTCGGGTCGCCCTTCATACTCTGTGGAGGTGAAAAGATCCTCAATCAGTTAGGAGTGGATGAAAACATCATTCACTGTGTAATCATGCACCGAGATATTGTCCCTCGAGCCTTCTCCTGCAGTTACCCCGGGCAAGTTGCAGTCCTCCTCAAGCGTCTAAACGGGTCCTTCAGATCGCACCCTTGCCTAAATAGAAATGTACGTCTCTGATCCATTATATCATGCGTTCTTTCGTCGGGATCAGTGATTTGTCTAAATGGGCTTAAGCTGAGACACAACCTTTTTGTTGCAGAAACTGTTATACTCTCCAATGGGCAAGCTATTTATTCTCCAACCAGACGAGAAGACCTCACCGCCGCACCCACTACTTCCGTCCGGGAGTGCCCTCTATGCTCTGGACAAGGAAAAATGCGGCTTCTCTCCGAAGGCTGTGAGAGCCTTCATCAACCGCCCCCATCCCTTAGATACCCTGAGCGACCCTTCGGCGTATGGATCCGAAGGTGCTATCCTCCGGGACCATGACTCAAGCAACTACCTAAAGGCCCTCAACGGAGTCCTGAGAGAGCAGAGGAAACTGAAGATGGTCATGAATAGAGCAGGAAGGCAGAGTAATCAATTATGGCCCCTGCTTGCTTCACCTTCCCCGCATTCTTGGAGCCACGAGAAAAATTTCGACATCGTGCAGTTCAAGACTACAGAAGTAACGACAGGCGTTTAAGATCCTAAACGGGATTATGTATAATGATCAGTCCCATGTATATGATAAGCATTTCAGCAATCTGTATCGACCGTTCGGATTGTATCAAGTACAGCGAAAGGATAATGCAATCTTTCGTGTGAAGCTTCCAGAGCCAAAAGGAATATATTACACGGTACAAAGACGGAGCAAAGAAGCTCATCAATGTCTCCTTTTACAGAATTGGACATAAGCCATTAGGAATCAATTCGAGAACGTATGCACCGAGCGGGAAAAAAAAAAAGAAAAAAGAAAAGAATATCAAAACGGGAATTCCATTCTTGTAAGTGAGAAGATGGACGGAAATCTCAATTCTCCCGATCTGTTGATAAGCTATCCGGCCGGGATATCTCTGACCAAGCGATGTAGGGCCGGGAAACAGCAGCCTCTCCTTGTGATGAGGTCCTCAACCACTTCTGAGATCAGATGAATAATCTTCATGTATGATCCATTTGTGCATAATTGTTGCTAGTAAGGAATCGGAGAAGTGAAACTGAGGTATGGGTGAGTGTCGCTACACCAAATTCCATTTCTCTTCTTTTTGCTACTTAGTTTTCTTTGATATATCCAAAAAGTGTCGTGACTCGTGTTACTTTGACGGAGTTTTGTACAATTTATCGTGTAAGCATCGGAAATTAGCAACAATGTCAGCTGCGAACATATATCCGAATAATCGATGAACCCTAGAAAACTCATCACTTTGGTCCATAACCAGTTTATGATTTTCCTGAAACCCACATAGCATGATTGGCTCATTATCTCCAGTAGATTCCTTTTTCACTTGTCAACTGAGTATATAGTTATCGTCATTCCCTTGGTCATCCAAAAGTTTAAACCTTTTTCTAGTATAATCCGCGCAGGAGCCGTCGGCTAATTATTTGTTTCGTCCGAAGGTAGGGAACAAAGAGGATTGAGGAAGATTACTCTCCAAAATTTTGATACTTTCGAAAATTTTACATATCATTCTTCAATTTTCAATGTAATTACTGGGATTCATCCCTTAATTTTGACAAGTAACGGATTTGTTTTTTCTATCCCCGGTAGAGTTTGTAAGACCACACGGTTGATCCTGAAAGGAATGAATGGAACAAAGCATGTCGTGTCAATAGAAAATTCTGAGAATATTTCATTCATACTGGAATGGTTCGAAACCTTATTTGAATTCTTAGCGAGAAAGAAAATGAAATAAATTCAGAGTTGGATCAAATGAATAAATCGATGGAGTCCTATGAACCCAATTAACTAATTATAGGGAAAGAAACCCCTCGAGGAAATGACATGAGTCATCTTGACCCAAATTATGAATCCGTCCTTGGCAGAGAGTGAGGACGATATATTCAAGTGAGTAAGAAGACACTTAGATTGGGACTTTTAAGAAAAGCTCTTGTTGAGATCAATAAAAGAATTAGTTGATACTCGGACGTTGAGCAATAATTATTTGTTAACTTTTATATCAAAAATTTAAATGAACATAATGTGGAGCCCCTAACTTTTCTTTAATTTCTTTAAACCCACAATTTTAGTTTATCCAACTAAATTGTGTGAAGCACGGGTGAAAACTCTAGTGTGTATATATATATATATATATGATTGATCGTTAATACATTATGGTAATGTATCACGGATATTTAATTCATATATTTACTTCATCAATTTTTTTTATATGAAAACAATTTCTTGTGGCTTCCTTATTTTCAATTTTTTTTATCTTAATGAACTATAAGTTTATAGAATTAGTGGTGTATATAACTATAATATATAGTACTATAATGAAAATATATTTTCTACTTATCCAAAACAAATGTATTTTTATAATTATATAAGTAATCTCAAATTATATAACTATAATAAACAGTACTATAATTAAAATATATTTTCCACTTATCCAGAAAAAATATAATTTTATAATTATATAAGTAATCTCAAATTATATGGCGTATTAGAGCTGTATTGATTAACAAATCAAGTATATATATATATCTATGTACATACTACTAGTCCATGGGACCGTCCCTTAAACGAATTTTATTTAAAAAATCATTATAAAAATTTAAATATGAAAACAATAATTGGTACAAATTTATAGTTTATATTAATATGTCAAAGTTCTTTTTTATATTGTAAAAACATTGATGCGGTTACTTTAGACTTCTAATAGAAGAATATATATATATATATATATATAAATTTCAAGTAAGGAATTCATATAATACATACATCATTGCAATTATCAACTTAGTCTCGAACAAAATTAATTCAATATATTTCAATATTTTCATATTAAATCAATAGTTTTATTTGATGAAAGTATAAACTCTCTAGAATTGATCAAAACTTAAATTTCATTATTTATTTGTGCTAATTTTATAACTTTAAGTTTTATAAATTTGAATAATTTTGGATAGGTAAAATGACCTAATCACTTGAATGAGAAATTTACTTAATTGAGATTTTATAAGATTAGCTATAATAATTAAAAAAAATTAAATTAATTTTACATTTATATTATGTAATCATGAATAATTCTTTATGTTCCTCAAATTTTGAATATATCTACTTATTAATGAAATGGAAAGAAGTAATCAAAAGTTTGAAATATTTTTTTTATACTTCATTGAATATTTTCTTTATATTAACATAAGTTTTATAAATTTGAATACTTTTAGCTAGATAAAATGGCCTAATTACCTGAATGAGCAATTTACTTAATTGAGATTTTATAAGATTAGCTATAATATTTAAATTAATTTAAATTAATTTTACATGTATATTATATAATCATTAATAATTCTTTATTTTCTTCAAATTTTAAATATATATACTTATTAATGAAATGAAAAGACGTAATCAAAAGTTTGAAATATTTTGTATACTTCTTTGAATATTTTCTTTATATTAACATTTTTTACTAATTATGATACTAATTATTATCATTAAATTTATATAGTATATTAACATATAAATTAGTAATGGGTTTCCCTTTTATCCCTATTTATTAGGGCATTGTCAACTTTATATATAGATATATACACATTCATGTAATCATAAATGATTCTACATATATACACACTTATATGAAATTATAAATGATTTTTTATTTTCTTAAAATTTTGAATATATTAATGAAATGACAATAAGCGATCGAAAATTTGAAATATTCTTTCATACTTCTTTGAATATTTCATAATTATTATTAGTTATAATATTAACTATCATTTAATTTCTATAGTATATTAATATATGAACTAATATTGAATTTCATGTATTCTCTCTCACACATTTGCTCTCTCTCTCTCTCCTACACTTTCCAGTTTCTTTCCCTCTCACTAATACATTAAATTACTCCTTTTTTAATTTTTCTTAATTGATTTCATCAATTAACTTTTTCTATTAACCATATGATTTCTCTCGCTTTAGTAAAATGGCTTATTACATTATTATATATTTTTAATGATCACAATAACATTTATGTGAAGATTACCAAAAACATTGACATAACACTGCGCATAGCGCCGGTACGACTCTTATAGTGTCTAAGCAATAGCAACATATATATAAATTTATTTTTATTTTTAAAACTTTTCAAGAACATAAGAATCTTTTAGAAGGAATTAATTAATTGATAGAAGAAACAAGTTGACGATTCTAGTCCCGCCTTTGATTAATTTGATGATGTCGGCCCATGGGCTTGGCCTTGTCAAGTGGGCCTTGGCCCAAGTCTAACACACAATACCTGCTAATTTATTTATTTATCACCTGTATCAGGATATCAAATGATTTTTGTTTATATTTATATGTAGGGTTAATTGCACTGGTGGTCCAAAAGATTTCATGAATATTTTAAATTGGTCCAAAAAGTTTTTTTGGTAACTTGTTAGTACATTAAGTTTCAAAACCGTTTCAATATTACATTCCGTCAATTCATGATTAACGCCGTTAGCAAATGCTGATATAGTAAGAACATTATAATAAAAAATATTTTTTTAATTTTAATTAAAACTCCAAACCTTTTAAAATTTTAAAATGACTTAAATTTCTTGAACTTTTTCAATTTTGCCACAATCTCTATCTCTCTTCCACTGTTCATCGTCCTCAGACCCCCCCATCTCCTTCGAACCAGCGAGTTCCTTGTCCCTCCAACGGCGAGAGTGATATTGATAAAAGACTGCTGCACCCAAAGTGAAAGAGGGGCGACGACGGCGACATCGATCTCTCTCTCCTAGAAGCCGTAGAGAGATCCCATAACACCGTGGAAGTGCTCGACCTCAAGACCCTTAAGTATCTCGACCAACCCGACCGTTTTGCGAACTCCAAGGTTGAGCTCCACAAGGAGATTCAGAAGCTCAAAGTCTTATTTGGATCCCTTGAGCTCTACCCTGACCCGGTTGCCCTCAACGCTGTCCCCTCCATCCTCGGCCTCCTCAGCCACGATTAGGGCAAAGTAGTTTGATAGTAAGAAGTAGTACGCCTCAGAGATCCTTCGTTAGAGGGACAAGGAACTCGCCGGTTCGAAGGAGAGGGGGGTTTGGGGACGATGAACAGTAGGGAGAGAAGGAAGACGATGAACAGTGGAAGAGAGAGAGGGATTTGGGCAAAATTGAAAAAGTTCAAAAAATTTAGATCGTTTTGAAATTTTAAAAAGTTTGAAATTTTAATTAAAATTTTAAAATATTTTTATTATAATATCACATTGGCATTTTGCTAACGGTGTCAATCATGAATTGACGGAATATATTATATCGAAACAGTTTTGAAACTTAATATACTAACAAGTTATCAAAAAAATTATTTGAACCAACTTGAAACATTCATGAAACCTTTAAGACCATAAGTGCAATTAACTCATATATATATATATATATATATATATATATGTAGTTTAATTTAATTATATATATATATATATATATTTTCCTCCTTCCTCATGTCTTTCCCAGATTCTATCATCTCCTCCATAAATCGTCCATTTAAAAAAAAATTTAATTAAGAAAAAAGAAAGAAAATAAGGAGAGAAGAAAGAAGAAAACCCTCAAATTCAGCAAAACGTCAAAGGCTACTCTCTTCATTTCTCAATCGCCTCCCTCCCCAACCCCCATTCCCTCTCTCCCTCTAATCTCCTCAATCCACTGTGAATCTCCACACCACACGACGCAGTGTTGATCCCTCAAAAGAACCCTCCTTCCCGTTTCTGATTGAATTCCTCAATCTATCCGCTTTGCATTTCCTTCCTCAGATTCGCCGACCTCTCCTTTACCACCTCTGTTGGGCACAAATTTTTAGGGTTTTGATTGATTGATTGATAATCTGAACTTGCCCCTCTATATTCACAGTTTAGGGTTCTTTAGCTCCGGTTCCCTTTTTAATTTTTTTTTTTTTTGGGGTGTGGCTAGGTTTTCAGTCAATCAACAGATGTATGTTTCCCTTGTATAGTTCCTCGTAATACAGTGCTAGTTCTCCCCCCTTTGACGCCCTCGTCGGTGAACTGTTTCCGTAGTGGCTTGTTGCTGGCGATTTCTGCTCCCGGGTTCCGTTTTCTTGGTGGGGTTGCGTTGTTTTCGGTGCTTTCGGGTTGCCCAGTTGAAAGAAGTAATGTGTTTGTGCGTGCAAGTTGCTGCCGGGTTCCTGTCTTGGGCGATATAATCGCCTGCAACTGGCTGGCTGGGGAAAGACTGCGACTTCCTTTAGTTTCTACTTGAATGCCTGCTCTAGGCTGTTCGTCTTCTGGGGTTTGGTGGAAGGCACTGAGGTGCTGAAACGGGGTAGGGGTGCCGATAAGGGTATTCGAGATTGAGCTTGCAGTGGGGCGTGTATGGGCAAGCATGAGGAGTGGGCACAGCCACCAAGTGGGCTCTTGCCCAATGGGTTGTTGCCCGGTGAGGCTGCCTCCGTGACACGGGTTCTTGATTTGGACCGGTGGTCCAAGGCTGAAGAGAGAACAGCAGAGCTCATTGCCTGCATTCAGCCCAACCAACCCTCCGAGGAACGTAGAAATGCCGTCGCCGATTATGTGCAACGCCTCATCGTGAAATGCTTCCCTTGCCAGGTGACGCACTACTTGGATTTGTCCAGATATTACCCACCAATATTCCCGTGATCTTGCTTGCGGGCTTTTAGATACTTCATATTCTTTTATTGTTAGTGCCGTAGTTCCGTAGGTGCTGTTCAATCTAGCTTTGTGTGGTTCTTTGCACTTGCATTTTGTTTCCAAATGAGTTATTGCAGCTACAAAGTTGTAATTCCATTATTTATGAACATCCTGAAATTGTTTAGTCACAAGAGAGGGTCAGATGACAAAGTGGGAGCCCTTCTGCTGTCTGATCATCAATAGTGCTCCCTTCAAAGGGATACTGGACCAGATGTTTATAGCATGTTCTACTTTTATTAGTTTGCTTCTCTCCCATTTGATATTCCGTGAGTAAAGGTTGAGAAAATGAGAGAAGTAAAGCTTCTTCGTTTTGGAACTCCTGAGCTGACAAGGTGATTGATGGGGTTTTTGTCATTGACTGAAAGTAGGTTGCACCCAAAAGTGCAGTATCTTGGCTGAAAAATAAAAGTTTATCATTCACCTTTCTGTCATGTTCATGTAGGAGTCATGTCTTTGCTGTCTTCAGGGGAATATAGACACATTTACTTATTCTCATTAGTTCTTGTACTTACCATTTTTTTCTCTATAGGTGTTCACTTTTGGTTCTGTTCCACTGAAGACTTATTTGCCCGATGGGGATATTGACTTAACGGCATTCAGTGAGAATAGGAATCTGAAGGACACCTGGGCTCATCAGGTCCGGGATATATTGGAGAGTGAGGAGAAAAATGAAAATGCTGAATTTCGTGTAAAAGAGGTTCAATACATTCAGGCGGAAGTGCGTAATTCTTTCAGTCTCTCCACTTTCTTTACCCATGGCCTAGGTTTTTGCATTTGTAATTTGTTGTTTAAGGAAAGGGATCTCTGCCAGCGTCCTGCATTTACTATACCAAATGGACGTCGTTTATTAAACTTAAGCTCCTCTACTGAGTACTAGACTATCACATGCAGATCGCATTCAACTTGAAGTTGAATCTGGAAACTGCCCTATGTTCTATATGTTTGCTCAGTACCATCATTTGAACTGTTAAATTTTAGCAAAACTATTATGACCTTACAATCAAGAACCCCATGTTCAAATAGAACTTTCTATCTCTTTTGCATGCTTGAGAAATTTGTTCTCTTGAATCTTTGGTCATTCTTATATTAATTTTCATTTCACCTTGAGCTACTTTTGACATAGTAGATTGATAGACTGGTGGATATGTCTGTGAGATGATTTGATTCTAATGATTGATCATGCTACTATTCTGTATAATGCATACCTTGTATTGATGACTTGTAAATTATTGTTAACAGCCTGGTGCTATTGAGTTTTTCTTATTTTTGGATAATCATGCTATTGACTAGCTGCTTATAGCAAGTTGATTTACTCCTTTCATTCTATTTGCAGGTGAAGATAATAAAGTGTCTTGTTGAGAACATAGTCGTTGACATATCATTTAATCAGCTTGGCGGACTATGCACCCTTTGTTTTCTAGAAGAGGTGAATAATCTTGTTGGCAATTTATTCTGCTGAAATCTATGGAGGTGGTGATCATATATTTTCTGAACTGAAGATTAAGTTTTCTCTGCAGGTGGACAATTTGATTAACCAAGAGCACTTATTCAAACGCAGCATCATACTAATAAAAGCATGGTGTTATTATGAGAGCCGTATACTGGGTGCTCATCATGGACTTATTTCGACTTATGCTCTAGAAACCCTGGTTCTTTACATCTTTCACATATTCAACAAGAAGTTTGTCGGGCCACTTGAGGTGATGCTTGGTCCATTGATCTGTTATATTTATCTTGAAGTGTCTGCCAACTTATCTGATAGTTTATGCATCTGCAGGTCCTTTATCGTTTCCTAGAGTTTTTTAGTAAGTTTGACTGGGACAACTTCTGTGTGAGCTTACGGGGCCCTGTACCTATCGGTTCACTTCCAGATGTAACAGGTATTTGGATGACTTGGAGAGTGCTTAAATATGTCAGATTCAAAAGGGTTTCTTAATTTTATTGTTTTTTCTTTCTCTAAATGAAAATGCTTTTGCAGCTGAGCCTCCAAGGAAGGATGATGGCGATTTAGTTTTGAACAAGAGGTTTCTTGATGCATGTAGCTCTGTATACGCTGTTTTCCCAGGTGGTCAGGAAAATCAAGGACAAGCTTTCATCTCAAAACATTTCAATGTTATTGATCCATTACGAGTGAACAACAATCTTGGCCGTAGCGTTAGTAGAGGTATGCATTTTGAAGATTTAGAATGCAGTTGGACTAAAAAATTCCTTGAATGCAAAATGTTTTACTGTACAACATCTAGTTTGGAAGTACTTGTAATGGCTGTTGGATGTCTACTACATGAGATTATTAAACAGGTTTTATCCTGTGTAGAATCTTGAGCATGTTTTCATCTGCATATTTTCAATGAAAGCAAGTTATGCGCCTACATGCAGGAATACTTGACTACTAAGTCTAATCCAGCTTGTTTCATCTTCTTGTTTAAATTTAAGATACTTTTATGTGTTATTTTGTTATCTTTTAGTTTGTCTGTCATTGTTGATTCTTTTATCATATTTTCTTATTGCAGGCAATTTTTTCAGAATACGGAGTGCATTCGCTTTTGGTGCTAAGAAACTTGCAAGATTACTCGACTGTCCTAAAGATCACTTACTTTCTGAAATAGACGACTTTTTCACTAACACTTGGGACAGACATGGCAGTGGGCATCGGCCTGATGCCCCAAGGAATGACTTGAGGCTTTTAAGGTTGCACAGCACGGAAAGCTTAAATGGGTCTGAAAATCAGCGGAACAGTCCAAGTAGCCGAAAAGGTGATGTTTCCTACAGTCATGAATCTCAAATTGAAGGGACCCATGGATCACTTGTGAATCATCCTTCTGAAAGTGTGTCTAGAACCATCGATGCTTCTCTCTCTCGAGCTCATACACAGAAGAACTACGGAAATTTGAACAATTCAAGGGCTGATCATTTCAGGCGGGAAACAAGTTCCAAGCAAGGTTTCAACATGAACAAAGATCAGAGAAGCTCCAGAGCTGATATGTTGACTGACATCCAGGGAAGGTATCTTTTTGCAAGAACGCATTCTAGTCCTGAACTTACTGACTCATACAGTGAAGTTTCATATCAAGGGAGGCGCAGCAGAGTGCCAGAAAGTGGAAAAAACCAGACGAATTCTGCAAGGGTGGATGGTAACAGGAGGAAGAATCTGGAATTGGATATAGTTAGACAAGATGCTCCTTCCTGTCCTGATGATTCTTCATTTGGGAGGCATGTTCCATCACAGCAGAGCATTGATGCCACTGTTGCAGATTCCATCAGTGTATCCGATAGTTACCGAGAGGATGATGCTCGATTAGGGGTTGTAGGTGAAGAATTTGCATCTGTTTCGGGGGCACAGGGAATGCATCAAGAACAGCAAGATTTCATGAACATGATGGCGTCTTCTCCTAGTCATGGTTTTAATGATCAACTTCACATGCCCCTGAACTTACCTTCAGGTCACCTGCCTCTGAATTTACTTACGATGGGATATGCTCAGAGAAATTTGGCGGGAATGGTTCCTACAAATATTCCCATGATTGAGACTCCGTGGGGCACAAATGTACCATTTCCTCATGGATTAGTCGCTCCGCCCTTAGCCCATTATTTCCCTAATGTTGGTGTGGCATTTAGTGCAGAAGAGTCTCTGGAGTCTGGGGATCAAAATTTCAATTCCGCTGCTGGTGCAAGCACCGGGGAAGCTGATCATTCCTTCTGGCATGACCAGGACCAGGGTTCTGCTGAAGGTTTCGATCTCGATAATGGAAATTTTGAAGCTCTTCACACAGATGAACATCATCAACACTCCACGGCAACTTCCAACAGTTCTATTCCTTCATCGAGGATGGTTGGCTCCGGCAGTTACCGAGCTCACCAGAGGTCCATAAGAGAAAACCGGATCACAGGTAGAGAAGACCATTCTGATGCTTCTTTTCATCAAGGAAGTAGGGAGAATGAAGTTTATTTGGATGATAGGTCTGCTGCAAGCTCAAGATCCATTCGATCTACTCATAGTAGTTCGATTAGAAGTAAGACATCATCAGAGAGCTCTTGGGATGGATCATCAGCAAAGGCATCGAGATCTAGTAGAGAAAAAAGAGGTAGGAAAGGCAGTTCTTCTGCCGTTCCATCTACTGTGTATGGGAAGGGTAAGAACTTATCTGAGCATGCCTCTGCTCCCACAGACGATGACAGCAGAGACTGGAACCAGGCATCAACTGGAGGAACTGAAATGACAAGCCCAGGACCTCAACCTGTTGCTTCCTTGCAAGTTGCAATGCAGCATCAAATGGCCAGCTTCGAACCAGCTCAAGCTGGGGGATCAGACTCTGTTTTACCTATGGGTCCAGTTCTACTAGGGCCTGGTTCTCGACAAAGACCTGGAGATAATTCTAAGCTAATTGCCTTCTACCCTACAGGGCCACCAGTTCCCTTTGTGGCAATGCTTCCTGTGTACAATTTTCCAAGCGAAACGGGTAGTGCTGAGGCCTCGACAAGCCAATTTAGCAGAGAGGATGGACTTGACAATAGCAACTCTGGTCCGAACTTTGATTCTACAGGCAGAGGCCATCATCCTGAGGCAGTAAATGTGCCCACTAACTCTCTAGGACAGGTGGCTGCTTCTCCTGGGGAGCTATCTGAGCACAAGTCTGACATACTTAACAGTGACTTTGCTAGCCACTGGCATAATCTGCAGTATGGGCGGTTCTGCCAGGACACACATTTTCCTCCTCCCTTGGTTTATCCTTCTTCACCTGGTGTCATGTCTCCTGTCTATTTACAAGGTCGTGTCCCGTGGGATAGTAATACTGCAAGACCAATATCTGGCAATACGAATCTCTTTACTCAGCTAATGGGTTATGGGCCACCACGTTTTGTTCCCGTTGCTCCATTTCAGCCCGTTTCCAATGGACCTGCCAGCATCTATCATGTTGATGAGATGCCAAGATATCGTAGTGGGACTGGAACTTACTTGCCAAATCCTGTAAGAAAATCTTATGCAGCATAAGTACTTTTTTGTGCTCAGATAAGATGACATTTTATTATTAATTATAGATGGCTAATGGCTTTTCTATGCGTTTTACAGATTCAGAAGGTTTCTCCACGGGAGCGGCATTCATCCAATACCAGGAGGGGGAATTACGGGTTTGAGAGGTCAGATCACCACAGTGATAGAGAAGGCAATTGGAACTCTGGCCCAAAGTCACGAGCTTCTGGGCGTGGACACAGTCGAAATCAGGCTGACAGGCCAACTTTAAGGCCAGAAAGAGTGGCACCGAGTGAGAGCCAGTCAGAGAGGCCGTGGAGCTCTTCGTATAGACAAAACTCATTTTCTTCATCTTATCATTCTCAGAATGGTCCTATTCACTCCAGTGCCGCCACACAGGGAGGCCCGTCCAATTTGGCACAATATGGCATGTATCCTCTTCCGGCAATGAATCCGAATGCAGTTTCATCAAATGGAGCCACTCTTCCACCCGTTGTCATGTTTTATCCATATGACCATTATCATGGCACTGGGTACAGTGGTTCTCCTGTGGCAGAGCAGCTTGAGTTCGGATCCCTTGGAGAAGTGGATTTCCAAGGAGTGAACGACATGTTGCAGCTGACAGAGGGCAGTCACCGATCAAGTGGACCGCCCCTTGAGGAGCAGATGTTTCATGGGAGCCCTGCTCCGCAGTCCTCACCAGACCAGCCCTCTTCGCCCCAGCTTCGGAGATGACTGATTTTGAGGAGCTACCATTTTCGAAGGTACAAAAAAAGAAAAAAAGATGCAGCAAAGTTTTTGTGCAGCATTGCTCATCCCCTTGTCATGGTTGAGCTATTGAATTTGCTTGCACGCTCCATTGCACTGAAGCACGTCAACGGCAACACTCATTAGAAAAAGCAGTGATGGGCACAGAGTTTCCACCCACTGCCAACTTTTCAGGACGCCATCTCCATCACCTTCTTTTCAAGGGGGGAGTTTGGTTCGTCTCCAATCAACGACCGTATTGGGCTAAGAGTTTTGTGGAGTTCCCTTCTAGCTGTCTCATGGAAGGTATGATTCTTGGTGTTGGCTGTCTGGAGGAGCGCCCCAATACAAAGGATTTGTCGATGATGTGGATCATGGTTGTCACCGATCAGTCACATGCTTCAACAATGAAGTGCTTAGTTTCTATAATGATTGTTGCGTGAGGACTTGTTTCCTTGTATCTGGTAGTTTTCACTGGCTATGGAGGATCGAAGAAAGAATGGCTTACTACACTTGCTCCCCCCCTTGATGAGAGGAGCGCCAGTGGTTAGATTCCCGACTCAGGTACTAGATTTTTTACATTTCTAGGATTTACTCACGACTCAGTATTAGTTTAGTAGGAGTCGAATTATATGGGTATGTTCTTTGAGGATTTTTGCTTTTCATACATATGTACGAGGTCCTCCATTTGTAAGCTGGGGACCCACCAGCTAAGCTACTCTTCCTTCAGGGTCTTTTTTTTTTTTTTTTGTTCTTAGCATCTAAAATGCTACATTTTAGAAGATGATGAAAAAGTTTAGATCACATTGCCATGCTCGAGAATGCCAACTTCTACGCGACGAGTTGCGGCCTTGATGAGTGGCTTTGCTGAGGCAGTAACATGCATCTAAAGCAGTACATGAAATTTAGCTAATCACCGGAAATCTCCCTTGATTTTTCTTCCTTAGTGAACACCCATCCACAGTAAGCATTCATTCCCTTCTCCCGGCAGCATGGAGTCTTTTTTTTTTTTTTGTCCCTTCTATTAGTTATATGCCTTTAAACAACACTCACTGCAACAATTGATCACGAGTTGGGTATACTTTTCTCTATCGAGCTAAAGGAAAGGTCTGTCCTCAACAAGATCAAGCGGACAAACTCTTTTCACTCTCGGCTAAAAGAGAGTAACACGAGACACAATTTCCATGACTTGAGACTGGATATGGTGTAAGTTTGTCGAAATGTCTTAAAAACTGCTATGATGCTATTTAAATTTCCACGATACTTTTAAGTGAACAGGCCCATGAAAAACTTAAATTGATAGATATGAAATCTAATCATTTTATATACTCATAATTTTTTCATTAACTTTGAGACGTGGATTTTTATTTTTATTTTTATTTTTTTGGTTACAATTTCAAATTGGAGCCACGCAAACATGCCCCCATTGTATTAGATCCCCAAAAAAGGACCTTCAAAACTGTTCTAAACCACATATGGAAAATACGAACTTATAAAAAATGCAAATTATTGCGATAATATCAGAATTTCATGTAAATTGGTAGTTTGATCTCGCTATCATTTGCCTATATCGTGTCCTCTCCTTTTTCTTCAAACCCCACCACGACCTCTCCTATTTCTTGAATTTCTGTTGACCAGCGTAAAATATCCACTGAGCCTAAAAACTATTAGGCTCATCTCCAATCCAAAAACTCGTGTTGTAGGTTGTTGATCTCATATGAACTCGAGATTTGATTCGAACTGGACGAAAATCGCCGAGGCTTCAAAGCAGGAGTGAGGGTTTGTGAGACCCGTGATCTCTTCCTTCTCTTTTTCAGCTCACAGAGGCTCTAACTCGTCCGCTATGTTTATGATTTTTCCTTTTACGTTTCTTTTTCTTTTGTGTTTTCAATTAATAAGCCTAGGACCTTTTTGCCCTTTAAAATTCTCACATGACATGCATGTGACTTGGCTTGGCTGGAAAAGTGGCCGGAAAGTACATTTAGAGTGCACCATGCTTTGTTTTTAAATAGGTCAGGTTGCGGGTTGCAACTTTTCAAAGGTCGGAAGGCGCAATGCAACTGAGTCCAAAGGTCGGGAGGCAAACCGCATTTTACTCATTTGAAATCTAAGAAGTTTTGGGAGAAATCTAGCGTCCTCTTCAAGAATGAATGCTTTCAATGCTGTCATTGATGATTGTAGCCTTACTGATTTAGGGTTCTCGGGGCCTCAATTCACTTGGTCGAACCTTTGGGACTCCTCAACCCTCGTACAAGAACGTCTTGATCGCATCTTGGCAAACCGCTATGGCGTCTAAGATTTCCCGAAGCTCTGGTCACCCACTTACCAAGATCGTATTCAGATCATTATCCCATCCTCCTGTCTTTAAATCCCTTGAATGCCATCAAGCTGGATCACCCCTTTCGATTTGAGACAATTTGGCTCTCTCATCAAGGATTTAGAGACTTGGTTGAAAATTCTTGGGAGGACTGCAAACCAGGTATACCTTGAATACTCTAATCTATTAAGCCAAGAGGAGGAATTCTGGGCCTCGAAGGCACGTACTAATCGTATATCAGAAGGGGACAAAACCATTTTTTTTTTTGTTAATAATCTAAAAATGCACGTACTATTGAAAAATTCTCTAATCTAGTTAGTACTTTAAAAAATTTCTAAAAAAGCACGACGTTTCAAAATTGTCCCACATCTAGCATGTCATTACCCTTCCATCTATCATTTTCTGTTAATTGCTTACGTGGCCGTTAATTTTGACTAGGTGGCCATTAATTGTCACGTGTAACATTCCCATTGGCATTTTTTTTCCCCTTTCAAGTCTTCCCCTCTTCTTCCTCCTCCCCTTCTCTTCCTTTCCGATTGACCACCGCCGCCAATAGCTCACACACAAGCTCCGGCAACCTAGGCAACACGACCCCGAGCTTCTCCTCTATGGCTCGGCCTCGTTCTCCAAAGCTCTTAGTTCTCTCGTTGACTTCCTCCATCCTGACGAGCTAAATCCTGCTTTTTCGATTCTCTCTTTTCTCCTTCTCTATCAACCTATGTCTCTCCCATTTCTCGGCCATGTCCACGTCATCATCCATCACCTTCCTTCCGACTTCTCCTTCCTCTATCTCTCTTGACACCCATAGACCATTCCCTCATCCACAGCCTTCCACCAACTTCCTCTTTCCTCTGTCATCCCTTTAGCCGCCTCCTTCCCTCCTCACCGCCTTTCTTAGCTCACGACCTCCACCTCAGCCTCCTCCCGAGTCCCTGAGCTTCAGCTCTACTCCCTGCTGGTGTGCTACTGTACTGCTTGCCGCAGCTCCTTCTCGCGCTCCCTGAGTTCCATTGCTACTGCCCAACTCATTTCCTACTGAGTTGTCGCTGCTCCTCGTGCCCTGACAAACCCCAGCCTCCTTCGTCCTCCGACTCAGCAATAGAAGTTCATCGGCGAGGAAGAACACAAAGGAGGAAGAAGAATAGTGGAAGAGGAAGAGAAAAAGAAAAATGGCCCCGCCACTAGGTTTTTCATGGCCATACACATTGCATGTCCAATGGAAGTGTTACACGTGGCAATTAATGGCCATCTAGTCAAAATTAATGGCCACATAAGAAATTAACGGCGAAGGATGGACGGAAGATAATGACGTGCTAGATGTGGGACAATTTGAAACGTTGTGCTTTTTTAGAAAAATTTTAAAGTACGAGCTAGATTAGGAAATTTGTCAATAATACGTGCTTTTTTAGGTTATTAGCCCCTTTTTTTCCCTCCTATCTACCATTATAAATAAGAGAAGGAACAAGATATTTGCTATTCGTAACGGCGTAGATGAGTGGATTTTCGACATTCATGCCGTTAAAGATCATATCCAAAACCACTTCACTCAATGTTCCGCAGGGAAACAGAATTCTCGGAGTGGGTCATCCCTACAAGTCCTTCCTGGAGAAGGCCTCTAAACTCAACTTTTGTGGACATATTGATTGGGCCTTGTTCTCCGGCAGAAACCAAACGAGCTATTTTTTCTCTAAAAGCCCTCAAGTCTCCCAACCTAGATGGGTTATCCCCCTGCTTCTATCAGAGATGTTGGGACCTTGTCAAGCTGTCTGTGATCTCGTTGGTTCAAGGGTTCTTTGAAACTGCTTCCTTCCCTGAGGGAGTCAACCGTACTTTGCTCGTACTCATCCTGAAAAGCTTAGCCACAGAGTCCATCACTCAGTATCAGCCGATTATTTGTGCAACACCATTTACAAGATCATTTCCAAGATCTTGGTAGCACGAATACGGCCACTACTCGAGGAATTTATATCACCTCTCCAGTGCAGCTTCATTCCAGGAAGAAGAGTGCCAGATAATGTCATTATTCTCCGGGAAATCATCCACTCTTTCAAGACCAAGAAAGGGAAAGTATGGAGTTTTGCCCTCGAATTGGACCTTGAGAAATAATATGATAGGCTTGAATCGAGCTTCCTACGCAAGGCGATGTTTTATTTTGGGTTCCTAGCTAAATGGACTCAAGTCATAATGGGATGGGGAACCTCGACCTCAATATGCGATGTTCAGCGGAGGCTGCCTGGAGAAGTTTAAACCATCGAGAGGAATTTGACAAGGGGACCCTTTGTCTCCTTATGTATTTATCTTGTGTATGGAGTATCTCTCGAACATGATCGATGACGCAATACGGGCTGAGCAATGGTCGGAAGTCAGTCCTGGTCAAAGGTTGTCCTGGCTGCTCGCAGTTACTGTTCGCAGATGATATCATTCTCCTTGGACAAGCAAACTCAAAAACCACCCTGAACATTCTCAACTCCTTCTGTCAGATGTCGGGTATGAGAATTAGCAAGCACAAATCAAAAATTATGTTTTCAAGAAGCACACCATTGAGGGACAAGAACCAAATTGTTAATACCTTGGGGATTGAACAAACTGAGGATTTGGGAATACTTGGGATTTCCCATCAACTTAAATCCTAGCAGAATTGGGGATTGCCCCTTCATCATGGACAAAGTCCGTCAAAGACTCACGGGATGGAAATCCCAGCTCCTATAACAGGCGAGAAGGGTCGTCCTAATAAAGTCTGTCATGGCTGCCATTCCAACCTATTCCATGCAGTGCACTTCACTCCCTCAGTCCATCACCAGCGCCCTACACAAATTGAGCCGGGATTTCCTCTGGGGATCTACATCTGAAAAGAGAAAACTGCACTTGGTGAATTAGGATATTGTTACCCTCCCCAAAGAGGCCGGTGGATTGGGGATTCAAAGAGCCGAGCTTAGAAACAACGCTTGTCTTGGGAAGCTGGTGGAAAGAGCTGCATCAGAGGATGCCCCTTGGCTCGGCTCATCCGCCACAAATTTCATAACCGCAGACCAGACAACCTATGGAAAGGATCAACCAACTGGAAGACTTTGAGAGCTGGCTTGCAGGTTTAGGATAAAGGATCTAAGTGGGTTATATTGGCAATGGATCCTGAGTAAATTTCTGGAATGATGTATGGGTGGGGAAGAAGTCTTTAAGGAATTATCTACATGGACCCCTACCTTGGATTGAAGAGGAGACAACTATCGATTCAGTCATCAATTCAGCTAGATCGTGGGAGCTCTCCCAGATCCCTTACTCGGTCCCTCATAAGCTACAGGAAACTATTCATGGGACCCCAATCTGCTCATCCAGTGATATCGAAGATCGACCGGTTTGGGGCCATTCTTCAAATGGGATCGATCTAATCTACAAAAACAGCATACTCTCTTCTTCTTGACAGCCCCAAAGTTCCATCTCAAGCTTCTTGGTCTTGGATTTGGAAGTGCCCAGCATTACCAAAAATCCAAGAATTTATTTGGCTTTGCTGTCATAGAAAGTCGCCGCTCAATCCCTCCTTGCTCACAGGGGCATCAACATTAATCTACTGTTGGGTATCCCTCCAATTTGGAGGAAGTTGGGCTCAAATTGTATTGGGCTTTTATCGGGCTTTAATAGGCCCAAGAACCCATTTTTGTTAGGGTTTATTCTTCAGCAAATCAGCTGAGGTATAAAAGCAGCAGCAGACTGCAGTAGCAGCAGAAGGTAGACAGCAGCGGCAGAGGAGCTGCAAGCAGCAAAACAGCACAAAGAACAAAGGAAGAGCAGAGCCGAATTCTGCTCAACAGGGGCAGCGCGCAGCTGGAGATCAAACCTCGATCGGGACGTCAAACGAACTCCGATTGGGACGAAATTTTGACAGCAGCTTCACAACACGTGGGGCTAACTTCTGAACGGTCAGAATTTCTATTCGAGCTCTGTAGGTGCTGTTTCAGCTGATTTTGTGAACCACCCGGTGTGGGTGACGAATTTAGTATTTGGGTGATCCAAGAGAGTGTTTCTCTTGAGTTTGGTGATCCAAGGGTTTACCCTTGATGAAAGACATTGTATAACCTTTATAGTGGATCGTTGATTCGGAGTTGGTCCCGTGGTTTTTCCCCACATTGGGGTTTTCCACGTAAAATTCTTGGTGTTGTTTTACTTTACTGCTTGTTGGTTGATTTGATTAGTTCCTATCTCGATTACACTAGAAGGGGAGGAAGATTAATCGCTGCGTTATTGTTTGGTTGAGTACATCCCTAACCCCAACAAGTGGTATCAGAGCTTCCGGTTAGAGAAGTTTGAGTTTTTTCGGTGTTTTCGAGATGGAGGAGTCTACAGGATCTATGTTCAAGTTGAATGCAACCAACTACTCTATATGGAAGTCTCGGATGGAGGATCTTCTATTTTGCAGGGATTTGTACGATCCTATTGAAGGGGATTCCGCGAAACCCAAAGATAAGGATGACAAGGCTTGGGAACGCACAAATCGGAAGACTATTGGTTTGATTCGGCAGTGGATAGACAATAGTATTTATCATCATGTTGCTCAGGAGACAAATGCAAAAGCTTTGTGGGATAAATTGACAAATCTCTATGCGAGGAAGACACCGCAAAATAAAGCATTCCTCGTGAAGAAGCTGGTTCATCTTCGTTTTCAGGATGGAGGTGATATGGCTGCGCACATGAGTAATTTCCAGGATATTATTAACCAGTTGACGAACCTGGAGATAATATTACCCGATGAGTTGCAGGCTTGTCTACTTTTAGGGACTCTACCGGATAATTGGGACAC
Organism: Punica granatum; assembly: GCF_007655135.1. NCBI lineage: Eukaryota > Viridiplantae > Streptophyta > Magnoliopsida > Myrtales > Lythraceae > Punica > Punica granatum. The sequence continues at coordinate 42,998,709 of NC_045127.1, read as the reverse complement.
ACTTGTGGTTGCATTAAGCAATTCTGCGCCAAACGGGAAGCTATCGTTGGCCACGGTGACAGACAGTTTATTTAATGAGGAGACTAGAAGGAAAGGCTCGGGGATTTCCATTCAGTCTGAAGCTTTGGTTACTGAACAACGGGGGAGAAGTCAAAGCAGAAATTTCTCTTCCAAGCATAGTAACTCACGTGGCAAATCGAGGGGCAGATCAAAGTCGAAGACGAGGAAAGTGGTCACTTGCTATCACTGTGGAAAAGAGGGACACTACAAAAGGGAGTGTAGAGCTCTGAAGAAAAATCAGAATGGCAACGGTGAGAGCAAGAAGGAAGAAGGCACTACAGCAGTGGCATGTGATGGAGAGACCTACATCATTTGTGATGAAGCTTATGTGAATTTCACATGTCAGGACTCTACCTGGGTTGCAGATACAGGTGCCTCGTTTCATGTCACTCCTCATCGGGATTTCTTTTCATCTTACACTACCGGGGACTATGGTTATGTGAGAATGGGGAATGGACAATCATGCAAGATTGTCGGTATTGGTGATGTCTGTCTAGAGACCGAGCTTGGCTGCAAGTTGTTTTTGAAGAAGGTGAGGCATGTTCCAGAAATTCGCCTTAACCTAATCTCGACGGGTCAACTTGATGATGAAGGCTACAGTAATGAATTCAGCAATGGGAGATGGAAGCTCTCCAAGGGTTCGTTGATTGTGGCACGGGGTCAGAAGACCGACACTCTCTACAGGCTGCGTGCCAGACACAATTCCGGTCAAATTAATGTTGCTGAGGATTATCCTATCGAGCTATGGCATAGGAGACTTGGGCATATCAGCGAGAAAGGTATTCAAATTCTTGCTAGAAAGCAGTCTTTGCCCGTTAAAGGTATGCACTTGAGCACTTGTGATCACTGTTTAGCTGGTAAGCAGAGGAGAGTTTCTTTTGTTAGAAGTCGTCCCTCTAGATGCCATCATATACTTGATCTTGTGCATACAGATGTTTGTTTTATGTCGGATAGATCTCTTGGTGGTGCTCTCTATTTTGTGACATTTATAGATGATCACACCAGGAAAGTTTGGGCTTACCCTATGAGAACTAAAGATCAGGTGACTGAGATTTTCAAGAACTTCCATGTAGCAGTGGAAAGAGAAACAGGCATGAAGCTGAAATGTGTCAGAGCTGATAATGGTGGTGAGTATAGAGGTCCTTTCGAGAACTATTGCAGGACTCACGGTATCAAACTTGAGAAGACGGTACCGAAGACACCACAACAGAACGGGCTTGCAGAGAGGATGAACCGCACAATTGTTGAGAGAGTTCGTTGTATGCTTTCTCAGGCGAAACTGTCTAAGCCTTTCTGGGGCGAGGCAATGAGGTCAGCGGTTGATCTTATTAATCTTACACCGTCAGTTGCACTTGATGGAGATGTACCCCAGCAGGTGTGGACCGGCAAGAAAGTATCATACAAGCATCTCAGAGTATTCGGGTGCAGGGCATCTGTTCACATTCCTCGAGATGAAAGATCAAAACTTGATGCCAAGGCAAAACAGTGCATCTTCTTGGGTTATGCACATGAAGAGTTCGGGTACAGGCTTTGGGACCCTGATAGCAAGAAGATCATCAGGAGCAGGGATGTTGTCTTCTTTGAGGACCAGACAATCGAGGATTTGCAAAGGTTAGAGAAGGCCAGTGTAGGCAATCCTCACGAGATCTCTATTCCTGTACCGGTTGATGTAGAGCATCCAATGGAAGAGGTACCTGGTGAGTATGAAGAAACCACGACTGGGGGTGAGATTCCTCAGGTAGATGATGATGTGACTACGGATGATACAGGCTCGCAGTTACAGTTAGAGCCTGCAGATCTACCTAGACAATCTGATAGAATAAGACGATCATCTACAAGATATCCGCCTCATGAATATGTGCTACTGACTGACGGGGGAGAACCTGAGTGCTATGATGAAGCTGTGGCACATGAGTACAAGGAGCACTGGTTGAAGGCGATGAATGAGGAGATGAACTCCTTGTCTGAAAATCACACGTATGACCTAGTGAAGCTACCGCAAGGTAAGAGAGCATTGAAGAACAAATGGGTCTACAGGTTGAAGACAGAGAACTCGCGACCTCGATACAAAGCTCGGCTGGTAGTGAAAGGTTTCAACCAGAAGAAAGGAGTTGACTTCGAGGAGATCTTCTCGCCCGTTGTCAAGATGTCATCGATCCGAGTTGTTCTCGCACTGGCAGCTAGTCTGAACTTGGAGATCGAGCAGCTCGATGTAAAAACAGCTTTCCTGCATGGTGACTTGGAGGAAGAAATATATATGGAGCAGCCTGAAGGATTCCGAGTTAAAGGTAAGGAGCATTTGGTGTGCAGGCTGAGAAAGAGCTTGTATGGGCTTAAGCAAGCACCTCGGCAGTGGTATAAAAAGTTTGACTCTTTCATGTTGAGCCATGGCTACACACGGACAACTTCAGATCATTGTGTGTTCGTGAAACAATTCTCGAATGGTGATTTTATCATTTTACTGTTATATGTGGATGATATGCTACTTGTTGGTCATGATATGAGCAAGATTACAGAGTTGAAGAAGGAGCTCAACAAGTCCTTTGCCATGAAGGATTTGGGACCGGCAAAGCAGATCCTTGGGATGCATATTTCTCGTGACAGATCAAGTGGAAAACTTTGGCTTTCTCAAGAGAAGTACATCGAGAAGATTTTGGATCGGTTCAACATGGGTAATGCTAAACCAGTTTCATCACCACTTGCTTCTCATTTCAAACTTAGCTCGAAGCAATGTCCTACAAGTGAGAAGGAGAAAGAAGAGATGAAGAAAGTTCCTTATTCATCAGCTGTAGGAAGTTTAATGTATGCCATGGTCTGTACAAGACCAGATATCGCTCATTCTGTTGGTGTGGTTAGTCGTTTTCTCTCCAATCCGGGGAAAGAGCATTGGAATGCAGTTAAGTGGATTCTGAGGTATCTCAGAGGAACATCCAAGGTGTGTTTACACTTTGGCACTGGTAAGCCGGAGTTAGTGGGCTATACGGATGCGGATATGGCAGGAGATATTGATTCCCGGAAATCCACTTCGGGATACTTGATGACTTTTGCAGGGGGAGCTATCTCATGGCAGTCAAGGCTTCAAAAGTGCATCGCTTTGTCTACAACGGAAGCCGAATACATTGCGGTGACCGAAGGTTGCAAGGAGATGTTGTGGTTGCAAAAGTTTTTGCAGGAGTTGAGCTTGAAGCAAGAAAGGTATGTTCTACACTGTGATAGTCAAAGCGCCATTCATCTTTGCAAGAATCCCACTTTCCATTCGAGGTCGAAGCATATCGATATCAAGTTTCATTGGATTAGAGATGTGTTGGAGTCTAAGCTGGTGAAGCTAGACAAAGTACACACTGATGAGAATGGAGCTGATATGATGACAAAACCTCTCGCTAGGGAGAAACTTCATGTTTGCCGAAGTATAGCCGGTATGCTTGAAGCCTCCAAATAGTCGGGAGGGGGAGTTTGTTGGGTATCCCTCCAATTTGGAGGAAGTTGGGCTCAAATTGTATTGGGCTTTTATCGGGCTTTAATAGGCCCAAGAACCCATTTTTGTTAGGGTTTATTCTTCAGCAAATCAGCTGAGGTATAAAAGCAGCAGCAGACTGCAGTAGCAGCAGAAGGTAGACAGCAGCGGCAGAGGAGCTGCAAGCAGCAAAACAGCACAAAGAACAAAGGAAGAGCAGAGCCGAATTCTGCTCAACAGGGGCAGCGCGCAGCTGGAGATCAAACCTCGATCGGGACGTCAAACGAACTCCGATTGGGACAAAATTTTGACAGCAGCTTCACAACACGTGGGGCTAACTTCTGAACGGTCAGAATTTCTATTCGAGCTCTGTAGGTGCTGTTTCAGCTGATTTTGTGAACCACCCGGTGTGGGTGACGAATTTAGTATTTGGGTGATCCAAGAGAGTGTTTCTCTTGAGTTTGGTGATCCAAGGGTTTACCCTTGATGAAAGACATTGTATAACCTTTATAGTGGATCGTTGATTCGGAGTTGGTCCCGTGGTTTTTCCCCACATTGGGGTTTTCCACGTAAAATTCTTGGTGTTGTTTTACTTTACTGCTTGTTGGTTGATTTGATTAGTTCCTATCTCGATTACACTAGAAGGGAAGGAAGATTAATCGCTGCGTTATTGTTTGGTTGAGTACATCCCTAACCCCAACATCTACGATGTCCATTCTGTAATAGTCGGGAAGAAACAATCCAACATATTCTTAGAGAGTGTCCTATTGCTCGGGATTTCTGGAATAATGTAGACATCCAGACTGCCAAGCGAGCTACATTCTCCCTTCCCATTAAGGAATGGATCCAGTTCAACTGTTCATCGGTTCATCCTTCAAGTCTGGGCATTCCATGGGGAATTTTCTTTCCAATGGCCATATGGAACCTCTGGAACAATCGGAACAAACTGATTTTCTCCCAACAGCCACTACATTGCGATTTGCAAAGATTCACTGTTGAATCCGCAACTGAGTCCTGGAGTTCAATCTCTTTTAAGCCCCCTAAACCCGGTAAAGATATTTGGGTCCAATCAGGGGCGGAGCCAAAATTTTTATCCAGGGGAGCAAACTTATACTTTTGGAGCAAAATTTAAAAAATTCAAAGTTCAGAGGAGGTAAAGTACTAATTTTACATAAAAAAAAAACTAATACTTTTGAGACAAAATTAAAAATTTCAAAATTCGGGGGGGGGGGGGGAATTGCCCCCTGCTCCTTCATTGGCTCCGCCCCTGGGTCCAGTGGACTGCTCCACCCATGGACTTTTATACGTTAAACACAGATGGGTCTGTGGATGGAAATCTGGGTAAAGCAGGAGGAGACGGCCTAATCCAAGATCATAACGGAAATTGGTTCAAGGGCTTCTCTATGCATCTTGGCTGCACTACTACCCCTGTTGCAGAACTTTCTGCACTGCAACAAGGGCTTCAGATAGCTCTCAATCATGGCATTAAGAAGCTTTACATTCAACCGGATGCGAAATAAATCGTTTGATTGGGTTTGGGGTAATAATGTTATTAATTGGCTCCTTCAACCTATCATTAACGATTGCAGGAAAATGTGCAGCCAAATGGAGGACGTCCGGCCACTACACATATTCCGCGAGGCAAACACCTGCACGGATGCATTGGCAAAGATGAGGAAAGACCAGGAGGCTAATTTAGTAGTTTTAGACTTAGCTCCCGCTTCTTTATTTCAGTTGCTGTACTTCGATGCTAATGGGATCCCCGTACTGTAGCTGACCCCGTCAGCATACTCCCGTAGTCTGTTTTAATGAAAGCTTGATTTACCCCCCAAAAAAAAATTATTCAGTTTACATTCCACCAAATTTCTCGCGCAATGCTCGGATTATCGCGTAGTTGGAGATCAATTCCAGCAATTACTCGTTGCTAAGCAATCTGTGAATCCATCAGAATAGAAGCTATCAATAGGACTCCAATTTCGACTAAGGCCCATCAAGCTGTACCCGGTTTCGAAACCCATAGCCAGCCGGCCCACTTCTATGAATTCCATGCATTCAGACTTCTAAAAAGAATATATATATATATATATATATATGTATATATTTATAAGATTACGCATATATAATAGAATTCTAAAAAGATATATATTTATATTTATATAATAAGATTATATATATATATATATATATATTGAGCTATTAGGAAATAGAGGAATCAATGAGAAACTACTCTCGTAGCCTGCACGTTATGGGGGCATTTGCATATTCTATTTATAACTAGTTTCTTATCTTAATTTTTCATCAAGATTTACAGTGTTTTTTTGCATGTTTATTATGTATTTTTTTTAACTTAGGGAAGATTGTAATAAATTCATTATATTCTATTTGCAACTAATTTCTTATTTTAATTTTTTAATCAAAATTTACAGTATTGTTATTTAGTATAGTAATTTCATTTTTTTTCTTTGGAGAATACCTTAAAATTCATATTCGGTTAATTAATTTTTTTTTCTCAATTTGATAAATGTAGCACTAGTTCAAATTGTCGGTACATAATAGTGACGGGATCAAAAGAATGGTCAACAATGATTTGAGGATGTAAAAAATGCTTACTGTGGGAGCATTTCAGCAAATGAATAGAAAATTCTCACGAGCTCTTCTTATTTCAATTTTTGTTAAGATTTTCAGTGTTCGTTTTTTTTATCTTTTAAATTTTTTGAATTTAGGGAAGACTATATATTAACTCATAATTTATGTTTAATTAGCTCATAGGATTTTTTATTTGGTTTTTTTCTATGTCTTTGGAATATACCTCAATATAGCTCATAATTTGTATTTAATCGTTGAATTATTTTGTTTTTGTTTTGATAAATGTAGTATTAATTTTTCTTTACTAAGAATTAAAAATTAACTACAAGTCAAGGATAAGTACAAAAAGGCTTAAATGACAAAATTTCAATAAATAAATGGAGAATTCACACGAGATCTCACCGCAAAGTCAAAATTAATAACTTATATATAGATAAGATGGTGTAAGATTTTTTTTTTTATAAGTAAGAGTAAAATGATGTAAGAATTTTCATTAATGAGAATCGAATCAATTTCAGGATGAGGGATGATGTCTATGCACTTAATCCTTTCAACATAATTGTCCACGACAGAAGAACTATGGTCCTCTTTGAATTAATTAAATTGCAATCCTATTGAGGAAGGGGTCTCGATGTAGTGGTACAAGACGCTGTCTGGAACAAAAAGGTTTTGGGTTCGATCCTCACCAGCGGTGACTTATGTGCCCATTTATTTAGTTTAATTCATTTCCTTGTACTAAACTTATGTGCCACCCTTATTACTAAAATAAATTGCAGCCTTTTTTTTTCCTTATTTGGTTTACAGTAAAGAGATTGAAAAGGAAAATAAAGAAGAATGAAAATTCCGAATAACAAAAATCAAACTTAAATTTCTTTATTCTAATTAAGGACACGTATCCTTGTACTCTCACTTGAATAACATTTTCATTTCATCGGAAGATATAGTTGACCATTTTTCTTGAACAGGGATCATAAACGCGAGATGGAGGGAGAATTGATTATGTAGAATGTGCATCCAGTGTTTTTTTCTGTTTCTTATTGATGACGAGACCATTGGATAGGTTAGTCCGTCCACACAAGTCGTCCATATGGTCCATTAAAAATTATTTTTTGCATAATTTTGAGGTGACTCGAATTCAGATTTTCATTAAAGAAATTGCATCTTTGACCATCATTCTATTAGGTTGATTTGGTTCCCCTTTTTTTCAGTGACGAGGGAGGTTTAATATCCTAATATAAAGAATAGGCAAAGCTAATTAAATAAAGGGATACGAGAATCCCTCACTGATGAAGATTGAACCTAGAATCTCATGATTCCGGCCGACAATGTGTCACTGTACCAACCCCTCCTCGATTTGGTGCCTGCCTCTTTTCTCCCTCTCTCATAGGCAATGCTCCGGCGCTTATGCATGCAATGCCATGTTGCTCTAATCAGTTGGTAGAAGTTCTCGGCTATGAATTTTAATGGCTAAGCCAATCCTTTATTGTCAGTAACAACTAATTAGGACATCCTCCTTGACAGCATATATAGATTGTGAGCAGGGATCTCCATGCGATCGATGACGTTGAAAGGCTTATTTGCTCTTGTTGGATGCCACAAATCCCGTGACCGCATCCCAATCAAATAGTTCGCAGTACACCAAATAGTTAATGGAGATCGTTACTGCTTTTTCCTGCTAAAAGGTGTGCCCGCGACTCCATTAGGACATCAAAATATAATCGTGTAACTTTTTTTTTTTGATATTTTATAGTTGGCCAATATATATGCGCGATGTACGCGTTCGTCTACATGACACGGTGCTGGCAAGCCTGAACCTAATACGTATAAAATATGCTTTGGTCCAATTGCGCTGGACTTTCGCGATTGTATAAAATATGCTTTCATCGTGATACATACGTGTTTAATCGTGTTTTAGGTAGAAACGTGGTAGATTTCCTGATATATAGTGCACGACACCAAAAATCACTAGAAAATTTATGTTACCGTACTATTGACTACGTGTATTTTAACTTAAAAAATTACATTAGCTTTTTTTTGCTGGAAAAAAAAAGAGAATATATTAGCTAGCAATATTGACTTTAAGCCAAAAAGATAAATTAATGAAACAACTGCATATATAAGCTGTATGTTTATATAGCACCGCCTTGTATATAAACAAGACATTTTTTGTATGTCGGAAACTCGACACTAGATTCACGATTGTGGTGCTCTCTTTGCATTACTCGAACTGTTTATGAAACAATCGATTGAGACAATACACCACATACAATTATGAAGTCATCCGCATATGTCGAAATCGAATAAGTCCAATTTGTGATGTAGATAGGGACGTGGGAGCTTTTGTTAAAATTTAGCGAGCATTTGGGATTGGGATGGGTCACAGCCTGTAACTCGGCTACTCGATTTTATAACCTCGAGTCTTATTTCCCTTGTTAGGGTTTAGGGTTTAAACCATCGGAATACTATCTTAATAACAATGAGAGCAATTTTTTTTTTCTGCAGCAAAAATAGAAGGAAAAAAAATGAAGTATTATATGTTTCTTCTCGGATTATGAACTTATAAAGGAGGTAATAAGCCTAACAAACGATATATAGGGGACAAAAAACAAAAAATCTCATTGATGAAAATCAAATTCAAAATTTATTGTACATGGATCGTAATTGATGCCACTGGATTGAATCCGTTTTCTTAATTTCGATTATATAAAAATTAATCAATTTTTTGTTTGATAGGTTAGGAAATACATGGTAAAGCTATTCCCTTAATCGCCAAAGAACCTGCCACAAAATTCTAATTATACACGTCTTTCTTTTCTAGCCTCCTCAATTTATTTTCAACCAAAAAAATTATATTTAACTAACTTTAGTTTACTCTCCTGATTGGGAAATTTAAAAAGAAAATGCAGCCTATGAAATGTGTATGTGTCTATATCATTAATTAATAAGCTATGTCTCACAATGTAATCCATTTTGTCTCTTTGGGAGGGCCATAATAATCGCTGTAGGATCCACTTTGATAGTGCAATCACACATCTTACGGTTCACATAGCCAAGATATTTTTGGTGGAGCCGCAGAGAATGGCCCCAATGGATTTCTTTTGTTCTCTATATGGCTGCGAAAGAAATCCCGAGCGCGTATTCGCGAAAATGAGATTATAATATGTCACATATAGAAGTGTAATATCACGCCTTGATAAGAATGTATTAGTGTTGGCCACCAGAAAGTTCTCATGTACCCACATGCAGCCGCCATATGCAGAAGTTTGAATTGATACGTTATTAATGAGATATATTATCCCACGCAACAAAAATTGAGAAAAAAATCATAAATTTACATGAGATTTTGGTCCAATAACCTATTAGCATAGACTTTTGGACTACATATGAGTTCAAGTCCGCGTAGACACAAGTAAAAATTTTATATGGTATCAGAACATGTTACACTTTCGCGCGTACATGTGGGCTTACATCACACTTGATTTGGTTTTGAGGCAGCCAAAAGTATGTCTCATGTTAGTCAGGTCCAATAGTGACCCAATCCAATTCTGAGATAGTTAAAGGTGCACTTCTAGTTAGGCCTGAGTGTGGAACTCGAGGTTAGTTTGGTGTTTGCCCTCCCTCATCCAAGTACGAAAAAGGATGTTCGGCTCGTAGTCGTTATTGAAGGCGGGTATTTAAGGTGCCTATTGAGGCCGGTGTTTAGAAACACGTGGCACGAAATGAACCATACGTTGCCATGTGAGGGCGGATATTGAGATATGTTGTCCCACATGGAAAACTTGAGAAAGAAACTATAAGCTTGTATGAGTCTTGGATCTAATAACTTATTAGCTTAAACTTTTAGACTACATATGAGTTCAAATCCATATAGTCTCAAGTGGGAATTTACGGTTATAATCAACGTGATAATATATACCATCTCTTCAAACACTTAAAAGACTAGTTGCTGTATCAAAATCGACCCATAACAAGCGTAAATTTGGTTTCTCATGGCCATTCTAATATATTATAGATTTCTCTTTACATGCATGCCATTTTTTTTTCTAGTATAGGGGGTCTATAAAATTAATTTTAATAATAAATATAGTTCACATCCATTTTAAATAAGGGAATTCGCCTACTGAAACTAACTCGTAATCAAGACCAAGTTAACGTACAGATGAGATTAATACTAGTCAATAAACTAACAATAATATCTGCAATTTCAAAAAAAAAAAAGTTGTTTGTGGCTTAAAATCGGTAGGTAACTAAAGAAGGGGCTCAAGGCAATTATTTGGTCGGCCTTTAAAAACCAGACAAAGGATGTTGGCTTTTTGGTTGTAACGTCGTCGTCTTAATTTGGTAATATAGTCCTTGACATCGTCTTATATTATTATAATTTGATTGTGGCCTAAAATTAAACCCTAAATTATAAGAAATTGTCATATGTAGGACACAAGACAACAATATATTCGAAGATTCACTTTTTCGGCTGAGATTTGCTGGAAAAAGCCATTTCCCTTATGGTGACAAAACACCTACTTCTTGTTGAATATGGGACAAAACTTCCCAAAATTGACGTAAGTACATTATTACATCGATGTATACGTGCCGTGAACGAATACGTAGTCGAGTCGATTTCTATATGCTTAATTTGATGCCTACACATAGGTATTTATCAAGAAACGTTTAATTCCCTCCAGTGATGGAACTCAAAGAGATTCGCGCGTAATTAATTAATCTTGTGAAAGCTTAATTATGGGATAGAGTTTAATATATTTGTGTTTTAACACTGAACTATCACCACCCTCTGCGGTTAACAAGACGTTATCAACCGATTATTACCTTCTCAACTAAGAAATTAGGTTATCTAGCAATATAATTTTACTTCACTAGCCATGAAACCCGTGCGTTGTACAGGATCATACATGTTCAACTTTTATGTTTTTGTCAATTATATTATATTATATTATATTATATATGCGTGTTTTGAAATATTGTAAATTGTAATTTGCCATCATTAATTAGATGTATTATTATATGCATGACATGTTAAAGAATGTATTCTATTTTTATAGATATGATAACAAATCATATATATATAATGATTTGATTTTTTTTTGAAAAGCAAATATGATAATAGATTTTCGAAAATACAAATATGATCTTCTTTTTTTGTGAAAAATATGAACTATTGTTATAGATAAGATCCTACCCAATTTGAATATACATAATAGTTAATGTGACTCACGGGTTAATGGAACTATACAAAATATATAACATCGTATTTGTAACGTGTTATAAGAATATCTATATCTATATGTCTGTAAAATTTTGTCTAGATCATACAAATCTATATCTATATATTTTACACAATTAAAAAATCAAAACTTCATTTTCTAAAAAATGCTGAAAAAATAAGAAAATAACAATTGGTCTTACAAATTATGCTGCTTTTAAAATATTAAAAATAAAAAATTATTTTTTAAAGAAAGTTAAAAAAATAAAGAAATAATGATTGGTCTCGCAAGTATTACGTATTTTAAAATTAAAAAATTAATTTTCTAAAAAAGCCAAAAAAAGAAAAAGTAACAATTGATCCTAAAAATTATACTCATTCAAGAATATTAAAAATTAAACACTTCCTTTTTAAAGAAAGTTTAAAAAATCAAGAATATAATTACTGACCCCGAGAATCTATATCTATATATTTTAAAATTTTATAATCAAAATTCGTTTTCAAAAAATGCTAAAAATAAAGAAAATAACAATTGGTCCCACAAATTATACGATTGAAAAAATTCTTTTTAGTGAAATTTAAAAATTCAAGAAAATAATGACTGGTCTTGCAAATCTATATTTATATATTTGAAAATTTTAATAAATTAATTTTTGAAAGAATCTCAAAAATTTGAGAAAAATTCATTCAAAAACCGAACATTTTGAGGCCATCTAACCGAGTCCACCACAGCTCCATTTTATATTATACTAGTTGTGGAGCTCATGGTTGCACGAGATATATGCGATTTTTTGCTAATTTTAAGATAAAATATGTGATATAAATTATTGAAAATACTAATTTACAACCAATGACAATATACTATTTATATATAAGACTAATAGTTATTTTGAATTCAAGGCTAATATAAGGAAAACGAATTACATAAAAAAAAAAAAGAGAACTCAATGTATGTCTTGAAAAAATCAATATTGTCAAGATTATGTATAAAAAAACAAAAAGAAAAATTCTAACCATGACAGGATGAAACCTTGTATTCAACGTTGTCCATATTCATATGGTGATATATAATATTTTGTAAACCAAATGCATAAAATTGGTGAAAAGAAATTCTTCAAGAGTTTATTTAATTTGTTAGAAAATGCAAAAGATTAAAGAACTTAACTTCAGAAGTCTAATTGTAGAGTAATAAAATAAATTCCCATGTGTGCTAAAATTGAAGAACTCTAGCTGTAGAAATATCTTTTAGGGGCAAATCGATCACAGTTTATGCGTGATACATTCCTTATTTATAAAGTATCATACATAATGTAATACAGATAACACATCATATCTATATTTATAAAAAGAATATGGTCTGATTTAATTTTTGAAAATTAAATATATAACACATGATATCTACGATGATATTATCTAATTTATTTTTTGAAAAGTAACTATGATCTTACATGACTTGTTGATTTAGATCTTCTCATAAAATATTAATAATTTTAAAAGTTGCAATTTTTTTTAAAAGACCAGTTCCATAAATATATATCATATGTTTCATAAAAATAAAAAAAATCATTTCTTAGAAAAGCTCAAAAACCCGAGAAGATAACTGTCGGTTCCACAAATTTGTATTTATATCTTTTTAAAAAAAATTAAAATAAAATTTTAAATATTATTTTCTAAAGAAAGCTAAAATATTGAGAAAATAATGAATGGTCCCACAAATCTATATCGATATATATTAATTAAAAATTTAAAAATTATTATTTTGAAAAAAAAAAAACGAGAGAATTTCATTCAGCAATCAAGTAGTCTGAGGCTTGTCCCGAAATGACCAAACACAATAGGGAAATCCCAATTACCAACATAATACATTAGCTTCACCATAACCCCAACGGTGAAAAGGGAACCGCCATGGTCACTAAACCTAATTGGGTTATCAAAGTTTTCAGGTTAAATATAGAACCAATTACCATGTGTCAAGGAAAAGCTTAATGAAGCACATAGCATGTCGCAACGCATATAGATAAAGCACTGTAATTTCTCAATATTATTAAGATTGGACTAGTCGTATACTTTTCTTCCAACCCAGAAGTTCATATGATAGTGATTCCTATCATCTTATTAAGATTGGATGATGAAACAGTGGACTAAAAATTTTGGTGGAATTGATTATTTGTTAATTAATCTAATCTACTAAGGTCAAATAATTTCTGCCTAGAGACAGGGTCCGTAGCGGGAATTTCTGAAAAACCTCGGGACTTACAATTTGACGGCCCCAGGCGTGCCACGTTTCGCAGAGTCCAGGCGCCACATGGACCAGTGAAAGCGGCATTGACTGGCCGATGCTCTTGACATCGAAGAAAATATTCTCCGAGCAATACACAGTGATGAGATTGTATAAAATTCAATCAGTAATTGACGTACGTGAAGAGGAAGAGTAAAACTTCAAGTACTATAACTGGAATTCCTATACGTGCCGATTCCTAATCGAATTTTATACAGTCACCTGACTTGTATTAATTTCCGAATAATATTCACTGACGTCGATGTCATTATCAGGATGTGAGTGGAGTGAACCGCACTCAGTCTCCTCGGTAGGTGTGTATAAGGGGACAAAAAGTTCTGCCACGTGTGGAGACATCATTGGGCCGTGTCTGATTATTTTATTTTATTTTTCAGGGCGGCGGGTAATGATCTTTGTCAACTGACTAATGATGGGGAGGGATGTTATTTGTTATCGGGATGATGGATGATTAACTGAATATTAATCAAATAATTAATTAACAAGGAAGAGGTTAAACTTAATGAAGGCCAAGCACAGGCGTAGGCGCGTGGGATTTAGATTATATATCGCTTCGCGTGCACGTGCTTACACGCGTGGCTCGTGACGGCTCACGGGCAGTGCAAAGCCAAAGCTCCTCCAAATTTATTATTTAATAATTGATAATAATTAATGATTAATTTTTTAATGCCATCATTAATTATAATTTGGAAATTATGGTTTTCTACTTCAAGGTAAAAGCTAATTATATTTTTTTTCTCGTGGGAGGGGAATTTTGTTGCATCGTGTATGTCACTGTAAATTAACACGGGCTTGGGCCGAACGTAGATGACGAACTTTCTAATTTCGTAGTTTTTTGATATATATATATATATATCCATACGATTATAAGTTGGAGAACCGAACATATTCGTTTAACATTCCATTTTTGATAATACTCATTATTGATTTTTTTTGCAAAAAAAAAAGGTAGAATAATTAGAATAGAGAGCTGTCGTGACAAATTTGCCAATTTACGCATCCTTTGACCATGAATTCTTACTCAATCCCCATATTTTTCTCTTAATTCATCTATGTTTACCTAACTTCTTGCTCTCAATATTTAGTTGCGCTTTTTTTCTAACTTCTTTTTCATTTTATATATTTTAACTGATAATTTTTTAATATAATCAGAGGACTATTATCGACTATATTTTATAGGAAAATCTTATGCGCCAAGGATGTCATCAAAATATTAAAAATAAGTACGCAAATAATACGTAAAATTCAATAATTAATGTACTCGAGAAGACTCGAGATGGGAGATTCAGTACATTTTTCATCAAGTGCATTAATCGATACTCCAGAACTTCATGCATTTAAAATGCATTCTCGATCAAGGGGCTTCAATCGGGCGATTAATGTTTAGCATTTCATGCATGAGAGAATCTATATGAAATGCTAAACACTAAGGAGATCGCCATTGCATCCTATTTGTCCAAAAATTTGAAATTAAAACTTGTCATTCATCAACTCTTTGTATGGTTAATGTTTTTATAATTTCCGCCAAATTTATTATTATTTGTATTATATAATTATTACAAGCCAAATAGAATAATTGCTTGGGAGATGATTATTTATTATCATCATTATCATCATTATTATTATACGTTATATACTTTTACTATCTTATAATTGCTGGAAGATTATCATTATTAAGTCACACATGGAGATAAAACATAAAATAAACATAAATATTCAGTATTATAATTAAAAAGAAATTATATTCAAGAATCTTGAATTTTGAGATAAATTAAAGTCATATACTTTACTACCTTATACATGTAAATGATATAACGAATTTTTATGTAGTATATTAGAGTGAAATAACTTACAAATTTAAGTTAAAACTCAGAAAAACTAATTATTCAAAAATCGTGTTTTCGAAATAATTTAAAAATATATACTTAACTATCTTATCTATTTAAAAATATATACTTTAACTTAGCATATTAAAGTGAAATGATTTACAAAATTAAGTTAAAAAATAAATATGAACATTCAATAGTACAATTAAAAGGAAACTAATTAATTGAAATTCGCGAGTTTTGAAATAATGTAAAGTTATATATTTACTATCTTTTCTAGGTAAAATGTACCAAATTTCAAATTAATATATTAGAGTGAAATAATTATAAATTTAAGTTAAAACTAAAAATAAATATAAATATTCATATTATAATTAAAAAGACACTAATTATTTAAAAATCATGAATTTTGAATCATTTTAAAATTATATACTTTACTATCTCATGTATGTGAACATATATCGAATTTTAAGTTAGTATATTAGAGTGAAATAATTTATAAATTTAAATTAAAACTCAAAATACATTTTTTACAACAAATTACTTGCTCGAGAGATTTTCAGAAAAGTTAATAACATTCTCAATTTTCATGTAAAAACTATATCCATCAAGAAATTAAAAATTCCATGCAAAATAACCCAATGCGGTTGGCATGATGATTAAAGCGCGTTACTACCAAGAGAAAGTCTCAAGTTTAAATCACACTCCGAGCGTCATGAATGAGAATATTCACTATTGGACTACCCGCACGGCTTGTGACTAGACTTACTTGTCCTGTGAACTTGCAGGATGTTCAAGTGGACCGTGTGATTAGATGGGCGAAGATCGGACACGCTTGTATAAAAAAATAATAGTTCCGCCAAAAATGTAAGTAAATTGACTAGTAAAGATATGAATAGACATACTGATGAGTTTTCTAGGAAACTGACGAATCTTATATATTTGTATATATTTTAGTGAATCAAGTCGAGAAAAGGGGAGTAAAGTACGTTGAATCCCCTTACTTCGACGAGGTACATTGAACATATCAAATAAATAAGACGATAAATCTTATGTAAAAAGGCCATGTTGAAGTCACGTGTCAATAAAATGATCAGTCATACTCCTTAAGAAACCGAAGATCTTGTAAAATACTATAAAATACTACAAAGGGAACTTTAAAATTTTATGCGTAGATTTCGAGTTCCCCCTAGGCCGGTTTGGTCTACGGTTGTATAGCTTGTCAAGTTTTGAATGTACGTGGCCGCTCTATTTGTTTTGCATGATTGGTTTTCCCACCATTGCAATACTTTCTTATAGAGCAAATAATTATTTTTATGATAAGTTATTGCAAATAATTCATTTTCTTGTATTTGATCAGTTAACAAGAAAAGTATGTTTTGCATTTGAATGGAGCTAGCATGACCCATCTCCAATGATAGTTGCCCAGTCGCGTGAAACTTGCCGGATGCTCTACTTGCACCGGCTAAATACCCGGGTAGAGGTTCTCGCAAGCTACTGTGCCCGGGAAAACGTTTAAATATGTGTGGATGCAATGTCATTGCGTGACTTGTGACAATAAAAACAACCACAATTCGCTTTTTGAAATTTATTTGTCATTTTAGTTAATTTGACAAAAAAATGATCTCTGTGAGTATTTCGACGTCAATCAGATACTTAGAACTCCGTGAAACAAATCGTTTCTCTAGCAGTAAATGAGTCCCAAGTTAGCTTATAAGAACCACCGATGTATGGTCCACAATTCATCTGATTGAGATCGATGAAATGGTTGTTCTGCAAAATAATTTTGAAATGTCTCGACATGTGAGATATGATATGGTTGAGTGAATTGATGGATAGATATATATATATATCCCCTTGGGGGGAGGAGATAGCCATGAACTCATTGGGCATTGGAGATGGAGATAGTGGTCCTCAAAATTATGTAATCTCAAGAGATGTATACAAGAGATTCGGTTCAAAATTTTGGGAATTCAATTGAACAGGCCGAAGGCAAGTATGATGGGCTGTCGTCTTAGGGTGTGGACCACACACCAAATAATGGACTCCCCAAATTATATTTAATATACTGTACATCTGAATATATACTAGACTTCTCGCCTGCGTTTCGGACGTGAATAAATTGCTCTCACGACTTTACACAAACTCAAATTAGGTTAGTTTTAAAACCTTGGCCGGATTTTTTAAAAACCAATTTTAGAGTTTATTGATTTTTCAAAATTAATGGTGGATGAAAATAACCGAAGAGAGATCGTACCAATAATAATAATAATAATGAAAAAGATTTTTGAGACAATAAACTAGAAGAGTTTTTATTTTTCAGTTATGTCATTGAAAATAGGGGTGTGCACGGGTACCGGATATACCCGGAACCGGTTGGAACCTACCCTAATGGGTAGGGTCTGGGTAGCTTGTATTGAAAATAGGGTAGGTTCCGGGTATTAAAATTAGGAACTTGTAAAAATCGGTTTCGGTTCCGGTTCCTTCCTACAGGGTACCCGGAACCGGTTATTTATTAAAAAAAAAAGAGGAAAAAGTAAAGTTACTATCTCCTCTAATGAATCAGAACATAGACACTTTGTTGTGTGAGATCGTATTATGGATGTTCAATTTTGTCGATGGATTGATGAGACATATTATTATTTCATTTTGTGGATTAATCTAAATTTTGTTGATATTCTATTTGGCGTAATTACTAATTATGTATGTGATATTTTCGATTTTATTTAGCGAAAAGAAAAAATTTACAGGTTCCAACAGGGTATCCGGAACCTGTGGTATAATACAGGTTCCGGGTAGGTTCCGGTTCCATGATTCAACAGGGTAGGGTCCGGTTCCAAAATCTTGAAACCTGTCCCTTACAGGGTAGGGTCTGGATATTATGAAAAATACAGGGTACCCGGAACCGATCACCCCTAATTGAAAATACCAAAAATTTTAGTAGTTAGTGTATATAACAAAATTTGACTCTAGGAAAAGTGGTTGCGGTTATGAAACGATATTCCTCTAAATAAAAGGATAAGATATGAGATGTAAAATATGTTTGTTGTATGTAACTATGTATACAAAATATACATAGTAAATAAATAAATATATATATATATATATATATAAGAAAAATACAACCACATTATTAATATATGAGGAGAGAGGGGACAATAATTAAGGAGCATGGCGGTGTAGGTCAGGATATACGAGTAAAACAACAATCAACAACTCGGATCCCATTGCTCTCCTCCCATTCCCATTCGTTATTCTCTCTCCCCCCATTTGCCCCTTTTGATTTCATTATTATTTCCACATTTTTCTTTTCTCCTCCTTTTCTTTCTTTGTTTTTTTTTTTAAAAAAAAAAAAGCTAAAAGGGCAATCTTTCCTTGGAGTACTCGGAGGTGGGAGCAATCATCAATTGGCTGTCCACCATCACATGACATCAACATATATGGCTAAGTCTTCCAATTCGTTCCAACATTATCAAATTATACAATTCTGTACGTTCCACTATAATAATGTGTCGTAATGTCATTAAAAGCTATACATAACGCATTATACTAGTGAGAGAGACAACAAGCATTGCAACAGTCATATTAGAACCCTCAATTCCTTTATAGGAATCGCCTGTCATGACCTCTCAATAAGATGCAAATTGGTAGGAGAACAAGCGAGGGAGCGTACACATGCACATTTCATTTGCGCTTGAACCAATTCAGCCTTAATATACCAATAATATTCTTTTTTGTTTCTTTTGGGTGAATTCGAGAGGGCAAAGTCCGGATGCATTAATTAAAAAAAATTAAAGGATACAAAAGTGAGGCATGGTGGTCCCTATAATTTTTATCAAACAAAGGCAAATGTGAGCCCAGATGGGGAAAGATCCCATCCATGACTCCAATGGGTAATGTGCTAGGGCATAATTCGCCAATCAAAGTACGCTTATTTCCTTTCCTTTTTACACACATGTTGCATTGTCATTGATCACCGTCGAGCTAATAAGGGCCTGTGTATCTCTAATAGCGGCCACATTGTTGCCCAGTTGTTCCAAAGGCGAATGGAGAATATGAGTGACTACCATGGAATCAACGTCGAGAATAAGTTTCCTCACTTCAAAATCCCGAGCCAACTCGCGTCTCGATTTAACTGTCCAAAATTCCATTGAAATTGAGGTTTTGTGAACTTGATAATCTGAGCAAAACCTCCCAACCATCTTCCACTTTCATTTGTAAGGCTTTGTTTGGTTTTCTAATAATTTTTTTTTATTCTACCCAACTCAACTCTACTCTTCCTTAAATTCAACACTACAATCATTACTATTTTATCTTACTTTTTTATATTTAATAATAATTTCTCACTCATGTTTTTTCTACTATTTTTATAATCAATTTTTTAATAGTAAATTCTCCATCTAATTTAACAAATGTATACATACATATATATTCTCACTCATTCATATATCTGTCAACATTTGCAATTATTACTGTTGCGTTTGGCTTGTAAATAACATTTTAAAATCAGATTTTAATTTTGAAAAAGAGTGATATAAGTGGAGTCCACCCTTTAACTTTATATGAGTTATTTTGTTTTGTTATTAAAAAAGAGTTGTATAAATGAGACTCACCCTTTGACTTTGTATGAATTATTTTATTTTGTTGTTAGTAGAATTAAGTTAAAGTAAGATTTTAAAATTAGCCTTTGAATCCAAACGAGCCATACATAAAATTAAGTTAAAGTTGGATCATAATTCGATTCGAAAACTAACCGCAAGCTGAGCAGCTCCCTAGCTCCTGCTATGCAGGGATTGCCCTTCGGGGCACCATCCGCGTTTTGTTTGCTCCAACCCCGAGGGTGCTGCATAATATTCTTATTTGTTACTTTGGACTAAACGAAATTTAGAAAAAAAAAAAAAGAAAGAAGAAAATGTCATTTCCCATTATCCAATAAAAAAGGGGAGGAAAATCCAAAATATTACTGCAGTTCTTTTTCCCCTTTTTTGGAGATAATAAACAGGTAATTCACGAGTGATCTAACCTATTCATGTTTCAAAATTAATGAAAATTCATAAAAAAAATTGGGAAAAAAGCATAAATAAAAAGAAAAAGAAACAAAACCTGACCTTCCTATCCTTACAATTTCATTCATCACAGTCTCCTCGTGAGTCGCCACCAATCCAAGACAGAACTCAACTGCTCCACTCTCAACTCAACTCCACAGTTCCGGCGGCGGCTTATCCCCAAGCCGTCAAAGCCGTTTGGGACCTTTCCTGAGAAAACAATAGTAAATTAATTAATAATAACACCAAAAAGGGAAAAAAAAATCTTTTAAAATTATTTTCTCTATTTTTATTATTACATTTATAAATGGAAATTTAAAAAAGAAAGAGACCACACACCCCTGTATAACATGCTAAAAGTTCTGAATTCTCACTAATAAGATTTTTCTTTTTGTCATTACTTAATTTTTAAATTTATTATGGGCTCATAAACCTTTTGTTAGGCAAAATTGTGTAGCCTATATTAATAAATTGCTAAAACTGATGCAATTTTTCCGAACGCCACTTTAAATTGCATCACTATTTATTTAAAATTAGCATGACAAATCGCCACTTCTCTATCAAGTCTAATACAATGTTTACAAGCGTTAAAAAAAAAGAAAGTCGACACAAATCATCATTTCTCCGTCAAGTCTAGCAAGACAATTCATCTTTTCATAAAATATTTTTTAAATGCTCACTAAATAACGTGTCATATTTAACAGAGAATTGGTGATTTGCGATATGGTGTGCCAAGTTTAAATTACATGTCGAGAAGTGAGAATAATGACGGAAATTGTGGTAGCTAATGTAATTTTTTTTGTAATAAAATATACAAAATGAAGAAGAAATTAAAAAAAAAAATTCTCTTCCCTTTTCCAACCAATTTCTTGGGAAGGGAAAATGGAAAGTATAAAAGGGGCGGAAACACCGCTAAAGCAAATAATAATTAATTTTTTCGAGAGATTTTTTTTTCCTTCCAAATTCCGCTGTCTGCTCTCTCTCTCTCTCTCTCTCTCTTCCCTTCCCCTTCGAGCTCAGTAATGTCGTAAGAAACCCTCACCCTTCTATCTCGGCAACCCAACCGGATTTTTCCGACAGTCCACTGATTGTCTTGACTGCCGGCTGCCCAATTCGCCATCCCCGGTTCCTCCTCTTCAGCTTCCTGTAAATATCACCGGAGCGGTTCCCGCAGGCACCTCCCTTCAATCAGTCTTCACTGCTCAGCTTCAAAGCGCTGAAAGCACGTAGCTTTTCCATCGCCGCACAAGCAGCAGGAGCAGCTTCTTCCCTTCCATCTCGGCCGTCTCCCGGTTTTTCTAGCTTCTTTTTGCTTCAGGTCTTTGAAGGGACGCTTTGCTTCTTATTAACTCGTCGAAAAAGAGTTTACTTGCACGCTTTCTGGAGGTTCTGCGGCTTCGTGGGAGGTAATTCTGGGCAGATCTTGTTTCCTCGTATGTTTCTCGTATGTTGTTCCAGTTTTTCACGCATTGCTGGTCGAATCCAGATTTGATGTTCTGCTCTCGAACTAGCTCACCGTATTCGGCGAACGATGAATATTGAGGCTGCGGTATTTCTCAGTGATAAGGGATATCGAGCAATTTAACTCCGTGTCTTGTTTGCCGTAGCAATAGTGTTTATTCGTTAAATTGTGACAGAAGAGTTTCCATTTATGTCTGTTAAAGAGTAATAAATGGGGCCATTCATACCCGAAAAAGAGCAGCAAAGAGAAGAAAGCAGTAAAAGGACGGATAATGGCTCTATAACATAAACTCCTTTTTCATCTGGCATGGCCAAGTTGGGAGATGGTGAATTTGATATGACAATTCATCATGTGACGACTCGTTGCTCTCCTTTTGAATGCTGATAATGTGCGAATCTGATCATGCGAATTTGAAGAGAATTGGGAAGTGGTTATTCATTATTTTTCTTCTCTACAAGGCAAGATGCCTTGGCACATTGTTATGAGAGCATTATCGCGAGGCTCCACTATCGTTGCCAAAAAAGAAAAAAAAGGGAAAGAATTTAGTTTCTGACAGTTTTAAGATGTAAAAATATTTATGTGGCGATTTTGTATTCCATGATGGATTTCGATTGTTTTGCATCTGATTTTGGAAATTCTTTTATTTCTTTAATCGGGTCATGTTGCCTTCACCCTGGGGAATTAATGTGAGTCGCAGCATTTTCTGGCTCGCAATCAGTTACCATCCATCAGTGAACCAAGTCACTCTTTAAATTTTGAATCTCTTTTGAACTTTTTCGTTTTAGGCTTGGATATCCAGGTGAAGTACAGCTTGTGTTATTTGTATTTTGTGTGGCCCTTATCCATCTTGAGGAGCTTATCTGTTTTATCTCGGTAATCAGTTGTTAATTCTGCTTATTCTATTTGCCAGAAAGCACTTCTATGCTGAAAGTCACCGGAATTTGATCATCTGGAGCTTCCTGCACTGCAACTGGACTGTTTTTGAGAAGGAGATGTGGGCAGCCTGCATTTTGCTGTAATGAAGAACCCACAGGTTCATTAACAAACATTTGTGTTGCTCTTGTTTTTCTTTCCATTATTTCTGTCCATTTTTTCTTCTTCCTGTTGAAATTAACAATCCTTAAACCCTTAGGCCAAACAAGAAGTACAATCTTCAAACCAAGCCTCGCATGATTCTCAAAGTGATCCTCCCAATAACCACACGACAGAGGCTCCATTACCAGACTCCAGTTCAATCTCAACATCAAGCAATGAAAACAAGAAAGTCTCACGCCAAGATATTGAACTTGTAAGACAATATTATTGAGCTTAATATTTGATTTATGCTCTACTATTTGATCGGTGAAAGGAACAAGCATTCATTTATCAATCTTTCCAAATGTTGCTCTTGTAGGTCCAAAATCTAATAGAGCGTTGTTTACAACTATATATGAATAAAGATGAGGTGGTGAAAACTCTCTTGCATCGGGCAAGGATAGATCCCGGGTTTACAACATTAGGTACAAAAAAAAATCTTTACTTCTCTGCCTTTCTATCCTTTGATACTAATCTTCTGGTTATGATGTGGAAATTTATGCACATGATGCTATTTGGTGTGAATAGTGTGTTTGGTTTTAGAGTCGAGTAGAGTTGAGTTTTGATTTTAATTGGGTTGTAATGATTGTGTTGTTGAATTATGAGAAAAATTGTGAAAAAGTAATGAATAGTTGAGAGAATTTAGTATTAAAAATTGAATTGAGTATAGTGGAGATGTATGTGGATTTATGTATGGGGCTCACCTTTTTGACTTTGAAGAGTTGATTTTTGTTGTGTAGTGAGTAGAGTTAAAGTTAAAATTAAAATCTTAAAATCCGATTGCGAAATCAAACGGAAACAACTCAGAGACGTTGGAATTGTTTCCGCTAATAAATAATAATTATCCTGTTAGCCATCAGCTGGTTTTCTCTTCCATTGCTCCTTACTCATCATTTGAAATTGTTCGTCCAGTGTGGCAGAAGTTGGAAGAGGAAAATGCTGATTTTTTCAGGGCATACTATATTAGGTTAAAATTGAAAAAGCAAATTCTCCTCTTCAACCACTTACTAGAGCATCAGTATCATCTCATGAAATACCCAGTCCCTAAGGTTCCCTTGGCGCCTATTCAGAATGGAATTCACCCCATGCCCGGTAAGTTCTCATTTCACCAAAAGTAAATCACATTCTCTAGATATTCCATGACTTGATATGAAGATGTCCTTTTATGTAAAAACTATTATTCTTATAATCCCTTCTGTCCAATTTTATTCATCTATGCTCATGTGCAGCGCAGTTAACAACTTACCCATGGGATACCCAGTCCTGCAGCAGCCTCCGATGCCAGCACCAGGTCAACCTCATCTCAATCCCATGCAATGTGGAATTTCGAGCTGTCATGTGGTTAATGGAGTTCCTGCTCCTACAAACTATCAGCCCATGCGCATGAACTCTGGGAATGAGTAAGTACCTCGAACATTCGCCACATTTTCTTTAGTTTCTGATCTATAGCACTATATCGGAACAAAAGATTGGGTTTACCATGGCGGTGGACATTTCTTTACTGTTATATTAGCATAAAGACTTGATCAAACTGAATAATCTGAGAATACTTCGGTCCTCTTCATGTATAAAATTGCTCTTTCACCTTTACTATCAGCTTATGGGTACTGTATCATAAACCTGAATATTATAGGTCATGCTAAGTGGTGTTATTTTTGTCTTTGAAAAGTGTGGGGATGGACACAAGTACAGCTGATGCAGCACCAGCAATTCCACCAAGCAGTGCCATGTCATCGATGTCTGAGATGCCTGTGAGTCCGGCATCAGTTGTATCGAGCACCCACTTCCCCTTCTCAGCATCTGAGATATCGGGAATGGGAGTGGATACATCAGCACTCGACACAGCGTTTACATCAGATGTTGCAAGTTCTGTAGGATTGCAGCTAGTGCACGATGCTGGGCCTGGAAATTCTAGAGAGTCCCTTAGATCGCTAGATCAGATCCAGTGGAGTTTCAGTCTTTCAGATCTGACTGCGGATCTGTCGAACTTGGGAGGTATGCTGTGCCTTAGACTTCAGTAGAAACTTAATCAGTTTCTTTGAGTCACTACTATGCATCAACCCTTTTACTTTATTACCAAGGGATTTTATCATGTAACCATCTTTCCTGAAATTGCAGATTTAGGAGCCCTAGGAAACTATCCTGGTTCGCCATTTCTTCCTTCAGACTCAGAAATTTTGCTCGATTCTCCTGAGCAAGAGGATATAGGTAGACTGATTCTTGCTCCATGCTTTTCCTTATTTCATTGTATTGTTTGGTTTGCTAATTTGAGCTGTGCAACTCCGGAGCAGCAGGCAAGCAATTGAGATCCGATATGCGGTTTTAATTTATATGATCTACTCTTTTGCTCTGCATTCCAATTGAGTTTTGGCTATCCTGTGGATTCCATCCTAGTCAATATAGAATTTACATCATTTCATGTGGAAACTTTTTCCTCGTGCAATGCCACGCTTGTGATATCTGTCAAGTAATAATGACTTTGCTCTATCTTTTTTCAGTGGAAGAGTTCTTTGTCGATTCCATCCCGGGGCCACCGAATTCTCAGTCAGATGAAGAGAGGTCTTGAGACCGAGGTTAGGCCTGTTTCTTCTCTTTCAGAGTCGTTAGGATAGCATAGAGCTTAGGTTAAAGAAATAAGCACGTCACCTTGTAACTGGCAATTTAGGTCCTCTGCATCGACAAATACGAAGATTTGCACTTCCAAAGTCTTAGTCTGATACTATGTTACCTCAAATTGTAAACCAATATTTATTCGTATTAGGAGGATGTTTTCTCTCTTTACTTGATCAGTGCCATGGATATTTGTATTTTGAAGGTTTAATTATCTTTTTGCAAGTGACTTGGAAGAATTCCGTGCTCTACTGCTCTCTGTTATTTTGTTTATTGACAATAATCTCACTTTCAGGAGGTTGCTACTTATCTTTCGGTTGCCGGTTTCGAATTAAAACTCCTCAAAGACCTTGCTTAAGCTATAATACTTGAGGGTAATTGACGATTCATTCCTGCGCCATTCGCATGGTGTTTCTAATCACATGCGCTCCCGTACACAATGGATTGTGGTAAATAGAGGAGTTCGAGATGAATTTAATGGCAGTGAGGATCTTTTAACTGTAATCCCCCACTGAGCTTGCCAGGAATTGCTCGATTAATCTGCATACCAAACTTTGCTAAGGATTTGATGTTTGGCAAGATGGAACTACGTTGTAGCAAAAATCAATGTGTTGCCCGTTCTCATCTCTAATAATTCACTCGAATGCCAATTACGTTCAGAACATTCATCCACTGACAACCCAATTCATATCCTCGTGAATGAGTGAGACACAACAAGACGAATTGGTATTCATAAAAGTAATGCTCCTTTGTCATACACCGTAATCACGCGCAGAGCATGAGAGCTGAAATTTTCGAAGGTCACTAGAAACACGTCAGCTGGAAGATACATATACAGTGTTCACCCTGTGCATTATCCACATATCGATGCTTTCTATCATAATTTTAGGTGGGCAGGGAAGTTTACTGTTTCTACTCTACAGGCTATTTACAAATAATCCATACAGCCGGCTTCTGTCTATGAGTTGAGTGATCCAAACTTAAGGTCAGTCCCACGCTTTGGGTACAAAGTCCCAACAGCTGATGGATCGGTGCGTTGGGACACTGTCGCAGAGAGTGGCTGAAAGTTGGTGTTCCCAATGAACCAGTAGAGAGCCCACTTTAGATTCCAGAGAGTGTACTTCAGGGCTTTGGTCCAATTCTCCTGCTTGTTGAAGCTTACTGTGATTGAGTAGCTCTTGACTTTGTCGTTCTCTATCCTGCAAGAATATTATACGTTTACTAACTGTCCAGGATTATCCCATGATTGTTCAGGCGCATATCCTAGGAAACGAACCCTTACTTATATATGACTGATTATGTTTGTCCACACAACCGCACAGCAGCAATTAGAGAAAGTGAGGGGGTCAATATTCCAAACAATCAGTTCACTTTCAGGAGAACATAGTAGATTTCCAAGCGTTGGGGGATCTTGCAGGTAAATCTTTGCATATTGTCGAGGGAAAAACTGAGTCAGCTAACTCTTTTGTGCTTATTCACATAATTAGGTCCATGGAACATGATTGAGAAATCTATGGTAGCATTTTGAATTCAAACAATGGGTGCTCAGAGAGGAACCAAAGTAAATATGCAACTGACTCCTAGCTCAGTATTTAAGTACTGTTCCATGTGAGAACTTACTTGTAAGGCAATTTGAAACATTTTTCAGGCGGTATGCTGTTTTCTTGATCCTTTAAGTAGGAAAAATCAGCAAAGTCCTTGAGGCATGTCAAGTACAGAGTCATAGCTTTGTCATAGCGCGTGCTCCAGAACAGGTTCACTGGACCAAACCTACAAAATTCTAAGCTGTCAAAACCTCCAGATGGCAAAGAATCGACTCAAACCTAAATCAGATGCATGATAATGAAACTAAATCCAAAGCTTAATAAGATGAAGTTAGTAGTGAATCCAATGACCTTACTGTTTTTCAGAACCAAAAGACAAGGTACTGTTTGGAATAGAAAACAAAGATCAATCCAATAATGAGGAACTTATTCATACTTACAGCTCATAAGTATTGTTGCTCAGGTCCATAATTCTGGGGTAGCTACCCATGGGAAGTATCTTGATTCGATATCTAGTTCGAATAAGTTAAAGGAGGTCATAACTGACACTTTGTAAAATCTTGTCAAAACAAATTGCTACTGAAGAGAGGCTCAGCACATTTGATAGTCTATCTGCTTTTAAAGCTCAAAGCAACTGGAAAGTATCACTTTTACTGAAAATAAACGTTTTTTTTTTTGCTAACCCAGGGTATCTAGGCTTCGCCTGACTAATCCCCGAGGCTCCGTGAACCACCAGCGGCGCACGGAACAGGTAATCACGCCAAAGGCGCTCTGGTGGCTCCAAGGGGTTTTGAACCCGGGATTGGGTGGATACTTAAGCTCCTCCTTACCACTAGGCTAAACTCCTTGGAGTTTGAAAATAAACCATTTAAGTAACTGTTCAAAAGTACTGTAGAAAGTGTGACTATTAACAAGTGATTAGGAATGCAAAAAGCTTTAAAGAGATGCAGAAGTTGTACATGGGTTATCCAGTCAAAAAAAAAATGTACATGGGAATTAGAATAACACTTCACAAGCGATTCAACCTTAATGTAACTAGGCAGGAAAAAGAAAAGCGTTTGCCTTAAAAACTAGCCTCCAATGGGACAAAATTTAGATCCAAAGCAACATATTACAGTAGCAAATGGGGCGCATAATAAATTCTTTTGCTTGGAAAGAAACTGTAGTAGTAAAGCAAGGGGAAACTGTCACTAAAAAGTTGCGACAAACTCATGAAGTAAATTAAAGAATTTTCTAGAATTAAGGATACGGAAACTTTGGTTGGAAGTACTGGCACATTGTATGTAGGAGGAGGCAAGCTTGACCCCAAGCAGCATTTATTTCATCCCACTCAACCTGAAGATTTCAGACATTATAATGAACACCAGTGTCAACAGCATTGTGACACCTACATGAAAACACTACCTAACAGGTACACAGCTCTTTAAAATTATTAGCCACATTTCAGAAGCATATACACCACAAAGCAGGAACACAATTGTTTTCAGCCTTCATAAAGATTTCAGAGAAAACTTTAATCCCCAAAGGCTGGCAATGAATCCGTAGAATGTGGTCAAGCCAGCTGGAACTTAAGAGGGATTTACAGGCTCAAAATTATTCTCGGCATCTCAAAAGTTGCGGAGCACAACAAAGGTCAGGACTCAGAAAGAGTGTCGATTGACTGACCAAAAAAGAACAGTTAGACTTTTTTATTTATAATTTTCTTTATTATTTATCTTTTTCTTTTTTCTCAAGAAAATTCAGCATAGCTCACAGGAATTTTAGGCAGTCGTCCAAGGCGAAAATTGTTTATTGTCCCAAAGTCTCCATCATGCCAGATGGGGAATGCATCTGTCAGAACATTTGTTCGCTTCAACAGCTCTAAATGTGCTTGTGACACTTCTAGTTGGGCCAAGATTGCATCCCTTTCTTCCTGTTAGTTTTTGGCCCCCAAAATAAAGAAATGTGTTAGTTTGGTTGCTATTCAGAGAAAAAAAAGTGTTAGTTAGGCGGCTGCAAGAAATATGAATGTGTATATATATATATATATGTATATGTATGATTTTGTATGAGAAGGTTACGGCTGAAACATGTAAATAAACCAAGAATGAAAATTCAAATTCCGAGCGCAAACATTATAAACTGTCAACACTAAAACATGGCAAATCCTTCAGAGAAGATCGATATTATTTCCATGCGCTGATGCTAGTGGTTTTTTTTTAACTTTCACAAGATACTGCAGCAATCATAAATAATCTGATTCATCGACACAAGAAAATGAATGAGTATAAAGTGGAAGGCATAATATAGAAAGCCCCATAGAGTTTTGTCAGTTTTAAGACAGGAGGAACATTTGAAATTGGTCAAGACAGCTTTCATCTACCAAAGGAAAGTTAAAAGACCAGACTATAGAAAGCATTTAAATTATGATCACTTTGACAATATCTGCAGATCAATAATAAATCATTACAGCTCCTAGGAAGCAGCTAGAATATGGCAAATATATAAAAGATGGACAAACCTGATGAGATATCAACTGAAACTGAAAATTGTTGAATTCATGCCAATACCTGATGCAGAAAGTTCAGAAACGTATATTAATTGCCAAGAGGCTGTGCTATGCAGAAGTTAATCCAAGCCTGAAACCATGGACTAATGTTATATAATCCCAAACTTGTTAGCCAGTGAAGCATGAAGAACACACCTCCCCTCCAGTTCCTTAAAGCGGTTCGATTTTGTCTCCAATTCCTTTAATTCAGCGGTAACTTCGGCATACTGTTTCTCTGTTTCTTCTATTGCTGCTTCAAGTTTCCTCCCTTCTTCCTCAATCTTAGATGTCAGCAAGAAATGATTCAATCAGAACCGATCTCATTAACAAATAGCTTTCTGTTGGTGGGGGCATAGAGGCATACACACAAACTGCATTGTTATGACAAGTAAAACAATGAGAAGTATCGAACAATATGTTTGATAATGATAAAATTAAGCGTTATCCAGCATTTCAGAAAGCACACACCAAGAGTTCGGGAATTTTCAATTTATCTACTCCATACCATACTAGATCCAAAGCTCATGCATGTCTTATGTCTTACATCCAAAGGATGATTGACCTGGTTACATGAGATTGAGAACCATCAATCAACCAAGCTCAGTAGGAAATATAAGCAACATTAACACTCGTAAGCCGTACCTTTAGCTTCTCCTTGAGGAAATCTGCCTCACTAAGAACATCGCGTGACTCACCTTCCATACGTTGGAGACAGGCCTCATACGCTTCAATGTCTCTGTTTACATCTTCAACCTCCTTATCAAGTTTATCAGACAACACTCTCATGCATTCAAGACACAAAGATTGCTCCACCTGAAGATAATACACACTGGAAATAATTAATACCAGCAGTGGGATGAAAGTGGAAATTTCAAAGCAAAAGGCAAAGAAAGAATTCATGCTGCATTGGAAATTTCATAATTGACCTGGGTCTGCGTTGTGGCAATCTCAAATGCACGTTTGAGAACAGTTACAGTTGCATTAAACCCAGAATTGTTCGGAGCAATGGGAGCACCATGGGCTCCATCAGACACTGGTGACTGGCTTGCACCGCCATCAGAAGCTGATTCATTCTTGTAAACGACAACGAATGATTCGTCCATCACTTTTCCCAATGAACTCGAATCAGTCTGCGTAGGACCACCCCCTTGAGGGTGCAGAGGAAGTCCCTGACGTTGGGGACTCTGTTTTGGCAACACAACGAATGAATTGTCCATGCGAGTCGAATCCAACACGCTGCTGGCTCCATGAATCGAAGACACATGCATCCCTGCAGACATTCAGCCACACGTTTCGCTTCAGAAAATCACTGGCTATTATACTACATTACATCGAATACTACGTATGAAACTGCATTCACTAAATGGAACATAAACAGCGGGCAACATAACTGCGATGAACTTTGCTCGATAACTGTAAAAATGAAGCTTTGAGCACTAATTTTCCCATCACGACTCGAAATAGCCACTCAGAAGCAACAGTGAGCAATCAATCGGATGATCAAGTGAATCAATATGACTGTGTTGTCTTATAACACTAAAAAATTCAGCTCCGGCGAGCTAGCTCAGGCAAGTAACAATTGGGATAAAAAACGAAACTGAGGAAGAGAAAGTCGCAGCAATGGAGGGCGGGAATTCACTAACCGGAACGAGAAGAGGAATCGGGGAGGTACTTCTCGACGTAAGAATCAGCGCCGACGAAGCAGAGGGAGTGGTGGCAGTTCTGGCACAGCCATCGGGGGAGATTTTGATCCACAGGGAAGGCCCGGCCCTTGTCTTCGGCCGTCGAATGCTTCATCTCCGATCTCTTCTTTTCCTCCCTATCAGAAACCTTCGCGCTTTCATCCTCAACTGTTTGCTTGCGATTGCGAATCACTTCAATCGTCTGTATGGGGGACAAAACGGATCACACCAAAAATGGTCCTGAACTTATGATCATTTAAATTTAAGTCCCCTATATTTAAGTTTTCAAATCAAGCTCCTAATGTTTGAGAAATATCTAATCTCATCCCTTGGACATGGCCATCGGATAGCTACGAATGATAACCACCATTGGCCTTGACTGAAGGTCCTTCATCGTACATCAGCGCCGACTGTCATTGAGGAAAGAAAAAGAACTCAATCGGGCCCTCGAAAAAGGCCACTAGTTATCAGTTTCTTCAACTGGCTGTGATGATTGATGAACTTTGTAGCCAAGGGAGAAAATTTCGATGTTTTAGGAAATTTGAAGGACTTCATCCCATAAAACTGAGGCAGAGGAACTCAAATTAATGTATCATTACGATTTCCCAAGCTGAGAATTTTATTTATTTTTTCCTTTTTGTCCTTGTTAATTTTTTTTTATTTAGGAGAGTTAATCGACTTATAAAAAGCAAAACGAGTATTTTAATTTGTCGAAATCCAGGTAATGGTAATTCATTTTTCGATTGTTCTTTTAAAGTGAAATCCCATAACATCAAAGTTATCGATAACACATTATCGCTGCAGCCTTGATCGGGTTCTCAGTGCAGTCTCTTCTGCAACATATTTGTTAGTAAAAAGCAATTTCCTGGTGCAATAAAACTTTTGTTTGTCCTGGAGGATAAAATTAGAAGAAAAACTAGGCTATAAGCTATGATCTAATATTTGCTCCAATAGTATTTCATGAATCTATAATATTCTCACCATATCCTTTGGCTTATGCATATATAAGCTGTGACTGTTCAGCTCGATCGTGTCAAGAGAAGAGATGATGTGCAGGGATGACTAACAACTCATAAAATCAGTTATTCATCCTGCAGTTCGTAGAAATTGCCTGCAGACTAGCTCTACCATCATTTGCAGTTTTTGAATAGATGCCAAGTCGCCCTGCTGTGAAATATTATATTTCAATTTTAACTTGCTTCTAAATGGATCAATTTATTTCTTGTTGATCTTGGATCCGATTAAAGAAGCTGCTGGGAGATCCTAATTGAAACGATTTCTCCATCCACTCCAGCTTTCATGACATGGTATTTGACATTTAGACCTGCTTCATATTTCGGGTAAGAACATAAAAATCAGTAGATGGTGAGGGGAGTCAAATAGGCAATTGGTCATGGTATTTTTGTTGTAGTTCGGTTTGCTGCCTGCTCTAGTAACTGAATCTAAAAGGAGAAAGAATAGTATTTGACAATTTATGGGGAGATCAGTACCATCATTCTTCTGCAAATTAGTAAGAAAGACGTCAAGATATGCTAGAGAGTTTTAAGATTTACCAGAGGTGGAGGGGTCATCGAGGTGTTTCACATCGAAAATGGCCCCAGAAGCTCCATCTGCACTCTTTCTGATGTCGTGTGATCCTATGACCTGGTATTCCCAAGTTACCTCCTGGTATCCCTTGTTCAAGAACAGCTCGATGTGCCTTGCATCCAGTATCTGCATGGTTCCTACAAAATTGAAGTTTAAATCCTGATTACTCTTTTCCAAGTCTTCCGAAAGTAATTCTATCCCATATAGGTTGCAGCATCTAATGACCTTAGGATTCATTTTGCAACGAATACTTCCTCTCACTTCCAAAAGATGAAACTAAAATTGCAAGGACGGCATCTTGTACAAACCACCACCTACATAGCAAGTTTTTATTGCATTATATAACAGAGAAAGCTATCTGACTTCCTTTAACTCCTTTGAAACCAAAGGATTATGCTCAATTTATATATGTCAGGTAAACAACTGCAATGTAGCCACTCACCCTCACACGAGTTCAGGTCACAGACAGGTCAACCTCATCTCAATCCTATGCAATGTGGAATTTCGAGCTGTCATGTGGTTAATGGAGTTCCTGCTCCTACAAACTATCAGCCCATGCGCATGAACTCTGGGAATAAGTAAGTACCTCGAACATTCGCCACATTTTCTTTAGTTTCTGATCTATAACACTATATCGGAACAAAAGATTGGGTTTACCATGGCGGTGGACATTTCTTTACTGTTATATTAGCATAAAGACTTGATCAAACTGAATAATCTGAGAATACTTCGGTCCTCTTCATGTATAAAATTGCTCTTTCACCTTTACTATCAGCTTATGGGTACTGTATCATAAACCTGAATATTATAGGTCATGCTAAGTGGTGTTATTTTTGTCTTTGAGAAGTGTGGGGATGGACACAAGTACAGCTGATGCAGCACCAGCAATTCCACCAAGCAGTGCCATGTCATCGATGTCTGAGATGCCTGTGAGTCCGGCATCAGTTGTATCGAGCACCCACTTCCCCTTCTCAGCATCTGAGATATCGGGAATGGGAGTGGATACATCAGCACTCGACACAGCATTTACGTCAGATGTTGCAAGTTCGGTAGGATTGCAGCTAGTGCACGATGCTGGGCCCGGAAATTCTAGAGAGTCCCTTAGATCGCTAGATCAGATCCTGTGGAGTTTCAGTCTTTCAGATCTGACTGTGGATCTGTCAAACTTGGGAGGTATGCTGTGCATTAGACTTCTGTAGAAACTTAATCAGTTTCTTTGAGTCACTACTATGCATCAACCCTTTTACTTTATTACCAAGGGATTTTATCATGTAACCATCTTTCATGAAATTGCAGATTTAGGAGCCCTAGGAAACTATCCCGGTTCGCCATTTCTTCCTTCAGACTCAGAAATTTTGCTCGATTCTCCTGAGCAAGAGGATATAGGTAGACTGATTCTTGCTCCATGCTTTTCCTTATTTCCTTCTATTGTTTGGTTTGCTAATTTGAGCTGTGCAACTCTGGAGCAGCAGGCAAGCAATTGAGATCAGATATGCGGTTTTAATTTATATGATCTACTCTTTTGCTCTGCATTCCAATTGAGTTTTGGTTATCCTGTGGATTCCATCCTAGTCAATATAGAATTTACATAATTTCATGTGGAAACTTTTTACCTCGTGCAATGTCACGCTTGTGATATCTGTCAAGTAATAATGACTTTGCTTGATCTTTTTTCAGTGGAAGAGTTCTTTGTCGATTCCATCCCGGGGCCACCGAATTCTCAGTCAGATGAAGAGAGTTCTTGAGACCGAGGTTAGGCCTGTTTCTTATCTTTCAGAGTCGTTAGTATAGCATAGAGCTTAGGTTAAAGAAATAAGCACGTCACCTTGTAACTGGCAATTTAGGTCCTCTGCATCGACAAATACGAAGATTTGCACTTCCAAAGTCTTAGTCTGATACTATGTTACCTCAAATTGTAAACCAATATTTATTCGTATTAGGAGGATGTTTTCTCTCTTTACTTGATCAGTGCCATGGATATTTGTATTTTGAAGGTTTAATTATCTTTTTGCAAGTGACTTGGAAGAATTCCGTGCTCTACTGCTCTCTGTTATTTTGTTTATTGGCAATAATCTCACTTTCAGGAGGTTGCTCCTTCTTATCTTTTCAGTTGCCGGTTTCGAATTAAAACTCCTCAAAGAACTTGCTTAAGCTATAATACTTGAGGGTTAATCAACTCCTCGAGGAACCTGCTTAAGCTATAATACTTGAGGGTAATTGACAATTCATTCCTGCGCCATTCGCATGGTATTTCAAATTACATGCGCTCCCGTACACAATGGATTGTGGTAAATAAAGGAGTTCGAGATGAATTTAACAATAGCATTGAGGATCTTTTAACTGTGATCCCCCACTGAGCTTGCCAGGAATTGCTCGATTAATCTGCATACCAAACTTTGCTAAGGATTTGATGTTTAGCAAGATGGAACTATATTCCAGCAAAAATCCAATGTGTTGCCTGGTCTCATCTCTTAGAAGTCACTCAAATGCCAATTCCATTCAGAACACTCATCCACGGACAACCCAATTCATGTCCTCAAGACAACCCAATTCATGTCCTCATGAACGAGGGAGTCACAGTAATGCTCCTTTGTCATACACCGTAATCACACTCAGAGCATGAGAGCTGATATTTTCAAAGGTCACTAGAAACAAGTCAGCTGGAACACACATATACGGTTTTCACCCCGTGCATGATCCACATATCAACTGGTAATGCTTTCTATCATAATTTTAGGTGGGCAGGGAGATTTACTGTTGCTACTCTACAGGCTATTTACAAATAATCCATACGGCCAGCTTCTGTCTATGAGTTGCGTGATCCAAACTTAAGGTTAGTCCCACGCTTTGGATACAAAGCCCCAACAGCTGATGGATCGGTGTGTTGGGACACTGTCGCAGAGAGTGGCTGGAAGTTGGTGTTCCCAATGAACCAGTAGAGAGCCCACTTTAGATTGCAGAGAGTGTACTTCAGGGCTTTGGTCCAATTCTCCTGCTTGTTGAAGCTTTGTGTGATTGAGTAGCTCTCGACTTTATCGTTCTCTATCCTGCAAGAATATTATACATTTACTAGCTGTCCACGATTATCCCATGATTGTTCAGGCGCATATCCTAGGAAACAGACCCTTACTTCTATATGACTAATTATGTTTGTCAACACAACCGCTCAGCAGCAATTAGAGAAAGTGAGGGGGTCGATATTCCAAACAAACAGTTCACTCTCAGGAGAACATTGTAGATTTCCAAGAGTTGGAGGATCTTGCAGCTAAATCTTTACATATTGTCAAGGGAAAAACTGAGTCAGCTAACTCTTTTGTGCTTATTCACATAATTAGATCCAAGGAACATGATTGGGAAATCTATGGTAGCATTTTGAATTCAAACAACGGGTGCTCAGAGAGGAACCAAAGTAAATATGCAACTGACTCCTAGTTCAGTATTTAAGTACTGTTTCCATGTGAGAACTTACTTGTAAGGCAACTTGAAACATTTTTCAGGCGGTATGTTGTTATCTTGATCCTTTAAGTTGGCAAAATCAGCAAAGTCCTTGAGACATGTCAAGTAGAGAGTCATAGCTTTGTCATAGCGCGTGCTCCAGAACAGGTTCACTGGACCAAACCTACAAAATTCTAAGC
The DNA here is from genome assembly GCF_007655135.1 of Punica granatum. NCBI lineage: Eukaryota > Viridiplantae > Streptophyta > Magnoliopsida > Myrtales > Lythraceae > Punica > Punica granatum. The sequence goes on along the minus strand of NC_045127.1, from coordinate 42,962,103 downwards.
TGTCAAAACCTCCAGATGGCAAAGAATCAACTCAAACCTAAATCAGATGCATGATAACAAAACTAAATACAAAGCTTAATAAAATGAAGTTAGTAGTGAATCCAATAACCTAACTGTTTTTCAGAAGCAAACACAAGGTACTGTTTGAAATAGAATACAGAGATCAATCCAATAATGAGGAACTTATTCATACTTACAGCTCATAAGTATTATTGCTCAGGTCCATAATTCTGGGGTAGCTACCCATGGGAAGTATCTTGATTCGATATCTATTTCGAATAAGTTAAAGGAGGTCACAACTGACACTTTGTAGAATCTTGTCAAAACAAATTGCTACTGAAGAAAGGCTCAGCACATTTAATAGTCTACCTACTTTTAAAGCTCAAAGCAACTGAAAAGTATCACTTTTACTGAAAATAAACCATTTAAGTAACTGTTCAAAAGTACTGTAGAAAGTGTGACTATTAACAAGTGATTAGGAATGCGAAAAGCTTGAAAGAGATGCAGAAGTTGTCCATGGGTTATCCAGTCAAAAATAATAATAATAATTGTACATGGGAATTAGAATAACACTTCGCAAGCGATTCAACCTTAATGTAACTCTGCAGGAAAAAGAAAAGCGTTTGCCTTAAAAACTGGCCTCCAAAGGGACAAAATTTAGAACCAAAGCAACAATATTACAGTAGCAAATGGGGCACATAATAAATTCTTTTGCATGGAAAGAAACTGTAGTAGTAAAGCAAGGGGAAACTGTCACTAAAAAGTTGCAACAAACTCATGAGGTAAATTAAAGAATTTTCTAGAATTACGGATACGGAAACTTTGGTCGGAAGTACTGGCACATTGTATGTAGGAGGAGGCAAGCTTGACCCCAAGCAGCATTTATTTCATCCCACTCAACCTGAAGATTTCAGACATTATAATGAACACCAGTGTCAACAGCATTGTGACACACGAAAACACTACCTAACAGGCACATAGCTCTTTAAAATTCTTAGCCACATTTCAGAAGCATATACTCCACAAAGCAGGGACAAGATTGTTTTCAGCCTTCATAAAGATTTCAGAGAACTTTAATCCCCAAAGGCTGGCAATGAATCAGTAGAATGTGGTCAAGCCAGCTGGAACTTAAGAGGGATTTACAGGCTCAAAATTGTTCTCGGCTTCTCAAAAGTTGCGGAGTGAGCACAACAAAGGTCAGGACTCAGAAAGAGTGTCGATTGACTGACCAGAAAAGAACAGTTCGACTTTTTATTTATAATTTTCTTTATTATTTATCTTTTTCTTTTTTCTCAAGAAAATTCAGCACAGCTCACAGGAATTTTAGGCAGTCGTCCAAGGCGGAAATTGTTTATTGTCCCAAAGTCTCCATCATGCCAGATGGGGAATGCATCTGTCAGAACATTTGTTCGCTTCAACAGCTCTAAATGTGCTTGTGACACTTCTATTTTGGCCAAGATTGCATCCCTTTCTTCCTGTTAGTTTTTGGCCCCCAAAATAAAGAAATGTGTTAGTTAGGCGGCTGCAAGAAATATGCATGTATATATATATGTATGATTTTGTATGTGAAGCTTATGGCTGAAACATGTAATAAACCAAGAATGAAAATTCAAATTCGTAGCGCAAACATTATAAACTGTCAACACTAAAATGTGGCAAATCCTTCAGAGAAGATCGATATTATTTCTACGCGCTGATGCTAGTGGTTTTCTTAACTTTCACAAGATACTGCAGTAATCATAAATAATCTTCATCAGCACAAGCAAATGAATGAGTATAAAGTGGAAGGCATAATATAGAAAGCCCCATAGAGCTTTGTTAGTTTTAACACAGGAGGAACTTTTGAAATCGGTCAAGACAGCTTTCATCTACCAAAGGAAAGTTAAAAGAGTAGACTATAGAAAGCATTTAAATTATCATCACTTTGACAATAGCTGCAGATCAATAATTAATCGTTACAGCTCCTAGGAAGCAGCTAGAATATGGCAAATATATAAAAGACGGACAAACCTGATGAGATATCAACTGAAACTGAAAATTGTTGAATTCGTGCCAATACCTGATGCAGAAAGTTCAGAAATGTATATTAATTGCCAAGAGGTTGTGCTATGCAGAAGTTAATCCAAGGCTGAAACCATGGGCTTATGTTATATCATCCCAAACTTGTTAGCCAGTGAAGCGAAGAACACACCTTTCCTCCAGTTCCTTAAAGCGGTTCGATTTTGTCTCCAATTCCTTTAATTCAGCAGTAACTTCGGCATACTGTTTCTCTGTTTCTTCTATTGCTGCTTCAAGTTTCCTCTCTTCTTCCTCAATCTTAGATGTCAGCAAGAAATGATTCAATCAGAACCGATCTCATTAACAAATAGCTTTCTGTTGGTGGGGCATAGAGGCATACACGCAAAGTGCATTATTATGACAAGTAAAACAATGAGAAGTGTCAAACAATATGTTTGATAATGATAAAATCAAGCATTATCCAGCATTTCAGAAAGCACACACCAAGCGTTCGGGAATTTTCAATTTAGCTACTCCATACCATACTAGATGCACAAAATTAACTACCAGCTATTCTTTTTCTTTTCAGTTGATCTGAACCAAACACTTCTATGTAAGGGAAAAACTTAACGAGCATAAAGCAGCATCTCTGAACAAGTTAGAGCCTGCAAAGCTCATGCATGTCTTATGTCATATGTCCAAAGGAGGATTGACCTGGTTACATGAGATCGAGAACCATCAATCAACCAAGCTCAGTAGGGAATATAAGTAACATTAACACCTGTAAGCCGTACCTTTAGCTTCTCCTTGAGGAAATCTGCCTCACTAAGAACATCGCGTGACTCACCTTCCATACGTTGGAGACAGGCCTCATATGCTTCAATGTCTCTGTTTACATCTTCAACCTCCTTATCAAGTTTATCAGACAACACTCTCATGCATTCAAGACACAAAGGTTGCTCCACCTGAAGATAATACACACCGGAAATAATTAGTACCAGCAGTGGGATGAAAGTGGAAATTTCAAAGCAAAAGGCAAAGAAAGAATTCATGCTGCATTGGAAATTTCTCATAATTGACCTGGGTCTGTGTTGTGGCAATCTCAAATGCACGCTTGAGAACAGTTATAGTTGCATTAAACCCAGAATTGTTCGGAGCAATGGGAGCACCATGGGCTCCATCAGACACTGGTGACTGGCTTGCACCTCCATCAGAAGCTGATTCATTCTTGTAGACGACTACGAACGATTCGTCCATCGCTTTCCCTGATGAACTCGAATCAGTCTGCGGAGGACCACCCCCTTGAGGGCGCGGAGGAAGTCCCTGAGGTTGGGGCCTCTGTTTTGGCAACACAACAAATGAATTGTCCATGCGAGTCGAACCCAACACGCTGCTGGCTCCATGAATCGAAGACCCATGCATCCCTGCCGACATTCAGCCACACGTTTCGCTTCAGAAAACCACTGGCTATTATACTACATTACATCGAATACTACACATAAAACTGCATTCACAAAATGAAACATAAATAGCTAGCAACACAACCGCGATGAACTTTGCTCGATAACTGTAAAAATGAAGCCTGGAGCACCGATTTTTCCATCAGGACTCGAAATAGCCACTCAGAAGCAACAGTGAGCAATCAATCAGATGATCAAGTGAATCAATATGACTGTGTTTTCTTATAGCACTAAAAAATTCAGCTCCAGCGAGCTACCTCGGGCAAGTACCAATTGGGATCAAAAACGAAACTGAGGAAGTGAAAGTTGCAGCAATGGAGGTGGGGAATTCTCTAACCGGAGCGAGAAGAGGAATCGGGGAGGTACTTGTCGACGTAAGAATCAGCGCCGACGAAGCAGAGGGAGTGGTGGCAGTTCTGGCAGAGCCATCGGGGGAGATTCTGATCCACCGGGAAGGCCCGGCCCTTGTCTTCGGCCGTCGTATGCTTCATCTCCGATCTCTTCTTCTCCACCCTATCAGAAAACTTCGCGCTTTCATGCCCAACTGTTTGCTTGCGATTGCGAATCACTTCAATCCTTTGTTCCGGGGCCCCGTGGAAGGCTATTCGGGTCGGGTAGAAGAGCTGATTGAATCCGACTTTGAATTTAGTATTGGGGACAAAACGGATCACACCAAAAATGGTCCTGAACTTATGATCATTTAAATTTAAGTCCCCATATTTAACTTTTCAAATCAAGCTCCTAATGTTTGAGAAATATCTAATCTCATCCCTTGGACATGGCCATCGGATATCTATGAATGATAACCACCATTGGCCTTGACTGAAGGTCCATCGTACATCAGCCCCGACTGTCATTGAGGAAAGAAAAAGAACTCAATCGGGCCCTCGGAAAAGGCCACTAGTTATCAATTTCTTCAACCGGGTGTGATGATTGATGAACTTTCTAGAGAAGGGAGTAAATTTCGATGTTTTAGGAAATTCAAAGGACTTCATCCCATAAAACTGAGGCAGAGGAACTCAAATTAATGTATCATTACGATTTATCAGCTGAGATTTTTTATTTTATTTTTTTTCCTTTTTGTCCTTGTTAAGTTTTTTATTTAGGAAAGTTAATCGACTTATAAAAAGCAAAGTGAGTATTTTAATTTGTTGAAATCCAAGTAATGGTAATTTATTTTTCGATTGTTCTTTTAAAGTGAAATCCCATAACACCGAAGTTATTGATAACACATTATAGCTGCAGCCTTGATCGGGTTCTCATTGCTGTCTCTTCTGCAACATATTCGTTGTAAAAAGCAAATTCCTGGTGCAATAAAATTTTTGGTTTTCCTGGAGGATAAAATTAGAAGAAAAACCAGGCTATAGGCTATGATCTATTATTTGTTCCAATAGTATTTCATGAATCTATAATATTCTCACCATATCCTTTAGCTTATGCATATATAAGCTGTGACTGTTCCGCTCGAATGTGTCAAGATAGGAGATGATGTGCAGGGATGACTAAACAACTCATAAAAATCAGTTATTCATCCTGCAGTTCGTAGAAATTGCCTACAGACTAGCTCTACCATCATTTACACTTTTTGAATCCATCGCTCTGCTGTGAAATACTATATTTCACTTTTAACTTGCTTATAAATGGATCGATTTATTTCCTGTTGATCTTGGATCCGATTAAAGAAGCTGCTGGGAGATCCTAATTGAAACGATTTCTCCATCCACTCCAGCTTTCATGACATGGTATTTGACATTTAGACCTGCTTCATATTTCGGGTAAGAACATAAAAATCAGTAGATGGTGAGGGGAGTCAAATAGGCAATTGGTCATGGTATTTTCATTGTAGTTCGGTTTGCTGCCTGCTCTATTAACTGAATCTAAAAAGAGAAAGAATAGTATTTGACAATTTACCGTCATTCTTCTGCAAATTGGTGTTGACTGCTACAGCGTGGAACGCTATCATTGCCTTAGGTTGCCAGTCTTTAGGCTTCCCCACCCATGAGGTGAGATCGAATATCGCTGACAAGAAGTCACGGGGATTAGCAAAAGAAATAATGGCTAAGATTAGTAAGAAAGACGTCAAGATATGCTAGAGTTTTAAGATTCACCAGAGGTGGAGGGGTCATCGAGGTGTTTCACATCGAAAATGGCCCCAGAAGCTCCATCTGCACTCTTTCTGATGTCGTGTGATCCTATGACCTGGTATTCCCAAGTTCCCTCCTGGTATCCCTTGTTCAAGAACAGCTCGATGTGCCTTGCATCCAGTATCTGCATGGTTCCTACAAAATTGAAGTTTAAATCCTGATTACTCTTTTCCATGTCTTCCGAAAGTAATTCTATCCCATATAGGTTGCAGCATCTAATGACCTTAGGATTCATTTTGCAACGAATACTTCCTCTCACTTCCAAAAGATGAAACTAAAATTCCAAAGAGGGTATCTTGTACAAACCACCACCTACATAGCAAGTTTTTATTGCTTTATATAACAGAGAAACCTATCGGACTTCCTTTTAACTCCTTTGAAACCAAAGGATTATGCTCAATTTATATATGTCAGGTAAACAACTGCAATGTAGCCACTCACCCTCACACGAGTTCAGGTCACAGACAGGACAACGAACAAGCTGCAAATCTGAATGCATTCAAAATGTAGGCATATACAATATAAGCGATTCCCCTGAGGTAAGAAATGTAAGAAGTATATGGCAGGTCGATCGAGGTAACTTCATGTACCAGCTATCCAGATTCCAGTTTTGATGTTCTTTAACACAAACGAGCCATGGGAGTCCAACATCTTGTCTAAATTCTCCTCTTTTGGGATCCTCACCGAAGTGGCCAGCTTTTCAGTCAAAAGTGCAAGTGGTGAATCAAAAGAAAATGCGCCAATACGCAGCCAGTCTTGAGATTCCAATAAAAAGAAATTGCAGATGTTAACAGCATGTATAATCACAAATTGAAGATTATGCGCATTGTGATGTAAGCCCATGCATGAGTACATAAAGGAAAAGAGCATGATCTGCTTTGATGATAGATTTAAATCTAAGGAAACAATCCTGGATGCTATTCAGTTCAGATACCAAACTTAAAATTTGATATTAAGAGTTAACTAGCTTTCGCTAAATGATAAGTAATGCCCGCGCCTACTCCCATGCAGTTCTAGTTTAAAAAAGATGGGTGAATATTGCAAAAGTTAGATCACCCATTAATTTACTCCAATGCATGGTTTTGGTTAATTTGAGTTACCAACAAGCCCAATTAATGAGTCAGTACTAACACATAATCTTTTTTTTTTTTTTGAAGTCGCATATTACGTTGTCTTTATTGCTATTGCTATGGATGACCGATTGGTGCACTCTAAAACTATTAGGGTATCCTAAAATCAGTTGTAGACAACGGTCCTAGTCTGTCAGGTAATTCTTTATCTTCAATTCTCCACTGTCTTTATTGACGGTTATGATAAAGCAAACTGACACAGACAATGCCGCTATCATACTGTTGTCGAACTGCTAAATACTTATTTTACGACAGAAAGAATTGAGTCACATACCAATGTGCTTTTCCTGCTGACGGAATGCGTAAGAGTGGCTACCATCTGTGGACAAAGAAAAGAGTTTATTCCCGTTGCAGTCTACTACTTAACAGGACATGAAGAGAGTTTCAGAATTTGTACCAAAAGCTGAAGAATAGAGCTGGATCCATTTGAACGAGGTGTTCTTGGGTTCCGGAACCTGAAGATCGCGTAAACAAGCGAATTTCCATATGCTTTCATCCATAACAAGATGGTAAAACCATTTGCTCGTTGTTGCAAGCATCAACAGAGATCGCCCGTCAAGAAACCTCGCAATCGCAGTCCAGACGTCCTCATCTTCAAAGCTATTTTATCTCAAATAAAGTATAACTCTATCAGAATCGGCAATGAAAGTATTTCCAGATCTATATTTACCAGTGGTAGTTCAGGATCCAGATATCAACATTGAAGAAGATCCACATGAAGCAGTGATAACACAGAAATCACCATTGGACCTTGAGAATATGTCTCTGCACTTCTACTACGTCAAATATCCTATATAATTTTGTCAACGGCCTCGCAAATTCGCAATGACTCTGTTCCAACAAAAATTTCCAAAACTCAAGCAGGAGGCTGCAGAAACAGGTGCTGGCCGGAAACGCAAGCAGCGGTTCAATACTTACTTTCAGTCAGAACAAAAAACAGAGGTTGCAGAGCTGCCATTTGAGTTGCTAAGAGCTCGTACACCTAACTTAAGGTGAAACTACGCATAGCTATATAGTTCATGCAACCACTGAATACGACATCGGATACAACTTCATCACGATCCATTACATACAACTGCAGCAAGCAGCTCAATATTTCGAAGAAACTGATCGATTCTGTGAAACAGAGCACTGATGATGTTCAAAAGGATCAGCGATCAGCCTGAGATTTGAAATTCCAAGAGCAACCTCAGGGCTCACATGGACAGAGATAATGAGAGGGGAGCACCAAATGACAAACCAGACAGAGAGAGAGAAGATTGAGAAGCTGAAATCGGGAGCTGGGCATCAAAGTCGAAGCATCAAAAATGAACTCGAGAACACGAGCTCAAAACAAACAGCAACTGGCACGATCAGCTCCACCACCATAGCTACTCATGCGGATGCAGTTTTGCATAGAGATCATGAGCAAGTTGCAGCGACCGTTCTAGAGAGAGAGAGAGAGAGAGAGAGAGAGAATGTGGTTACCAGAAGAAGGTAGAGTGAGGAGCTATGTAGCTTGGACGAGGAGAGATGCTGCTGCATGTGCAAACCGATCTCTCCCTTCTCAATCGCTTCCCCATCCCCTCTCTCTCTCTCTCTGTCGAAGTCACGACGTGAAGGAGGAGATGGAGATGGAGACGGAGACGGAGACGGAGACGGAGGGAGTGAAAGCCTGAACTGAAAGCTCTCACGCGCACGGCTAGCTCCCCACAACCTTTTATAGTCGCGCGAAAATTTGAAAAATTCAATTATTTTTTTTCCAAGATAAAATAATATAAGTTTAATAATTTAAAAAAAAAAAGAAATTACGGGAACAGTAGTTCAATTTCCGTTAGGCGTTAGCAGTAGCAGCATCAGTTGTAAAAGGCAAGGGCCGGGTTAGGGTGGCTCTATTATTTTGATCCAGCCGTAACAAGCGAGCACCGGCAGCGATCCAACCGAAACAAGCGAGCACCGGCAGCGATCCAACCGAAACAAGCGAGCACCGGCAACGCTCCTACCGAAACAGACCGTTTAAATCAATGGGCACAAGGAATTCATGGACTTTGGATTTCCCTCCACGTTAACAAGGTAACCATGGAACCTCATGAACGATTCGCGTAATGAACGATCTAATTTCCCGATGGCCCTCTCGTATCTCGTCTCATACTCTCAGTTAATTTCTTTTACCTTATATTTCTATCTTCCTTCTTTACTTTTGAATTCCACAAATCTACAATAACTTAAGACGAGTAAATATTTTTAGTGATATACATATTCACCTTTTGAGAAGTACAAAGTGAAAATAGCTGCACAAATTTTTGCATTTATATATACAAATATACAATGTCACTGACAAAAATTGACACCAGCTGGTGCAATCAAATCTCCGAGCTTTATCTGAGTTAGTAACAATATGAAAATTGTGGAGGTGGGGGGTGGTCATGATCTCAAGGAATCAAAAGAATTGGTTATAAGCTTGTTCGATGAATAATGGCAGTCGGTCTCTTCGCTTATCCCGCAGAGGACGGAGGCGGAAGTCTCTTTCCATTTGGAGATGATGCTCAGTATTCCTCACAAACATCCAATAGGGAAAGGTGATCGAAAGTCTCCTAAGTGAAGCAGCAGCTAATTCATGAATTTCCTACAGTTGGGAGCTCTGCAAAGGCATGGAACTTTCGATTCGTCTTGTTCGTCGGGGTCAAACAAGTAATCGTACCTGTCAAAATCATGGTTAAAAATGTTAAACGCAGCATACTCTTTCCATCTATATCAGAATCCACCCCAGTTGCGTGTATGCTTAAGCGAAAGTTGTAGTTTCTACTATCCACAACCATAAAAAAAATCTACCGTCATCAACAAACAGTTAAACATGTTGTTGGACACCAAGCAAGTTTTCTCGAATCATTCGATGACAAAATCATAGTCTTTACTGAGAGAGGGAGTGAGAAAGCGCTCACGTAAGCTCATTGCCAACAGACACATTCGTCTTTGCAATCAGAACTATCCGGCTGTCCTCGTCACCCATACTCATTATTCTTGCATAGCAGTTGGGCGTACACTGCAACGAGCACATAAAGGGGTTCAAAAGATAGTTTCAACAATAAGTCTGTCACTTCTCAGTTGACAAAAGGGAAATTAAGTTACTGAACCTGAAGTTTCTAGAGTAAAAATAACTTACAGAATGATTAATCAAGCGGGCTATGTTCCCCTTGTAGGTCGCATCAATTACAACTTCATCACTGATCTTGAATAGCTGCATGAGATACGATTGAAGAACAATATTCATACACCTCGAGCAATACAGACTTAATGAAGACAATTCAACAAAGCCTCATATAGGAGAAATAAGAGAAAACTCACATAACAGTCTTTGCCCTCTGACCGATATCGCGCCTCCCTCAGATCTGCAATGCTGCGTCTCACCTGCTCACCACGATACTCAACAACCTACATAGACGTGACCAACTGTTACTACCATGAAGAAATAAAACTTCCTAACTATTTCACACAGAACTGTCACGTCATATCAGAGGCTATAATGGTTTTAGGTGAAGAATCACAGATACACAATTTAATTAAGGGAATAAAAAATAAAGTCATCGTGAAGTCCTGAATACCATTTCTCCTTCCTGTATGTCTCTTCGTGCAAAAAGACCCCATCCATGAATTCCAGATTTTCCAAAACATATTCGATGATCTTCTGTCCTCTGGAGCAATTAATAACTATATTAGCAAGATACAAAACTCAGACCAAGGAGGCTATTAAAATATAAATCAAGAAATGCTCCTTACTTGCAAGTGATACAGCCGTTCCTTAAATGAGGTGAAAGTTTTAGAACCGTCTAACTCCTGCAATAATTATAAGGACATCAGCCCATCGAAAATGATAGAAGCAAAGGCAAACGAATAATGACGATTTGGTATGGAGGTTAAGAAGACTATAATACCTTATCATTCCTCAAACCAATTACTGCATCCAATGAGTGAATGCGTGGACCCATGGGTCGGTGACATACTGCTTCTTCAGGCTTCTGCAGAATCACAATAAGTAGAAAACCATATTAAGAAACTATGCAGTGTAAGCAAGCAAACAAGCCTAACCTTCCGCCATAATGATCAAGTTAATCGAGAAAAACAAGACAACTTGCAGACAGACAATAATGGCAAAAACAATTATAATCTCTTCCAACTAGAAGTAGATAATGATAATTATAAAAAAAGTCACAAAATCATAAATGGAAGATAATTGTTTGACATGAAGGATGTAAGAGCTTATTTACCTTCTGGTTTGACCTTCTCAAGACTCGACATCTGGCAGCAGAGAGTGGCTCGAGTTCATCAGTAACTTCTTCAGGGGAATCAGGAAAATCCTTCTTAGAGACCAGCCTAGAACCCCTGAAGGCATTATGCTTGTTCTCAACCAAGCTTCTTGCAGAGAAAATTCCAGAAGGGGTATGCACAACCAAAACAGAATCCGGCTTTGGAAGCCTGAACACAAATGGGATAGCTACAGGTTACAAAATTCAGATTACATGAAAAAAAAAAAATGAGGAAAAGGACCAGTCCCGACCTGTGAACAGCACAATATATCATCTTCTTTGTTATTTGTCTCCCATCCTTCTCCAAGCAATGCAACTGAAAATACATATTATATTACATTTATAAAAAGGAAAGCTTGAAGCCAAACCAGATTACTTTCAAATATTTCACTTAAGTAGAAATCCAACACTACGTCCAAAAACCCAAAAGTTTCCCCAGATAACATTAATTATAGGAGAAGAAACAAAATCACAACTTACTTCCATGCTATATCCTGCCCTTGCTGCACACACTGCATGGAAATACGTCGCACATTTGCAACACTGCATGCAGGAACCATGGGTTTGTTTACAAATTATGCAACTCTGCAGCACAAGCAAACAAGAAAGACTTAATTTACCATCCATGAATATTTGTAGAATCATATGATGATCTAAATTTCTCTAAATACACATAAAAATGAATTATCAAACGTGTGAACACTTAGATTCTTTCATTATTGAGTCCTCCATGTATGCTACTACAATGAATCTTTCTCAGTTTAGATAACTAATTAACTTGCTATAGTTGAGCATCTTTCAGATAATTGATCAGAAAGAAAGCAAAGAGTACCTTCAGAAACGAGCTTGGTGGGATTCTAAAAATCCCAGTAGCTGGTTCCATTTTCTCATGATTCAGGAAACCAACTTCAGGGCGAAACCAAGCACAGGTGACATGAACCCACAGATTCCCAACATCAGATGGCTTCAAAGCACCGCCTAGAGAAGAAGTCAAGTTCACAGTGGAAGGCTAACTTAATAGAAGCCATTAAGAAATGCACTAAATGATAAACAGGTGATGCATTTTCAAAAAGCTTATGTATTTTAACTAATATTAATAGTAAGAAGAATAGGTATGCATATTTCACTATGACCTGATGGAATTTAATAAATAAATGAACATGTTATCTGCTCAATTGATTTAGCAGGAGCTGAATTTTTCCTCTTTTGCTTGCCTTAGTTTCATAAAAGAACAAATGACAGTGAGATAGCAATGTCTGATTACAAACTAGACCGAACCTTGTACAGGACAAAGGCAGCACTCTCTCTTCACATCAGGGGTTTCGCAGGCTCTACAAACCCATGATGTGAAATCCTGAACATTGCTTGCCCCGTAGCATTCTTGATGAACAGCTATCTGACACCTGTAACAGAAAATTCCCAATGAAATAAATAAATAGCTGGCAAAGAGACAGATCCACCTCACATTCGGAAAGTTTTAACACTCATAAAAGATACAAAGCATTGATATGAGTCACATGACTGGTAGATAAATAACCTATTGCAGATTATGATTTTGTTGTAGTCCCAATCTTCCACCCATCTGCATATTGCACATCTTTCGGTTGTCCACTTGGCAGAAACAGGCTCATACTTCCCTGCAAAGAAGAAAGTACCCCTTTAAGTTCCTTTAAGAAAATTTAAAACCCAAACAGTTTTTAGCCAAGTGCAACAATACGCGTATGGATAATCAAGGAAAATGAACAAAAATATATGACATGTGCACTAACATAATAGAGTAGTTACCTTTTAGAAAATCGGTCAACTGCTTCATATCTAACTTGGAAGTATCTAGACCATGGTCATTATATGCTGCGATCTGAATAACATATCTAACAATCAGCACAGAGATTGTAATTACACTAACAAAATGCACGGGAGGGGGCAGGCATGCAAATAAACAAGAGTTAAATGTTGTTCCAAGGAAGACACGGCACAGAATCCAGGACTAGAGCATGCAATACATATAATTCATTGTATGATGCATCTCGGAGAAGGCTGAAAACTGAACAAACTGTCTATGGCACTTCATACTCATAAAAACTACGCATCCACAAAGTCAGTGACTCAGCGCTGAAACAAATTAACATACTGTCAAGATACAGCCAAGACAAGCTAGGTGCTGACAATCAACTAGTGATCCGGAAAGCTAGGCGCTGATGATCAACTAGTGATCCGGATGTTATAATCTTAATCACAATGTCAGGAGTTAAATATTTTCAGCCAAGTGAATCAAACCATCTACAATCCTTAATATGAGTGAAAAAATCCATCAAATAACCGAGTTTAAGTAAATGGAAAAAAGTGATACAAACCCATCTTTCTAGCGTTTCCATTATGCCCTTCACTTTGACACTGCATTTCCACTTTTTGGCTCTGCATCCAGTGTGCCGTTCCCATTCACTGGGTGTTTGCTTCCTCGACCCACATGAACCACAATTGCAGACAATCCTAATAAAACACAGAAAGAGTAAGCAACTAATGAACCCTTAAGCATCAAAAGCACTTCATAAAGCTTAAAATTGGCAGTATATCCTATTTGACCAACTTGGAAAAAAAAAAGTAATACAGAAAAATTCTAAGGATCAGAAGAGGTGCCAACAGGGTAATTTTAAGAGCATTTCATAGGTAAGAGTATGTAATTTGGAAGAGATGCCTTGGTCACCAACCAACAGAACATATGACTGGATGAGAAGAAAGCAAAAAGGATGAAAAAGGAAAACATCAAGGACTTACATATGAAGCTTAGGAATGTAAGTTCCCTCCATGCCATTGCACACAACTGTTACTTGGTCAGACATTGACGTCTGCTTCTTTTCAACAGATCTGCTTCAACCAAAGCACTCATCAGATTTCAGCCTTGAAGGAGGCTGCGGACACAAAGTCCCTCAAAATGAACATAAGGATGGAAGATATGGCTATGACTATGACTTACTTCACTTTAGGCTGCAATTTTTCTGGTTTTGCCATTCTGCAACTGAGCTTGGTTGTGCAATCAGGGCAATAGTAATCAATGTTCTCCAGATCCTTCAAACAAATCATTAATATCAGGAAATCTGTCCTTATTCATAAGTTGAAGAAACGATCAAAACGATGCAGCCTATGGAGACTCACCTTTAAAAGTTGACTGGGAATCTGAGCACACTCTGCATGCACCCAAACATCACAACCATCACAGCATACCTAAACAAGGAGTCATTCATAAAACCAAGGTAATCACCATCCGATGGATATTTATAATAGATAAAAAGTAATCCTGGTGTAACTGGTAACAGTACAATAATAACTCACCCAACTTCCACCATCTGAATGGTGCCAAATCTTCTTACATATGCCACAATATTGTTTGGACTCGAGTAACTGCAGGAATGATGAACATAAAATTTTAAAAAACTCACGTTACTATAATGGAAATTAAAGCTCAAGATGCAACATCAACAAACCTTAGCACAGCGTTTGCACAAAACTTGAACTTGACCGCCTGGATGTTTCATTCTCTTTGTGCTTTTACAAGAAAAAATCAAGCCGCAGCTGTCACAAGCTCGTCTGTCCTTAGATTCTTCATGCTGCAGATAAAGCAACAGACCACAGATCAATAAAGATCATCCCTATAAATCTACAGAAAATACTTCTACCAAAAGCAAATACAAAATTGTAATGATACTCTTGTTGCCCATGGAGCACAATTTACAATGCTTACAACCATAAGGGGCCAAACAAGACCTGCAACACTGAAGGCAACAAAGCAATTTGTCTGCACACATACGTGACTTAAAAGATGGATGAGAAGCAATCACAGCAAATGCTCCCCACCAGCGGGAACTTGTAAAGATTATCGGTAAAATTGTGATTCTCAACCCATGGCCAAGAATAATAGCATATTGCATGCAAAAAGTAACTTCACTGTTTCATTTCGACTCGTCAAGAAAGAAGAACGACAATCTCTAGAGAGGCATGAAAACTACATAAAGAGCTAATCCTGAAAATACCAGGTAGAACGACAAGTGACATACCTGATTCTGACAAAGACCAACACCCTCTTGGCTCCCACTGGATTTTGCTTCGGGACAAGATATTTCACCATTCCCGAGATTCAAGTCTATATAGCCCTCCTCAGCTAAAATTGCTTCCTCAACGGCCTTCAGGAAGTCACTGGATTTACTTTTGTGAAGTTGGGTCTGACCCCGAAATCTGAGGAAGGAAAAACATTCACCACATTATTATTATTATTTTATTATTAAAAACGTTCTTTCAACATGGGGCAATACCAGACAACATCGGTGGCTGATAAAGCAATAATTTTTCACCTGTCCAAATACTTTGCGAAGGGGAATATCATGCCTTGCTTCACCCATGCATAGTCCTGTTACCAAAATACAAGCTTGAGCAGAAAAGGCAAGAAAATTTTGTCGTGTAATCAAAGAACAGAACACCCAAACCAAAGGAGAGAGAGACGGTGGGAAAGAACAGTACCCTTTGGGTTCCGTTCTTGGAGAAGCCGAAGAACATGACACAGAGGGAACCAGGGACGGAGCACCTCAAGACCGAATCCGGAGCACTGACCCAGGGGTCGATCACGATAGCCGGCCAAGCAGGGTATTTTTTCCCGCACTTGGCCCAAAGAATATCGCCCACCGTGAAATCTTCCGGCCTATAAACCTCCTTCTTCATCTCAACGTCCCCTTTTCTCCTCTGCTCTGTGCCCTTCTGGCTAAAACTGGGCACACACCCGACACTATCTATTGACGGTGAAGAATTTACACTGTAAACTAAAGAACTACGAGAATTCAATTGCCTCCTAAAATCAAAACTGTTCAACGCTGTGCATCTCACTTTAACTTCCTGTAAAGCTTCAGCATTTTCAATCCTAAAATGGTTATTATCTTCTGCCCGGCTACCCAATTCTTTGTCCCCGGCTACTTCACAATTCGCTGTGCCATTCTCCTCATTGAGCTGCTTCGTGCATCGGGGTTCGGACCCGGGAACTTCCTTTTCCTCCCCAGTATGGCCGGCATCCCCAGTGCTTGAAGCAATGCATTCTCTGCTTTGATCATTATCAGATGGGCACACCACTGAATCACTCGATCTGGGAATGCCTTTCTTAAAGCGCAACCGCGAATACGTCAACAACGGAGTAGCGAATCTCTCAGTGCTCCCGTTCGACTCCTTCTGACGATTCGATTTCTCGGAACTGCATTCGACTTCGCCGTCCAACTTCGACTCCTCGCTGCTACAGCAAGAGCCCGAAATGGCGCTCTTTCCAAAAGAGCAGCGCCCGTTCGCTTTCAATTTCTTCGATTTCGCCAATAAATAGGCAGTGGATTCGACATCAGGCTCCTCGAGCTTGCACCGCTTCAAGTTTGGCATCTCGAATTTCATCGGACGTTTGACGATCATCGTAAAACCATGAGAACCCTAAACTCAACACAGACACACACCCCCACCAACAGCATATTCTCGCCACGGCACGACCGGCCCGAATCACCACTCACCCTGCCGGTCGCGAATGGCCCCAGAGATTATGAACGGAACCCTAATTCAATGGCTGCCGGCGAGACACAAACCAAACCAACAAATTCAACTCCGGGCCGGTTCTTTACACAGAAAGAGGTGAAAATCAACCAAGGAAAGCGCAGGACGACGACGACGAATCTTCTCCGGCAAAATCAGCGAAGAACTTCTGCGAGAGAATCGCTTGCTTGGTCGCTGCGTTGAATTTTGGCAAATCGGAGTGAAAGTGAGAAGGGACGGACGACGGGGAATAGAAGCCGGGGAGAACTGCGAATATTTATTATATATTTATTGTGGATTTAATTATATGAAATTATTTTTTAATGTATTTTTTGGGATTTTCTTTTTTAGAGGGGAAAATTGAGCAGCACGGCGGTGCTGACGTGGCGTGAGGGCACGGGATTTTGGCTCCAAAAATTGGGACCAGGTTTTTGGAAATTTGGAGGGAGATGGGATGACGCGAAATCGCGGCGACGGGGAGCGCGAACCCCAAAAAATTGGGAAAAAGAAAGCGGATCAACGTAATGGGCTTTCGGCCCATGGGCTCGAAAATGGGCTTAGCTATATATTGAACTTGTTGATGGGCTTGTTGTTGGTCAAGGGTATTAAACACCAAGGTTCAAGGAGTAGAATGATTTTTCTTTGCTAGCAAATATTAGAATGATGAGAAGATAAAAAATAATAATAATTGATTCATATGAGAAAATATTATGTGAGTACTGCTCATCTACTGTTATGGGATCACTTTCTCATTTTCAAGTATTCTGATTGGGTGTTATTCAACCGAGTGGATAAGTAATACTCATTTAATATTTACTCGTTCATATACAACTATATAAAATTACAAAAGTTGGAACAACTTCTTGGACGATACCACATAGGACGTGGGTAATTTGCTGTTGAGTGACTTCTAGAATTCAGACCTATCGTAACATCACAAATGACTTGTTATTACCTAAGACTTCACTCATGAAAATTCAAATCAATATATATATCCACACACACATATACACTCATAATTTATATAAAAATTATCTATACCTATACACATATTACTTATATGAGAAAAGAAAAACTGTTTGTCTAACTTTCCCTTTTCGATATTACCTACACTGCAAATACTTGAATATTTAACAACCACTAAATAAATGATATAATAGTAAAAATGCAAAAAAAAAAAAAATACCCACTCACTTTTTTCCCCATCACACATCTCCTATTTTTTCTCCTCTTTCACCCTCTCTCTTTATCTAACGTCCAATATTTCCACCTTTCAAAAGAAAAAAAGTCCATTTTTTACAAAGCTTTTTTTGTTCAATCAGATATTTTATTATTTTAATTATTCTTTTATTTCATTATTATTAACACCTATTTTTCATAATATGTGAAAATAGCCAAGCCATGATATGTGTGTGATGATTCAATAATTTTTCTCGAGTCTATGATGAATTTCGGGTCGGATTTAGAGGAAGTAGGCCATTTATATTGATTCGGGTCGGACCGATCAAAGCCCAACAAGATAAAGCCAGTCCGTTGGAAGATCAAGCCCGATTCTTGGAGCCCCGCAAGGAGAGCCCATTATGGAGGTATACAAATATATCCAAATGTATATGGGCGTGCATGAGCAGAGGAGATGGGGAATTTAGTTTCCTTGTCAACCAAATTACTTAGTGATCAAGCATGTAATATTTATGCAATATTCTCGTGTTATCTCGAATATCTCTCTGATATATTTTGTTATCTTATATCTAGGTAGGCTAGGAGTCAATTTCCTATTTCGATTTTATTGCAATATCGTATATTGTTGTGTATCCGATTACGATATATTATCTAGGATTTCATTGTATCGCCTACATATGTGTCGTCTTGTTCATTGTTAGGCTACACACACTCGTCAATCAAGCTCATACTTTTCCTATCTTTCATTTATTGCACTTTACCTTACCCGCACTTTGGTTTATCGCACCTTTCAATGCCCGCACGTTCAATCCTCATACCTTTACCTTCAACCGATTCCTAGTGAATCAAATCTATTATCGTTTTTGGAGCTTCCGGGCACCAAGGCGAGATCCTATCATCCTTTGGCACCACTTGCCAAAGCTTGCTCAAGGTTAAGATTCACTTGTACGAGTGAACTTGTTCCATCTTCGGCTCGGCTTCCTGAGGCTGAGTTTTTGACCGAATTTTACTAAGCCAGTTCCACAACCGCTTGGTGGTTCGAACACTCGTTCGAGTGGATTTTGGTGAAGAAGTCTAAACGGCTAAATCTCCGAGCCGTGAGGCGCGGTTCAACTTTGAATTTAAAATCTAGTCGCCATTCAATCCCGCTGACTTCTAAAGTCATGGTACGATGCTTTGCATTGGTGTGGCCGGCTAGTGACACGTCAATTCTTGGAACCGCTTCCGACATGTCAACAATCACCACACACGTGGCATAATTTGTGTTTGACATTGTTGACGCGATAAACAATTATATTGCGACATAAAATGTCACTTATTAGAGGTACCATATGTATTCCTTTTTGGTATTAATGATAGCTTTATTCAAGACCAGTTAAAATAAATCAATCATAGTCAATTATAAAATTTTGTACTGACTTAATAATTTCATAGAAATGTTACTTATTTACAAATTCCGCATGTAAAACGGGTACACGTCTAGTATACATATTAGAGAAATGAAAACCTCACCATTTTTGTGAATTCACACCCTCAACTTCAATCAATCAATTATAACACGTAAAAGCAGGGAATTAAGTGGTGAAAGCGCCACATAGCCCAATTATGAAACCCTAACTCCACGTTAAATTGACATATGAACTCTAGTTCAATGAATTTTACTATACTATATTTGTGTCATATTCGATATATTTTAGTTTTTTGTCAATATTTATTATTTGTATGACATAATATATAATTAACTTCTTTTGAAAAATTAGAAGTTTTCTCGATTATTTAAAAGAACTCTGGAGATATGTGAGATTTTCCAAATTCAAAGTACCAAATGCCCATAAATGAGGGACACAAATTCATTTATTTTTATTTTACTTACTAATTTTTCGTGCACTCTAACTCATGATCGATATTTTTCATTTTTTGTTGCACCAATGCTTATTACAAAATATTCTTTTTTATATAACAAGGAGCGTCCAGATTTGACGTATCCGAACAACCCACATAAAATTCATGCAAGCCCATGGGACTTGTCTTGCGGCCATACAAGCCAGCTTTATTAAGTTCATATTATAGGATTATGAACACTTTGTACATATATCATTCGTATTTTTTTTATGATTGGATTATGTATTTATTTGAATTTTCTTTTCATAAATTGTAGTATTTATTACATGTACTTAATTATATATGATTTTTAATATATATTTTCTTTATATCTATATCCATTTGAATTCATAATTCATATAAGTAAAGTATCTAATATCGATTATATGAAAAATTAATAAAAATTTATTGTGCAATGCGCTGATATGAACTACTTTCATTAAATCTAAACAAAAGCTCTTCTAACCTCTGAATTGGGGGATCTCTCGTGGTCGTAAAAAAATGGACATCACATCACTCACTTTTCTGCACACACTTATTAACGAGCCTGATTGAACGCGGGCTTGTTGATGGGCTTTCAAGAGTGTTAATCTTACAAAGGTTCAAGTAGTAGAACGATGAGAAGATTAATTAAAACGAAAATGAAAAAAGAAAAACTAAACGGATTCATAAACAATATCTATTAATGTTAGGGATAAGGATACATTCGATTCTTTATGTTTTACTTGATGTTCAATTTTGTTTTGCTTTTGTTTTTTTTTTCAGTCTTATCCCTTACGTGAACATTTTATCTGATTCTTTAATTAATTTAGAAATTTAATTTCACTAAAATGACTGCTATTTTGATTCCACATGTAAAACCTTTTACATTCATAACATTTTAAAATTTTCTTTAATTTTAATTTAAAAAGAACTTCAAAATTCTTTTTAAAAATAAATGGCTTAACCACTAAGAGAAAGCGACGAGATGGCGGCTCATTTCGGATGACCGCCCCTCGTTCGAGATTGCCAATGGCCTTTGAGGCTGTCAGTGACCACCTGGGGCGATGGTGGCCACTTGTGAGCCACTCTTGCTCATTTCTCTGCCTCTCAATTGTTTCACCTTTTTTTTATTTTAATTTATTTTATGATTGAAGCAAAATAATTTTTTTCTTTCATATGCAGAACAAATGTACACTTGGCATCAAGTTAGCATCGATATCGAGAAAGTTCGACTGTAGATTGATTAAATGACCAAATAAAACATTTATCATAACATAAAAGATGGGATCTGATTAAAAAAACACTACCAAAAAAATGACATATACCAATGGAAGATAAATTGGTGGTATAAAAAGCCTATACCGACAGATTTATAAATAACTAATATACATGTATACTTTACTAATGAGTAATATTGAGTAGTATATATTGATATTTATTGGGATAGATTTTTTGAGATTTTACTAACAGTCAAAATCTATATACTTGTCATTAGTATAAGTGTTGTTAGTAAAAGTCTTTTCCAACATATTTTGGTTACTGGTATAACCTTGAAAATCTACCCCAATAGACGTTAATATATACTTCTCAATATAACTCATTAGTAAAGCATACATGTATACCAAAGATTAAAAATTGGTTGATATATCTTTATCTTCTGTTGGTAAATATGTCATTTCTTTTGTAGTGAAAAAGAAATGGTGAACTTGAATATCAAGCCAAACGTAAATGATCAAATATGTAATTATACCTTAATTTTAAAATAGAATAAGTATAGATACAGATTAAACTTGAAGTTGCTATGCCACTCCTAAAGAATCGTATCATCACTTATATTTGAATACTTTCAGATTAATTTTTATGATGTGACTCTCAATATATAAATTATAATAATTTGATTTAATGAGTTGCAGCGCATAGACAATTTTATAAACGGACAGAAAATCTCTTAAAAGAAGAGTGGTTTTCTGCGTGCCAGAATTCCATAATTCCATTGACCATTGAAAAGTAATGATTTTTCATGGAGAAAATTAGCAAAAGCCCTCAAATGGATTGTATATGTTGACTTCTTTCTGACTTTTGATGATACTTATCGATATTTAGACCATAACATGATTACTTGATTAAATTGGAGCTTCCACGTTTAGCCGAGTAACATGTTAGTGGGAGTAAATTCTTTATCAAAGTAAGACAGGTCCTTTCCCTAGTTACACCTTTATCATTCACCGATCCAATTAAATTAATTAGTCAAATCAGGCTAAGCTATTAGGGTCCATTTTGGAGAGACACGTATAAAAAGGATGTGGGATCGATGTTGGATAAATGCGCAATGAAAAAGGAAACCAAGGAGACATGTTTCCGGTATTGCTAGTGCTATGCAAGTGACATTTCATATCATGTCTCTTCTTAGGCAATTGACATAGCTTATGATAACTATTTCCTTATTTAGATTAATGTTTGAGCATAATCCTTTCGTCATCTGTAAGTGCTTGTAGAAGTCGTATTTCCATCGCCACAAACACCCCCAGTCGGAGCAGAACCTATCCTGGCTCCGCCATGTTGAAAGACTTCGAAGAACCGAGGGAGAATGCATATACATTGTATGGTTGTTGCGCTATTCCAATTCGGTATTTCAAATCCCGCAATGGTGACGCATACACATGGGGCCGATGATGACTACTTCCAAGATAAACATTTTGTGTGTACCGTATTCTTATGGATTTTCACATGGAGTCTGGTTGGCCCTAATTGAAGTTTATGGATTTGAAAATTTGAGCCACATCATGATATCTTTATGAATTAATTAAGCAATTATATTTTAGCCAAAATAATTTCAGCATGTTGGTCCACGAGCTTCTTTTATGCTAATGGCACTTATATATATGTGTGTCCAGGGACAAAGCCACATTCACTTTAGGAGGGGCAGATGCCCTCCTGAATTTTAATCTTCTTGAAGATTTTTGCTCCCAAAATTAACTTCTTAAATCTTACTCTACAATTAGACATTAAATTATCATTTTGCCTCACTAAAAAAATATATATGTGCATTATATATATCAATTCATTATTTTTCATCCAGCTGGAAAAAAATCCGAGCTACGTCCCTGCGTGTGTATGTAGTGATGAGCACATTTTAGATTAGCCAATTCTGAGTATAACACACCCGTATACGTAATAATGAATCAAATGAATCCATTGTGCGGTATGCTTGTTATCGAATTTTTGGATCAATACACTACCCCGAAGGAGGCTTTTATTTCTAACGGTGTGTTTGGTAGCGGAGAATGGAGATGACGGTGAATCAACCATGAATATGTATAGATGAGGAAAGGAATTCAAGAATAATAAAATTAATAGTTAATCACCTAGAAAAGTACGATATTTGCACTTTTTTTTTCTAAATATAGCAATATTTTTAAAAAATAACACAAAAATATACAACATTTGCATTTCTTCCTAAATATAGCACGACCTTTGTACTTATATAGCACGGCTTTAAAAAATAGCACAGAAATGCATTGCCTTCACCTGTAGTTGCGCATCTAGCACGACGTCAATTATTTCATCGAATTGTAATGATAACGACTAATGTGGAGCTAACGATGCTACGTGGCACAACATGATTGGACGAGTAGACCTCACAAGATTTTGATTTAATTCAAAAATTCAAAAAATTAAAAGAAAAGAATGGGGATTCAACTTAATAAGAGGAAAGGAAGAGGGGCCGACGGTGGTGGCTATGTACTATATATATATATATATATATATATATTATTTTGTGTAATTTCTAGTAGATATATTTTCGATCCAATCTAAAATTTAAGAAGTTATGTCATTATACTAGAGATATGCCAATGGCTACCATCTCCCAATTGGGATTGCCGTACGTAGTAGGACTCTGATTATGTGAGTGGTGGCCGTAATTGAGGCACCCACTGCCGGAATCAAAAGAGCCCCGAAAATTGGAGGCTTTTTCAGCGGTAGGGCCCCCAATTGCGTTCCTGCAATCTATTGTCCACTCCGTTCTTTCTTTTCGTTTCAGAAAAAATTCTTTCTTTTTAATTTTTAAATTTTTAGAATTATTTTTAATTAATTAAAAATATGTGAGT
Organism: Punica granatum; assembly: GCF_007655135.1. Taxonomy (NCBI): domain Eukaryota; kingdom Viridiplantae; phylum Streptophyta; class Magnoliopsida; order Myrtales; family Lythraceae; genus Punica; species Punica granatum. The sequence continues at coordinate 42,938,387 of NC_045127.1, read as the reverse complement.
CCCTCTTGTCTAATCATATTGTGCCACGAGACGTCGCTAGCTGTTACCGTCACATTTGACGAATAATTGATGTTGTACTAGAATCGCAGCTAATCCTTAAGATTGTGCATTTCTGTACTATTTCTTAAATATCGTGCTATATTTAGGAAAAAAATGTGAAAGTTATGCAATTTTTTGCGATTATCAAAAAGTCGTGCTATATTTAAAAAAAAATGTAGAGGTCATGCATTTCTATGTTATTAACTAAAGGTAATGTTATATTTAGAAAAAAAAAGAAAAGAAGAAGGTGCAAATGTCGTGCTTTTCTAGCAAATTAACCCAAAAATTAATCAATGCCATTGTTTGGTAGTATAGAGTCGGTCACATGGAATTAAGATGGAATTACAAGGCCCAATTGGAAATGACTTAAATGTCCTCCATTTTAAAAAATTAAAAATTAAAATCTAATTATTAGCTTTTTGGTCAATATATAACTTTTTTCGGCAGAGTGTATATATAACTTTTTTTTTTGATAATTAAAAGTATATATAACATTTCAAGTTCACCAAATATACATATATAGATCCCGACATGCTAGAACAATAAATAAATATATAGATCTTCTATCTTTATTCTGTCTTTTGAATAGAAAGTAATCTTTACCATCTATTTGAACGATTGCCAGATATACATGTTAAATCCAAACTTTAAAGACATATAAACTAATATTTAATGTCTTATTGAGAGGTAACCTAATTTTTCATTTATTTAAACAATTATTATATGCTCTTATTTTAATCATTGTTTTTCATAATTGTAGCTGTATGGACTTTTATGTAAATTTTTATTTTGGCCAAAAAACCTTAGAAAATTTGAGTCCCTCAATACGTAAACAAATAGGCTGCTAATTTTTGTTTCTAATTATAATTCTTTGCAAATTTATTACAAACACGACTGTGGTTTTTGCAGTTACATATAAAACAAAAAAAAACAGAACATCATACATAACAAAAAAATAAAAGTGAATACTTCTTACATATATAAGCATACATCTATATGCAACAATCACTCTTTATCAATTATGGAACTCCCACAATAATGTTTTGCATGCAGGAAAACCACCGAACCTCCACGAAGCTATCAAAAGAATCAAAAGGTCTTTCATGGAGCACAACAAGAGTGGACGCAATGCGGGAAAACAAGAAGGAAGCTCGTACACATCATCATTGCAACTCGTAATATCACAGCAACCTACAAGACCGGAATGGAGAATCATCAGTATGGATGCATTATGGAACAACACCCGATCATGCCTCTCAGGAGTCATCTAGCAACCGGATAGTCCTCAAATACTATCATGGTTCCATATCTCCCACAAAGACAAATTACTCCAGGCAGAGGCCCGAGCAGGCCCTCCTCGCCCTAACCATAACTGCGGAAAGAGGATCAACTAAGATTTGGTTACGATGTGACGCCTTACTATTGGTAGAAGCAATTTTATATCCACATAGTACTCCATGGGAGATTAGGAGCATAATTAAGGATATAATCTCTACTCTCAATCTTTTTTCGGAATTGTTATGCTCATAGATTCCTAGGTCAAACAATACCCTCGCTCATGACTTGGGCCAATTTGGCTCAATGTCAAATTTTCATTCACTATATGTATTTATGATGGGTATCCGGACCTAAATCCAATTGCAAATGTAGATGCTACTACTTAGTATTAATGAAATATCTTATTCAGCAAAAAAAAGAAAAAGAAAAGAAAAGGCATACATCGTCAAAACATAACAGCCTTGTCAACACATAACAACTTAGATATATATATATATATATATACACATATTTTCTGTCTATCATACTGCTTAAACAAAACCCACAAAAAAAAAAATCTACTTAAACAAAACACATGGGAGTTTAGCATGTACATACATTCCCATATACTAACATAGTAATCGAACATTTCTTTCGGATGGCCCTCCCTCTTGGAAAAACCAGTTACAAAGGGCTCTATACACGTCTAAAAGACCATCATATATTGCGCTCAAGGAATAGTAATGCTCACGATAATGGTTGAGCTCAATGAAATTGAAATAATGTATTTCTAAGTTGTAATGCCTTTTCAATTCCTTCACGGCTCTCTCAGCTACATAATCCTCTGCAGCTCTGATATCTTTATACATGCATGAGCTGCCCATTTGAATTAAGAAGTTTTGATGACGATAAGTAGTGAGAACTGCCCGGCATTGATTTTCCCGTTGATCGACTTCATATGTATATACTGGTTTATGTAGATTCAACGTTATCATTATCTTCTTCAGGAGCTTCTCAAAATCGATGGGAACATGTATGACGTTGTCCATCTGCTACAAAGAAATAAATAAAGAACAAAAGCTGCAAGTTAGTATATATCGTATGATTCACTTTAATTTATAAAATATCACGTTCCACTACGTGCAAGTCGTTTTTTTTTTTCCTTGTTGATTATAAAGATTGCAGAGGAAATCTATTATTGCAGCAAAGAAGTCTATCGGTATCGATTATCTGTTATTTTCATTTTCAGGTTTGTACCCTCCTATCCACTTTGAAGAAATATTTCGGAGTTCGTACTTTAGCTATAGTGTTAATATGTAATACTACTGCTAGGTAATTCTCCTACCAATAGAAAAAGGATTATAATTATTTTGTGCGTCTTAAAAAAATGAATCATTAAAAGAAATGATTTTGCGGAAGGATGAATTATATAGTGAGAGAGAAATCATGTTACTCAGCACTCAAGTGGACAGCTGTCACCATATGGAGACACTTAGCTGTAGATTAGATGTAATTAATTATATATAAATTCCTCAATCTTTGTTATGTATAAATTTATTTCTTTAATAATGGCTTCTATTTGCTTCACCGTATATATATATATATATATATATATAAAAGGACCTCAGGGGACATGTATTCTGTTCGCTTAATAACGCCAATATAAGGCGGTCTGACTTCATCGGCCCGGGATCGGTCGAGGAAGGCGTCTCTCGCAGTCAAAAGAGGGCAGTAAATAGAGTGGCAGACTAAAAGAAATTCGATGAATAGTTGTGGGTAAAAGTGGTATTTCACATTATTTAAGTCCAACGGGCCATAGAGAATCAGGCCGGAATGGCTAATACGTATTGGATGATCTGGAAATTTCTTTACCGAATGGGCCGGAATGTTGCCCGATCCGGAAAGCTCTTTACGGACCTTATATTGCAACCAAACCAAGGAGTGGGCCTTCCGTACTGAATCAGTCCGGAACCAGAAAGCCCATTCGGGGCTACCAAACGGGTCATAATAGTTGGATTTTTTTTCTTATTCTTGTATATTTCGAAGGCTAGATTAGCACAGCATGGGGTCACAAGCCATTCTGATTTTTTTCTTTTTCTTTTGAGGCAATTTAGGTCTCTTAAATTAAAAATTCAATTGAATATTCACTTTCCAAGATGATATGAGGAGGCACTTTGTGATTGGCCTATCTTACTTATGAGAATTATTTACTCGTATTATCTAAACATCAGTACCCCATATGGATACATTTTTTGTTTAAAAAATCAACACACTATAGGTAAAGCAAGACATTATAAATTTATCATTAAAAAAGGCACGTATTCTTTTTTTTATTTTTAGTTTTTTCCTTTTGATAGAAAAAATCAAGATAATAGACCGTTCTAATTTTATAATAAATGAGAGATTTTGGACGTGGAAAGAGATAGGCAAAAGGAAATAAAAAGATATGTGGAGTTTCACTGGTGAAAATCAAATCTAAAATCTCTTGATCCCAAATTCTCATATCGAGAGCGATATCGCTGCATCAAACTTCATTCCCTTAATCAACCAAATTTCAATCTGAAACAAATAATGATTAATTAATTAATCATCATTAATTAGTACTCCTATGAGGACATCTGTCCCTATACCTCACCGCAGTGGACGGCACAATTATCAGCCATTGTCGGGGACAATTGAACCAATCATGGATCGCATGCCTCAATGTACAGCACAACCGTCGAGGTCTCCTCTCCGTTGATATTATGAAATAATTTATGGATCGGCCGTACGAGTTCTGATTGGGTGGGCTTTGACCAATCCCTTCATCTAAATCTCATGATGAAGCCTTTAGAATCTTCAATTGGGCAATTTCAACCAATAGCATTGGAACCTTAACAACACACTGGCACGTGGAACACACTCGAAAAGGGAAACCTTAATTAATGTCGTCTAAACGGTCGAATGTTGCCCCGCAAAGAACTGATTGTTTAGTCCAAAAGATAATGACGTCCCTTTCCCTTCTTACATATGGTGCCCAAACAATCCAATAATGCCCGAAAATCTAATACCGCCCCACTCAGTCATCACTCATCACTCATCAGCATCGACTCGGCTTATCCGGCGATGATCGTCAATGCCCGGTAATGCCCACTACTAGCTAGTTGACTCTGGTTGCCATGTCTTATGATTTATTATTGTATCCGTTTACGGTCAAAAAACCCTTCAAAGATACAAACGTCATTATTAGTATCTTGATGAGTAAAGGCACAGAGTACATCAAGTGCAAACACATAGGTCCTAGCTTAAGCTCAGGGAGGGAGCCACTTGAGGGGGTGTAAGTGAGACGAGACGATTCACGAATGGTTCCGGTTTGGGTTCGACTCGATGAAAGCTTGAATTCGCTAGTCAAACGAGCCAACCGAGTTCAATAATATTCGGTTCAAAAAGCTCGTGAGCCTGAATGAGTTTTTTTTATTATATATATGTATATATTATTAATTGTTATAGCCTAGGCTGCCGCTCAGCTCGATGAAGAGGATGTGATTTGAATTTGATAACTATCAAGTAATATCAAATTGTAATCGGTATCGTTGGATTATATATTGTAAGATATTATACTTGGCCTAGGTCGAGCTGCCAGAGCCTCCGATTTATTTGACGAGCTGAGCTCGAATTCGGATATTCAGACTTGACCAGACTCAAGGTCAAGCCCAAACTCAAAAGCAAATTGACGAGCCGAGCTGTAACCATATAGGTTCGAGCTCGGCTTGACTCGTTTACACCCTTATCTGAGGGTGGGGGGCACTTGGCGCACTGACATTTGCAAGTTTTAATATAAATGCCCCTCATGCGTACAAACTATTAAAATTTTGCTCCCTTAAAAACTATAAATGCACCCTAAGATTTTTTTACTATTTGACTTTTTTGTTTTTTGTTTTTTAGAGGTTCTAATAAAAGTTTAAAATTCCTTAACTTGTCTTGTTTAATTGAGAATGATAGAATTTATATTTTAATATTCAATTTTGGAAATGTAGGGGGGGCAGCCGGTGTGTGACGTTATTACATGCCACCATTATCGCATAAAGTAAAAGCAATGGCAACCTTCTACCTGGGAAGAAAATTTTGATAATTAATCGCAATTTTCATCCTGTTCTTTGGGGCACTTTTGGTATGAGCCCCCAACCTTCGATAAGTTACAAGTTACACCGGACCTATTTGAGAAATAAGCTAGGTGTTGTCTTAGACATACTTTGGCTACCTTTCCAGTTGAAATGAGTCGCATGACCTCACTTGCACCTGTGCTGGCCAAAGTTGAGCCATCACCACCCAGGAAAAGAGACCCTAAGGATAGGGAGAGTGATTTGGGTGGAGATGGCTCAATTCCGGCTGTAAGGAAGCACCGTGCTTATATCCCAAGTAGATTGGGATTCCATGCAACTTTTTGAAGGTTTGGGACAATTTAAAGCACTATAAGGTATAGGGTGAAAATTGCAATTGGCTCTAAGAAATTAAAGACCAAAATAATTTTGTGGTGAACAAAGACCAAATTAATCTAATAAATAAGAACCTTGTAATTGCGTGTCAGTTTTTTTTTTAATCATAGGTATTCTTACCCAATTAATTGGGATTAATCTCTTTTAAATTTCGGTTTGATTCTTATTACGTGATGTTTTTAATGTGTCTAAAACTCATGTATTGTAAATAAAATCCCATCGCTGCTAATTTAATTTACTATTAAATTATTTTTTCGCGATTTCTTTTTTTCCTCCAATGGGGATCTGAAGGTCCAACGCACCCAGAGGATCAATGTAGAAATTCCCACTATTTTGAGATTGTGCTCTTCATACGAAAAGGATAACATTTTTGGCACGTGTCAGCATTTTTTTCTGCACTAGGAATTAATTTTAATAATTAATGTACAGTTCCAAGGCTAAATTGACAAGCGAAACTGCCATAATTGTCTAATTAGAGAATTAAAATATCATGTTAGTACCGACCTTATTATAAAACTTGTTTTAACTAATTTTTTTGTTACTTTTGACATCGATATTATATCATATCTATAGATGTTGTAGTACTATCTTTAACATTATTTATTATCTGAAAAATAATAAATAAATATTTACAAAATATTGTTAAGTTATTATAAGAATATCCAAAATATATATCAAATTATTATATTACTAGGTTTTTAGATCACACGTGTGTTGCACGGATTCTATAAACAAAAATTGACGATAGAAAATTCCATTTATTTATATTATAAGAAATTTAATTCAATAACATTTGTTAACGTGGATTTTATAGTTACAAATTTATATAACATGCAAAATTTGTTTTACACTATATAAATTTAATATAGTATGACAATACTTAATTTATTTAATATTCGTCCTTATTTTCACTTTTACATAGTATTAATAAATTTTATTTACTATGATGATTGTGTGATTTATATTATAAATTTTATTTAAATCCTATGATGATTGTATGATTTATATTATAAAGAGAAAATATAGTTAACTCTAAAAGTGAGCCTTTCTTTCCAGATCTGTTCACTAATTATATAATTATATTAAATGTGCATAATTATATAAAGTGAAAAATTATATTATATTTTAGTAATAAAAAATTTCAACTAAAATAACAAATATAGAAGTTTTTATATATCTAAACAAATATACAATCCCTTATCTACTGATAATTATTTAAAAAAATTACTAAAATTGATTTTCATATATATAAGTATGTTTATATATATTTCTAGAACATATATATTTATTTATTTGATAAATAATATGAATTAATTGTATATATATACAATTAATCACTATTTAATGCTGTTGTATTCGAGTTTATATTTATATATATAGATGAGTACCATACAATTTTTAATATTTATACAAAATTCGGGCCATTCAAGATATTGTATTTTAAATAAGTAAAGCAGGTTCAAATAGTATAGGTTATAAATGGATTATCGCTTCACATTTCCTCGTATAATTAAAAATTAGAAACTTACTTGAGCATAGCATGGCTTGATTCATGCATACTGCTTTTCAGCCATAATAATTTTTTCTCAATACTCTAATGGATTGATTAATTTGGAAGAGGAAGAATAAAAAAATAACATGATAGAACGTGGAATAGGAGATTGAGAGAAAAAGACAAAATAAAGAGAGGTTGACACGTGAAAAAATAGAGAGAGCTGAGAATAATATTAAGTAATCAATATTATTCTCCTTTAATTCATCTCATTTATTTAAATTATATCATACTTAGACTAAGAATATGGTTATTTTCGAATTTTCAACTACATCCCATAATAAGATGGTAGTTATAAAATCGAATTTTGCTTAAATAATAGTACAAGATATGGAAAGTATAAAATAAGATTTAAACCAAGAATAAGGGGTATTTTAGATTTTTTGATCACATCCTATAATGAGGTAATAGTTACAAAATCATGTTTTCGTTAAATAATAGTATTAAGATATAAGAAGTATAAGACAAAAGAGTTTCCCCTAAGGGAAAAGACCATATGTTAACTAGGAACGAAGGCAAAAGAACCATATATATGTAAGATCGGTGCGTCATAAGCAAAACAAAACCATGAGAACCAAACAAATCAAGAAGTCCGATCGGCTCAACGAGAGTAAAGATAAACACGAATGATCTTTTTTTCGAGGATAATTTCGCCAATATACACACACTCTCATATGTTTATGTTCTAAACAGATTGAAATTTGATTACTGTTAACTTGATAATTTATGCAATTATACACATATAATAATGCTTTTCTCGAGTTTTTTTTCCATGAATTATTAAAGGTTGGTGTATACAAATTGATAGACATTTTATTTTTGTCGTGTGCATCAACATTGTAAATTTGCCGTACATATATGCAAAACAATTGGTCATGGTCATGTATATGGAATCGGATTGGCTTCCGCATATACAGCCAAAGCCACCTCACATATAGATAACCAAACAATTTGAAACGTTTTTCTCTACTATATATATTTTCGAAAATTACTAATATTTCTGTGCCATATTTTGACAGAAAATTCTGGACCACTGAAAATATATATAATAGCTGCGATTAAATGATTAATTAATGTGGCGGAAAATGAATTACCAACTCGATCAGCAACTTTTCTTGAATTATTGGATGAGGCTCATGGCCGAACAGGAAAACAAGAAAGTTGAAATAAAGCAATTGAAACGAAATATGACTGACGAAAGTCGAATCCAGAAATACTAATTGGTTTTCTATGTTACGGGGAAAGTGTCATTAATCTCATTCTCGTTGCAAACACTTCAGCAATAGCATTTCAATATTGTAACCTTATATATAATTCAAATGGTTAATAACAAAAAAAAAAAGAGTACAAATTTCTCATATTTTAATAATTTTAACACAAATTTTTTCCTTAACTTAAAAAAGCACAAACTTATTTTAGTACGACGTCAAATTTTCAGTTAATTTGAACGGAATCGAGGCCACAGAGGGCGCCAGCGATCCCAATCGGGGGGTGGTGGCCCGAATCGAGGCCCCCACCCCTAGGAATTGAGAGAACCCTCAACTTGAGGATTTTCCCGATTCTGGCGGGTGGAGCCACGACTCTGGCCATCACTCCCTGATTGGGGTCGACGACGCCCTTTTCTGATTGGGGTCAACGCTCTGTGGCGTCGATTTCCTCCAAATTAATGGAAAATTTGACGCCGTGCTAGAATTATTATCATATTGAAAGTTTGTACATTTTTAGGTTAAGAAAAAAAATTTGTGTTAAAATTATTAAAATGTGAAAATTTTATGTTTTTTTTGTTATTAATCCTAATTAAAAAAAACACTTGGACCGTCTAGTAAACAGAACTCTTGGAAGAACACCTCATGCAAATAATGAAAAATAATTATTCAGATATACTTTCACAGACATACATATATTTATCGCATGAGGTGTTATATTAATTGAGTAAAAGTATTTTTGGAACTACGAGAATATGGATGGACTTTTTTTTTTGGTCAAGGACAGTATATATTTAGGCGAACGAATTATAATACAAGCTGACTACCCTAAGAAATATAAGGTGTCTAGACTTGATCAATGGAAGTCACAAAAAGAATGGAGGGTCTCGTAGGCTCGATGTTGTTATCTAAAAGAAAAAAATCGATGGGTTCGACTTGGCCTTACTGGTTAACTGACCTTTGATAACGTGTACGTATCACCAATGTTGATTTCACGTTAAAACCAGCAAATTTATGCTTTATAACTATTGGAGATACTCGACTCTTATGAACCCCATCAAATTGATAGCTCAGTTGGTTTGATCTTTGATTAAAACAAATTAAAATCTACATTCTATTTGAATTGTTCTTTTAATCTTCTTGTGGAACTTATCCAGAAACATAATTACGAATGCATCTAATTCTCACCGACCTTACTTTGTTGCATCATGTGTACAGTTTCTCGATTACAAGGGAGAACACCTAGTCATTGTCAAGAATCAAGTACGAAACATTTGAATTCCAATGTCTTGAAAACCTAATGAGAGTTCCCCACTAGGGTTTTTCCACAGGCCGGCTGCTACACTCATGCGATAAGTATCGAAGGTAACCAACCGGATTTTCCACATAATTCTTCAACTGATGAAATGATCACGAGGATTATGAGGGGAATTCGGTTGGTTTCCTTCAATAATAAATAAGATTGTTCTGAGAGAATGATGAGAAATCTCGATCATCTCCGGTTAAGCAAGAACTGGCGCCTAGGCCTTGTTTACTTGCAGCCGGGGTGACAACAGTATGTGCGGTTCGTGTTACTTTTGTCGCCTATTTTTTTTTCTTTTCTGTCGAGAAGTTATTAGATAGATATCTATAGAGCATAGACAATTTTGTGAAATGTAACCAAAAAAAGATAAATTTTATGAAAGATACCGAGCGAGATGAGTATGGCATCTAAACGTGAATCTCACATCAGATAGGAAACTCGGATCGACTGTAACATTCTTGTCTTGTTTGGTTTCCCAGTTGTCCAATTTGACCCGCCAGCTATATGTATAATTTCTTCCAATCTTTGCTACACACATTTAGCTCAACAGTCTGAATGCAACGTAGCTTGGGGTTTTGTATTCTCAACCCCGGCTTTGACATTATTCTCCATGCATTATACTGGACTTTAGTACGTGCTTTAGTTTCTAAAGCAAAATAACAGCCACTGTCATACCCTTATCTATTGAGAAATTAGATTGCAAATTCAATGGGCTTATGATGCGGTAGAAGACGTGGCAAATCGGTACCTGGAGAAAAACAAGTTCTGACGACCCTGTTTTCAAGGAAACGGTCTTAGGAGCACAACTCACGCCTTTGGCAGTGAAATGACGAGATTTAAGGCGAATTCCATCGTTTATGGCATCAAAATAGTATTTTAATGTTATTTGAGCGTTTTTGCAATTTTAGGAATAGTTTATGTCTTTCGTGCAATTTAGGTGTTTTAATTCCGATTTAACCTTTGTAAAACCTTAGGATTAAAGACAGTTGTTGTTGGTGTTGTTTTTTTTTTAATCATGTAAAAAAGATTAGAGCTATCGTGCTCTTTGCCCATTCTTGGGTTCGATCCGAGTTGGATACCAATTACCTAGGTATTTGAAGAATCAATAGGGAATTGAAGGTCGTAGTTCCGATATTTGCGAAATCAACGGGTCTGTGACAGTTACTCGCGTGTACGCTGCGTCAATTGGTCAGAGTTGCGTTCGTTCTTGGATCAATGATGCCGCCCCGAAGAGCAGTTAATCAACATCGTGTTGCAGAGGAGGACGAGTTGGATCGGAGAATCGAGCAGATCATGGATACCCGATTAGGGGTGGCGTTGGAGCATAGGTTGGATGTGGTGGTGAATGGCCTAGCCGAGAGGATGAGAGTGCCGATGGAGGCCCGACAGGAGGTCGATCCGAGGCGCGGCCGAGTCGCTAATCCGACTGCGGATTTGGAGGATGGCAAGTATGATTCCTTCTCTAATGATGACGAGACTAAGTCTGCTGGGGGAAATCGTAAGAGAGGTTGGTTGCAGACTGCAGAACCATATCAACGGCCATGGGAGACGGGCCTTAGGACCGATATTCCCGAATTCCAACGGGGTTTGCAGCCGGAAGAGTTTCTAGATTGGCTAGCGACGGTAGAAGAGGTTTTGGAGTTCAAAGGGGTACATGATGATAAGTGGTTACAACTCGCGGCGACTCAATTGAGTGGTAGGGCGACGGCTTGGTGGCAGTAGGTGAAGCTTACCCATAGCAGAATGGGTAAACCTAAGATCACGTCGTTAGAGAAGATGAAGAAAAATATGAGGGCTGCCTTTCTGCCTTATAACTTTCAGTGAATCATGTACCAACGCCTACAGAACCTGAGGTAGGGCAGTAGGTCGGCGGATGATTACACCAATGAGTTCTACCAGTTGGTTGCTCGTAACGAGCTTCAGGAAACCGAGGATCAGTTGGTGGCGAGATATATTGGCAGGTTGAGAGTGCAGCTACAGGACACGATCAATTTGTTCGACCCTGTTAGCATGTCTTCCGTCCATCAAAGGGCCCTGATTGTCGAAAGACAACAGAAGCAAGCGGGCAGCGAGGTGACCAGTGGAGGTGTTGCCGTTGCAGGAACCGGTGGGGTCGTTCGAGCTGGCGGTGGTAGTGTTGTTCCTGGATGTCCGACGAGGCCTGCCAACATTGGGCCGAGCAGTAGTGGAGCGAAGTGCTTCAAGTGTGGAGAGCCCGGACATCGGCAATCTGAGTGCAGAAAAGGGGAAAAAATGCGATGTTTATTGAAGAGGATTCGTCTGATGACGTAGTTTTTATAGAGGGCGGCGGTGGAGAGCCCGAGTTTGACGAGGATGAGGAGATTGTGACAGGGGATGGGGTGCCCAACCTAGTGGTGAGGAGGTCTTGTATAATTCCGAGAGCTGCGGACGAAGACTGATTGCGTAATAACATCTTCTAGTCCACTTACACCATCGAGAAAAAGGTCTGTCGTTTTATGATAGACTCAGACAGTTGCGAGAATATTGTGTCTGCTGAAGCCGTGCAGAAGTTGGGCCTGCGAACTGAGCCACATCCTAAACCGTGTAAGCTGGCATGACTGAAGAAAGGAGGTGAAGTGAGTGTATCGAAGTGCGCGCTTGTTACCTTCTCTATTGGCTCTTGGTATAGGGACTATGTGTGGGGTGATGTTGTTATTATGAATGCATGTCACTTGTTGTTGGGAACGCCCTGGCAGATTGATAGGACGTGAAATGACGAGATTTAAAGCGAATTCCATCGTTTAAGGTCTCAAAAGGGCATTTTAATGTTATTTGGGCGTTTTTGCAATTTTAGGAATAGTTTATGTTTTTCGTGCAATTTAGTCGTTTTAATTCCTATTTAAATTTTGTAAAACCTAAGGTTAAAGAAAGTTATTTTTTTTATCATCTAATAAAGATTAAAGCTACCGTGCACTTCGTCCATTTTTGGATTCGATTTGAGTTAGATGCCAATTACCTAGGTATTCGAAGAATCAATAAGGAATTGAAGGTCGTAGTTTCGGTATTCTGCGGAATCAACGGGTCTGTGACAGTTACTCACGTGTACGCTGTGTCAGCTTATATTTTCGGTAAATTAGTGTAATTCTCGTACTAAGTGGAAGTGATTGAAATTTTAGTTTAAAACTAATATATATATATATATATGTATATATCGCATATAGGTCAACTGTCATATGACCAAAATAACTTGGAAATATAGTTTTGGAAGCGAAGTGACATATTGCGATGCGCAGTTATTTGTGTGTCATTTTCATCCAAATGACATTCTTTCAATGACGGAAAAGAAATAAAAAAAAAACAATAATATAAATTAAAGTTCATTCATGGGACATGTGTAAGAGACATGTCTTTTCTCACTGACAGTGCTCATTGAAAACAAATAAATAGAGGGTTTTGTGCCAAAAGTCATTTTTAACAAATTCAACACAATTCCAGAATATTGAGTTATAGTATGATGTTCTACGAGTTTGTTAATTGTAGAACACAATAAGACTTCGTTGTATCCTTGAAAAGACTCACAAGAAACCCAACAGTAACTTCATGTGGGGTGAATAACTCTTTTTGGAAAGCGTTAACCGTGCCTTGAAACAATTATTAAATATTGAAGATCATGTTTGTCATCTTCTTCGACCCGAATTCGGGATCAACATTGTCTTCTTTGACCGTCTCCGAAGTTCGTCTTCTCCGGATCCAAAATGGGTTCCGTCATTGTCTCCGAACGATCCGCCCTAAAGTATAAATCCCCAACATTATGTAAACTCGAAAGAAGGCAAGGTTACTCCTCGAAGGAAATGTGGCTGTTTTCGGTGAATTAGACGATTCAGAAGTGTTGGGAAGGGTGTACTCGACCAAACAACAACGTAGCGATTAATCTTCCTCCCTTACTAGTGTAATCAAGATAGGAATCAATCAAATCAACCAACAAATGATAAAAAAAACACCAAGATTTTTACGTGGAAAACCCCAATGTGAGGAAAAACCACGGGACAAATTCTGAATCAACGATCCACTATCAATGAAGGTTACACAATTTTTTCATCAAGGGTAAACCCCTAGATCACTAAACTCAAGAGACACACTCTCTTGGATCACCCAAACACCAAATTCGTTACTCACATTGGGTAGTTTACAAAATCAATTGAAACAGCACCTATAGAGCTCAAATATGAATTCTGACTGTTCAGAACTTAGCCCCTCGTGTCATGAAGTCGTTGTCAAAATTTCGACTCAATCGGAGTTCGTTTGACATTCCGATCGAGGTTTGATCTCCAACTGCGCGCTACCCCTGTTGATCCGAATTCTGCTCTGTTTTCTTGCAGAACAACCGCTTCTCCTGTTCTGCAGATCAACCTCTGTTTTTTCTGCCTCTGTATTGAAAAATAAACCCTAACAAAAGTGGGTCCTTGAGCCTATTAAAGCCCAACATGATTTGAGTCTAACTTCCTCTAAATTGGAGGGATACCTAACAAACTCTCCTTCCCCACTATTTGGAGGCTTCGAAAATACCGGCTATATTCCGGCAAACATGTAGCTTCTCCTTAGTGAGAGGTTTTGTTATCATATCAGCTCCATTCTCATCAGTGTGCACTTTGTCTAGCTTCACCAACTTAGACTTTAACACATCTCTAATCCAATTAAACTTAATATCGGTATGCTTCGATCTTGAATGAAAAGTGGGATTCTTGCAAAGATGAATGATGCTTTGACTATCACAGTGTAGAACATACATTTCTTGCTTCAAGCTCAACTCCTACAAAAACTTTTGCAACCACAACATCTCTTTACAGCCTTCAGTCACCGCAATGTATTTGGCTTCCTTGGTAGACAAAGCGATGAACTTTTGAAGCCTTGATTTCCATGAGATAGCTCCCTCTACAAAAGTCATCAAGTATCCCGAAGTGGATTTCCGAGAATCGATATCTCCTGCCATATCTGGCCCACTAACTGTGGCTTACCCATGTCAAAGTATAAACACACCTTGGATGTTCCTCTAAGATACTTGAGGATCCACTTAACCGCATTCCAATGTTCTTTCCCCGGATTGGAGAGTAAACGACTAATCACACCGACAGAGTGAGCGATATTTGGTCTTGTACAAACCATAGCATACATCAAACTCTCTACAGCTGATCAGTAACTAATTTTCTTCATCTCTTCTTTTTCCTCCTCACTTGTAGGACATTGCTTCGAGCTAAGTTTGAAATGAGAAGTAAGTGGTGATGAAACTGGTTTAGCATTACCCATGTTGAATCGATCCAAAATCTTTTCGATGTACTTCTCTTGAGAAAGCCAAATTTTCCTACTCGATTTGTCACGATAAATATGCATCCTAAGGATCTGCTTCGCTGGTCTCAAATCCTTCATAGCAAAGGACTTGCCGAGCTCTTTCTTCAAGTCTGCACTCTTGCTCATATCATGACCAACAAGTAACATATCATCCACATAAAATAGTAAAATGATAAAATCACTATTAGAGAATTGTTTCACGAACACACAATGATCTGAAGTGGTCCGTGTGTAGCCATGACTCAACATGAAAGACTCAAACTTTTTGTACCACTGCCGAGGTGCTTGCTTAAGCTCATACAAGCTCTTTCTCGGCCTGCACACCAAATGCTCCTTACCTTTAACTCAAAATCCTTCAGGCTGCTCCATATATATTTCTTCCTCCAAGTCACCATGCAAGAAAGCTGTTTTAACATTGAGCTGCTCGATCTCCAAATTCAAACTAGCTGCCAATGCGAGAACAACTCGGATAGATGACATCTTGACCACGGGCGATAAGATTTCTTTAAAGTCAACTCCTTTCTTCTGGTTGAAGCTTTTCACCACTAGTCGAGCTTTGTATCGAGGCCGTGAGTTCTCTGTCTTCAAACGGTAGACCCATTTGTTCTTCAATACTCTCTTACCTTGTGGTAGCTTCACTAGATCATACGTGTGATTCTCAGACAATGAGTTCATCTCCTCATTCATTGCCTTCAACCAGTACTCCTTGTGCTCATGTGCCACAACTTCATCATAGCACTCAGGTTCTTCCCCATCAGTCAGTAACACATACTCATGAGGCGGATATCTTGTAAAAGGTTGTCTTACTCTGTTAGATCTTCTAGGTAGATTATCTGCAGGCTCTAACTGTAATTGTGAGTTTGTATCATCCTTAATCACATCATCATCTACTTGAGGAATCTCACCCCCAGTCATGGTTTCTTCATCCTCACCAAGTACCTCTTCTACTCGATGTTCTACATCAACCGGTACTGGAATAGAGATCTCATGAGGACTGCTTTCTTCGGCCTTCTCTAACTTCTGCAAATCCTCGATTATCTGGTCCTCAAAGAACACAACATCCCTACTCCTGATGATCTTTCTGCTATCAGGGTCCTAAAGTCTGTATCCGAACTTTTCATGCGCATAACCTAAGAAGATGTATTGTTTTGCTTTAGCATCGAGCTTCGATCTTTCATCTCGAGGATGTGAACAGATGCCCTGCATCCGAAGACTCTGAGATGCTTGTACGATACTTCCTTGCCAGTCCATACCTGCTGGGGTACATCTCCATCAAGTGCAACTGACGGTGTAAGATTAATAAGATCAATTGCTGTCCTCATTGCCTCGCCCCAAAAAAACTTAGACAGTTTCGCCTGAGAAAGCATACAGCGAACTCTCTCAACAATTGTGTGGTTCATCCTCTCTGCAAGCATGTTCTGCTATAGTGTCTTCGGTACCGTCTTCTCAAGTTTGATCCTGTGAGTCCTACAATGGTTCTCGAAAGGACCCCTGTACTCACCGCCATTATCAGCTCTGACACATTTTAGCTTCATGTCCGTTTCTCTTTCCACTGCTACATGGAAGTTCTTGAAAATCTCAGTCACCTAATCTTTAGTTCTCATAGGATAAGCCCAAACCTCCCTGGACTGATCATCTATAAATCTCACAAAATAGAGAGCACCACCAAGAGATCTATCCAACATGAAACAAACATCAGTATGCACAAGATCAAGTATATGATCGCATCTAGAGGGACGACTTCTAACAAAAGAAACTCTCATCTGTTTACCAGCTAAACAGTTATCACAAGTGCTTAAATGCATACCTTTAACGGGCAAAGATTGCTTTCTAGCAAGAATTTGAATACATTTCTCGCTGATATGCCCAAGTCTCATGTGCCATAGCTCGATAGGATAATCGTCAGCAACATTAACCTGACCGGAGTTGTGCATGACACGCAGCCTATAGAGAGTATCGGTCTTCTGACATCGTGCCACAATCTTGAAGAGCTTCCATCTCCTACTGCTAAATTCGTTATTGTAGCTTTCATCATCAAACCGACCCGTCGAGATTGGTTTAAGGCGAATTTCTAAAACATGCCTCACCTTCTTCAAAAGCAACTTGCAGCCAAGTTCTATCTCTAGACAAATATCACTAATACCGACAATCTTGCATGACTGTCCATTCCCCATTCTCACATAACCATAGTCCCCGGTAGTGTAAGATGAGAAGAAATCTCGATGAGGAGTGACATGAACGATGCACCTGTATCTGCAACCCAGGTAGAGTCTTGACACGTGAGATTCACATAAGCTTCATCACAAACAATGTACGTCTCTCCATCAGATGCCACTGCTGTAGTGCCATATTCCTTCTTGCTCTCGCCGTTGCCATTCTGATTCCTCTTCAGAGCTCTACCCTCCCTTCTGTAGTGTCACTCTTTTCCACAGTGATAGCAAGTGACCCATTTTCCTCATCTTCGACTTTGATATACCCTTCCCACGATTTGTCACATGAGTTACCATGCTTGGAAGATGAATTTCTGCTTTGACTTCTCCCCCGTTGTTCAGTAACCAAAGCTTCAGACCGAATGAAAATCCCAGAGCCTTTCTTTCTAGTCTCCTCATTAAATAAACTATTTGTCACCATGGCCAACGATAGCCTTCCATTGGGTGCATAATTGCTCAATGCAACCACAAGTGTATCACAATTATCTGATAGAGTCCCTAAAAGTAGACAAGCCTGCAACTCATTGGGTAGTATTATCTCCAAGTTCGTCAACTGGTTAACAATATCTTGGAAATTACTCATGTGCACAGCCATATCACTTCCATCCTGATAACGAAGATGAACAAGTTTCTCCACGAGAAAGACCTTATTTTGCGGAGTCTTCCTTGTGTAGAGATTTGTCAAATTTTCCCATAAAGCTTTCGCATTTGTCTCCTGAGCAACATGATGATAAATACTATTGTCTATCCACTGTCGAATCAAATCAATAGTCTTCCGATTTGCACATTCCCAAGCCTTGTCATCTTTATCTTTTGGTTTCGCGGAATCCCCTTCAATTGGATCGTACAAGTCACTGCAAAGTAGAAGATTCTCCATTCGAGACTTTCATATAGAGTAGTTGGTTGCATTCAACTTGAACATAGATCCCGTAGACTCCTCCATCTCGAAAACATCGAAAAACCTCAAACTTCTCTGAACCCGAGGCTTTAATACCACTTGTTGGGAAGGGTGTGCTCGACCAAACAACAACACAGTGATTAATATTCCTCCCTTACTAGTGTAATTGAGATAAGAACCAATCAAATCAACCAACAAGGAACAAAGAAAAGAACACTGAGAATTTTACGTGGAAAATCCCATTGTGGGGAAAAACCAGGGGACCAACTCCGAATCAACAATCCACTATCAATGAAGGTTACACAATGTTTTTCATCAAGGGTAAACCCTTGGATCACCAAACTCAAGAAACACACTCTCTTGGATCACCCAAACACCAAATTCGTCACCCACACCGAGTAGTTTACAAAGTCAGCTGAAACAGCACCTATAGAGCTCAAATAGGAATTCTGACCGTTCAGAACTTAGCCCCATGTGTTGTGAAGCCGCTGTCAAAATTTCGACTCAATCGGAGTTCGGTTGACGTCCCTATCAAGGTTTGATCTCCAGCTACATGCTACCCCTGTTGATCCGAATTCTACTCTATTTTCCTGTAGAACAACCGCTTCTACTGTTATGCAGATCAACCTTTGTTTTTTCAGCCTCTGTGCTGAAAAATAAATCCTAACAAAAGTGGGTCCTTAGACTTATTAAAATCCGATAAAAGCCCAACACGATTTGAGCTAAACTTCTTCCAAATTGGAGGGATACCTAACATGAAGGGTGTCACATATGATTGATGGTAAAAGTCAAGCATTTATAATTTCCCTCTGTATTTTTATATGAGATTGGTTAGATTTTTTAGGAGAGCGTGTTTGCCACGGTGTTTTTGATCATATAGATTATCATATATAATGGTCGGATTTTTGTGCTGATTGGTTTGGCAACATAAGAATTTCACTTAAATGCGATGGTATGTCATATTTTTATGTCAAACCAGGATAAATCTATACCCATGAACATACATAATGGACAACTCAATTAGGATTTCGGTTCTCTCTCAATGAACCACGCAAGGTCCCGTTCAATTAAAATCACGACAATATGGCGATGACACGCCTCATGTATAAAAGCAGAGGTTTTGAAGAGTTACAAACTTTATATAATTTGAAAAGAAAAATCAATTACAATGAAAGATACGGTGCATACAACCCGATTCAAAAACCAGTTCCAAAAATACATAGACTGAGAAGACAATATGTCTTGCATGTTTTTATACTTAATTTAGATTGTAATAACTAGTAACATCCAAGTATTCAACTGAAACCAAAAGAAACTAAAGATTCCTATTAACTTCACTTTTTTTTTTTAATTACAAGAGAGGTTCGTGAATTTAGTATAATGAAATAGAAATCATAACAGCCAATAAATGTATAATGATAGATCCACTAAATGTCGAATCTGAAATCTCTTAGTTATCAGACGAGATGCGTTACTGCGCTATATCCTTATTTTATTAAGCATTTTAGTACTAGGTTAGATTAAACAATTGGCAATAGAAATTCATAGATATATAAGAGATATGGACAGAGCACACTTGAAAATTTCACATGGTATCGGGATAAGGTCTACCTCTTTCGATTTACGCACGTGTACGCTAATGCCTATTGCTTTTTGCCTTATGGAGCAGTCGTATTAGACATCCTTAAACATTACACATGACAAAAAGGACATCCATGTTATATTTTAAACCTTCATGAGCGGAGACGTTATATTTTAAATCTTAAAATATCATTCAGGAGTACTTATATTTTCATCAGCGAGAATTCAATTTAGAATTTATTGGTTGTTAGATGATGGTATGTATTATTACATTATGGCCTATTTTTTGTTAGAAAGTAGTTTTAAACCTGATTAATTATAATTTTTGAATTTGAATCAGCTTAATTGTCACATAATTGTTTTATATGAGAGTATCAACATTTCCATTTTATAGGTAAAAGCACAAGTCTTAATTTTCTGGCTAGATGTTCAATATCTCTTAAACTTAGACTAACTTAGACCTGTCCATCCAGGTGTATATATCATCTAGCTATGTCGAGGCTAGTACGTAGTATATTCATGGGGATTACTTCTCATTATAACTTCCAAATCATGTCGAGGTTGATCCAAATCATGTTTAGGCTTCGCCCAACTAATCTTCTAGAGGTTCCGTGAACCCCCGGCAGCGTACGGAGTAATTAATCACACAAAAACGCTCACGTGGCCCAGGGGCTGATCTAGGACCCAAGAGTCCGTGGGTGCATATAAACTTTAACTATAGCTTTAATGATGCATTATATATGTAATGTCTAATTTCATATTGTCATACAAAATAACAAAAGCCAAAGTAATTATTAAATACTATCAAGTGTTATTGAAATATAGAACTATTCAAAGCGCCGTAATTTATTTATTTTTAAGATTTTAGAAGATATATGTACGTACGCCTCTTATTAATATTTTCAAATACACTTTTTGAGTAATTATACAATTCTTCATTCTTAAATTTCTCATTGAATCCGTAATCATTTTTCCATATTCATTAAAAAAAATATTCTCCAATGATAGGCAAATGGAGAAAAAGTTTATGATCATTCGATTGAAACTAGTTTAGAAGAGATGAGAAGCTTTGGTGTTTAAGAGAGAAGAAAACAAAATCTCAATTTGATGGAGGACAAGAAAGAGTTTTGAACCATAGAAACAGTTTTAAAGAATCTATTAATTAGAGCCTTAAAGAGGGGAAAAAAAAAAACAGATCCAAGTCTCAATAGAGAGTTTTTTTTTTCGGTGGAAAATCTTTATTTCCGGTGGAAGTCTTAACAGAGAATTGAACCAAATTTTTTCTATTTGACTCCAATTTTTACTTTTTTAAATTGATAATAAGAAAAAAAAATGGGGTCCAAACTATAATTTACATCTAATTATTGGAATACTTGAAAAATTCTAGGCAAATTTAAGGACATATTTAAAAAGTTTAACACAACTATAAAATTTTGTAAAAATAAACTGGGGTCAATTGACCCCATTAAGTACACTGTACATCCACCCAAGGGAGGTCAAGGGTTTTCGAACCCTGTATCGGGTGGATACACGAGATCCCCTTTAACTATTATATTAAACTTGTCAGTTATATATATAGAGAGATTTCAAATGGTCAATACATATTCTTGTATATAGTCGAAAAAACTTAATTACTAGCAATTCCTGCATAGTAAACTTTTATTTGCTCTTTGCGGACGGGTTTGGAGTGTTAAATGGAAATTCTAGCATGCAGCCATGGCTCTTTTAGTCAATTCGGGTATGAAAACTTTTCATACTTGGAAAACAATATTGAGTACAAAAAAAATTTCACATAAATTCCATATAGCAGGAAAAATCTTTGCACTTAAGAAACCACATTTTGTACAAGTCCAAAAAGTCAGTACGAAACATTGTTCTTCTTGTTCAAAAAGTTCTCGCAAAAAAAAAATTATGATGTTTCATACGGAGTTTTTGAATACGAATTGAACAAAAGTGCAAATTTTTTCACACAATTGCTCTTTCTTTTAGTATAGAAGCAATTCTCTTATATAAAACATAGTATGAAACGTTTCATACATGCCAAAATTGAAGTGAGAAATGTTTGACACAATGTTATGTATGAAACATTATTTTTTTTAAGTGAGATGCACGAAATTTATGCAAAAAATCTTTGCATAACATTATTCTCTAAGTGTAGAAAGATTTTGCACTTAGACAGGTTAAAAAATCCGCGTTTAGTGCTAGTGCAAACTCTAGTAATAAATAAATAGAAAAGACGTGGGAGTGGTTATCCCAGCGAAGTATTAACTGACGGGGAATCAGAATCTGCCGCTATAGTTCTTAGTATAAATAACGGACGCGCTTCTCTTTCTGTGTCTCTCTCTGCGTCGCCATTACTCATAAGCAAAATCTTTCCTTTTTCCACTATCCTTCCTTCTTACTGATCCTTCGTCGTCTTCCTCTTCCTCTTCTTCCTTCCCGTGAAAGATCGCATCTCCGTGACGATCTACCGGAGCTCATCTTCAGTTTCTTCCCCTGATCTTTCTCTTGATTGAGTAAGTCGCTCTCTCTGTTCGATTATCTTTTTCTCTTTTCCCTCCCGCAGGGTCTTCTAACAAACCCTAATTTGATCTGTCAGGTCTGAGAGTTCGCATAGCCCCTTGATCAACTTGTGCAGTCCATATGCTGCACCACGTGATCGCGCCAACCATCTGTCTACAACCTTCCGCTGTTTGGTCCGAGGAATCCGACCGGCAATGCTGTTGTTCCTTTGGCGTTGAATGATTGTTGCAACGGGTCTCTTAAATGCCTTGCCCTCTGTCGTCGATATTGCTAACTGGGAGATCAGTGGTGGCAGGCACAAAAGACTGAAGAAAGGACGTGCCAAGGAAAGAGCAAAACGCTTCAAATATGATGATAAATCTTATGAGGTTCCTTTGGGTTGGTTGGATTGCCCTTCATTTGGTCGAGAGATTGACGGTTGCTTCATTCCTTCTAAGGCTTCACTGGTTGAAGCCTTCAATGACTGCATTCTTCCCGGGAAACGATACTCATTCATCGACTGAGAGCTTTGGGGAGAAAACTTGGTTTGGTGGAAGGACGTAAGGTCATGTTTGAAGCTGGGTTGGATCACCTTACATACTCCGGGAAGGTTTCTGAGTGCTCTTGGGACTCCGATGAACAACTATGGGTTTGTTTGTGCATGAGGGTGGACAAAAATACTCCAAACGAATTCAGCACCTTCCAAGAGGTGATGGAGAGCATAAATGACAACATCACGGCGGATGTGTTGCTGAGTGAGATCGACGAGATCATTCACCTCCCGATGTATGCTTATAGGATGAAGACTAAGACGAGCTCAGCTTGGCATCTGTAAAATTAGTGGCAGCGATAATAGAGAGATTCACTTTCAGACTTTGGTTCTATACATAGGAGGGCGAAAGAGTGAGACATGGCTGTAATCTCCCATTGCCGTTGTCGGTGCTAGTGAGTGATGCGATCTAGTTAATTGGAGGCATGTATGGTCTGGTCCGACCAAAGGGCAGGAATTGATCTTCGGTTTTTCCCTCTTATAGCTGGTGCTAAGATTAAAAGAGTCAGGATATTAGGATCAGCCTTTGTTTATGTTATAAATTGAAAATATGATCGCTATGATTAGGAATTTCATCTCGTATATTACACGGGCGATCAATTAGTTAACATAATCTACGTTACCAGGCATACAGCAGCTGTATTCGTGAGAAGTTGTTTTTTTTATTGCCCAAAAATGAACGAACAATATATACATATGCAGTATATATTTTTCGAGAAGTTGTTTTATTAATACAACTTGAAGGATAAGGATGGAATAGTGGTATGTGTAGGTCTTTCATTGTCAAGCAATGAAGGGAAACATGGGCAGCGAGTACTGGAGTCTACTAGCCCCAAGATGCTCAACTTGTGCTTGGAATTATCCCTCTCTCCCTTAAATAAACAGCACAACATCACATTAATTCACCAAAATTCCAAAACCAAACACATTGACGTCGGTGATTAGGCTTAGACCTAAACCCCACATAATCATGTTTAAACAATATCCTGTCGTCAGTTTTTAAGTGCAGGAAATGTGCATATATAGAAGCTTGCCTCTCTAATTAGTCAGCAGAACCCCCTTTAAGATGAAAGATTTAACCTAAAACCAGGAAAACGACAATTAACCTTGTCAAAACCTGTCTTCTTCCTCCTCCTACAATAACTCATCATAATAGAAAAGTGGTTAATTATTTTCCTTCCGAACATTTAGCTTTGAGAGGTTTGGCAAACTATATTGTTGTTCTAAGTGGACTCTTCCTGTGGTGTAGAGACTTAGAAGTTATTGAAAGATACTTACCACCACGAAAATAGCTCTTCATACAAGAAAGAAAACTGTTTCTTTTCTTTCAAATTGTTTTGCTTTTAAGAGGCTTGGTGCAATTAATTAATTATATAATTTTGGATAAATAAATAATTATATAATTATCAGTAAGTGGACTCTCCCTATAGCACGGAACTTGAAGCCCGTTGAGAAATACTTTGCGATCAAGACAAGTCAATGCTAGAGCAGGGAATAATCTCATTCAATAAACTGAAAGCTACATTCTCAAAATAGCACTTTCCAGTAGTGCATAGAGGCACCACAATCAAAAGAAGCAATGATGCAAGTAATGATCAGTCATGAAATAAATTGAGAGTATCTCGTGATTCATAAGAAAATATTTAGCTTCAAGACTATATATTGGAAATGTTAAATAGCTCGTAAAATCACGGTGTTTGGCTTCCCTAAAAAAAGTTTAGATTTTGCTTTTAAAAATTACAATGTCCGTTTTTTTTCCAAATTAAACCAAATGGTTAATTTGTCTATTAAGTGTTGACGTGGCTCCTTTTGTGTGGCATTTTTCTAACAGACCACCTGAACACTTGAAAATTGACAAAAAAAAAGGAACAAAAATTGGAGAAAACTCAAGCCGGGGAATCCCCCTTGGCCAGGTTGCTAGAGGTATCAGTACTCACTGGCAAGACCACAAGTCCCAAATCGTAAAGAATTTGAGAACCCATTCGGTTCTTGATTTAGGGGTTTGATAGTTTCACTGGCTGCCACCATCCCCTGATGAGGTTGCTGGAGGATACAAGCGAAGCCCCAACTCTCAAATTGAAAACCTGTTTGGTTCTTTTTTTTAAAAAAAAATCGGAGAACTAGTGGCCTTACTGGCAATCAACAACCATTTTGGCAAGGCTTTCGAAGGCCTAAGTGACCACTAGCGACCGAACTGAGAGGATGGTCGCTATCGATGAGCCCACAAAACCCCCTAATCGAGAATTTAGGGGGTTCTCAATTTATTTCTAAATAGGCAAAAATCATGCTTCTCAGCTGATATATCGAACTTTTTCTTTATATTTGTAAATTACACATTTTAATGAACTATCATTTGAATCCAATTAAGACTTCATATATTTTTAAATGCATCGACAATATGATGGAAAAAATATATATATATATATATCTTATTATGCAATATAATCATTCTAAATTGCACGCGTTTATGTACTATATATATCAGGTATACATTATTTCTTAAATTATTATACTATATATATATAATTTATAAATACTCTTATGTCCTGCTTTAATTTCTGTTCGGGCTTCAATCACTTTTTTCACCGAACAAAAAGCATGAAATAAAAAAGTTTAGTAAACTTTTACAATATTTAATTTTTGCACTTGGCCAATCTTTTTCCCTCTTTCAATTTTGAAAAATCTATGATACAATTGTTCAAAATAGGGGTATAATACATCAGTTTTTCAAAATCTGAAGGTATTCGAGTAGTTCATGAAAGGGAAAGAAGAATAAAAGAAGAATTTAATTGAAATGGGGAAGAATACTAGAAGGGTACAAATGAATAATTGTTAAAGGTGATCAATTATTTCATTTTCCGATGGATCAATTATTGTATTTTGACATACTTAGAATTAGATAAAGATGCTCTTTCAATATCATTTTTGAATATGTACATGAAATGGGAGGAAAGAAAATGAAGAATGTGGATCCAAAGGGTTGATTTATAATATAATGATTGAAAAGTGAATGTATATATGATATTTTTCAAATAAATTACTTGAAAATTGTTTTTTTTTCTGTGAATAATATACTTGAAATACTTCAAATATGTTACTTAGCATAAAGAATTCTTTTGTAAATTATTTGATCTCAAGTAATTTGCTTCTCTCTCACAATAATTTACTTGATTTGCGTGTAAATATTTGGAGTTTTCCAAATGAGATAGTACTTTATATTGGTAGCTATTATATTCATGTTTTAATATATGGTGATATTTATTCCTCTCAAAAATACTATTGAGTTATTAATTTAAATTTTAGAATTC
Source organism: Punica granatum (assembly GCF_007655135.1). Lineage (NCBI taxonomy): Eukaryota > Viridiplantae > Streptophyta > Magnoliopsida > Myrtales > Lythraceae > Punica > Punica granatum. The sequence goes on along the minus strand of NC_045127.1, from coordinate 42,912,200 downwards.
GAGAGCACCAAAGAAAAATTGTTAATTTTAATTTGCATGCAATATATAACATTCCAATAATTGGATATCATATGGAATGCCGCAGACTAATACCCTATGGTTGCATTTTTCAAAACTTTTGCTAAGTAATCCTAGTTTATTTATAATATAAGAGAAATGTTCTCAAAAATATAATAATCAATCACAATGCAAGGCTTTTAGCCAAAAAAAGAAAACAAAAGGAGGGAAAGGGGTGAGAGAGATTTAAACTATAGCCATTCAACTACTACAATAATTGCTTGTTAGTAATTACAACGGGCTGCATCTAAGTTAGTATCATTTCATTTAAAGCATATAATTACAAAAAAAAATAGATGTCAAACAATCCGCTAACTCAGTATCATTTCACTTAAAGCATATAATTAAAAAAAAAAAGATGTCAAACAATTGTAAGGATGGCAAAAGTCCCCACACTCGTTCTATCAGTCAAGATAAAGACGAGTTTTAGTATATTACTATAATATAATATAACTAGCATTGAAACCCGCGTGCTGCGCAGGCACTAACGATTGTTCGAATATTTAACAATCCGATAAAATGCAATTCCGATAAGAATATCTTTAGACTTATTAAAACATGTTCAAATCATACAAAACGCGAACTAAGAAATGGTTATTGTGATTTACCGTTTACGTGATCATAAACTAAATACAACATAAATTTACATTTAGTAATTTTTTTACTTCGAATTTTTTATTGTTTATGTGATCATGAACTAAAAACGAAGTAAATGTATTTTTTTTTATAATCATTTTTATCGAATTTTCATAGGAAAATGAAAAATTAATTACTAATTGTGAAAATTCATGTTCTTATTAAATAAATGGAACTTGAAGAGTCAGTCAATGAGAATGCTCAAAAAGTCTATGTGGAAGACTCTTGTAAATAAAATAAAGGGCACTTGCTCGCAAAATGCTAATTTAATTATATACAAGAAATAAAAAATAAAAAGTCATAATAGTATCATGTGGTTTTCTCATAAAATAATTGAGACCAACTTTGCTTAAATTATCTAATAATAATATTCAATTTGTTAGTTTATTTGTAATAGGGACATATGTGAAAATGAAAACAAAAGAAGAAGAGAAGATATTAACATCAAAAAATAGGAAGAAGGAGAAAATATGAGTTTAATATGCAACAAATAAAAGAAAAAAGAAAAGAAAGAAAAAAAATAAAAACATAAAAATAATAAAAATGAGAAAAGTTGAATAGAGAGTTTGGAACACGAGATAATAAGCACAAATAGCCATATCTCAACTACTAAAGAACCAACAAACTTATGCTTACTTCTCACTTTTATAATTACTTTCAAGGCCTAAAAATTAAATGCATGAATATGAAAAGTCTATTCTTGTAATGCTCCCAAACTTATCAAATTGCTGACGTGACACAATTTTGTCACCTGAATAGAGGCCTCCTATTGTACGATATTAGAGAGTCTGAATTACATACCTATAATATATAGATACAGTTTAATAATATAATATAATATAATTTAGGGGTTATGGCGTTGCTGATGGCCAGTATTACCACTTTGGCTAGTTGTCGAAGGCCCTAGTGCCTTTTAAAATCAAAATTTAAACGTTTAAATTTTTGAAAGAACATCAAAAGTGATTATTTTATATGCAATTTATATTATTTAGAAAATGGACTTGTGTTGCAAAGATATGAAACCTTTGCATTTATGTTAGATAGACCTATTGACTCAGTTCACATATGACATAGAGGTCTCATAAGTTGTGGGTTCATTGATTCTATTCCTTCATATGGCATGAGAAACCACCGATAAAATTACAAAAAAAGGATAAATAGACTTATTATTTAGCTCATGGATAGTGTATCGTAAATTTATATAATAATATTAGTTAGTTAATTTTTCTCATCACGTTATTGTAAGGAACCATCAATATATGATATATATATATATATTATATTATATAAAAGGTAACAAATGAACATGAGAGAAGTTGTTAATTAAAAACTCTCAGCTCACAGTTGATTGTCTTCTCGACTGCTTGAGCTATTTAATTCTTCGTAAAACCCGCAGCCCCACATAAGTGGACCTTTCATTATCAATTAATGAATTTTTACTATATTTTATTTGTATTATATTCAACAAATTTTTATATTTGTTCATATTATTTGTTTGTATTTATATATATTATTTGCATGTATTTATATATAATTATGAGTTTTATTGAAAAATCAAAAGTTTTTTTTCCATAATAGACATAGACTCTTCGAGATGACATATAAAATATAGTAAAAACATGACACTAAATATTTTTTCAAGTTCAATGCACCAATTATCCTCTAATAGATGACATATTTCATTTCGAATGCATAATCTTTCTATTTATATTTTTTCCTACCTCTTTAAGTCATAGAAAATTTCTCTTTGTACATATTAAAACTTTAATTTCTCACTCCCGATATGTATGTATGTATGAATATATATATATATATTGTACTTTTATAAGATTATAGTAAGTTTTTTTGTCATAATTCAATTTTTTGTATCTCGCTTACTATTTATATTGACATATTTACTCGGCACAACATTTTTTTTCTATTTATAATTATTATTCATAGCATATGTGTTGTAATATTACCACGCAACGCGCTGGTATCAACTAGTATATATAAAAGTCGAAGTACGAAATGTGAGAATTTCATTTGATAACTTTCAGCTTCTCATAAGACGTCCTTAGTTGCTTGAATCAATCCATTTGATAACTCTCATTATTGCATGATCTTTCAGGTGAATAATCTAATAAATATAAAAAAAAATCATGTATCTCTTAATTTAAGTAAAATATGTTTTCCTAGATTTTATACATATAGGTTCAATGAATTTTTCTATATTCGTCTACATTATTTATATATAGGGATATAATTAAATATTATTTTTGAAAATTGGAAATGCTCTTAATAACTTAAAAGTTTTTCTTGAAATATAAAATGTTTTCCTACATTCAATGTACTACATGTCCTATAGATAGAATAAGGAAAAAAATCACATCCGCACTAATTTCTTTCTACTTTTATTCTCCCTATATCTTACCTCGAATTGTTTCTCCTACAATCTGCATGCTCTATATATTTTAAATTTAAATTTAAATGATAAACATTTCTATTATAATTTTTTATTTATGTCATATGTATATATATATATATTGTTTTTTTATGATACGAGTTCTTTTTAATGTTTTATCGATAATAATAATATCGCACAAATCAAGACAGTATTTATTATCATTGCAATTTCATTCTTCTTAATTTTTTTGGATAACTTCTCCTTTGATAACAAAAAATATTTTATATATTTTACAATACCGTTTCTTGCTTGATTCACTTTCTCCTACAAAAAGTATTTTTCGTGAAGAATGAGCTAATGCACAAGATCTTAGAGGCTTGCTATTCCGAGTGAGCCAATCACACAAGTGAATGCAAAACAAATCCAACAAGCTATGGAGAGCTTGATGATGGACTTTTTGAGATAAAATGAGTCTAATTCAATATGGCTTTATTTGATAAACTTGCCATGAGATAGTCGATAACTCACCCAAAAATGGAGTAGACGCATAAGGAAAGTTGGGATGTGCTGAAGATGAAATAAAAAGAATGCCAACTATTCTAGGTAGCCTTTATTTAATTTCCTATATTATTTTTGGCTTTAGGAAACTAATGTTATTCTAATTGTCAAGTTTATTACTTTTCAGTTTCTCCTAAGCTTATATAAGGGAGGCTGAGTAGTTGATCATATGTTAGACTATTTTGGTGAGGTTTTCTCCTTTGCTCTTCATTGAATTCCTTCGAACGATCAAGTGTGATAGTTTATAAGGTTCGACACAATTTGATATTATTGGTTCTTGTTTCTCTATAAACAAGGGTCAATAGTCCTCTTTATCTGAATCTATAATTGGCGATCTGAGAATCAATTCAAGTTGTTCGTTGGGGTTCACAATCATTCGTGAGGTCTGCATCAACAACCCCCAAGTAGGTACAAGGCTTTATTTGACAATAGAGTTAAATCATATTCCACTTAATGCTAATTTACTTTTCCATCAATTCAACAACATAATCATTATTTTTTTTCAATTTAATAATAAATTCTTTCACATATTTTTCTCAACCATTATGACAATTAACTTTTAATACTAAATTCTCTCAACTATTTATTACTTTTCTCTCAATTCAACGACATAATCATTATTTTTATATTTTTTTTAAAATTAATAATAAATTATCTTACATATTTTTTCTTATTATTAAAACTAATTTTTTAATAATAAATTTCTCTAACTATTTTTGTCTTCATCCCGTGGAATCAAATAGAATCATAGTCTATTTTGTTTCCAAACGTCACCTTAGTTAAACTAATTTCTCAGGAAAACCTTATCAAGATACGGAAGGGCTGGGGGCAACGGAAAAAATATTCGATGAGTATTACTTATCCACTTTAGATGAGTAATAATCAATCAAAATGTTTGTAAGTGGGAATCTGTGGGACATTATGAGGCCAATTTTTCACTTTCAGACATTTTTATTGGGTGTTAAAAATCCAAGTGAATGAGTAATATACCTATAATATTTGCTCGAAGCAGTGTGCGTGGTCCCCCGTGACCGTCACCTGTTTTGCAAAGTGCAGCGTGTAAGATGCCACTCTCCCTTTTCCTTCCATCGCATACCAACACCACCATAAATTATTCAAATTAAAAAACCGTTGTTTTTTCTCCCCTTTTTTTTTTTGCTGAATTAATATTCTCTTTTTCAAAAATCTGATTTTTGATTTTTCTGTATATTCAGAAAAAATAATTATCCGTGAAATTCAAATAAATAATAAAAATGAATAAATTTTTCACGACTCAATTGGCGGAAGCTGCCATAAAATGTCATACATCTGACTGTTAAATCTCCGCCCTTCCTTCCTTATCACACCCAACTCCTCTCCCCCATCCTTATACATCTCCTTTCCTTCCTTTCTCTTGTCTTTCTTCCCAGCAGCGGATTATATCGACCTCTCCATTGTTCTCCGCCTCCGCCTCCGCAACCCGAATTCCCAAACTCCATCAGCCTCTCGCTCCTGCAGGTTCCTCGATAATCTCTGCTACGTTCATACGGCCTCTTCTATGGTCTGCTCATGTCTAGCTAATCTTCACGAAGCAGTATATTTAATACTCTTTCGAAATAACTCCCCGACTTGGACAGTGGTGCAATAATAAGAATCCCAGAATCTCACTTTTGGATGGTTGCTTTCTTAATTTAAGCTTCCTCCGGATACAAACTTTCTTCTTATTTGTCCACCAATACTTCTTTCTGCATAATAAGTTAGTATATTCAATTATGATTGAAAATTGGGAGGCTGACAGTTCTAACAAGAGGATTTTTCTTATGTTCTTGAGGCTTGGATTCCAGTCTTAGCTTGTCCCCTCAACCCGAGAAGAACTCAGGAATGGCACCGAGGAGCAACCGTGGAAAGGCCAAGGGCGAAAAAAAGAAGAAGGAAGAGAAGGGTACCATATGTTTTGTATTGGAACACTGTAATTCAATCCAACAACTCATTAAACCAGACCAATATTTAACTGAATTCCGGGTTTTGAATATATGTGGACTTTGCAGTTCTTCCAGTCGTCATGGATATCACCGTAAACCTTCCCGATGAAACTCGTGTGCCATTAAAGGTTCGATACATTTTCTTCCAGCAATCTTCTTCTCGAGCATACATGGTAGCTGCAACCTCTAATAGTATCCTTGCTGTTAATACAAATATAAAAAAAATTATTTTTGTATAAAATTAAATGAGAGTTTTATTTATGTTAAAATTACTTAGTGGCACTCCTTAATCTCATTGGGTAGATTAGAATCTAGAGGTCTCCACAATTCTTAATTAATTAATTAATTTGGTTATTTGATTATATTATTAGTTATGGGTGGAGTATTAGTATGAGAAAGTCCGTTTCATTAGTATAGTCTTTTTCTAGGCATGAGGTCCATAAACAAAGCATTACACTATTTAAAAATAATAATTGGAAGCTTATATTTAATAGGATAATATTGGAAATTCCAGCAATAAAATGCAAATAGTCATGATAGACGGTGGTAGAAGATGACCAACGTTGTCCTTCCGTGAACGAGTGGTTTTTATAAATTTAACGTGATTTGACTGTTAGTCAGATATTTCAGCATCATAATAAGGATTTATATCGATACATATGTATTTTTGTGGAAATTTATTTAATTTAATTTAATAAACATTTTGTCTAACTTGCTTATATTATGAGACAGAGGAATTTACCCTTCTACCCCTCAATATGGTGTTATTCAAAAAAAGATTTCCTTTTTATTAATGTATGCAACTAATACAAACTCAATCTTCTATTTTTCTTTTCCTTTTGTTTTTGTTTTTTTCCATTTTATTCTCTTGTGGTATACTAGGATAACGTTTGCCGATGATTGAGCAGGGAATATCGACAGACAGGATTATAGATGTACGACGATTATTATGTGTGAATACAGAGAGCTGCCATATAACAAATTTCTCATTATCTAACGAGGTAAGAACCATGCGATAAAGATGCTCTACATATATTATGATACCTGACAATTCAAGTCTATCACCATTGACATGAGGAAATGCTTGAAATGGCCATTTCGGACAAAGATGCAAATAAATAAGCTAAGATGGAGTTCAATCACCATAAAATGCTTAAATAAATTGCGGACTCACATCCTCAAAATTGGTGCATGATGACATCCATTTTAAATATTGAAAATACTTTGTGAAAATGAAAACAAATAGAAATATATATGTATTATAATTTATTTAAAAGGAAGGTTTGGGACCGTTCTTCTTCGGCCGAAATATTGATATATGATTTTAGTGGATTGTGATTTCAGTACATTCTAATAATATGTAAAATAAAAAATTAACTTGTTATCGTAATTTTATTTATTTGTAACTTGAGAAAATGAGAATTTCTATTTATTTGTAAATCAATTATTCCATTGGTAAAATCGTCGAGGGCATTATGAACCTTTCACAAGAGCAACGTTATCCGCATCCCGCAGGCGAGAGGGCCACGGTTAAAAGACGCCGTTGAGGTCTCAGCTCTGAAGCCATGTGTGCTCGCCTTGGTGGAAGGTAACGTTATATAACCCCCAAGCAAACGGCGTTAAACATTCGCCGTTTCTGCCTTCTTCAATAACGTCATCTTTCTCTTTCCGGATCCTCACGGTCACTCTGTTCTGACGCGAAACAGAGGACTACGATGACGAGCGCGCGGTGGAGCACGTCCGGCGACTGCTCGACATCGTCGCTTGTACGACGTGCTTCGGCCCGTCGGAGTCGGCCGATGACCTTCCGAAGGCGGATGCTGCGGCCGGCAAGGCTCCGAAGAAGTCGAGCAAATGTCGAGCCAGCACCAAGCAGGCACCACCACCGAAGTCGTCAAAGGACGCGCCGGGGGACGGGGACGGTGACATGAGCCACTACTCCCCCAAGCTCGGGAGCTTCTACGAGTTCTTCTCCCTCTCCCACCTCACTACTCCTCTACAATGTAATCTCTCTCTCTCTCTCTCTGTGTCGCAGTCCCACTTCCTCGCTCTGTGTCTTCTGTACGTTTCGTTGACTTCGATCATCTGCAGTCATTAGGAAGGTGGCGAAGCGGCAGGTGGAGGAGATATCTACGGATGACCATCTGTTTTCGCTTGATGTGAGTTTTTTCTCAAAGCTGCTTACACATCTTATCCCGTTTCATAGTTTTGGTTCAGGCGTTGTATTCTTTTGAATGAAAGGTTTCGAGCTTAGGTGGCTGTGTTCATTGTGAAATGGTTCAGGTGAAGCTGTGCAATGGAAAGCTGGTTCATGTTGAGGCGTGCAAGAAGGGATTCTACAATGTTGGAAAGCAGCGATTTTTATGCCACAACTTAGTTGATCTATTGCGGCATAACAGCAGAGCATTTGACAATGTTAGCTTTCTATCCTCAAAACTTCTTCAATTTCATTTATCTGAGTTAATAAGCTATTTGTCCCCTATACACGAGGAAGGCGGCGGATTGATCAATGTCTTGTCCTACATTAGTCGTCGTCGTGATCTTGGCTTGAATTATTACTTTTCGGTTATTCGGTGTTTGCTGTTTCATGGCCAAAATCTGAAGCTGCCCTGGGTATTCTCCTGTTTCAGGCATATGATGAACTTATGAAAGGATTTTTGGAGCGAAACAAGGTATGCAATTTATCTACAGGATAGTAATGTTAGAGTTCATTTTGATGGAGAAGCTTCTTCACGGAATTGATCGAAGTAAACTTTGTTGGTCATTTTAAATCGATTAGTGACTTCAGTTGCACAAAAGTTACTGATATTTGTTTTGCAATTCTGCAGTTCGGGAATCTTCCTTATGGCTTTAGAGCCAACACATGGCTCATACCTCCAGTTGCAGCACAGTCGCCATCTGTTTTTCCTCCATTACCTGTGGAGGATGAAAGATGGGGAGGAAATGGAGGTGGCCTTGGAAGGGATGGCAAAAGTGACTTGCTACCATGGGCTAATGATTTCTTGTTTCTTGCATCCATGCCTTGCAAGACAGCTGAGGACAGGCAGGTACGGGATAGGAAAGCATTCCTCCTCCATAGCCTGTTCGTTGATGTTGCCATCTTCAGGGCGGTTTCAGCTGTACAGCATGTACTGGCGAATCCAGACCTAATTAATGAGGCTGGGGAGACAGCGTTCTTATACTTGGAGAGGGTGGGAGACTTGAAGATTACAGTAGGAAAGGATTCTTCCAATGCGAGTCGTAAGGTTGATACCAAAATCGATGGAATCCAAGCAACTGGAGTAGGTCAGAGGGATTTAGTGGTGAGGAACTTGCTAAAGGGGATCGCTGCTGATGAAAATACTGCTGCCCATGTAAGTATGATGTCAAATCCTTTCTTAACCCACCCTGTGGTGTCACGGACTGGAAATTGCCTTCATGTTGCTCTCTTTCTTCCTTCCTTTCTTTCTTTCTTTTTTTCTTTTTTTTTCCTTCTCTTTTTCTTTTTCTGTCAACAACGAATTGAAATACTCATGTTTTGTGTGAAGGATATTTCTACATTGGGTGTTGTGAATGTAAGATATTCTGGTTATATTGCTACGGTAAAAGTTGAGGGAAAAGCAGATGAGAAAGTGATTCCCACATCCTCAAGTATCGATCTTCTTGATCAGCCTGAAGGTGGCGCCAATGCCCTTAACATTAACAGGTTTTCACGCGTGCTCAATCTCTGTTATTAGAATATAGATCCCAAATTCTATATATGCTAAATTTTTATATTAAATGAAGTTTTCTATGAGCATGGTTTTTTTAAACTGTGGTTTGGATTAAAATTGTGCTGTCTATTTTTAAGAAAAAAGGGCCTACATCCATCCACAAGCACTAATCATATGTCATCAAACTTTTTTGTCGTCCTAACTTGTGTGAATTTTCAAATTAGTGCTTTAGTGCTTTGACTCTGAAACTTTCTGTTCAGTGAGCTTAAATCTACGATGTACAGTTGTTTGAAAATGCACCATGAACCACAACAGTAAAATTTTTTATCATGGCATATGGAGTTTTTGAGCTTGTGACTGTTTTGATTTGCTTGGCTGCATGATAAATTCATGCTGCTCTTTTCTTTTCTTCAGTCTGAGATTACTACTACACACAAAAGCAGTGCCAGAACAGACCAAAACAGTTCAACATCTGCATCTTCCTGAGCAGGAAGAGCTCAATGCTTCCCGTGTTTTTGTGGAGAAACTTTTGGAAGATAGTCTTGCACAGCTGGAGAAAGAGGATGAAGAAAAGAGCCAATTTATCAGATGGGAACTTGGAGCCTGTTGGATTCAGCATTTACAAGATCAGAACAATGCTGAAAAGGACAAGAAGACCCCTGGGGAGAAGCCTAAGAATGAAATGAAGGTCGAGGGACTTGGCAAACCTCTTCGATCTCTCAAGAACAATAAGAAAAATTCTGATGCAAACAATCTAGGAACAAAGTCGGAGAATTCAAAACCTATAACAAATGGTGTTGTTGGTGGCCCTGAGAATTCTCTCATGCCTTCTAAGGATTGTGGACTCCAATCAGTTGTGAGAGAAAATGAACTTGCTCTGAAGAATATGTTATCTGATGCTGCTTTTGCCCGACTAAAAGAGTCAGAAACCGGTCTCCACTGCAAGGTAACATCTCGTAGAGGTTGATGGGAATTTTACCATATTTCAATAATTCTTTTTGTGCATATAATAACAGTTCACTAACTACCATGTGGCTGGCGCCTGGCAGTCTTTGCAAGAGCTCATCGACCTTTCAGAAAAATATTACAATGATGTTGCTCTTCCAAAACTGGTAAATGACTTAATATTTCTTCTTCCATTTTGAATATATATATGTATATACATACAAAAGGATGGTCTTGATGATTTAGTCGATTCATGATACAGGTTGCAGATTTTGGTTCATTAGAACTTTCACCAGTTGATGGTCGGACTCTGACAGATTTCATGCATACTAGAGGTCTTCGTATGCGTTCTCTTGGACATGTTGTAAGTATCTTCCCTAATAACCATGTTTAGCACTCCATCTAAATGTAAGTTTACTTTCATAAGGTCCAGTCAAAAGTCTTTCAAAGAATAAGATGGAGGGGTAGAGAGAGGAGGAAGGGACGGGGAGAGAGAGAGAGAAGTTAAGAGATGGGGTTTGACATTTCGATTACTGCTTCTGTGTAAATGGAGGAATTACACTGAGATATCAAGCAGGCTGGCAGTTCATACAGCCACATCCATGCCTGATAAAGTTTGCTACTAGTATTTCCATGCTTTGTTATGAGCATGCATCTTCCTTTTGAGAATATGAGTTTCTTATGCAAAATATCGGCATGCCACCCTTTCTTTGTCATTATTCATGCTAAATGGAAACAGGGGCAAATCATTTTATATTTCTATATTGTAAGTTAACTTTTGAAGGAGAATGATCCTCTATGTACTCTTGCATCATCAGGTGAGGCTTTCTGAGAAGTTATCACATGTACAATCCCTTTGTATCCATGAGATGATAGTACGCGCATTCAAGCATATTCTCCAAGCTGTGATTTCTGCTGTCGTGGATATTGAGAAAATGGCAGCATCAGTAGCTGCTGCACTGAATTTGATGCTTGGTGTGGATCAAAATGTAGAACAAGACGAGAGCTGCCCTATTCATCCCCTTATATGGAAATGGCTGAAGGTATTTCTGCTAAAGAGGTATGACTGGGATATAAGCAGCCTAAACTACAAAGATGTGAGGAAATTCACCATCTTACGAGGATTATGTCAGAAGGTATGCAGGCACAAACAAAATGCGTCTGAACTTTTCCGACGTGTTGCATTTGATCTCATGGAGTTTGTTTGATCTGCGATTAAGATCTATTAAAATATATATGTACCATTTGGATGAAATCTAATTAGAAAAGGGATGTACAAAGGGTGAAATGGAGGGGTATAGATATGGGCATTGTATGTGATATAGGATAGCATGATTCTCATCCTGGAGAGGTCCGTGTTTGGGTAATTAGCCTTGAATACCATTTACTGATGATAATAATGGGTAACTCTCTGACCTATTAATTGCTAAGTTTATAACCATAGATGTTTCCTTGTGAAGGTGGCAATCCATTCTCCATTGCATAGATCAAGATTTGATGTCTGGAAATCAACAATTATTTTTTTTCTTTTGTCTTTTTTACTTCAGTATTTCAGTTAATTCATATACACTCCATAATTTTTTTATATGAGAACATTTGCAGCATGTCTAGGTTCAATTTTAACTGCTCTTGCATTCGTTTCTACTATTTTTTTGTTTTCAAAATCTTTAAGCTTTGTCATATAGCTGGTATCCTGCATATAATGCAGAATGTTGAGTTGATGGGCTGCTCTTGGCAAATTGTACAGGTGGGTGTTGAGTTAGTCCCTAGGGATTTTGATATGGATTCTCCAAATCCTTTCAGCAAGGCAGATGTTGTCAGCTTGGTTCCAGTGCATAAGGTGGTAAATTAGATTCAAGATGATCATAAGTTCTATATGGACAATACCTTATGCTTAAATTCTTCGTTACTCACCTAATACAATTATTTTGTTTCTGTTGCAGCAAGCAGCATGCTCATCTGCCGACGGAAGGCAGCTCCTGGAATCATCTAAAACTGCTTTGGATAAGGGAAAACTTGAAGACGCGGTAGCCTATGGGACAAAGGTTTCTGACCATGATCATAACGAAATCTCTCTCTCTCTCTTATTCTTATTTGATTGAAAAGTACCTTTTGCAGTCTTTTGTCTAAGATCAAGTTTTGTAATTGATTTTATCAAATTAAGCAGTTTCTTTTCCTCTTTAACTTGATGTTTCTGTATCTATTCATAAATGCTCGTTATCTGCAGGCTCTTGCAAAACTGGTAGCAGTTTGTGGTCCTTATCATCGAATGACTGCAGGAGCATACAGTCTTCTCGCTGTAGTCTTGTATCATACAGGAGACTTCAATCAGGTTTGTTGCCTGCCTGCTTTGTCTTGCTGGATATAGTTGCAAAAGAATCCATGAGGCTAGTTATAGCTTATCCAACCTTTCATAGAATGTATTGAAATATTTTCTGTTCTTGTTTCACCGTCAAAGTTAAATTTAACAATTATCCAAATTATAGGCTGCAATCTACCAGCAAAAGGCCCTGGACATCAATGAGAGGGAGCTAGGTCTTGATCATCCAGATACAATGAAAAGTTATGGGGATCTTGCTGTGTTTTATTACCGACTTCAACATACAGAGCTTGCTCTCAAGTACGTCGTCTTCCATTTAGCATTTCCTTTAGGATTTCTGTATATTCTTCACGTGGTCCCCCGGTTGCATGATTTTCTCCATCTTCAGGCTTTTTGTGGTCTATATTTGTAAGTTTCACTTATTCATGTTTCTTCTCGTAATGGCATATTTGGCCTTTGCTTTAACTTTGCAATTTCTGGAACCACTCGGTTATTTCTGGAGGACCTTTTGCCTCTTACAAATCGGCATGCAATACAGTTTAGTTATTGTTTAATTATCTTAAGCTTTAAGAAAGAGATGCTCAACTGTCCTTTTTGTTTTAACGAAAAAGGCCTCGGATCATTTGCATGGAGCTAGCCAAAATCATATAGCATGGTCAATGGTCATTGATGAACAGTTGCTTCTTATCTTTCTCATATTCTATAGCGGGTTGAAGTTCAGTTTGTCTTTTGATCAGATACGTGAAGCGTGCTCTCTATCTTTTACATCTTACTTGTGGTCCTTCTCATCCGAACACGGCTGCAACATACATTAACGTGGCAATGATGGAAGAAGGCCTTGGAAATGTTCATGTCGCCCTCAGATATCTCCACAAAGCCTTAAAATGCAACCAAAGGTTACTTGGTCCAGACCATATTCAGGTTTGGTTTGAGCTATCAGTTCTTGTTCCGACTTAAAGCGTTCGATTTTTCTATCTGTTTGTTTTTTATGGCACAAAAGCAGAAGTAAGTTGTCCACTATAATCATTCAAGAGAAGACATAACAAAATCTGGATGTGTAGTTTTGAGCAAAGAAACTTCCTTTTTTCCTCGTGCATAATACAACATATTAATAACTTTGTGAGAGTGCCTGTGTATGTAATTTTGCTATAGTATTCTGCCAAAATTTTGATTATATAACAAATAACCATGTATATTGGTACCTTCCAGACTGCAGCAAGTTACCATGCTATAGCAATTGCCCTCTCCTTGATGGAAGCCTATCCACTAAGTGTTCAGCATGAGCGGACAACTTTGCAAATTCTGCGAGCAAAATTGGGTCCAGATGATCTGCGAACACAGGTAAAATATTAACTATTGTCATGCCGGTAATCAGATAGAGAACTTTATTTCAGGTGGGATATTTGAGTTGCTTGGTCAGATTTATTTATTGAGTGGAATGGACTGTACTTTGATCTTTGACATGGTGACCAACACTATAATACTCTGGCATCTCACAAAATGAAAGATTGTTTATAATTTAGTTTGGTTCAACTTTTCATGTTCGTTGAAGATTTTTCACTCAAGGTCCTTATAGATGTTTCACAAAATGATGACAGGATGCTGCTGCTTGGCTTGAATACTTTGAGTCCAAGGCTTTTGAGCAGCAAGAAGCTGCAAGAAACGGAACCAAAAAGCCTGATGCATCAATTGCCAGCAAAGGCCACCTAAGGTAATAATGGAACATCATTTTCAAATGCGTCATTTTCTCGACTTTCTATATGAGAATATTTGTGACATGCGGTTTCATTGGTTTTTTCGACAACATTATATATCCTCCTCGTATCAATACTATCAGACAATCCCTGTACTGCCATTCATCCTAGTAATCAATGGTTATATTTTGTAAATTTTACAGTGTATCTGACTTGCTTGACTACATTAATCCAAATGACGATGCAAAGGAGAAAGATTCAGTGGCAGTGCGGAGGAGAATTCATAGTGCAAAGGTATGTCCGCCTGCATAGCATCATGTGGACATTCAAAGTGTATTCTTCGTTTGTTGAAATCAAATATTGATCATCCATCGCAATTAAATCTAGGAGAGGACCAGTATCAATTTTGACTTGAATACTGTCAAATGATCTTGGGTGTCTTTTGCAGGCAAGAGAAAAATCTCTCAAGAACAATGAGCTGCCAAGTTCCACTGAATCTGCAGAGGAAGTCCTCAAGGATGTTATAAATGGGGAGACACGATCACTAGAAACAGGAAGCAGCACGGACACCGACCAGGAAACAAGCTTTAAGGTGGAAGTTAATATGGCTACCGACCAGGAGACAGAACCTAAACTTGTTCACACGCAACAGTCTATGGTGGACGATATAGCAGAAGAGAAGCCTATAGCTGCTGAAAAGATTGCCGCTTCTGAGGGGCATGCTGATGGAGATGATGGGTGGCAGCCAGTTCAAAGGCCACGATCAGCTAGTTCTTTCAGTCGTCGGTTAAAGCAGCGGCGAGCAATGATTGGAAAGGTCTATAGTTATCAGAAGAAGAGTGCAGATGCTGATGTGAATTATTCTCCTGTCGTGAGTACTCATCCCAACAATAGGTATTACCTTGTGAGGAAAAGGGCTGTCTCTCATGGAACTTCCAGTGATCAACATAATCCGAATCCGCCCCAAGTTCCCAAATTTGGCAGGAGAATAGTCAAAGCTGTTGCCTACAGAGTCAAGGTCCTGCCTTCAGCTGCTAAAGATACGACGACTGAGAACCCCAAGCATAGCTCCAACGTCTCTAATTCTCCCATGGAGAACACTGCAGGGTCTGCACCGCTCAAAGTCAGTTCGATAATTTCCCTTGAGAAATCTCCATCATACAAAGAGGTAGCAATAGCCCCTCCAGGGACAATCTCTAGGCTGCACGCATGGGCACCACCGACTGATGCTCCCGATAGTAAACATGAAGCTGGTACTGGAGAATGTCATGAAGACACAGCTAAAGACAAAGTAATTGCAGACCCAATGGCAACAGCAGTGGAAAGTACTCTTGATGAGGAGAAGAAGGATTCTCCATCCGATTCTGCTTTCGTAATAGACGGAATTGAGGTGATAGAGAAGAAAGAAGAGACCCCAAATGCTGATGCTGTGGAGTTCGCTCATCCTCTTGCAGTATCTGACAGTGAAAGGCTAAGCAGCTCTGAGATTGTAGCTGTGAAGGATTCTCTTAGCAATCGACCATGTGACACGGAACTCTCGGCCAGTTTTCAATCCCATGATACTTCAAGCATTTGCACTCCTGAAGTGGAGGATTTGAAGGAAAAATCTGTCATCTTGGAATCAAACGAAGGGCGACGATTCGCATCTAAGAAACTCTCTGCATCAGCTGCTCCATTCAATCCTCTTCCCACTGTTCCACGTACTGCACCAGTCACCATCACAATGACGCTCCCTCCTGCTCGAGGAGCTGTTCCACCATGGCCAGTAAACATGAGTCTTCAACCAGGTCCAGCTGGTGTCTTGCCTTCACCAGTTGCTCCACTGTGCTCCTCTCCCCATCAACTGTACCCATCACCTCCTCCGACCCCCAACATGATGCAGCCCTTGCCCTTCATGTATCCTCCATTTACTCAACCTCAAGCAGTACCCACCAATACCTATCCTGTGACCACCAGTGCTTTTCATCCCGATCACTTTGCATGGCAGTGCAACGTGAACCCTAACATGTCAGAGTTCATTCATGGTCCAATTTGGTCAGCTCCTCCAATGGACTTCCCTCTTCCATCGCCTATTTCTGAGCCCACTGCTGACCTTATATTGGAGCCGAAAGTGCAGACTGGTGGCTCTGAACTGCCAAGCCCGCCTCCACTGCTGCCTGTGGACATTGAAGGTGTAGACGAGCCCAAGAAAGAAGCCGATATTCAGACGTCTGAGGCAGTGGATAATGTGAAGCAAGTCGTATGGGTTGGGTCAGAGAATAATAAGGAAAATGGCCAAGCAAAGCCTCCTGGTCATGAAACTGGCGTGAAAGAAAATGTTGAAAGCAGCAGGGACAAAAAAGATGATAATGAGAGAACAGTCAGCATTTTAGTTAGGGGCAGGAGGAACCGGAAGCAGACGCTGAGGATGCCCATCAGTTTGCTCAGTCGACCATACGGTTCTCAGTCTTTTAAAGTGATATACAACAGAGTAGTCCGGGGGAGTGAAGCTCCGAAGGCTACTACTTTTCCTCCCCCTGAAGCTTGTTCAGCTGCTACTACATAACATTGACTGTTTCTTCTCTCTTTCCAAGTGAAGCAGAATCCATGTGAGAAAGTGAAGATGAGGAGTGAGAACCTCGCTATATCAAAACTAAAGATCGGTTCTTATTTTTCGATCTTTCTTCTAGCTCACTTCTACTGTCAGCTCAGATGTTACCGTTTCTTAAGAAGTGAGGTAAGTTATTGATTCTAGCAACAACAGACCAATTTTTCCCCCATTTAGGTTGAAGTTTTTCATTAAGAATGCCATGCTTCAAAATTCTATGATCTATTACTGTTATATATGCATAAGATGCATGCTGCTTTTCCTATTACTAAATTACAGTCGCAAATAGTTTTTGATGGTTATCATAACCAAGATCTGTCGTGAATTATGAGTGTGAGTATATATTTACTGCCTCGCTTCTACTGGCTTTTAAAAATTCATTTGTATGGTTATCTTCACCAACTTCGGCTATGGCTAATACCTTAAATCATACAAGTCATGGCCATTACGTAGTTACATTTGTCTGTGGCTGATAATGGCTTTTGCCTCTTGTGCAGGTTGAAACAGGCGGCAGCTTTATTTTTTCAAGACTGTCGAGGTCGGTTTTGAATGTAGGCGATTTTGTCTTAGCATTTACTTTGGATACCTATTCTCTGCAGTATAAAACCCATAGCATTTGCCATTTGAAGATGTTTCTTACGGTTGCCCAAGCTATGACTTATTTGTTCATTTGATCTAAATGTATATGACTCTTGATATTCTTTTCACCGGGCACTGATATTTGGCATAGACAAAGTCCGTCTGTGCATTTCTTGTTCGGTTTGAACTGCGACATGTGAAAAGAAGAAAGCATGAGGTCTCTGTTGTTGGAAACCAAGTTTCCGTGTAGTTTCCTCATTGACCCATTTTCTGCTTAACTAGATAGTTCACAAGATTTATCTTACACGCCATCTTCAGGGGATTAGAAAGTATGTATGTGCTGATGACAGCAACACTCATCATGTTTGGCGAGCCCTCGGCTCTTTGACTGCATCCCTGATGAGCTCGAGGGACTTGACAATGTCTTGGCAGAGCTGGTGAGGATCAGGGATAGTGTCTTCATCAGCAGAAACAACGAATGTCATCTTGTTCACGTAACTCTGGAAATTAATCATCAGGCCCTGCAGATAGGCTCATTCAACCTGAGTGATTTCCGTAATGTAGCAAATCCAGTGAGCATTTTTTTGGTAACTTGTTCAGATTATCACTCACATGGGGTTGGCCATAGCAACCTGGAGCTAGGAATGTCATTGGATGCCCATAAAAGCCAATCTCCTCGACAGGTCCAACCAAGTTCGAGAAACACATGGTCGTGTGCATAATAACTCTGCGAGAAAGAGCGCTTGCTCTCTTTTACATTTAGAAAATCAGATAGCGTTGTGAGAAAATGCTTAGTTGCAGATAAAAACTAGGCTGGAGGGATAGGCGGATGCTATAATACCTTGATCCCGAAAAGCTTGAGAACAACCTCTGCTATAGAGAAGGTGTATATGGCTTCGAGAGAGTGCTTCTTCCTATCGACAGTAGTCTTAGCTCTGCGGACATACTCCAGAGGATTTTGGTGGAGGGCAATATCGATTGGGAGGAGTACATATCCGATCCAATTTCCCCACTTCGCTTCCGTGTTCTTCTCCATCATATTAGCTAATGCCTGCACTTACGATTACCTAGAATCACATTGTCTGCAGGAGCTGCAGAGTGAAGTATATGCATCCCTAGAGAAACAAAAGCTGCTGGACCTGAATTCCTGCAGCTGGCCTTAAGTTCATGAGCAGTGTTGATCGGAGGCGGATGTTCTTTGGAAGATTATTCTCGACCTCTGCTGTTCCACTGCTCCTCCTCATTTCACCTGACACGATTCCATGAATCAATTGCTGCAAAAACTGTTCGCAAAGCCAACTTTCAGGGTTTCCCAGACATATGATCCTAATATTCTGTCGATTGTAATCTTGAGATGTTCTCGATGCATTACATCTAGTTTGTGCTTCGGATAACTCTGAAAAATGATTGGATCCAAAGACAAACTGAAATTCGTAACGTTGCCAGTTAGGAGGCTAACCATATTTACAGTTAAGATACCGGGACAGACCCGCCTGTGTAATGCCCAAAGCAACATCGTTTACTGTCTACAATCAGAAAAAACAGTCGAATCAGTGCAATATTACAAAGTCAAAGATTTAACTTCTGTAGTAAGTTGGTTTTTATTTTGTGCTGCGTTTGGCAGTTGGGACCGCCGTCTTCTGTTTGAGCCCTGTGGAGAAACAATACAGGCGCAGTTTTGGAATGCTTGAAATTTGAAAGTGAAGGCCGCAGGGCACTAAAAGTTCTCACAGCGTTCATGGCGTTCTTAATCAACTTGATGTCATCCAGACTAATGGTTCGATAAACAAACCGTCGAGGACGGAGCTCAACCCCAGGAGAAGCCTTGAGCGGAGTCTCCGTGTCCATCAGGAAAACTGCTGTCACGGCAAACTTAAAGACATCCACAACGGTGTTCCAAATCAGCACTGTGAACCACCACAGCCGGACAATCCATCTCTGAATCCTGCCTGCTCCAGACCCGCACAAGGACAGCTGGTTTTTCTTCTTACTAGGAATAGTGGGCAAAGCATCTGGGTTGGAGATTTGTCGGGTGCAGGCGAGCAGGAGGGACATGAGAGAGGATCCATCGCCGAGGGAGTGGTGGATCCTGAGCACCACGGTGGCCTCCGCATCCGAAGTCTTAATGTTGAGGAGGTGAAGGTCCCACAATGGCTGTTGTGACCTGTCAATGGTGGTCTTGCTGAGGTTGGAGATGTAGTCTTCGACCCACTCGTCCGGAAACTCTATGCTGTTTGGTTCTGGCTCTGGAACTATTACGTGCTTCTCCAAGTCCACCTCAGTCCTCGCCCATTTCAGCTTACCGTTCCTGTCTTCAACCTGCAAAATAGTTTCTTATCTAATGTGGGACTGTTCTATGCCAAAATCATAACATGCATATGATTGAATTCCTAGTACTATGACCAACCTGCAAGCTAGAGAACCGGGGATGCCTGAGCAAGGTGTGGCCCAAGTTGGCCCTGATAAGATCCGGGTAGATTCGGTTCTTGCAGCCCATGATGGCTATGATGTATACATTGAAGTTGGGCTCATGAAAGAGCCTAGCCGATGGGCTCAGCGGTTCTTCCCCTTCTTCGTCTACTACATTGACCACTTGCTTGTTTGCCTGGCTCGTCAGGATAGGCTTCAATGCCGGTTTCCTCCACCGCAAACCTTTCTGAGAGGACATTTTCTATATGATAGTGCTCAAGTTCCTTTCCTGTGTTGTACTTATGTAATAGCTGGCATATGATCCCCGTGGTCACGGAATTTACGTATTAGCTGCTCTGTAGAATCTGCAGTGAAAAAGGCCAATTTTATGATAAGCTCATTGTCTCATCGGGGCCTCAAGTTCGAGACCACGATAAGCATTAAAAGTCTGCAGCTGTCCAACTGGTCTTGAAGCTCAGCCTGCTCCTCTTTCTCTTTGTTTCTTCTTATCAGGCCTCAGTCAGCAGCTTTGGTTGGACATGTGAATCTAAACGAACTATAGCATCTGTCTGTCTGTCTGTCTCGATGCTATTTCTGTTTCCGTTGTCTTCGGTAAAACATTTTACAGGCTTGTTACAGTCTTGAAGATACGGTCGGCGGTCGGGAATCATTACTCATCAAATCTAACTTCAAGTATGAGCTAAGCCGCATCCATTTAAGTCCGGGTCTTGGATCACACCCTCTGCTTCTTCTTCCTCGATTATTCCCGAGTTTACATATCTATATCCATATCTATATAAACAACGTTAAACTAGAGATTTGCGTAAAGTACCCGGAGCAACACGATCCTTCTCTTTGAATTTTTCCAACTAGAATTCCATAGTATAACTGATTCTTAACACAGGAAAAAAACTATTTTCATCAAATATTAAAGGAAAAAAGTAAGAGTATGTTATGTCTTATCGAAATAAATAATTATCACTCCACCGAAAAAAACAATATCATTCACCGAAAAAAAAATCAAAATTTTTGTTAGGACCTTCTTTCTTGAGAGGGTTCCCACAGCATCGTGGGGTTAGTTGGTTATTTACTGTTTAATTACCATAATAACCTCCATTTAGTAATTGATATCTCTCGTGGTGGGAGTTATCTACCTCTAATTGTGCATGATTTCCTATGCTAAGTCTTCGGTAAATTGTATGTTTTCGATGTTTTTATTTCAAGTTTAGTGTTTTAGGGAATCGTAGAATTTTTAGTTTGTCTTTAACTATTTTCGACACTCACGGGGACGTATTTTGGCTCGTGATAGGTGCATCGGAGGAAAGGACCCTCAACCGGAAAAATGGGAGTAGCATCTCCGGGCAAGGGCAGTAGGGTCGGAGTTGCAACATTGTTTGGTGGAAGTCGCAACTCTGTGTCTCTCATCTCTTCTAACAATCCGAATTCTGGGACCCATTTAAGCTCAAAAGGAGGTGTCCTTTCTCTGGTGAGGCTCACATGTTATGAGGGAAAGACAAAGTTAGAAGTTCGTGGGAAAGAAAATGAAGGCTCGTAGAGGAAGCAAAGGAAAAGGGGACATCACCATCGCCATCCTATCACCTTTTCTTTTCTTTATCTTCTTCATTTTCTCTCTTCTTCTTCATTCTTGGCTGGTCTTGGAACGAAAGTAAGGAGGAAAATGGGAGCTGAACAGAGCTGAAGCTATTTTGGGTTCAAGAGAGGAGCTAAGGCTTGCGGTGAAGATGGAAGTCGGGCGACTCATCGAGATATAGACCTAGCGAGTTTTCTCTTCACCTTTCTCTTCTCTTTCTCTTGTAATATGTTTATTTGTGTTATTGTGATGACTATCTTAGCCATGAGCTAAGCTTAATGTCTAGGGTTCCAATGGAATTTGGTGTATCGTGACTCCGAATACTCTCTTGATCATTTTGTGGAATGATATGAAGTATTTATTTTATCTCCGGACTTAATGCGTGATCACCAATAGCATCATTGTTGTGACCCGAACGAACTTGATGGAGTGAGGGAAGGTTTAGAATAAGAGTGAAATAGCTTGTGTTTTATTTCAATTAATTGAATAGTCGAGTCGATTCGCGTGTAGAGATAGGAAAATACTTGCACGCCTTAGGCACCCATGAGTCAGGATTGAGGCTTAATGAGTCATTTCTAATTGCAATAGCCATAGGAATATAGGGTATTGGTTGGATTAGATATATTTTCCGAAACAACTCGAACGATACTTAATAGTGCTTGAATCTTGGGTAGTGCAACCGGCCATTTAGCAAATCAAGAGCGAGAGTATAAGGGGTTAACGAACACCAGGGGAAGTCGGGATCCTAGGTTTCTTTGTCATTGATCTTTGTTAATTGAATTAGTTAATATCTTGTTAGTTTAGTTTGTTCTCTAGTTTACATCTCACAATTATCGATTTACTTGACTTCTATTTGATTGTGATAATATTAGTGTTTGGTGATATTATTAGCACAATTCTCTGTGAAAACGCTATTTTACTTATCTTTTTATTACTTGAATGACCCGTATACTTGCAGGAGACAATAGTAATTTACAAAAATAAATATTTATATGATAAAGTTATTTTAGAGACTTGAAAGTGAGACTTTTGGTTTTATATGATTGTAGAAATAGTAGAGATTATGAATTTATGATAAAAAGTTAGTTGAGGATGGTAATTTGCAAACTGCCACAATGAGTATATTTTTAGTGGGTGGAAGTTGTCTGTTCACTAAATTTAAAGAGACTACCGGTAAATAATAAAACATGAGCATATATTACTCGCTAGGTGACCTCCCTTGTAATCGAGAAACAGTACACATGATGCAACAAAGTAAGGTCGGTGACAATTAAATGCATTATTAATTATATTTCTGGATAAGTTCCACGAAAAAATCAAAAGAACAATTTAAATAGAATTTTAGATTTTAATTTGTTTTAATCAAAGATCAAACCGACTGAGCTATCAGTTTGATGGGGTTCATATGGGTCGAGTATCTCCAATAGTTATAAAGCATAAATTTGCTGGTTTTAACGTGAAATCAACATTGGTGATACATACACTGTATCAAAGGTCAGTTAACCATTAAGGCCAAGTCGAACCCATTAATTTTTTTTTTCTTTTAGATAACGACATCGAGCCTACGAGACCCTCCATTCTTTTTGTGACTTCCATTGATCAAGTCTAGACACCTTATATTTCTTAGGGTTGTCAGCTTGTATTATAATTCGTTCACCTAAATATATATTGTCCTTGACCAAAAAAAAAGAAAAAAGTCCATCCGTAGTCTCGTGGTTCCAAAAATATTTTTACTCAATCAATATAACACCTCATGTGATAAATATATGTATGCGTAAGTATCTCTGAATAATTATTTTTCATTATTTGCATAAAGGTGTTCTTCCAAGACTTCTGTTTACTAGACGGTCCACTTTTTTTTATTAGGATTAAAACAAAAAAAACATAAACTTTTCACATTTTAACAATTCTAATACGAATTTTTTCCTTAAACTTAAAAATACACAAACTTTTAATTTGATAATAATTTTAGCATGGCGTTAATTTTTCTGTTAATTTGGACGAAATTGAGGCCACAGAGGGTGCCGGCGACCCCAATCAAGAGGTGATAGTCGGGGTCGTGGCTCCACCCATCGGACTAAGGAGAATTTCCAATTTGAGGGTTCTCCCGATTCCGGCCACCACCCCCCGATTGGGATTGTTGATGCCGTCTGTGGCCTCGATTCCGTCCAAATTAATGAAAAATTTGACGCCGTTTTAAAATTGTTATCAAATTGAAAGTTTGTGCATTTTTAGGTTTAACAAAAAAAAATTATGCCTGAATTATTAAAATATGAAAATTTTGTATTTTTTTTTGGGTATTAACCGTTTCAATTATATATAAAAGGGTACAATATTGAAATCTTATTGCTGAAGGGTTTGCAACGTGAATGAGATTAATGACACTTGCCCGTAACATAGTATTTCTGGATTCAACTTTCGTCAGGCATACTTCTCGTTTCAATCGCTTCATTTCAACCTTCTTGTATTCCTGTTCGGCCATGCCTCATCCAATAATTCAAGAAAAGTTGCTGATCGAGTTGGTAATTCATTTTCTGCCACATTAATTAATCATTTAATCGCAGCTATTATATATATTTTCAGTGGTCCAGAATTTCCTGTTCAAAATATGGCAATGTAGTCCAGAAATATTAGTAATTTTCGAAAATATATATAGTACAGAAAAACATTTCGAATTGTTGGTTATCTAAATGTGAGGTGGCTTTGGCTGTATATGCGGAAGCCAATCCGATTCCATATACATGACCATGACCAATGGTTTTGCATATTTATACGGCAAATTTACAATGTTAATGCACCCAACAAAAATAAAATATGTCTATCAATTTGTATACACCAACCTTTAATAATTCATGGAAAAAATTGACCAAAGTATAATTATATGTGTATGATTGCATAAATTACCAAGCAACAGTAATCAAAAGTTACTCTGTTTGGAACAGAAACATATGGGAGTATGTGTATATATTGGCAAAATTATCCACGGAAAAAAGATCATTCATGTTTATCTTTACTCTCGTCGAGCCGATCTGTCTTCTTGATTTGTTTGGTACTTGGTTTTGTTCTGCATATGACACACAGATATCCTACATAATTACATATATATGGTCTCTTCCCTTAGGGGAAACTCTTTCATCTTATACTTCTTATATCTTAATACTATTACTTAACCAAAACATGCTTTTGTAACTATTACCTCATTATAGGATGTGGTTAAAAAGTCTACCCTTATTCTTAGTTTAAATCTTATTTTATACTGTTCATATCTTGTCATATTATTCAAGCAAAATCCGATTCGATAACTATCATCTTAATCTAGGATGTAGTTGAAAAGTCGAAAATACCCATACTCTTAATCTAAATATGATATAATTTAAATAAAAGAAATGAATTAAAGGAGGACAATATTATTTTCTTAATATTATTCTTCACTCTTTTTATACTCCCACGTGTCAACCTCTCCTTATTTTGCATTTTCCTCTCAACCTCCTATTCCGCATTCTATCACGTTATTTTATGTTTCTTCCTCTTCCAAATTAATCAATCCATTAGGGTATTGAGAAAAAATTAAAATGATGGGAAAGTAGCATGAAAAATCAATTACTTTCATAAAATTCTTCGATCTATCAATATTTTAAATTTTGGTTTGAAAAATCACAACGTTTACCTCCGTTTCCCTAATCTACCAATCCGTTAATTAGGCCGTCAAAATTGCTGACCTGGCCATTAACGGCGCTGATGTGGTAGACGGTTGCCTACGTGGATGGCATGCTACTAGCTTTTTAACCTAAAAAATCACATAATTTGTTTTTCCCTCATCTATCAAAATATCAATAATATTTTCCTCATCTACCAAAATTTCAATAACTTTGAAAAATCATATAGTTTACTTATATTGCCTCATCTACCAAAATATGGCTTCTTTCAAAAATCACATCTACCAGAATATGATTTCTTTGAATGATTATTGCTGCGTTTGGTTTGTAAGTAACATTTTAAAATCAGATTTTGATTTTAAAAAAGAGTTGTATAAATGGTTATGTATGGGGCCCATCCTTTAACTTTGTATGAGTTATTTTATTTTGTTGTGGAAAAAAGTGGTATAAATGTGACCCACCCTTTGACTTTGTATGAATTATTTTGTTTTATTGTGGGTAAAATTAAGTTAAAGTGTGATTTTAAAATCACACTAACAAACCAAACAAAGCTTATAACTTTGAATTAGGGACATATATATATATATATATGTATGTATGCATGTATGTTGATTTGAATGTTAGAAGAATTTTTAATAAAAAAAAATGTTAGAACAGTTATAAGTTTATTATTTGCAAATCAAAAGAATATCTATATCTGTTATCACATTAAATAATATAGAAAATTAGATATATTGTAATGCAAAGACAATAACCATGCCAAAATAAGTATTCCAACAGAAATTGTACACACCAATATCTATAAAATTCTAACACGGTTATTTAGCATAGTTGAACTTGTTGGACACGGAGAACACAAAATTGAAAAATCCTAAAATTCTAAAAAAAAATTATGTAAGAGAAAAAAAATAGCCAAAGAACTCACCTCCAAAAATTTAACAGTGGATGTACCTAAAATTAAACTACGTATGTGCGACAAAATAACAATAGATCCTGCATATCTATATATATATATGCTTTAAAAATAAAAATAAAAATTATTTTTCTAAAAAATTTAAAAAAAATCGAGAAAATAACTACAGGTTCCACAAATCTATATTTATTTATTTTTAAAATTAAGATTAAAAATTAAAAATGAAAGAAAATTCTCAAAATCAATAAAATAATGGACAGTTCCACAAATTTATTTCTATATATTTCTAAAATTCAAAATTTTATTATTTAGAAAAAGATCAAAAGATCGAGAAAATTACATTCAGAAACGAAGTGTTCTGGGACCATCTGGCATGGCCCACTTTTATCTTGCTTTCATATATATATATATATATATATATATATATATATATATATATATATATAGGAACTTAGACATTATACTGCAAAGACAGTAACCATAATAAAGTAACCATTCCAAGAGAACTTGTGTCCAACAAGTTGAACCATGCTAAAATTTTATAGATGTTAGTGTACACAAATTCTTTTGAAATGGTTTTTTTGACATAGTTATTGTATTTGCAGTATAATATTTATAAGTTCCTATATTACTTAATGTGATAACAGATATGGATATTCTTTTGATTTGCAAATGACAAACTTGTAACTGCTCTAACACTTCTTTTCTATTAAAAATTATTTTAACATTCAAATCAACATATATGTATATAAGTCCCTAATTCAAACTTATAATCATTCAAAAAAGTCATATTTTGGTATATGTGATTTTTTAAAGAAGCTATATTTTGGCAGATGGGGGAACATAAGCAGAGTATGCGATTTTTTAAAGTTATTGATATTTTGATAGATGAGGGAAGATTTATTGATATTTTGGTAGATGAGAAAAAAAAGCAAACTATGTGATTTTTTAGATTAAAAAGTATGTGGCATGCCATCCACATGGACAACCGTCTGCCACATTAGCGCTGTTAACGACCATGCCCAATTAACGGATTGGTAGATTAGGGAAACAGAGGCAAACTTTGTGATTTTTTAAGCCAAAATTTTAAAAATTGATAGATCGAGAAATTTCATGAAAGTAATTGATTTTTCAGACTATTTTCCCTAAAAGGATTCTTGGAATTCCTTGGATATTCTCGGTGTTGAGCTAATTATGGTGCAAAATCATATATCTTTTTTTTCCGGTTAAAAAGGAGGCGCAGGGTTTAGTGCAATGAAAAAGATATCACAAATAACTAATAAAGGGGCATGGATAGTCTCACTAGATATCGAATCTACGACCTCTAAGTCAACAGATAAAAGCATACGCCACTACGCTACACTCTCTTTTGATAAAATAGTATATCTTTGATTGATAAGATCCAAAAGGTTTATTGACCCTAAAGCGTACAAATTAAAGAGGAAATTGCGCTTTAAACTGAAGATGGGGTCCATTTTGCAATTGGAATGTGGCAAACGTGATATGGGCTTAACCTTTTGTTTGGATTGGCATATTTGGGAGGGTCATTTTGCAAATCAGCCATGGTGATTTGTATGGCAATCCTTCATAATCCACTTCACAATAACCCTTTATTATCCTCAATTCAAACAAGTTATAAAGGATCTATAGTGATACCTAGAGGACGGAACAAATAATCGAGGATGGCCTATGAACAAGTTGGCCAAAAATCGTCATTTGCTCCTAAAAAGTATTTTTCCCTCTTTTTTCCCAAAAAGTTCGAATCCTATAGCGCCGTAACTGATTTAGGAGTGAGTTGAGTCGGACTATTAAAAAGTAAAAAGTCACTCAGTCGTAAGATTTTCTAATTTATAAGACTCGATCTTGAAACTAAGAAAAAGTTGTGTTAAGTTATTTAAATGAATTCACATCATAGGAACAAGGATTTTATTATTGTTGGAAATCAAGTAGAAAGTGCTTCTAAAAAATTACAAAAATAGAACATTGAAAGCGTCCTCCAAGAAAAACTACAACAAAAACAAATGAGTGAAAAAACAACCGAACAATAAGCACATAGGCACTTGATCAACTAATACCGGGGGCAAAAAATAAGCACATAGTAGCAAACTTCCCCATTAATCAGAGTCAGTAAAAGTAGTTGAAGATATCATGAGACAACAAAAGCTTAGACAACTCTTATGATATAAAGACCTAATATATGTGTAATTAAGAAAGGTTGGTTTATTGATTATGCGACTTTGTCCCTAAAGAGTTTCTCTCTCCTTGGTTGGAAGTTTTTCTTCATCTCCTCTGCTCCCCTTCTCCTTCTCAATTGACTCATCAATCCAGCTTTTATCAACTTGCAACATTCAACACAAGGAATTCATCACAGTCTACACAATCACTCATGCAATCCATCAAAGAACAAACATCCACTTTACACCACTAGATACGCCTCATTCATTCACCCAACTACCGCCTACAACACTCCCTCAACTCACCAACCACCACGAATGAACTGCATTAACAATAAGCATCAACAAAACAAGAAAATCCAACAATGCTGCTCATTCAATTCTGAAGCATTCAACACAGGAATTCATCGCAGTCTACACAATCACTCATGCAATCCATCAAAGAACAAACATCCACTTTACACCACTAGATACGCCTCATTTATTCACCTAACTACCGCCTACAACACTCCCTCAACTCACCAACCACCACGAATGAACTGCATTAACAATCAGAATCAACAAAACAAGAAAATCCAACAATGTTGCTCATTCAATTCTGAAGCATTCAACACAAGATAATCCATCAGGCCTTTACATCCAATATGCAACAACCAACAGCAAGAAAGAACACAACACTACAAATTCAAGGCTCCAACATTCATTATCCTCAACAACCTCGCCTCTACATCTCTCAGCTCTCCAACCACCAGCATCGACCACACTTCTCGGATTTACTCATCATCTCAACTTTTAATGGCTCCTACACCTTTCCTGACCATCCCTCCTCCACAGCCAACTCAATAGAACAAACAAAGATAGAAACTTGCCCCAGTAACCATTCCCAAACATCACTTGTAACCACAAGACACCCCACCACCAATGGACCCAACTGACCTCGAAACCTCCCTATCTAAAATGTTTTGCTCATAGGTGTCCATAACCGACGACCAAGAGATCCTAGACCTGTCAACCAACGAAGAGGAAAACCAAGACCAAATACTGCTAACCCTTCTCATCAAGCCTTTCAGCTTTAAACCCCTACCATTAAAGCTATCATCCCCCGACTACTGTAAGCCTAGAACACAAAAAAGTTGGTCACCATCACACCACAGAAGTACACTGAAGACATTCCGATATGCCTCTTCAAGGACAAACGGGACCTCTTACACGTTGAAAGAGACCGAGCTTGGTCGATCCAAGGGGCCCATATGATGACTGCACGCTGGGACAGAGGTTTATCATTGGAAGAAATCAAATTCGATTCTATCTCCTTCTGGATACAAATAAGGGGCATTCCACATGAAATGCTTTCCAAAAGAAATATTACAAGACTAGCACAAAGAGCCGGACAGCTAATAGAAATCAATTGGAAAGACTCACTGTCTCTCTCGAAGTGGTATATCAAGCCGAGAGCCCTGGTCAAGGTCCAGGTCACTAAGTCTCTTTGCCCAAGCCATTTGATCAGAAGAAAAAACAGAGTGACTACCTGGGTATTCTTCAAATACGAGCACTTGAAGACATTCTGTTACTATTGCGAGATCCTTGGCCACGAACAGGGACACTGTGAGTCAGAAACACCAGCGACGCCGAATTTGTACGATCCTTAGCTACGCTTTAATACCTAGACGAACCTTCTCCTGCTACAAGTCGCCACAAAACCCCCCCACAGCCCCCACGTCACCTTCAGTGCCGAGCTCGGAAACCCATCTCCCTGACTCTGGACCACCCCCGTAAACCCACCGCCACCGCGGCCCGATTACCCAAAAAATCAAACTCAACGATAGCTTCGAGCCAACTTAGACCGATCTGACAAATGAAATTGACAACACGACCCTAATTAAAGCCACAAAAGGAATGAATTCTGACCATACCCTACACCATCTAATTGTCGAGGGTTCGAAAGGGGAAACCCCCTCTGCCACCTACTCTGCCTACAAAGACTTTCTGCACAAAGCAGAACTTGGTGCTTATGGGAAGAAGAAGACTTTGCAGAAAAAGAGTAGGCCACGAGCCCTTGTGACGGACAACCTAAATTCCAGCCTTATAGAACGACAAGTCCACGCAAAAGCTTACTACCAGAAACCGGCCAATCCATACTACAACCAAAGCCCACAAACAGCCTTCATCCCATCCAACTGCTACCCGTCCAAATTAAAGTTCGCACACGGCCCAACCAAAGCCCAACAGACTGATTTCAGCCCGAACTGAGTCCTCAACCCATGGGTGACTCGATCCAGCACGCCCAACTCCTGTAAGAAAAATCACCCGCCAAGCACAGCCAGTGTTATGTCAACAGAGGAAATTGTGATCACATTCCCACAGAGGAAAAGAAAATTTGAGATGATGATACAAGATCTCTTCAACCTCTCAACACCTTATTCTGAATCCATCAACAAAATGGCCATGACAATTGGAGAACCCATGATAGGAGACTGGAACCCCATGCAATCTATGTACATTGGAGCAAGAAGCAGATATCCCCTCCAATGGCAGGCAACATCACTCGGCAGTCATCAATGGATTATGGAGCCACAACAATATTTCATTGCAACTATCCCCATGACTGACTATTATGGGGATGAAAGGAAGCAAGAAGCCAACACAGATGAACTCCAAATGGCTGAGGAGGCAAGCCTTATCAAGCCTCCAATGCAGCCATGAGTCTACTAGCATGGAACCGTCGGGGTATAAGAGAAGAATCGACAGTTCGAGCTCTACGTCTCCTCATTCGGAAACACAAACCTAGTATGATATTTCTATCCGAAACTAAAGCGGTGCAACCTTGATGGCATTATCTAGGTTGACTCCTCAAATGCTACATTGAACATCAAATCCTCTCCATATTATTACATGCTTTCATTGAACATCACGTCCTACATACCCCTTGGATACTTACTGCAATATATGGACCTTGCTATATGCATGAAAAAACAATATTTTGGTCTGAACTTACCGAACTTGCAAATTCTATTGACCGACCTTGGTTGATCATTGGTGACTTTAACGAAATTTGTAACACATCTAATAAGATAAGGGGGTCGTAAATTTGCTTCATCTTCAAGAACCTTCCTCGATACTTTTCTTAACCATTCAGGATGTGTCGACCTTGGTTTTACCGATAATCCATTTACTTATCGGAATAAGAGAATGGACCTGGCTTTCATAAAACAATGGCTAGATAGAGCAGGGATTTTTCACCTCCCACAAATACGATCCGATCATAATCCTATTCTTTTAAAACTATGGATGAATTCCTCATTCAAACCTTGACCTTTCCGTTTTAAGGAAGGTTGGACCCGAGACCAAACCAGTAGGGATATTATTAAAAACGCATGGAATAGAACAGTACAGGACTCAAAGACATACCAACTCTCTTCCAAAATTAAAATGGTAAAACAAGGCCTTAGGAATTGGAACAAAGAGAAGTTTGGATATTGTGACACTAACATTGCAAGAATCATGGAAAAGTTTTGTGGAGATTCAAAGATAACATCCCACAAAAGACACCAAGGAGCAAGAGGAAAAACTCACAGCAGAACTCGAAAAAAACCTCATCAGGAAAGATCTTATATAGCGTCAGAAATCTAGAGAACTATGGCTGAAGGAATGAGACAAAAACTCCAAACTCTTCCATCTCTCAACTATCATCTGATGCAGATCAAATCACATCGCAGCTATTAAAGACAATGATAGGGAATGGAGACAAGATCATGAAGGAATAAGAAACTATTTCCTTAGGAACTTCCAAGAGCTCTTCAACACTTCTCACCCAACCATACCAGCATATATGGAAGGTTTGATCAACACCCTCATAATAGAAGCAGAGAATGAAAGCCTAACCCAAATCCCAGATGACAATGAAATCCTCACAGCCCTAAATTCAATCCCAAATCTTAAAGCTCCAGGACCAAACGGAATTCATTCCCTATTCTATAGGCACTATGGGGACACAGTGAAGCCACTTTTCCTATCAGCAGTTAAAAGCTTCTTCAAATCAAACCACATACTCGAGGAGTGGAACAACACATTCATATGCTTCATTCCAAAATGCCAAGCAGCCTCCACTTTCAAAGACTTCAAACCCATCAGTTTATGCAATATAAGCTGCAAAGTCATCTAAAAAATCATTGCAAACAGACTTAAACCACTACTCCATAAAATCATCTCCCCAAACCAAACTACTTTTATCGAAGGAAGATGGATAAACGAGAATAGACTACTCGCCCAAGAGATTTTACACACTATGAGAAAAACGAAGGCACGAAGGGGATGGATAATGATGAAAATAAACGTTATGAAAGCTTTCGATAAGCTGGAATGAAGCTTCATAATCAAGATCTTGGAAAAACTAGGATTCCACCCAACTTTCATTTCATGGATCTACCTGTGTATCTCAACATTCACCTTCTCTATCTTATTTAATGGATCGCCCCACGAACACTTTTATCATTCTAGAGGTATAAGATAGGGAGACCCTATTTCACCTTACCTATTTGTAATTTCAATGGAAATATTGTCTCTACTCTTATATAGAGCAGAAGCCAATGGGGATATCAAGGGATATAGATAAGCAGAGGAGGGCCTTAAATCTCACATCTAATGTTTGTTGACAACCTTTCAATCTTCTCCAAAGCAACTGAAGCAAACATCATAAACATAAAGAGCATCCTTGACAAATTCTACTCTTGGTCAGGCCAAGAAGTTAATTGCTCTAAGTCAGGCATCTTCTTCTCCAAGAGCACCAATGCATATACAAAGAGAAATACCAAAGCCATCCTCGGCATGAGGAAACTAAAAGAATACTCCAAATACCTAGGCAACCCTTTGTTCATCAAAAGGAGAAAGAAGGAATCATTCCAATTCCTCATAGACAAAATCAAATGCAAACTTGCATCATGAAAGGCAAAAGCACTCTCCTGGGCGAGTAGAGCTACTTTGATCAACTCAGTGATCAACAGTACTCCAATCTACACTTTGTCATTGTTTCGGTTACCAAAATCCACCTTAAATACAATTGACAAAGTGACAAGAAGATTCTGTTGGGGGATAAGCAAAGAGAAGGGCAGCTACTATGCACTTACGAGTTGGGACACCATTTGTCAACCAATATCAAAGGGAGACCAGGGATTTCGAAGAGCGGAAGACTCGACCAAAACAATACTCTCCAAAACAGAATGTGTACTAATAAGAACAAATGATAGCCTTGCTGGTAAGGCTGTTAAGGCAAAATATGGTAACTTCCTAAACTCTTCCAACTGCTTTTCTCCATCACCAATATGGAAAGGTCTTCAATGGTGTAAAGACACCATACATTTAAGTACTTGCTTCTTTGTAGGTGCCAGTACAACCACTTCATTTTGGCTAGAACCATGGATCCCAGGTAAGATCGGTCACAAACCCTCCCCTAAGACAAATGTAGCTTTAAAATTGGCCCTAAAGGTACGTAACCTGATGTTATTGCAACCAAAGAGATAGAACATTCAACTACTCACGAATCTCTTCAAGCAAGATACAGTGGAAAGCATACTCAAGTTGCATATGCCCCAAGAAGACCATGAAGACTCGACAATTTGGACTCCAAACACATCAAAGAAGCATTTTGTCAAATCCTTCTATCTCTTAGATCAGCAACATAGATTCCAAAACCAAAGTGAAGGTGTATGGAAAGCTATTTGGAATCTAAAAATTCATGAACGTTTTAAACTCCATTTTGGAAAATAGCCAGTGCAAGCCTCCCCTAGTTTAGTGAAGTAGACACTCCCTGTCCTCTTTGCCAAACCAACTCTGATAAGCTGGATCATCTCCACGAAGATTGTATCTTTTATCGTGTTGCTTTGAGAGAATCACCCTGGGATATCCAATCAAGTTTTATCCCGTTTACTAGTCCGAAGGATCTTATAAATTTTGTTGCTTGCCCTCCAAATAATTTATTGGCAAACTCTTCTAATAAGTCCATATTTTCTCTGTATGCAACAATCACACTTTATCAACTGTGAAACTCACGTAATAATGTCTTGCATGCAAGAAAAATAATAGATCTCTAGGAAACTATCAAAAGAATCAAAAGGTCGTTCGGAGAGCACAAAAGGAGTAGACGCAACAAGAGGAAAGCTCATGCACACCATCTCTGCAACTTGAACTGCACAGGAGCCCAGAGGACCTTATTGGACCATCATTAGTACAGATGCATCTTGGAACATTAGCAGATCATGTCTCTCGGGAGTTCTTCAACATCCGAACAACCAATCAGTGCTATCATGGTTCCAAATCACGCATGAAGACAAACCACTTAAAGCATAGGCACGAGCAGCCCTCCTAACCCTAAACATTGCTACAGAAAGGGTAGAAAAGAAGATCTAGCTACGCTGCGACGCTTTAATATTAGTTGACGCCATTTTGTATCCACAAAACTCGCCATGGGAGATTAGGAGTATAGTTTCATATACAACTAATATTCTTAAACTTTTCTCGAAGTGGTTATGTTCCTGGATCCCTACGATGGATAACTCCCTTGCTCATGACCTTGGCCAATTCGGCTCATTGTCAAATTTTTACTCGCTTTGTACTTTGAAGGGTATCCAAACATATATCTAGACCCCAATGTAAACGCTTCTAATTAATAATAAATTACATTATTCATAAAAAAACCTAATATATGTGTAATAGAGTAATCTATGGCACTATGTTCTCTTTCCAAGTGCAATAATATGGTTATTTATCTGTATATGAATTGTCTTCATCATATATGGGCTAATATCAGCTGGTATATTACAAGTACTTACTCCGGGTGTTGCTGTCCTCATCAATGGAATATTTGTATTAATTTGTCAACCTTTGGAGGACTGAATCTGGAAAGCCTCGGTACACGAGCTAACTTTGAGCCTATGACATTAAGCTTTAGCAAATTTGTTAGATCATGGTGGGGGATGGATTAGGCTAAACTTCGTAGACCCAAAAATTAATATTGTACACCTTCATGTCCCAAAAAAAAAAAACAAAACAAAAGATCAAGTTCATCTATTACCTATTGAAAACATCTAATGCTCTAGTTAGGGCATTTCATCTAAAAATATTTGAACCATTGGTCTATCTTTTCTACGAAATGAGTTCCACCGTAAAAATTTAATTCATGGGCTTGCAAATGGTTGAGTCAATGTCTTGAAATGACCACAGAAATTGTGGTCAATCCTCTCTCTCTCTCTCTCTCTCTCTCTCTCTCTCTCTCTCTCTCTCTCTCTCTCTCTCTCTCTCTTCTTCTTCTTCTTCTTCTTCTTCTCCAGATTATAAAGAAAATATATGCACTTAATGAAATAATAATAGACTAGAGGACAAGATGCACGAGAAACCATGCCAACAAGTATAGCCAGGCATTTTTTTTATTTCAAAGGGCTATTCGATCAATCCAATTAGGCACACCTTGCCCTCTCTATATATATGTCTAACGCACTAGCAACCCTTTGCCATAAATGTTCGGATTGCCCCCACTAAAGGTTCCGTAAGGGGAGCTCATTGCCCGAATCCGACCACCATCATCTTACAATTTTAGATCTACTTCTAAGACAACATTAATACGGTAGTCCTATATCCCGATACAAACACCCCAAAGCTCCTCCATGACCGGTGAAGCAAGTCCAATATTACGAGGAAACCCACTTAGCTAAACCTGTTCCTCACTTCTAATCATACCTCTCGCTCCCACGAAACCCGAGTTACCCTTAGAGGCTCAATCCGTGTTAAGTTTGACTTCACTATAGCCTTGTCCAATTTTTGGTCCACACGACCACCCCGCCTCTTCTTCTTCCTCTTCCGAATGGGTTAATTACCTAGAAAATCACGACATTTGCCCTTTTTTTTTTCTAAATATAGCACAGTTGTTGAAAAGTAGCACAGAAATGCACGATATTTGCACTTTTTCCTAAATATAACACGATATTTAAAAAATAGCACAGTGAAACACGACCTTCAGGTTTACTTGCGCATTTAGTACGACGTCAATTATTTTGTTAGATTGTAACGATAACGGTTAATGTGGAGCTAATGATGCTACGTGGCACAATATGAATGAACGAGTAGACCCCATAAATTTTTATTTAATTAAAAAATAACTATAAAAATTAAACACATTAAAAGAAAAGAAAAGGGGATTCAACTTAATAAGAGGAAATGGGGAGGGGACCAATGGTGGTTGTTACGCCGGTGGCTACTATCTTCCAATTGGGGTCATCGGCTGCAACATGACCCTAATTATGTGGGTGGTGGCCTTAACCAGGGCATCCACCGCCGGAATCAAAAGAGCCCCAAAATTGGGCCTTTTTCATTTTGTGGTGGGGACTCTGATTGCACCCCATCAATCTACAATCCACTCTTTTTTTTTTAGAAAAAAAATCTTCTTTTTTAATTTTTAGAATTATTTTTTAATTAAATAAAAATATGTGGAATCCACTCGTCCAATCATGCTATAGTTATATTTGATGAATAATTGATGTCGTATTAGAATCGTAACTAAAACTAAAAGTCGTGCATTTCTGTACTATTTTTTAAAAATCGTGCTCTGGAAAAAAAAGTCATGCATTTCTGTACTACTATCAAAAAGTCAAACTATATTTAAAAGAAAAATACAAAAGTTCTGTATTTTTATGTTATTCTCTAAAAATCGTACTATATTTATAAAAAAAATAACGCAAAGATTGTGTTTTTTGTAAATCCGTTGGCATATCCGAAAATGGTATCATATTCTCCACGGAAACGGAACTTATGTACCGGAGCATATTCCCTTCAAACCCCATCGTGAGTGCATAAACCGCCTTGTATTTTTCCTTCGGCGATGGCTTCTCAAAGCAGACTTGTCCATACTCCATACCCTCCTCTTCCTTCTCCAAGCTCTCCCTCTCTCTCTCTTCATCCAAGCAATCAAAGACAGAAGACGAAGAGGAAGAAGAGGAAATCCTCTGTTCTCGTAATGCGGAGGGTGGAATCAGCCTAATAACCGCCGCAACCAAGCTCCCGTTTCTCTCATGGCTATGGCCATGGCCTGCTTTGTGCTAAGACCCACATGCATATTCGCTGGTTCGAGCCCGAGACCATCGTTGGGCTTCGCTAAGAGTAACAAGAAACATGGAAGTCCTTCCCTCTCAGCTTCCTGCACAGCTCCCGGTCCCCCCAATTCTACCGGAAACTTCTGGGTTTTCCTCGAAGCCATCGGGGGCTTACTATTCCCAACCAATGGGACCGCTGAGGGTTTCGGCAGCGGGAAATGCTTGCAGAACGGTGGGATCGGAGTCGCTCTGCTGAGCCTGACGGCCACAGCTAAGGTGAAGATCAGCCCCGCCGTCGCGACGCTGGCGGTCAACCCGACATTCGTGTCGGGGCTGCTGGCGTGGTTCACGGCGCAGTCGGCGAAAGTGGTACTGAGCTTCTGCTTGGACAAGAAGTGGGATCTGAGGATTCTGTTCGGGTGCGGAGGGATGCCCTCGTCTCACTCGGCTCTCTGCACTGCTCTGACGACCTCGGTGGGGCTTTGCCATGGGATAGCCGATTCCCTGTTCGCGGTTTGCTTGGGCTTCAGTCTGATTGTCATGTACGATGCGATCGGAGTGCGGCGACACGCAGGCCTCCAAGCTCAGGTTTTTTCGGATTTCTTTACTTTTACGGACGAAATACCATGCCTTCCCTTTTAGTTCTAGCCATGCCTTTTTATGAAAGATAATATGCAGCGATTCATTCATATATACAGATTTTGACTATATATATATAGGTTTGTTTGATATGGATATAGATGCATTTGGTTCGTTGGCTCGTGCCGGATGATGAGAAATCATCAGCTCTGGTCCCTTCTAGGGATATTGGTGTAGTGGCAAAAAAGGGTTTTAGTTTTCCGGGGGTTCGAGTTCGATGACATGCTAATTCTCGCCTTTTGGTTTGGTAGAATACTTTCGCATCAAATGGCCCCAATGTTCTTCAATCCCAGCTTGATACGATTCGTGCTGTGGGTCATTATGCAGAAGTAGCTCTTTTCTGGGGATTCAGTGCAGGAGTGGAGGGTGTTGATTTACATACTGGAAAGTGAAATGGCAGCGAAGGTTCTTTCTTTTTTGCAGGGTTTGGTGGGTGGGTGGGCGGGTTCATTTGAAGACATGCTAATTCTTGCCTTTTGGTAGAAAATCTTTCATACCAGAATAGCCGATTGTTTGTCAGTCCCAACTTGATTCAATACGCGCTGTAGGTCATTGTGTAGAAGTAGCTTCATTTTTTCTCGGGACTAGGCGGGATACTGAGGGTTGTTTATATATTACTATTTGGTGTTCGAATCCAAATTGGATAGCGGTTTCATTCTTCTATGGAGACGTGGTGTCTGATTTGCATCTATGTTGGGACGTATTTCACTACCAATCCTTTTCATGTAGTTGTATCTGTTCCTATGCAAGGCTATGCAGTGGGTCCGCAGTGCTGGCAGTGAGGTTGTTGATACTGTGCCTTTTCTTGCCAGCAACAACAGCATTATGTTTGTTCTTGTGCTATGTTTGTTGTATCTGTTTTGAACCCTTGATTCTCTGTCTGTGCTAAATGCACGGCACGGACATTTCCTAGTTTTTTAGCCTTGGAGATTTGTCCCATGAATTTGTTGCCTGCTCCATAAGCATCTCTGAGATGTCCTCAATGTGGTCGAATAATTGCAATTCTGTTTGCCTTGTCTAAGTTTGGAGTTTTATGTGTCGACTTCTAATTTGACCCGAGAAGGCCCTGTCTGTGTATACTAATCCATAAGCACTCAGTGCAGGTCCTGAATGTGATAGTAGAGGATTTGTTTGAAGGGCATCCTATCAGCAGAAGAAAGCTCAAGGAACTCCTAGGCCACACGCCGTCTCAGGTCCTTGCCGGAGCTTTGCTCGGCATTGTGGTTGCCTGTTTCTGTCACCAGACTTGCTTCACTCCACCGTGATTGCTCTCGCTCCCCCATTCTCTCCTCGATTACGTTCTTTGTCATCTAGAAGTTTCAGATGTCAAGTGATTATATCTGAAACCTCGAATTGGGTAGGAAATTTTGGATAGCCAATTACGGGGTGAGAAGACCGATTGATGTAAAATGACTTGGTATAACTATAAATGGTGGTTATATCTACCTTGAGTAGTAATGCCCTGTGTGATCTCCTCCAAATGCTCGGCGAGCTAGACCTATCGAGTACAAAAGTACGGATACATCGGTAATACCTAATGACTTTTATCTAAACTAGGTGCAGACGTGCTTTGCGTGGGTGTATAAGAGAATTAATTGAAGTGTAATTTGTTTTATATTTATTAAGAAGCTTTTGATTTATTGAGAAATCCTTTTATTTTTAAGAGAACTTATATTTTATTCCCAATTTACAATATGATACCAAGTGATTTAATGTGCAAAATTAAAATGAACAAAGAATCCAAAAGATTTATAGAGAGCTGAGAATTATAATGAAGTTTCTACATCATGTCACTTAGAATATATATATGATAAATTGAAAATCGATTCGATTGATTTTGAAAAGAATAAACTCATGATGTAATTAATTATATCATATATTGAGAGTCATGCTTCCTAATATATTAATAACTATGAATATATTTCATTTTTATATTTGTTGGTAGAATCTTACATTAAAATAAAATGTTGTATTATCGTCGGAAACAGAAGTCAAATTATTCATTAAAGAAAAGAGCAAGAAAAGTCAAATTTTGTCCAACATAAAATCGTATATTTCTCGAAATTTAATTTTTTCTATATGTTTAATATTTTAGAAATAAATTTACTTTTTAGTCAAAAAGTGTATAGGTGCTAACAATATCTTTCTAACTTCAAAAATATTACTCTCTTCAAAAATATTACTCTCTCCTTTGAATTTTTTTGGCCATCTCTGAAAGTTGAAACTTCACTATTTTTTATTTTCATTATTAGATTTAGATTTTCCTTATTGTTGCTTCTAAATTACTTTTAAAAGGATTACGTGATTATGGGTGTGTTTGTTTTTTGAAATTTTTTTAATTCAATTCAACTCAACTCCATTTATTTTCAA
The DNA here is from genome assembly GCF_007655135.1 of Punica granatum. NCBI lineage: Eukaryota > Viridiplantae > Streptophyta > Magnoliopsida > Myrtales > Lythraceae > Punica > Punica granatum. The sequence continues at coordinate 42,871,956 of NC_045127.1, read as the reverse complement.
TTCAACGTCACGATTATTACTTTTTTTCATTTTTTAATTTTTTTAACCATTCAATTCAATTTTTAATATTAAATTCTCTCAACTATTCATTATTTTTTCACAATTCAACAACACAATCATTATTTAATCATTATTTTCTCTCAATTATTTATTATTTTTTCACATTTTTCTCATAATTCAATAATACAATCATTACAAACCAATTAAAATCAAAACTCAACTCAACTCAACTCTAAATCCAAACGCACTCTATGTGTTTCCTTTGAAATTAAAAGTAACGTTTATAAATGAAAAATATGTAACATTTATAATATCAAATATTTATAAAAACTTACATTATAAAACTTGTAATATGTTTATTCTATAAGAAGTTACGGTCGATAATTATTTATGTATAATATAGACAGGGCGGTAATATAATTAATATAAAAATATTTATCAATCTCATACGATAAAGAGGTTTTTTTTTAATATCTAAGTGTATTCAATATTAACATGAAAATTATAAAAAAAAATTAAATTTTATAAATATCTTTCTACTTGTTGAAGAAGTGATTAACCTTGAGTCTTGTAAATAGAGAAAATTTACGATACGAGAGACTTACTCCTTAGTGGATCGACTCGGCTGGACTGAATTAGTCGAAAACCAATCGGGTTTCCGAATATCATGATGCACTCGAAAAAGAAAAAAGTAATTAACCACGTAGATAACAATATATTTAAATATGAAGTGTCGTGGCTTTGTGTTTATATAGCTTTTATTTATATGCGTTTATAGATATTTGATTATATTGGCTGATTAGCTATTTCAGTCATTTTGAGCTCTCAGGCTCCATGTTCGTGGTTTCAAGTTTTTCCTAGGGCTACGTTATGGTCATGATCATATCCAACGAGAGTCGACGACGCAACGTGTCCTTATCACCTATCCTTTTTCACTCATCTTAAAGGCAAGTAAATTTGACAATATCCGACTAATTATTGTAGGAGGATCCTTAATTAGGAATAGGAACGATATCTACTCCAATAATCTCACGGTAAAATAATAAAAGCGATAGAAGAACAAAAGAATTAATAATTGCTAAAAACAATTTCTAAAAAAGGGAAGAGTTTATGCCGGAGAGGATAAATCAAAGGCATTGACACCGCAACTTGCGGTCAAAGTCAAATAAACATCTTTACCTTCTCTCACACGTTCTCTCTCTGACTTTCTCCTCTCAGGCCGCCACCTACACGCTTTCTCTCTCCTCTCTCTCTCTCTCTCTCTCTCTCTCCCCCCCTCTGTATTTTCCATTGGAACTGATCTTCTTCTTCTTCTTCTTCTTCTTCCTCTCCTAATTTTGCAACCCCATCGGTGAATCAGAGTCCCCCTCCTTCGATTTCGCTCTTCACCCAATTCAGGGGGTGTTGTGTTCTTTAAGCACCGATCCCCCGGTGCTCTCTCCTTTGGTTCTTGCTCCTCGGTAAGAATCCTCCCCGTTTGTCTTGACTTCTGTCTCCCCCCTTTTTGTCTGTTTTGGTTTTCCTCCATTTCTTCCATCTGGGGGGTCGCCTAATCCTGCGAATGCCGATGATTCTCTGAGGGTTGTCCCCGGTTCGTGTCTTTTCCCGTTTCGAGTTTGCAGCTTTTCGGTCTCTTAGTCCCGATCATCTGAAGCTCAGATCAGATGGTTGCTGTCGGCGAAGCCATGGCCGAATCTTTGTGATTTCTGTAGGGTAAGGGTAAGGAACTTTCAGCTTTTCCGATTCGATCTTACAGCTGGAAACTTTGATTGTATTTGTTTCTGTATAGTCGAAATTGTGTAAAAAAAGAAAAAGAATTAGAGAATGTCGTCGGCCGGTGTTGCTGTTAGTTTTGTCCCCCAGGATTCCATCTGGTCCCCCGAGTTTGGCCGCCTTCACTTGAGTCCACCCCCTGATGAGTCGATATTGATCTATGTGGCCCTTCCGGGTTCTATGATTCCTTTGCGTGTGTTGGAATCCGACTCGATCGAGGCGGTCAAGCTAAGGATCCAGACCTGTAAAGGGTTCTTTGTAAAAAGTCAAAAGCTCGTCTGCGGAGGCCGTGAACTCTCGCGGAACAATTCTCTAGTTAGGGACTATGATGTTTCGGATGGCGATGTGCTCCATTTGGTCCTTAGGCTGTCCGACCTCCAGGTCATCCAGGTGAGGACTTCGTGTGGGAAGGAATTCACTTTCCATGTGGAACGGAGCAGGGATGTTGGCTATGTGAAGCACCAGGTTGCTAGGAAGGCTAGAGGTTTAGTTGATCCCGATGAGCAAGAAGTCGTCTGTAATGGAGAGAGGCTCGAAGATCAGAGGCTCATAGATGATATCAGTAAACAAAATGGTGCAGTTATACATCTCTTGGTCAGGAAGTCTGCCAAGGTGAGGGCCAGGCCTGTCGAGAAAAATTATGAACTGTCCATTGTGGCATCAGAATCGAATGGTAGGAGGAGTAATGATGTCAACAAGGAGACTGGGCAAAGGAAATATGACTCCGGGGAAGAAACTCGCAACACAGGGGATGAAGTCGATGGAGAAACCTTCCACCGGGCACCTCTGGCGAGAGATTTTTGGTTGGACCCTATCGTGGTCAATCCGAAGGTTGAACTTTCTTCTGTTGTTTGGGATATGATAGACTTGATCCATGAGGGGTTTGACGCTGGGAGGGGGCCCATGAGATCCATGGAGGGTACAGGAGGAGCTTATTTCATGCAGGATTCTCATGGGCGTTATGTTTCTGTCTTTAAGCCACTTGATGAGGAGCCCATGGCAGTGAATAACCCTCAGGGGCTACCATTGTCTGTAGATGGTGAAGGACTTAAGAAGGGCACTAGAGTTGGAGAAGGAGCTTTCAGAGAAGTTGCCGCTTACCTGTTGGACCATCCGAAGAAAGGCCACCGCTACCTCTTTGGTGATGGGGAAGGCTTTGCTGGAGTTCCTCCTACTGTAATGATCAAGTGCTTGCACCCTGGGTTTAACCATCCAGGAGAAGTGAATGTCAAGATTGGATCTTTACAGATGTTCACGGAGAACCAAGGAAGCTGCGAGGACATTGGTCCCGGGTCTTTCCCTGTGGATGAAGTGCACAAAATCTCTGTGTTGGACATAAGATTGGCAAATGCTGATAGGCATGCTGGCAATATTCTCTTGGGTGAAGGACGGGTGCTGATCCCAATCGATCATGGGTACTGCTTGCCTGAAAGTGTAAGTATTTTTTTACTTAATAAATTTCTTTGTAATGTCGGTGATCCTGATTTTTCCTTTTGATTGTCGCGCTGTTGTTTAGGCTTAGTTTAGGTACTTCCCGCTGTTTAGAGGCAACGTGGCACGTAGTGACCTAGAAAGTATTTTATGCCTGTTATTTTACCACTGATGTGCCACTAAAGTTTACGTGCTTAGCATTAACCTACTGCTACTGCTAGAACAATTGATTTTAGGGGAAAAAGGAAGCGATCGTCTGTACTAGCAAGTCTTGTGCCAGGCAAACTCTTCATATCATGTTTCAGATGGTTTTTCATTTTTGGGTGCTTATTAAAGGATTCTCATCATGCTGGCCTGTTGCCCCTGGCATCTGTAGCCTTTTAAGTGGATATCTCTTTGTAATTTGCTTCACGCAGTTGTTCAATGTGATTATTCACTTGGAACTCCTTCAAACTGCAGTTTGAAGACTGTACCTTTGATTGGCTGTACTGGCCACAAGCTCGCCAGCCCTATTCAAGAGAGACCATTGAATACATCAAAGCATTGGATGCTGAAGAAGACATTGCCTTATTGAAGTTCCATGGTTGGGATCTTCCAATCAAATGTGCCCGTACCCTCCACATATCGACCATGCTGCTGAAGAAAGGTGTGGAGAGAGGGCTGACCCCATTCGCGATTGGAAACATCATGTGCCGAGAAACACTGACTAAGAATTCCGTAATCGAGGAGATTGTGGAGGAGGCAGAAGGTTCATTGCTCCCCGGATCAAGCGAAGCTGCATTCTTTGAGGCTGTGTCACAGATAATGGATTGCCGCCTCAATGAGATTGCTGCAAAGGTACATTAGACAAGTAAATGGTTAGAAACCATGTCGTCAGTACATAATATCAGCATACCGCAATGTGTATGGTAGGACAACAGGGTCCCCTCTTGTTTGTAAGTTCAAATTGAAGAGGGTTATTGCTCCCTTTTATTCGGTGTTTCATTGATTTCTTCTCTCTAACTTTCAAGTACAGAATATTCTTTGGCCTGAGCTTTCGTCTCAGGCGCTGACTTGCTGCTAATAAGCATTCCTTATGACAATTTGTTTGTGTCCTTTCATTCATGGATGAGTTTCTTTGTTTACTTTTGTATCCATTTGCTTGTTTGTTTTTTTATTTGGGTTCATCATAGGCTATGTGTTAACCAATGTTTGGCTCATAGAGATGCTCTATCATCGATATTACATGTAAGGCCATATCATTTGGTCTTAATGTTGATGACATGCTTCGATTTCAATGTGCTATCCAGCAAAAATACATTGTATAAATAAACAAATAATTTCTCAGTGGAGGGATACAAAGACCAACTAGTATTTACAGACCTTGAACTCTGTTGCTTTCGTAATAAAACATCGGAGGGAGTCTATACATTCAGATGGGAAAAGCCTACAGATGAAGCAGAACTACAAGGAGAAGCAAAATCTCATTCTGCTTATAGTTGAAAGACAAGAAGCAGTTGTCCCGACTCCACGAATACAGGATCTACATATTAAAGATGTCAGCACAGTTGGGACTCGAGCATGAGTGCGAGCAGCTAATATCGAGCTCCATCCCATCCATCACACAAGCCAAATCAACAGTGACTTCTGCTCAGTATAACCACTGATTTCGGCAGGTCTTGAATAGGCACGATACTAGGTTTAGTCTTGGCAGCAAGTGAGGATGCAAAATTGATTGAAGTACTTTTCACCAATCCACAGTAATACTTTAGGAGGCAGCTTACCCTCTGGTTCTGGAGCACTTGCACACTCGTCCCATCAGATTAAGCTAAATGCACGCAAGGTGTTTCACCTACCTTTTTTGGAAGGCTTCTTTAACTTTCGCTTTAACTTCCTGTGAAGGAATAACCACATTCTATGCAGTTAGGAAAAATGAAACGTAGTTTTCTCCTTGCTTCATGAGAGAGATAGAAATGATTATTCATTGACAAGTGGCAATTGAACAAGGATGTAAGAACAAGTACCTCTTTATGGATTTTTTCCCACTGTCACCAAAAACTCCTTTCATCAAGGCGCTTATATCCACGGAACGATTCCTCATGATCGCATCATGGTATATCTTGCTTCCAATTTCTGTCATTTGTTCTTCCACTTCCTCCAATGTTTGGTCCACATTAAGCTGAAGTTCCCCCTTCCTAATGACGGTTACACCAAACCCGTTTGCTTTGGTTTCCCGAAAAGCATCCTGACAGGGACAATTAACTAGTCATACACTTACGGAGCCAAAGAGGAAATAAATACCTATGTTCATGCAAATTAGATGAGAACAAAAATGGCGTCAATGTTATTTTTCATCATGTTCTGCTGATCAAGCATGTTTAATCCAGGGTTGGTACTCAAAAAGCAACAGTCCTATGGTATGAAAAGTGGAAGGCAAAATGAACAATCACATGAATAGGGCTGAAAGGAAATCCTCAACTGATGCCCTGAGATAGAAGCACAACAATCACCAGCTTTGACAGACATCAAATTTTTTTCTCTATTATATTAAACTCCCAATTATAATACACTAAATCAGAAAGAGACGTCCTTCATAAGCATCAACATATAAGTGGTCTTCCATGATAAAGAATTAAAAGAAGGTCCCATAATTCATTGGTTTTTTCGCTCTCCTATGTTATCCAACTATCCTTCTCAAATCTCTGATGGAAAAGATAAATATTTACCTTTGGAGGGCGAGCGACTACAAAAGCATGGCCATTTCCCAGCATCTCCATGTGAGCTTGAATTATATAACAAAGGTTTTTGCAGTCACCTGGATCTTCGAAAGCGATGACGTGATATGGCTTTGGTTCCAGCTCAAGATCTGCAGCCATTTCCAAAGAATAGAACCCCACCTTTTGCTCCCCATCTTGCATCGTGTATAATTCAATGCACTGTAAGAAGAAAAAGTAACTATTTTTTCAAGGCAATGGATATCCCGGTTTACAAAATTTCAACCAGAGGCAGAGGTGAGCCTGGCTGATTTGAAGATATGCAGCACATGTACTCCAGAACTTGCTATTTATACCAAAAATCCAGGACAATTGATATCCTTCTGCCACAGGTTTCTACAGATGATGAGATAATGTAAATAGCAGTGGTCATCAAAATGCTGATAAGAGTGCCAATAAACTACATCAAACAACTCTATGGGAGATCACCAGGCAATTCAAAAGCCCAGGGTTTACTACTGTTGCACAGCACAGAGTGTTCATGTTTAATTTTTCTTTACTTTTAAATATTGGATTAGCAGTTTCACCTATAGTAGAGAAGACAGTAAATGTACACATGCTTACCAGTACATGAGGAAGATCTAACCACCATAAATGATCTTCTCCCTCGTCTTCTGTGTATTCCTTGTATTTGCTAACAACTGCTTGGGGTCCAAATAGTTCCATTTCTCTTTTGATTTTGTCAAGCTTCTTTTCAATAAATTTCTTATTTCTCTCAGGTACCTTGTTCATGAGATCAGCAGCTTCTTCTATTTCCTTGTCTGTGATCCATCTATCCAGATCTTTCCCTATATCCTTCATTACGGACTTAACTTCTGGATCAATTTCAGCATTATAAGAGTCCAAAAACCCACGGGACCATTTTTTGGTATGCTGCCAGTACTCCTTCCCTGCCTTTTGACCGGCTCTGACAGACCCATCACTGCCTTCTATAACTATCTTGGGCTTTTTTGAGTCCTTACTGTCAGAGTTCCTTAAATTAATAGCTAAAGAGGAATCTGCTTTTGTCCCATGGTTTGGGGTTTGTTTTGATTCCTGAACAGTGCTTGGTTCATCCTTCTTCATAGGGTAAGGAACTCTAGCTTCTCTTATGATTGCTTCTCGCTCTTCCAGAAAGCTCTTAAGGAAGTCGGGATTCTTTTCCAGGGGAGGTCCCTTCCACCGTGGAATGATTTTTTCCGGAGGATCATACAAGCTGATACCATCTAGAGAAAGAGAAAATAATTTTGTTACTCAAACATTTAACATGTTTAAGACAACTCTGACAGCAACAGTTTCTAATCCAACAGAAGACAACAGAGTAATCGATCACCCAGATTGGAAGACTAGTCATCTCATCATATCATGCATTTCACTACAGAATCAAAATCATGAAAAGTAAAATTAATAAAGTACCTGCTCCATAATCAAGGTTCTCAATGTTTGAGTGCAGGAATTCATGCAGGTTCTGCAGCTTTTCATTCTCTCTCACAACTTTCTTCTCAAGACCCTCAAAGAATGCACATTTATCCGTAGCATCCATCGAATAGAAAGGGTCCCTTCCTGCCAACTCATTCTCTTGAACTTGAAAAACAATTTCTCTAAGATTATCATCTTTCATCCATTCCAGTTCATCATCATCTCCAGCAAACCCAAGCTGTGGCATTTCAGACACTACATCCAAGTTCTGATTTACTTTCTCCTTTGCAGCCATGTAATTGTCCCTAAAACCAGCTCCAATTCTCTTAACTATAGGTTCAACTTCATCAAAGTTTTCCTCCATCCAGTTTTCAGTCTTTACTGATGGTTTGGTTGATGTAGTTGAACCATTGATCTTGTTACCTGATGGAGTGTCGACATGATTCACTCTGCCTTGTTTTTCAGAACTTACCCGACCATTTTCCTTGCTTGGAAGCGATTCCAAACTTGGAGCAGCCTCATCATCCAAAAATCTTGGATCAGCTTCAAGCAATTTCTCGTCTCCGACGAAGCACTGATTTTTTATGTTCTCATTTACACCATTATCTGGTAAATCAGTCCCATTATCTAGCACAGAGGGAGTTTCTTGAGCAGTTTCTTGCCTTTCAGACATATTGGAGAGGTACTCTCTAGCTTCTTTAACAGAAAGTATGATCCTTGGCTTTCTTCTGACAGCACTTTCCTTATTTAGTTGATTGTCAAGAGGATCTAAGGATTCACTGACCTCTCTCGATTCAGTTGCATTTGGTTTGCCCTTCTCATCATTCGCATTCTGCTCCATCCGCCTCATGTCACCAGGAACCTCCAAGTCTAAGGCACTGAAAGTTCGTCTATTTTCATTCCCTTCTGCCAATACGTCATTGTGGGAACCATTAATTAAAGACGTCATTTCAGTTCCATTTATGGATACTCCCTCCAAATTTCCATTCGGGAGTTTCATCGCATCACTCCCTCTCTTTGGGAGCCTCTCAATTATCTCACTTTCATTCAGCTCCTTTCCGTCGACCCAATCACTAGCCTCAATTTCTCTAACCCTCCTAGCCATTTCTCTAATTTCCTCAACTTTATTATGGATTCCAAGAGCTTCATCAGTCTTGGACGGAGTAAAATGATCTGGCAAAACCAATTTAGGCTTTGCTGAATTTGCTTGCCTAATACTTTTCATAAGCTCTTCCTTATTCAGCTTAGGCCTTTCAGTGAAAACAGCCGATGGCTCTGAAGCTTCTGGTAGAACTTCCACATTGCCTTTCTCCAGCTGCTCTTTCTCCTTTCTCGACTTCATCTTTCTCCTCACCATTTCCTTCTCGAACTGCGTGTACTTCACCTCCCTCTTGCCCATACTGAACAAGAACTTAACAGCCCATATCACAAGTAAACCGCACAATGTCATCCTCCCGGCAACAGACAACTTGGGACTTATACCAGGCTGGAGCGTAAGACCCCGAATTGTGCGGAGGATGCCCGATTCCTTCCCTGAAACAACAAACTTAGCCACTGAACTGTTCCTTGGAATAACATTATTACCGCTCTCCATTTCCCGAGCCAAACTCTTTGCTCGCAATATCTTTAAGCTCACATCCTTCAAGTTTCCTGGGACAGTTCCGCTCCTCTTGAGTATCTCATCCTCATTAACCGTAACGTGCTTGACATTCCCCTCTGAATCCTGAACGACAGTAAATATCGGACCCGACCCTATCCCCCATAACTCCACATCCTTCCTATGCTGATCAACCCAGCTCTCCAGCTTATCCCAAAGAACAGATTCTCCCAACACTCTCTGTTTGGGACCGCCGTTGTTAACATTACTAAACTCATTATCGGGTACGATATCGTCCTTCGGAAGCTGGCCGATACTCGGAGCTCGAGGCCCAGAATTCGGGTCAAGAAGATGATCAGGATTATCGAGACGCACCTTTTGGTCCCCAGTGAGCTTCTTCCGCAGATGGTTCCGGCGAACCCTGCGCCGACCGAAATGGGCGGAAACCCTGAAATCCCTGGACTGGGAGAGGGATAGCCAGACGGAAGCAGAAGCAGTGGGCGTAGTGTTGCTCAATTTGGAGCTGGAAATTCGAAACCTGTAGGAGTGTCTGCTGGGCCGAGTGGAGGCAGTGAATTTGGGAAGAAAGTGCGGACATGGGAGAGAGGTTTGAAGGATTGGAGGGCAGCAGACCTCCATGAATGAAGGAAGGAAGGGGACAGGGGAGGTTTTGCAGAGGTCCGTCCAGAAGAGGAAGGACCTCACGAGTTACTTGAAGAAGATGCTCAAAAACGACGCAGTCTATGGACGGGATTCCCTGTACAAGGGTTTGGTTTTTGCTGGGTAGGAAACTAGGAATTGAGAAGGGATTGGAATTTAGAATTGAAGAAGATTTGAGTTGGATTTAATAACAAATAAGGGAAACCTTCTCTCTTATTTGCTCCAAAGTCTCCAAGGAATCTTGAATCTCCCACGTAGTGTTTGGAATACTGGGGCGTTATCAACCGACCTACACCTCATTAGTGAGTTGAGATTCCGATTTAATTTTTTCATTCGATTGAATCTCGAAGTAAACAAGGAATTAGTTGATACCCACAGCATTATGCGATAATTTTTTTATTAATTTTTATATGACGAAAAATAAATAATCAATCCATACAACATGCAATTAATGAAAATAAAGAAAATCAATAAAGTGTTATTGAGTGGTAAACAAATCCAACCCTTATAAGGAGAAAAACGCAAGTTCGACTCTCGGAATCACTTGTTATGAGGTAGACTAAGCTATTATGCTCAATCTCTCAGAATTAATAGAGCAATATCTCCCATAATTTTAAAATAGTAACTGAAAAATAAAATTTGAAAAAAGTTATATGTCACAACAACATATTCGACAAAGTAGATATGATAAACCATACAAACTGCATGGGAAAGTGAAAGAAGTAAAACAAATGCTTACTTTAATATTGGTGTTAATATTTCTTAGCCTCCTCTCCTTCTTCTCTATTTCTCCATTTTCTCTCCCAATGCCCCCCAACGGTATAACCCTAGATCTGACCTTCTTGCCCGGTGCGTTCGACCTCTGTCGGGCACGTCGAGTGCCACCTTCCCGACCATTGGGAAGTGAAGACCTTCCTCTACCCTTTAGCGGTTTTAGCTTTCCTGATGGCTTTTTTCTTTCTCCCCTTTTCTATTTCCCTTTTCTTCTTTTAGATGGGTGACCATGGGACGATGGTGTAATGGTGTTAGCCCCAACGTGCAGAGGTGTGGGCACAATTGCTCCCTTCTCCATTAGTTCACGTTGGTTTGTCTCTGCCCGATAGCATACCCCACTGTCATAACTCATATTCGGAGCTTGATCGGAGGTGACAGGCCTGGTAGTTCAGGCTCGATGGTTGCTTCAACGGTGTGACGCCGAGCGTCCCCTCCTCCTGGTGTTGGCTCAGACTGTGGGATAGGTGAGGAGGGTGCTCCAGACTGTGATAGTGGACCTTCCCTCCCCTTTTTTGTTCGGCGACGTGGGTTGTATTGGCGGCAGCCTCTCGCTGCCTCCCAGAGGTCGCGACAGCCCTCTCCAGTGGTCGGACTGACACTATGAGGAGGAAGTGATGTGTGGGCTTCCTAGGTCGTTTCGGGCGGTGCTCTGGTCTGGTCAGGTCGAGTACGACCCGATGCCCCTCCATCGAAGTGGCAACCATCTCCACTCCACCCTATCTACCAATTTATTTTTTTCCTCTCTTGTGGTGGTTTCTTGTCTACGGACTTCCCGCCACTACAGAGACAACACCCCCGCCCATCACGGTAAAGGATTATGCTCCCAGTCAGTCTAATTATACCCCCGCTTGTTCAAATCAATTTTTTGTGGCTTGCCCCTTACTTTGTTGCTTTGAATAGGTGTAAGTTCCCCTAGTGACGGTCACTGGTTTGAACCGACCGAAGAAATTTTTGTTGCTTGGCTACAATTGGTTTGTTTAATTTGACTGTGTAGGTGGTACTCGCTGGTTTAAACCGACCAAAGAATCGTGTTGTTTAGCTACATTGGTTTGTTTGGTTTGACTATCTTGGATTGGGCTGTTTAGGGAGGTTAATTGCACCTTCTAGTTGTGATCTGTGGTGGGAACCTACGCTAGGATACCGGCTCAAGGCATCCTTCCTACTCTATTTTCTGCAATGAAAATAGAAATTCATCTTGGATTAATGGATTGGATTGAGAATCTCATTCCTGATTTTCACTGGGGTCCGTGGTGAATCGTTGCAGGAAGGTGATCGATCGGGATTTTTGGTTTCAGGGTAGCTTACTACAATTGTAATGCTCTTACTTACTATGGCATTTTAAATATTTTCCTTTGTAGTTTGCCTGGCGGTCAAACTGAGTTTCCTGCTCTTGTAGTTCATGTGTAGTGCTTGGGTATTTTCCTCTATATCCGCTATTGCAGTGGACTAATGTATCTGTTTGGATATCAATGAAGAATCGTCATTATCTCTCGAGCAAAAAAAATATATTATGAAAATTTGAATAACATATATATTAACAAAAAATAATCATGTGATATGTTCTCATTCGAAGAGATGAAGATATTGTATAAGGGTTAGAATGTATAGAGAACTATGGTAAGTAGAAATATGATGCATAATGTAATATTAGAGAGTATTTAGTACCTTAAACTTAAAAAAGAAAATGTATTTTGAGGAACTCTTTTCTAAAAAATGAAAAAATAATTTAATTTTTAAAATCACTCTATCATTATATATATTTTATATGCAAATAATATGAATAAATATTTACATTTCCGTTTTTTATGAATAAATATTTTCAATTCGTTGAATAGCTCTTTCTTATTCTCAAATGGTAAGTCCATTAATAAAGCAGGGGATACAGGCTTTGTTTGGAAATGGAGTTGAGTTAAAACCCAACTCCATTCTAACTATATATATATATATATATGTTTAATTTGATTGCAACAATAAGTAAGAAAAAATAATGACTGTAGTGTTAAATTATGAGAAAAAATAATGAATAGTTGAGAGAAAGTAATAATTATGTTGTTAAATTGTTGAAAAAGTAATTAATAGTTAAGAGAATTTAATATTAAAAATTGAATTGAATGGTAGTTAAGATTAAAAAATTGAAAAAAAAGTTGAAGTAATAATTGTGTTGCTGAATTGAAGATAAGTGGAGTTAAAGTGAAGTAGAGCTAAAAAAATTACTCATTTGCCAAACAAGGCCTTAATCGGTAACATATTAAACGAATTGAACAACCGGAGCAAGTACTGACTCCGTCAGCGTAGCACTACCAAAAGCCTAGTGTGCGCACTCGAATTTCGTCTCGTCGGGGCACGCATACGTGCGCCTATGCAACGCGGCTTGGGAATGTCCACCTTCCTGGGGACGCGCGACGGACGCACGTGAGAAGGAGTCGCCACTTGCCATTTTACGACCCGAAGGTCGAGGGCCGGCAAATTACCCGGTCTAGGGGTACAGGGTACACCTAAAATGCTAAGGCAATGGTCTGTACGGAACCGAAAATTCCGAATTCGAGGGATCTATTACGTGTGGGCCTATATCCCACACGCCCTTTCGGTACTCTATCTTGTCTAGGCCTGCTATTTTAATTTAATTACCGCTTAATTAAGTTCCGCTCATCTTATGTGTTTTGACATCGTAAATTCGAAGAAACACTCTGACCGTCCATTCTCCGACCGGGATTTTTACATGAATATATGTATAATATAAAACCTTATCTCAAATAAAAGACAAATTACAATGACTGAATCCCGATCGGTTCGCGTTCGGCCATTGTTTCACTCATGCTCACCGTATGGTTTTGGAAAAGACCAAAAATTAAATTAAATGCGCACTCGGTGTATGGGGGCATTGGACCCCGTGATCGACGGTTAAAGGCGTTGGACCCTGTGTGAATCTTGTCCTAAAGGATCGGGCTCGATCCGCATAACAAATAATTGTAAAAATGTAACAAGCAAGCTCAAATAAACAAACAACAGGGTTTTATTATCGCCGGATTTACGTGAATTAACTGATTATTAACCGAGGTATCTTGACATACGAATCCTACCTTAAAACAAACAAAAAGGAGTGATAGATAGGGCATGTAGCATTCGGCATCATTTTAACGGACTCGCCAGACATGGTGTCCATAGTCAAGTCTCGAATGTGTGGGTTATTTATAAATTATTCTGTATCGTGACAATATGGCTTTTACAGATTAAGAGTATTTTCACCTAAAACCCAAAACATAACCCTCTATTTGACTATTGCCCATGTTTGATTTAGGCCGAATTTGAAATTAATCTGTTTTTTCATGTTTTAACACGTTCTAAACACAAACCTATACTAGAGTGACGGCAGGACAAGAACCGATAGTCATCCCCCTTGAATCGAAAAATATGTGTGTGTATAAAAAATCAAGATTACGTAGCATGTATCTCAATGCTTTTGAAATTGTGAATTTAAAAAAAGGAGTGACTAACAGTTCTTGAACTGTCAACGCGATTACAGATTATTAATCGGTTCGTACAATTCATTTAAAAGAGTCAAGTGATTTAATTTAGCCAAATTTAACGTCCCGATTATCCCGTATGTAGAATTTTAGGTTAATTAGAAATTTGCCGGATGCTTCAGTCTGCGAATTTCGAGTCGTTGGAATAGCCATTAGTGGAATGCCCGATAAACTCTAATTTCCGACCGTTTTGGGGTTAAATCCAATTTTTTAATCAACTTTACGTGATTAAACCGATTCATGTGAGATTTCAATCAAAGACACATTCAAACATTCCAAACACATGAATATGGAGAAATAATCACAATAAAATTAATTTGTCGGTTTTAAATTCGAGTGATTAATTAAATCGGTTTTGGCGTATTTAATCGATTTTATTCCTTAAAGCCGAGTAAGCATGAAGTTAATTCGTATGAGTTCATTCTCACTTCAAACAACCGGTTTTAATTCCGATCCTAAATTCATGCTTGGGCCGGTTTTGATCAAAAATGCACTTAAATACTCCAATACACAAACATGGGCACACAATCACATCGAGCTCATCGAACCCATTCATCAAACATCGAAAAATCTATCTCATGGTACTACGGTATAGATTTATACCCGGTCCCAAGAGATTCTTGAGATGAGCTAGCTCGGAAGATCCCTGACTACCGCGGATCAAGGCGGTCTTCAAGTCGAGACTCAACCTAAGCCTAGGTAAGTCTCCACGTCGTCTTCGAACCCCACCTACATCGGCCTACTATCTTCTTGTCCCTCCATCTTTCTTCTCCTCTCGTGGGAAATGCAAAACAAGAAACAAAAATGGGAGAATCGGGGCAAAAACAACTATACGAGCCACGAGCAAGATAAAAAAAAAAGAAGAAGAAGCTAAATTAAATAAAATGAGCTCTCAATGTGTAAATGAGACTTTCGGGGAAATAACACAGCATCACAAGATTATTTCTATGATTTTGGAAGTCAATGGAATCAAAGAAAAAGGGATCATATCCAAATAAAGCTCGGCTAGGAGCAAACATACAAAGTCACAAAGGCAAGCTCATAGACGACCTATTGATGCCACGTGAATAACCTTGATCTTTATATAATAGATTCCAAAAATACCAACTAGATCATGCTAACCACCTAGTCCGTTATTAGATCAAGTCACACTAGAATAAAGCCAAGAACTCAAGAAACTAAATTCGGATCAGGCTTATTGCGAGGGTAAAGTTGGCTTGAAATCAACAGAAATTGCATTCTTTCAACTACAAATGGCATCCCATGATTAAGCGTAGCAAAACAAATCTCAAAGAGATGATATAATATTCATTTTAAATCACACTGAAACCAACTCATTACAAATCAGCCGCACATTCAAGCATTATCAAACTCATGCAAAACATCCCAAATCAAATAAATAATAGCACAGATATCAGCTCTTAGCTGAGCATATTCTCGAATTAACAAGGTCGAGCAAAAACATGCTTTAATCCCTCAATATGTCATTAATCAGTTCAGCCTATACAGTAAACGTGATTTTTTCTCATCAACACCATGCCAAACAACTCACATCAAATACGATATTATCATGCAACTCATCCATTCATCAAACATAATCGAGAATCCACCAAGGACGACTAAAAGGAACCAAAATCGGTCAATGAACTATCAAGCTGGTAATCACGCACAACCAGCCAAGTTAAGGGGTTAAGAACCTCACCAAACCCAACTTTTTCGATGGGGATCAATCACTACTAGGCTCAAGAGGAGCCAATGAGGACTCGTTGTTGTCAATGGTGTCACTTAGAAGCTATTATGGGCTCGGGTGTGCTGCAAAACGACCGAAGCCGCTGTCTTCAAGGGAGGAAGAAAGAGCAGAGGTCCTGGACAGTTATTGCTAGTTGGTGATCATCCCAGCCGAGAGAAATGAGAGTCGAGCCAGTGACCGTCTAGCTGAGGGATCCGATCCAAAAGAGACCAATTGAGTTATCTGTTGCAGAGGAAGAAGGTGTCATGAGGGGAGGAGGTTGCCGGGGCCTGTTGAGCGAGAATGATGAGGAGATCTGGATAACAGTGCCGATGTTCTGTCTTGTTTCTTCCCGGTTGGACTGATTGCCTGAGAGAGAGAAAGAGAGAGCCTTGAGAGAATGGGGAGCTGAAGGAGTGTTGTGGCGGCTATGGTTTTTTTTTTTTTTTTTTTCTGAAGTCAGGGTTCGGAGGAAAGGAGGCAGCTGGAGGAGAGAAGTCAGGGTGCTGTGCTAGCTATCACCAACAATCCATGAGCTGACCTGAACATCCCGAATTTTCCTGAATTTCTCATGAACCTTTCGGTCTATCTGATATTTTTCCTTGATCTCTACATGAGTTGAAGATCGTTCGACCTCGGGAAGTTCCCGAAACAATTTTTCTTTGACAGCTGGCCCGAACCGGGAGATTTGGTTATGATCTGTGAGAATATATTTGATTCTGTACTAATCTAACCAAAAATATCTCCTATTTATTTTTATTTTCTGAATCTTCAGTGAATTATGAATCCAATGACGTTGGCCATACTTGAAAATACGAAGAATTGAAATTTTTTTATGGATTTTCTCCCTCGACTGACAGAGTCTGTCCCGGTTTAACAGTTTCTGGCATGGTGCGCTCAAAAATTCATAACTCTATCTCCGTATTGAATCTTGGAATGAACGACCCGTCAAATTGAACCTAACTCGATTACCTAGGTCAAGCATATGGAATTCACCCTTTTAGGTTCAAGATTGACCGTGATATGATGCGTCGAATCCCATGCTCGAGCTGTTGTGTTCACTGTTTGGGCTCCCCAGCTCCCACAAATTTTATCTTTTTGCTCGAAAGGGCTCTCGACGTGATTTTTGCATTGAAATGTCCCTAACTCACCAAACCTTGATCTAAAAATATCGAACTTAGTTCTAGGATCCACGAAAATAGTGGTTCTCATCGAAGAAAATGATACAGAGACGTGATTTCCCCTTTGTTCATTGCCTTCGGTTCGAATATTGATAATTCGTGCCTTACTCTTCGAGATCAATTGTGTGTGCCGCAAAATTCCATATGTTGCCCTCGCCATTTTTTGTTAGAGTTGTGGACCCTAGTTGGGAGCCTTGTTGATGTCATATCATAGAGCCGGTGGACCAAAATGGGGTGCTGACAGCTTGCCCCGCTTTGGTTGCATGCTCGATTAGAGGATGTAGCCAAAGACCATGAGAAGCACCCATTCGGTCTTGACGACCACTTAGACATTCTCCCAATAGTGGCTCGTCCTCTTGTTTGGATGAGTCGGGCGAGTGCAACGGGCTTGTTTGTGGAAGGGAAAAACAAATGAGTCGTGGCAAGGAAGCGATACAGTGCGAGTTTGTAACTTAAAACAGCAAATGCAGGGATAAAACTCGTAAAGCAATAAATGTGGACGCGAAGTCCGGAAAGCGGTAAACATGGACGCGAAGTCCGGCAAGTAGTAAAGAAGGACGCGAAGTTCGTGGACGCGAAATCCAGAATGCTGTAAAGGTGGACATGAAGTCCAGAAAGCGATAAATGTGAACACGAAGTCCTAAAAGCGATAGAGGTGGACACGAGCTCCGGAAAGCAGTAAAAGTGAACACGAAGTTCGAAAAGTAGTAAATGTGGACGCGAAATCCTGAAAGCAGTAAATGTGGACGTGAAGTCCTGAAAGCAGTAAATGTAGACGCGAAGTCCGTGGACGCAAAGTCTTGAAAGCAGTAAATGTGGACGCGAAGTCCTGAAAGCAGTAAATGTGGACGCGAAGTCCGTGGATGCGAAGTGATGAAAGCAGTAAAATGTGGACGCGAAGTCCGTGGACACGAAGTCCGAAAAGCAGTAAAGATGGACACGGAGACCGAAAAGCTGTAAAGATGGACACGGAGTCCGAAAAGCAATAAAGATGGATACGGAGTCCGAAAAGCAGTAAAGATGGAAACGGAGTCTTGGACGCAGAGTCCGAAAAGCAGTAAAGATGGACACGGAGTCCTGGACGCGGAGTCCGAAAAGTAGTAAAGATGTGGACACGGACGCGGAATCTGAAAAGCAGTAAAGATGGACACGGAGTCCGAAAAGCGTAGCAATACAAATCTCAAAGAGATGATATAATATTCATTTTAAATCACAATGAAACCAACTCATTACAAATTAGCCGCACATTCAAGCATTATCAAACTCATGCAAAACATCCCAAATCAAATAAATAATAGCACAGATATCAGCTCTTAGCTGAGCATATTCTCGAATTAACAAGGTCGAGCAAAAACATGCTTTAATCCCTCAATATGTCATTAATTAGTTCAGCCTATATAGTAAACGTGATTTTTTCTCATCAACACCATGCCAAACAACTCACATCAAATACGATATTATCATGCAACTCATCCATTCATCAAACATAATCGAGAATCCACCAAGGACGACTAAAAGGAACCAAAATCGGTCAATGAACTATCAAGCTGGTAATCACGCACAACCAGCCAAGTTAAGGGGTTAAGAACCTCACCAAACCCAACTCTTTCGATAGGGATCAATCACTACTAGGCTCAAGAGGAGCCAATGAGGACTCGTTGTTGTCAATGGTGTCACTTAGAAGCTATTATGGGCTCGGGTGTGCTGCAAAACGACCGAAGCCGCTGTCTTCAAGGGAGGAAGAAGGAGCAGAGGTCCTGGACAGTTATTGCTAGTTGGTGATCATCCCAGCCGAGAGAAATGAGAGTCAAGCCAGTGACCGTCTAGCTGAGGGATCCGATCCAAAAGAGACCAATTGAGTTGTCTGTTGCAGAGGAAGAAGGTGTCATGAGGGGAGGAGGTTGCCGGGGCCTGCTGAGCGAGAATGATGAGGAGATCTAGATAACAGTGCCGATGTTCTGTCTTGTTTCTTCCCGGTTGGACTGATTGCCTGAGAGAGAGAAAGAGAGAGCCTCGAGAGAATGGGGAGCTGAAGGAGTGTTGTGGCGGCTAGGGTTTTTTTTTTTTTTTTTTCTGAAGTCAGGGTTCAGAGGAAAGGAGGCAGCTGGAGGAGAGAAGTCAGGGTGCTGTGCTAGCTGTCACCAACAGTCCATGAGCTGACCTGAACATCCCGAATTTTCTTGAATTTCTCATGAACCTTTCGGTCTATCTGATATTTTTCCTTGATCTCTACATGAGTTGGGCACATCCTCGTAAAATTTGAAGACCGGTCGACCTCGGGAAGTTCCCGAAACAATTTTTCTTCGACAGCTGGCCCGAACCGGGAGATTTGGTTATGATCTGTGAGAATATATTTGATTCTGTACTAATCTAGCCAAAAATATCTCCTATTTATTTTTATTTTCTGAATCTTCAGTGAATTATGAATCCAATGACGTTGGCCATACTTGAAAATACGAAAAATTGAATTTTTTTATGGATTTTCTCCCTCGACTGACAGAGTTTGTCCCGGTTTAACAGTTTCGGGCATGGTGCTCTCAAAAATTCATAACTCTCTCTCCGTATTGAATCTTGGAATGAACGACCCGTCAAATTGAACCTAACTCAATTTCCTAGGTCAAGCATATGGAATTCACCCTTTTAGGTTCAAGATTGACCGTTATATGATGCGTCGAATCCCATGCTCGAGCTGTTGTATTCACTGTTTGGGCTCCCCAGCTCCCACAAATTTTATCTTTTTGCTCGAAAGGGCTCTCGACGTGATTTTTGCATTGAAATGACCCTAACTCAGCAAACCTTGATCTAAAAATATCGAACTTAGTTCTAGGATCCACGAGAATAGTCGTTCTCATCGAAGAAAATGATACAGAGACGTGATTTCCCCTTTGTCCATTGCCTTCAGTTCGAATATTGATAATTCGTGCCTTACTCTTCGAGATCAATTGTGTGTGCTGCAAAATTCCATATGTTGCCCTCGCCATTTTTTGTTAGAGTTGTGGAACCCTAGTCGGGAGTCTTGTTGATGTCATATCCTAGAGCAGGTGAACCAAAATGGGGTGCTGACACCTAGTGTAGTTAGTTTACACAAGCCGATGTCCCCAAGCCCAAGCCAAAAAGCACATAACTAGCAAATATTTTTGACAAATGCATTAGAGGGATTTGAACATAGGATCTTGAAATTACCAAATCACATTGAAGTAAACTTGTTAACCACATTGAAGTAAACTTGTTAACTACATTTGATATTCAATATGTCCTCTTTTAGTATGATCTTGGGAGGAGGAATGACCACCGACAAGCAATTTGGTAATTTGAAGGTCCTAAGTTCAAATCCCTCTAGTGCATTTGTCAAAAATATTTTTGCTAGTTGTGTGCCTTTTGGCTTGGGCTTGGGGACATCAGCTTGTGTAAACTAACTATACTAGGCTTTTGGTAGTGCTACGCTGACGAAGTCAGTACTTGCTTCAGTTGTTCAATTCGTCTAATATGTTTGTAATTAAATATGAGAGTTCGAACATTGCGTAACATGAAGCAAGGTCGTCACTATTATTGGTCACCATTTAACCCAAAAAC
Organism: Punica granatum; assembly: GCF_007655135.1. Lineage (NCBI taxonomy): Eukaryota > Viridiplantae > Streptophyta > Magnoliopsida > Myrtales > Lythraceae > Punica > Punica granatum. The sequence continues at coordinate 42,851,563 of NC_045127.1, read as the reverse complement.
AAAAATGGGGACAGATTTGGGATGGGAATAGAAAAGGAGTGATAACAAAAAAAGCCTAAGAAACAATACTGTGCAGCGAAAGTAAGAATTTTTTTGTAAGATAAAATTTTAAATGGTTTTATCTCCTAATGACGTAATGAGAAGGAATATATTATATTACTATAATTAAGAATAATTTTGACAATTATCTTAGTAATTAACACTAATTCTCCTTTTGTTGCAACGTAATTGGTGTTTATCACATTATGTGATGATATAGGATCATGGAGATATTTTTTTTTTCTTTTATGGCTTCCATAAAAGAAAAGAAGAAAGTGCAAGTGCTTGATTTTGGCAGATAAGTTCAGCAGGTCGGAGCGTGGTCGGAACAGTTGGATTTTGGAAGGCGTCACTCGAGAGATTTGCATAACGTTTGGTGACGAAGTTAAATTTGATTTAATTTAATATAATTTAGTTTGATTTGAGGAGACGAAAATTGTCATAAATTCTTGAAACTGACCCACTTTTGTAGATTTTGATCTCTAACTTAATTTATTAAAATTAGATACTAAAAAATGTCTTCTCAGGTTCGAGTCTTGTTATGAAAAAAATTGATTGTCAAAGTTTGACATCTTAATGGGCTGATCGGATTCGAACTGAATAAGTTGAAGTGTATTTGACTTCCAAATCCTAAGGTACACATAGTAAAAGAATGCTAATTAGGTTACTATATTCAAGCCCTAAAGGAATGCTCTGATCTACCGTATATTGAATGCTGAAAATGAAGGATGCATGTAGGAAGTATTGCCGTTGAGAACATCTTCACGAATCAAGCGGAGTGATCGAATATACATGCGTCAAACATAGCTTCCCATTATCATGAGGTACTCCTAAGTGATTGAATGGGCCTTTGTTAATGGGCTCTCGGATGATAAATTGAATCCGAGTGTCTTTTTGGCCCATGTTAACCGGGTAGATAGGGAGGCCGTAGCTCGGGATTACATTATTAAAGATCAGAAAGTAATAAAGAGTAACGCATGGCTCATTTAATATAAACACATGGATCTACTCTTAATTAGCCGGTGTGGTATTTTCAATTTTGCTTCTCAACATTGATCCATCTCGAGATGATCACTTGTTCTCTCTGGACCATCAAAGTAACACATTTTGTCGATCTTTTTTGGGATGATTTCTTGATCTCTCTACACTGTCAAATCAGACCCTCACTCCTAGTGCTGATACGATGATCCAGAAGTAATCCCATTCAAGTGTCGCTTTGTCTTGACCATAAGTTGTTTCTAACAACTTTCAAGCACTTCCAATGCAAATAAAGTGTATCCATTAATAGCACTATATAAATAAATATTTTATATATATATAAATTATACCACACGCCTTGCTTTCAATAATTAAAAATTTAAGCTCGTAATTATTATGTCCCCTGCAACATTCATGATACCTCGTTTGCACATGGGGAAGCTAAATTCCCTCAGGCTTCCTAAATCCTAATTCTATTCCAATGCAATCTCTCAGCATAACATTAGGAGATCTTGTCCCAAGCAGTTGGGCTTATTTGGATAATATTTCACATGTAATGAGAATACATTTACATGTCGATCGGATCAATAATTAGGTATGCACGCATCGATATTTTTCCTTTCATTAGGGCCGTCCATCCCTTCCTATCTAATCTAATTCCAAAGCCAGTCCTAGTGTCCCACCGGCTCAGTCACGTGATCCTCACTCATCAAAAAGCACCATAACATGCGGACATTTTCCTCAGAATTGATGTTGGGTTTTGTCAACTCTTAAAATGTTTTCTTTCCCCACCCACCCCGCCCCCCAATCACTGGGGCGGTATGTGTTTTCTGGCGCTTAGTATCTAAGGAGTCGTTTGAATTTAAAGTTAAAGTTATTTTAATTTTGATTTTAATTTTGATTGTGGAAAAGGACAAATGAGATGTGATTATAAATTTGACTTGAGAAACATGTGTTTTTGTTGTGTAGTGCGTTAAGTTAAAGTTAAAATTAAATTTTTTGAATTGGGAAATGTGTATTTTTATTGTGTAGTGTGTTGAGTTAAAAATAAAGTTAAAGTTAAAATCATTGAATTCGGAATTCAAACGGGACCTAAACTTTTTTTCTTTTTAACTCTCATTACGATGAAGTGTCATCAATATATTGGCACAAATCGTTGCTTGGATGTTGACTTATTCTCATTTACGAGATACTTTTGATGAATTTCAAACGACTGTAGTGATAAAGTTAGTTTATATAAAACTTGGATTTTGGACAACTTTATTGATATTTTATGGTTAATATCTTACCAGAGGTGTACCGCCTTATGGGGAACCATCAAAATAAGTATTATTTTTGTTAAATTATTTAGACAAAATTGCTAAATTATTTAGATAATGCATGAATCAATATTTAACTATCTAATACAAAAAACATTCCTATTACCCACAGTATATAATTTTAATACAGTATAATCATCATTAATGTTATAAATATAAAAAAAAATAACTTGTTCATTTTAGGGGAAATGACCTAAACAATCACAAACTTTACACTTTTTTTATGTTTTATCACAAACTGATTTTTTGACATTGCTACAGTTTTTTCCGAGCTATTGCTGCCTCCTCCAAACTCTTTGTGCTGCTGCTCTCCCGAAGTTGTTGCTGCCACTCCACTCCCTACCACTAGGGTGCCATTGGGCAGCTGGCAACGAGCTTGTTTCGAGGAGTTTCTGAGGTTCACGTGGCTCCTACCATCCCCCTGCTTGCTGCTGAAATGCTGTTACAATTGGGGTGGAGTCTCGGTGCAGAGACTTGCCAGAAGTGGAGGATCATCGGAGGTGGAGGGGTATGCAGTTGATTGAAGGAGATGGACGGGAGGAGAAGATGAGGATGGTGGTGCATAGTCCTTTTTTTAAAATTTTTATAATGATTTTTAATAATAAAATTTATGAGGAGTCTACAAAGTAAATCTCCGGGAATTACATATCAACGTTAATGCCATGTCAGCACGTCCGGTTAGAATTGACAGTGATTGTAGCAGCATGATAAAACTTATGATTGATTGATAATTTGTGTATTCTTTTATAGAAAAAAATTAATTTGTGATAAAACGTAAAAAATTTGTGAAGTTTGTTATTATTTAGATCGTTTTCCCTTCTTTTTATTGTTTGGAGATAAGAGGAAGGTCCAAGCCAAAGGACAGAGGAGGATGGAAGGAAAAAACTTTAACGAATGTGAGAGTGAGTGGAGAGAGAGCTTAGCAAATGATTTTTGTAAAATTTTATCATTTTAACCCTAAATTTATCACTTTTGTTTTTTTGGTATCCGAAAATTCAATGGATTCTGACTAATTCAATCGAGTCGGGTTGGCTCACTAAGGAAAAAAGCTATTTCAGCTTAAATTTTTTCCATTCACAATAATCGAACTTGAAATCTTATTTAAAGAAAATAAGAACCGAACCGATTGAATTAACTCACGTTGATAAATTAATAACTTTTATAAATTGAAGAAAATATCTAACACGATTACAAATTTATACGGGCAATTTGGATTAATTAAAGAATATCTAACTAACCGACTGCACGTTGCCTAATAATACTCAATTTTGGCCCGTTCCTTTTTGGCACTATCGGATGAAAATGGGAAAGAAGTAAATAATAATTGAACCTCCACTCAAAACTCAGTGGAATGCAATCCTCACTACCGCGAAATTTTGTTGAAACGTCAATTTCCACCGGCCACTACTCACTACACACTAACCCAGTGATGATCCTTACTGCACTTAGGTAAAAAGATCATCGCAACTTGCCGGGCCGCGGCAAATTGGCAGTTTAACCACCCGAGACCCGACGGCCCATTGGGAAGACTTCAATGCCCCCGAAACATCTCAATGCCTGCCCCAACGTCGTAATAAACCGTAAATACACATAGCACATGTATGCAGAAGTGATTGAATGGTGCAAATTAAGTGGAACCAAAAGCTCTTAACATAATTGAGAAAGCCAATACGAACATCGTTACATTACATCGGTCGGTTCAGTCTTCCCCTCCCTCTCATCGATTGGCAAAACTATTTTAGAAATTTAAATAAAAAGAAAGAAAGAAAATGACAGGAGATATTCTTTTTTGCCTTTTTCTTTTTGCCCTTTTGGCCGGTCCTGGAATCGCACAGACAGGCAAGCAGTAGGAAGTGGGGAGTAATTGCTTCTATCACGCGCACGCGCGGGGAGCAAACCCGACCCGGGAACCCGCTAAGTCGAAGGAAACCCGGAACCCCTGCTGCTGGATGTTCCCGATGATGGACAGCCCGCTCATGGTCCCGGCGAACGCGAAGCAGAAGCTCCCGTCCGTGTCCACCGGGATCAGGTAGTTTGACGCCGGCAGCGACACGTCGGCCCCTCGGAAGTGCAGCACCACCGTGGGAACCTTCACCTCCGTCTTCCCCGACAGGTCGTAACAGGTGTCGAACAGCGAGAAGTCCGGCGCCCGCTTCAGGTTCGAGGCCCCGACCCGGAAAGAGTCCCGGAGCGCGATGTAGGCGGGCCGGGTCAGGCGGGTCACGGACGTGCCCGAGTCTATGATGACCCCGCCGTTACCGGCCGGGCCGAGCTTGAACAGCGAGGCCGTGATCCCCGGCACGCGTGTGCCCCCGACGCTGATGCCGAGGAGCTCCAAGTAGTAGAATGTGTCGAGCTTAGGGTTTCTGACCAGGGGAGTGAACCGGGCGGCCCGGGAGAGGGCCGAGTTGCCGAACACGACGGAGGACGGTTTGGACGTTGCGGAGCGGTCCACGAGGCAGTACGAGAACTTGTTGTTGAACCGGCGGCCGATCTGCGAGGGGAACGATAGCCTCCCCCGGCCCAGACCCAGCAGCCCCGCCGCGCCAACGAAGAGGCCCTCGTTGTCGTGGCCGCAGCCGAGGGCGACGCGGCCGACCCTGGTCCTGCGGAAGGTGAGCGTCTCGGTGGACAACTCCCCCATGGTGAAGGAACCGTCGCCGTAGGAGACCTGGTAGAGGCACTTCTGGCGGTTGTAGCAGCCGGGGGAGTCCAGGCGCCGGCAGAGGGGGGACGAGCAGGGGATATTGGCGAAGGATCTCGACTTGGAGGGGTCGAAGACGGGATCCGTCTGGGAGTAGCACTTCCGGCAGGGGGCGCACTGGATCCAGACGATGTCGCTTCCCGTGTCCAGTACCATGTATACGTACCGGGCAGGCGTGCCCACGCCCAGGCGCGTGAAGTACTCCCCGCTGCCTTGCGCGAGCCCGGAGATGACAGAGCTGCTGAAGCCTGCCCGGGTGGCGTTCCTGGGCCTAGCGCGGGGCACGGCGGCCGCCAGCGAAGCGATTGCTTTAACTCTGGACGCGTCTCTCTGGAGGCGGAGGCCGAAGAGAGCTTGTGGGGTCTTGTTCAAGGCCAGCGCGTCTATGTGGTGGAGCTGAACGGAGAGGGCCGCAGTGGAGGACTCTTCTTCGGGTAAAATGGTCTCCGGATGGGATTCCGACAGGGACTCCGATTCCGGCCATGATAGGGTGGGTGCTGAAGGGAGAGGGTTGAGCACCAGAGTGTGGTACTGGAGTGGGGTGGAAACAGAACTTACAGATACGGCAGAGGTTAAGAAGATACAAAGCAGGAAGTAGAAGAAGAAGATACCTCCGCCACTTCCCGACATGTCTTTTGCAAACGGGAGGCCGTATGGAAGAGACGAAGAGGAGGAAGGACGAACTGAGAAGGCGAAGAGAGAGAGAGAGAGAGAGAGAGAGAGAGAGAAGGAGGGAGGAGGAGGAAGAAGAGCTACTTTTAATGGTTAAGGGTACAGCAGGGAGTGAGAGTGGGGGAGTGGATATATCAAAAAGCACAGAGGTGGTGGGGAAATAGCAATTTCCCTCTTATGGAGGATTTGTGCTGTACGGGTGGCTGGCCCCAATAATAGTCATTGATGCCATTCATACTGCATCTGCTTGTGGGCCCCCCCGCACACGCACATGCTCCAAGCGGTTACTATGTGCCATTGCAGTGATCGCTGCACTGAGGATAGCGGGGTGAAGACAAGAAGTAATTGGATATTTGTCCACAGGGCACGAATTCAACGCTTCGGGGTGATTAAAGGAGAAATGAGATGTTCCCTCTGAATTAAAACAATGGTCCTTCACCATTAATGGTGGTCTTTTTTTTTTTTTTCTTTTTTCTCTGTACTAATGAGGATTTCATTCATTAGTGAGAAAGGTATACAGGAAAATGCTCAAAAAATTTTACCAAATAAGAATAATCGATGAAACCTCCAAGGTTAATCATGAAGAAAATATAAAGCAAAAATCACCCAAGCACAAACGTTGTAGTTAAACCCTCTAAAGTCTCGATCTAAACCTACTGCTGGCTAAAGGATCCCCAATGAAGGCCGGGATAGGTCCTTCGATTCATTCAATAATCTTTTTCTTCAGCCTCAGGAATCTGCTTCAGACCTTTAAGTAATTTCCAAAGTAGAGCTAAATAACATGGCCTTGAGCGTACCTCAAACCTATGGGACTTACCAAACCATTGAGAAGACTGCGATAAAAAAAAAAAAATTCCTCGGAACCTACATACAACTACCATAAGGCCAAGAGGGGTAGGACCTCGTCAGAGGTGGCTATAGTGGCTATAGTGGAGTCTCGACCAAGAATGGGCTGTAAGAGCTCAAAGGTGGCCTAGACCTACAGAGACCAAAATACAAGCGAATATAACGAGATCCACTATCGATCTTCAAGGATTAAGGTTGTTTTGGTGAGATTTGATCGAAAACTTGAATATCTGATTCGAGTCTAGCGAGATTCGCCACAGATCTTGGTGAAGTCACCTTGATCTTTGAAGATCTGAATAGATCCGAGATCCGAGAGTATCAGGTATGGATCTTCATGGACCTAAGGCACCATCTCGACCGGAGTCCGAGGCTGTTGTCTCGAGCATTGGTCCTGTGGAGTTCAACTTATTAGGGATCTTCATCGAATGGAGCAGAAGCGAGCTTCATGGTCGCGCATCGGAGAAGGAGGGAAAAGAAAATCGAACCTAAGATAGTCACCGGAGACGGGAGAAAGGAACCAAGCTAGGCCGGATGGGCAAAAGCCATCGAGATCTTTAGTGGAAGAAATTTACGACCATCGTTGGAGGGAGCGGAGCCTACGCACCGAGGAGGAGGGGAGAGGGCGCCGGACAAGGCTGGCCGAAACCGAATGTGCCGGTAGCGAAGGTTAGAGGGAGGAAGCTATGTTGAGAGAGTTTAGAGAGATAGAGAGGCTGGAGAGAGAGTCACCATTAATGGTGGTCATCTAATGGTTTCAAATTTACTAGTATGCTTACCCATGCAATTTGATATTATAGAGTTCAAAATATGTTTGCTTAATTATATCATTGAAATAGAATAAGACTACGTAAATCATACAACACACTAATCATATCTATTTTAAAATACAAGCTAAATTATGTAAAAGTTAAGATTTTTTTTTATCATTTTGCAAGAATAATCTACGCTTTTTTTCTCACCTTCAACTAGGCTATAGAGATAGGCAATATGCATTATATCTAAGTAAAAATCATATAAACTTACAGGGTAAATTGCACCGGTAGTTCAAAAAGATTCATGGATATTTCAAGTTGGTCCAAAATGGTTTTTTAGTAACTTGTTAGTACAAAAGGTTTCAAAACCGTTTCAATGTAGTACATTCCGTCAATTGCTCATAACGTTGTTAACATTTTGCCGACGTGTCACGTCCTATGTGTCACTTTTGTTACGTGAAACCAATCATAATGCGCCACGTCATTTAAGAGAAAATAAAATTTGAAAAAGTCCAATAAAAATATAGAAAATACAAAAATACAAAAAATAGTAAAAATTTAGAAAAATTATTTTTAAAATAAAAATTTTAATTTTTTTACAATTTTTAAAATTTTTAAATAATTTTTTAGTTTTTTAAAAGTTTTTACAAATAATTTTAATTTTTTTAAAAATAATTTTAAATTTAATATTAAAATAATGGGTAAATTGCACTGGTGGTCCAAAAAGTTTTACAAATATTTCAATGTGGTACAAAAAGTTTTATTTGCTACTTGATGGTACAAAATGTTTCGAAATTGTTTCAGTATAGTACAAACCGTAATCTCGCTATTGACGCCGTCAAGCTGTCATTTACAAGATCTGTAATTTTTGCACCATTATGTAACTTATGTAAAACATTTTGTATTATTAAGTTACAACTTCAAAACATTTTGCACCATCATGTAACGTCCCACAAAAACTGATTTTACACCATCAGCGTCAATTTGACGGTGTCAATAGCGAGATTACGGTTTGTATTATACTGAAACAACTTTAAAACATTTTGTACCATCAAGTAGCAAAAAAAACTTTTTGTAACATATTGAAACATTTGAAAAATTTTTTGGACCACCAGTGCAATTTACCCTAAAATATTTTAAAATTTTAAAATTTAAATAATAAAAATAATTTAAAATTTAAAATTTAAAATTTAAAATTTAAAATTTAAAATTAAAAGTTTAAAATTATTTTTCTAAATTTTTACTATTTTTTATTATTTTATGTATTTTTATTGAACTTTTTCAAATTTTATTTTCTCTTAAATGACGTGGCGCACTATAATTGGTTCCACGTAACAAAAGTGACATATAGGACGCGCCACGTCAGCAAAATGTTAACGGCGTCAGGGGCAATTGACGGAATGTACCATATTAAAATGGTTTTGAAACTTTTTGTACAAACAATTACTAAAAAAATATTTTGGACCAACTTGAAATATTTATGAAACTTTTTGGACCACCGGTGCAATTTACCCTAAATTTACATAAAGGAATTTACTTATATTACCAATTTTATTTGAATTTTTATATGTATTTTCCAAGAGTGTATAACTTTTTCTTATAATAAAATGGTTATCATTTATATAGATGTCGTTCTCATCAATTTATCTTAAGCAACATCTCCCTTTCTTATATTGTGACATGTAAAAAGCTATACAAATAGGATTTTCACTTCGAATACGCAATAGCAAATATGTAGAATAATATTTTATTCCATAGAAACGATTTAAGAACCTTTTATCTACTAAAGGAATCACCAGCATGGAAGAAGGAATAAAAGACGAGGTACGTTGAGGTGATTTTGTCATCTTTATTATCCTTCAACTCATACAAAGAATTGATAAATAACAAACGAGTAAAGATTACAAAGAGGAGAAAAAAAAGGGAAATCAATAGTAGGACATGTAAATAAAATGCCTATAGTCCAAAAATAAAGAAGAGAACAAAAAGAAGAAGAATATAACACTTTTAAGGGCAGAAAGATCATAATAAAATTATTACCGCCTTCATTGTCTTCCTTCGAAGAAGAAAGCGCAGATATTTCTTCAAGCCTTAAAAAGCAATGCAATGGGTAATTTAAATATTATTTACTGAACCAGGAGAAGAATTTAGTTAGTATAATTAATAATGAAAGATTGACTAATTTCATTTACCGATACCAACTTTTAATTTTTCAAGGATTTTTGCTATAAATTGCAAATTTATTATTTTCGTTCGAATGTTGCAGTGATTTTGGTGAAAGCCTTGTCATGTATATATATATATATATATATACATTCATGAGAGCTCGACTTAACATATAGTTTTGGGTGAATGAATTATCACTTATTTAGGTCATTCTCAAGATCAAACTTTAGATTAGATTGGATTCATCATAATATCTTTTAATGAATAGAATCGTATTACTTAGTCAAAAATTTGGTTAATCTGGATAGTTATAAGATAAACTTGAATTAGATTTTTATTAAGTATTTATACACTGCTTCACTTAGCTAAAAGTATAACTTCAATGAGACGGGCTCTAATATCTCTATGCGCACTAAGCTTTGATATTTCATGTGCTCAAGGACAGTTGGCCTTGGTTAAAGTAGATTTTAAGGAATTTTTTTTTCTCTGATTAATTTCTTGATATTAAGAAAATAGATTTTAAATTGCTATTAACTTATTCATTGGAAAATAACGAAATTAGATTTTAAGGAATATAATTTTCCTCTTTAATTAATTTCTTCGATATTTCATGTGCTCAAGGATAGTTCGGCTCCAGTTAAATTAGATTTCAAATAATGTAATTTTCCTCTAATTGGTTTCTTCATACTAAAATATATATATTTTAAATTGCAATCAATTTATTCATTAATATTAGGGCAAATTACAAAAAAAAAAAGCCAAGTTTTGTAAAATGTCTCAGTTTTGTTATAAATTTTGTTTTGTAACAGAAAAAATCATAAGTTTTCTAAAATGTCTCAAAAATGACATCTGTTATAAATTCCGTCAATTTTTGCCTACGTGTGACCTACGTGGACTGTTAAGGGACCCACAAAGTTGATTCATCATCTGATCATATTTTATTTTCTTTGCAAAAATAACCTAAGTTTTCATAAAATTCTCAGTTTTGTCCCAAATTTTGATTTATAATTTTAAAAAAATACATATTTTAAAATTTTCTCAGAAATGATCCATGAGAGATGATGCTAGCGAGGCTGACTTTAGGAGTACTACAAGGAGACATAGAAAATTCTCAATTTTGTTTCAATTTTTGTTTATTACTAAAGGTTTTATGAGTGTTGTTTATGAACGTTTAAAATGTCACATGTGTAAACGATTTCAACATTTCTATATCGAATAATCAAAGCACACACAAATTGAACACATCTTAAAATAACTTTTATAGGTGCAACTAACAAAATACTCTTTGAAGAGACATATATATATATATATATATATACACACACATAAATCTATGTGCCAAATCGATGCCAAAATGTACCAATTTAGCATACCCGAAATCATACCAAAAGAGACCCAATACATGTACAAAACATATCCAAGACCAGGCGAAAGTAACCAAAGTCAGAACTTTAATTCCAAAAAAGCCTAATTAAACATCATATAAACTACCCTAATGATGCTGCTACTCTTGATCAAGGTCCTATTGATGTTGTTGCTGCTGATGGTATTTGCATTGTTCTTGGTGCTGTTGTTAGTGTTGTCACTGATGTGGTCCTCTGCTACTTGAAATCATTCCTCCATGCGCACAAATGTAGCTAGTACGAAGTGATTCTCCGGGCATCTAGACCAATGACATTCAGTACTTTATAAATCCAAACATTATATAAGCAAATTCAACAAGAAAAAATTAATCAAAAGTATTTATGTGAATATATGCCATTCCTGTGGCAGTGCTCATAAGCACACCGTGGCCTTTTCTCGCTTGAGCCATCTCCTTATGCTCAAGTCTCTCGATACTTACCCCAACTCCCTTATTACCTCTAGAAGATTGTGCTTGACTGCTCACAAATGACTATTTTGGGGGAACTTCTTTTCGGGGCCTCCCCCTCTTTTTTACCTGCAACAATGTCAACAAAGGTAATCATATCGATGCATACTCATTAGCATTTTTGACGTTAGACACTCTGTTAAATATGGATGTTGTTGAGCATATGGAAACACTACCTTTTGAGCAGCTTGTTCATGAACTCTAGAAGTGGATAATTGAGTATGCTGCTGACCTACTCCTTGATTATCCTTAGAAGAGTGCGGTTGACTGCTCATGGTTGACTATTTTGGAGGAATTTCTTTTCGGGGCCTCCCTCTCTTTTTCACCTACAATGATCAATAAGAAAAATTTGCAAAACAATTCATAATAGAACATAACAACATAAAAAAAAATATAGATTACTTACTTGGTTTGGTTGCTGCTTCTGGACCGATGGCTCCTTTTTGCAAGTTTTTTTTTTATTGTGGCCATATCCTTTGCATGTGCTACACTGGACTTCATATCCTTTCCTAGGATTGTTTTCTTGTTCATATACATCCTTTTTCTTTTGCTTTTTAGGCCTTCCGGGTTGTTTCTTCACTTCTAGGGGCATCACTTTTTCATCAGTAGACTTCATCAACATTCTCTTGCCATTCAGTGGCAACATAAGATTCTCATATGCCATCATATATCTCTCCTTCTTCAAATGCTCGTCCACAAAATCTTCGACATCCCTTTTTTCATAATTAATGCAATTAATAGCGTGATGGCAAGGGATTCCACTGATGTTCCACTTTTTACATGAACATGTCCAATCATTCAAGTCAACCACAATCCCATTTCCATGCTCCATGACCTGGAACTTCCTATTTCCAAAATAAATTGGAATGCAGAATCTGCTCTTCATCTTATTTTCTTCTACCTTATTCTTCACTCTAGGGCATAATTGATCAATAGAATTTGCCATCAACTCTCTCTATGCCATTCTCATCATGATACTAGTTCTAATTTCTTCAAGCATATTAATCAAAGGCTTTGCCCTGGCCTTCAATATGAACCCGTTAAAACACTCACATAAATTGCTATCTACCACATCACACTTAGGCAATTCCCTAATGGCATGGCTGCAAAATCTATCCACATTTACACTCTCAAAATTTGTAGCTGCTTCATCAGAAAGTGACCTCATTTCATCCATGGCCTCTTTGTAGTCAGCTTTATTTGAGCTTTTTACTGCTCTCCAGAAGGTCATCTTCAAAGCATGCCCACTGTGCTTCTTCCTCTAATTTGCATAAATATGTTGAACACAATTTCTATGTTCAACATATGGGAGCAACTCTCTGACAGTATTTTCCATACCCTACATTATGTAAAAATATAATGTATTAGTCATAACCATGTAAAAAACATAATAAGAAGAGAAAATGACCATGTAATACCTTTTGTTGGTCACTAATGAATGTCCATCCATGTCCATCATGGATTCCCAAATCCTCCACCAACAGCTCTAAAAACCATCTCCATAAAGAATGATTTTCTCCTTCAACCACAGCCCAAGCAATGGGAAATATCTTATTATTCCTATCTCTACCAACTGCAGTTAAAATCTATCCACCAAGATGAGTGTTTAGGAAACACCCATCTAATCCAATTATAGGCCTACACCCTCGCAAGAACCCTTGCTTCAAATTGTCAAAATCAATATATGATCTCTCGAACCTTGCAGGTACATGTGTTCTATCAAGAACTAACTCAAACAAGCTTGTATTGTTCACTCTCCTCAACTCTCCAATGTACGGGTGTAGCAAGTTGTAATGTTCTTCCATTGACCCCAAAATCATCTGCGAAGCAAGAGACCTAACTCTATAGCAAGTGGCTCTACTCATTGTTATTGCATATTTCTCATCTATCTCTACCATCATTTGGTTAACATTCCACTCATGGCACAATCTGAACCTTTCTAAGTAAGTCATATCCAACCATCTAGCTGTGGCTTGCCTATTCCTCAAGGGCCTATGACAAGAATGTACTGTATTGAGCTTTTTGACCGAAAAAGCAATCCTCTTTTTAGTGAATCAGCTACCATAAATCCTCCATTGACAGTTAAGAGCACATACACCTTCCATTCTTCTATCAGAACTCTTCTTCCACTTGATGGCATAGCCATTGACAATGGCGTATTGTTGAACAGCCTGTTGAATTACTGTCTTGACTCAAACATCAAGCCAATCTCGAACTCGAAATTCTTGTGGTCACAATTGGGGTTGTATTTTGGATACTTTACCCTCTTTGGAGACCCTCATCCTCACTTCCTTCTGGTGTTTGCACTTCATCGCTAGACTCCCTGTAGTCACTATCAGCATCAATTGCAACCTCCTCAGCCTGTTTTGCACTTCTAGGTGGCAACTCTGTGTCTTCAACCCCTCCCAAAGACATCCTACTCATCTTCATCTCAACAAACTCATCGTACTCATCCTCACTCATATAATCTTCTTCATTGCCATGCTCATCCTCTTCATCAACATCATAAAGAGGGTCATCATCATCATCATCTTCCTCACTAGCATCAATACGAATTATGATCACTATTATCACCGTCAACATTATCATCAACAACTGAAGTGCCAATCACAACATCTACTTTTTCTTCTCCTTAAATGTACATATCTACTAATCCATGCTTGACCCCTAATGCAGCATACACGCACAAAACCTATTACAGAACCGTTGATTCCGCAGAATACCGGAACTACGACCTTCAATCCCTATTGATTATTCGAATACCTAGGAAATTGGCATCCAACTCGAGAATTAGGCAAAGAGCACGAAAGCTTCAATTTTTATTGATAATAAAAAAAACAACTCCTTTAACTCTAGGGTTTTACAATGCTTAAATAGAATTAAAAACGCCTAAATTGCACGAAAGACATAAACTTTTCCTAAAATTACAAAAATGCTCAAATAACATAAAAATGCCCGTTTGAGGCCCTAAACAATGGAATTCGGCCTAAATATTGTCTTTTCACTACCAGAGGCCGTGAGTTTTGCTCTGGAGGTCGTTTCCCTTGAGATAGGGTCATCAGAACCTATTTTTCTCAATATACCGATTTGTCACATCTTCAGCCACATCATTCTCCCATGGGTGGAGAGAATTCGCCCTCGAATTCGCCCTAAGAGTCCAAAGATAAAATTATCCACACAAACATACACATCTTCCATACTTGACTGGAAATTGATGTTAGCTAATACTCCAGAATGGATGATTGGAAAAAATTCTGACTTAAAATACTCTGCCACAGTGATTAGTTAAATAGAGACATCTAACATCCTTGTCTTCATCTGTTGATTCGAGGCACGGTACTTCTCAATTTCCTGCTTCAGCCTCGCCTCCCTCCTATCTTTTCTTTGCGAGTCCATCCTCTTGTCGATGGCCTCCCAGATCGCATCAGCCTCCTTGTCGTCTTCATCATACTTCACAGAAGCAAAGACACCCACATCATTCCCCTCAAATTCATCGAATTTCTAGTTCTCATCATAACCCTCGTCATCTCCCTCATCATCCTTATCGAACTCGGGCTCTCCATCGCCTCTTGCTAAAAAAATTGCATCATCAGACGGATCCTCTTCGATAAATATATTCGTGTCCCCTTCAGAATAGGAATCATACCCGACATCCTCCAAGTCGGCAGTCGGATTAAAGACTCGTTTGCGCCTCGGGTCCACCTCATGCCGGGCCTCTATCAGCGCTCCCATCCTTTCAGCTAGGCGATCCACAACCACATCCAGCCTACGCTCCAGCGCCGCCGGGTATCAATGATATGCTCGATCCTCCGATCCAGTTCGATCTCCTCCACTATACGACGTTGATTAGCCGTTCTTTGGGGCGGTATCGTTGATCCAAGAACGAACGTAGCTCTGATACCAACTGATGCAGCGTACACACACAAAAACCTGTCACAGAACCGTTGATTCCACAGAATACCGGAATTACGATCTTCAATTCCTATTGATTCTTCGAATTCCTAGGAAATTGGTATCCAACTCGAGAATTGAGCAATGAGCACGAAAGCTCCAATTTTTATTGATAATAAAAACAACTCCCTTAACCCTAGTGTTTTACAATGCTTAAATAGAATTAAAAACGCCTAAATTGCACGAAAGACATAAACATTTCCTAAAATTGTAAAAACGCCCAAATAACATAAAAATGCCCGTTTGAGGTCATAAACAATGGAATTCGGCATAAATCTCATCTTTTCACAGCCAAAGGCTGAGAGAGTTTTGCTCTGGAAGCCGTTTCCTTTGAAACAGGGTCATCAGAACCTATTTTTCTCAAGATACCGATTTGTCATGTCTTCTGCTGCATCAACCCCATACTCGGCCATTTTGCAGACATTTACATCAGTTTTAATTTCAACCAGACCTTATGAGAGGGAGAGTTTAGGAATTTTGTACCAATATCTTCGAGCTCTCTCGTAGCGCAAACAGGAAGCATTAATTTAAGCTCAAACAAGGACATCCTATCTGGATCTTCCCTTCGAATAACATAATCAGGCCTTGTATATTTCAAACGAGGCTCAAACTCCATGAAACCACCATGGTGAACACTTAGCTTGAAGCATTTATCCATCCTATAGATTAAACATTCATATCATAATTTAAAAAAAGAAAAAGCTTGGAATGAATAAAATAATCATCAACAATGATTGGTAAGAAGGAATAAAAAAATTGGAACTCAATAAAAAATTATCCACTTACACTTTACGACCACCAAAATCGAGAAGAAAATTGTCGTTGTCAAAGTCGATGCACAGTCGATTGAATGAAAAAAGAATATTGTCGTTGTCAAGGTGAGGAAGGGATGCTTTCCTTCACCTCAGGCGTGGTCCTCCCCTCCTCGGGGATGATAAACTCCAGCGGAGGTGCTGGGGACTCAAATCATTCAGACCTCAAGACTTCGATTGTAAAGGAAACTGTCACTAGCAGGGTTGTGGAAACTGAGAAGAGACCGAGGAAATAGGGCAAGAAGCCTGCAAATAGAAGGGAGGAACCGTTGAATCATGTGGAGGCCGAGAGGCAAAGGAGGAAGAAGCTGAATCAGAGATTCTACGACTTGCGGGCTGTGGTTCCGAATGTGTCGAAGATGGACAAAGCTTCTCTCTTGGGCGATCCTATCTCGTACATTTAGGAGCTCATGTGAAGCTCTAGGAAGTAGACGCCAACAAGGAGGATTTGCAGGAGCAATTGGATGCATTGAAGAAGGAGTTGCAAGTTAGGGTTTTCCAATTTGGGGGAAATCATTTTCTGAGATGGAGAGGTGTGACATAAGGTGGAGAGGGTGAGATAAGGTGATTTATCAAAAATGAGTCAGAAGTTAACAGTACACGTAGGTAAAAATTGACGGAATTTATAACGGATGTCATTTTTGAGACAATTTAGAAAACTTATGGTTTTTCTGTTACAAAACAAAATTTATGACAAAAATGAGACTTTTTACAAAATTTGGATTTTTTTTTTGTAATTTGCCCTTAGTATTGATATAAATTATTTTAGTGAACGGATAGAATTAGATTGCAATTATTTAAAATTATTTTTAAAATGTTATATGCTCTTATGTAGACATTACGTCATGTTTTTTTCATTATTTATTGTGATCATTTATTAGCATTTACTCACTTTAAGTGACTTTTACTATATAGATAGATAGATAGATAGATAGATTCTCATGAGATGAGATGTTCCATGTGAACTAAAACAAAGAATAGGAGCGAACCATCTTTGAAAGTTGTGGTATAGTGATTCCAAACTTACTCTCATACCATATAACTCTAAAATCTCAAGTTCAAATCCCTTCTATGCATTCGTGTCAAAATATTTGCTAGAAGTGTGTTTTTTAACTTGAACTTGGGGGACTTCGACTTCTTTTAACTATACTAAATCTTTGGTGGTGTTATGCTAATGGGGTCAATGTTTGCACTGGTTGATCAGTTCGTCTGATATATTCGCGGTTGAACACAAGAGTATGAACATTGCGTAGTAGGAGCGGTAAAGTTGCCATTACTACTGTCCACCTTTTTTTCATCAAAAAAATGCCGAAGAAAAATGAAAATTCTAACATGACACCTTGTTAGAATAACATATTTGATATTTTAAGTCTAAGTATTTCGTAATTTTACTATTAGTGATAAATTGTACAAAACACTAGATACAATAAAAAGCACTTTACAAATCACAAGAATTAAAAATACAAAATCCATTAACTGAAGTATTAAACACTTGAACTGAAACTGTTAAATGTATTACCGTGATTTATTATCACATTAGACATACCCCAAAGAAAAAAAATACAAAGGACAAGAAGTTCCCAAAAAAAAAAGTGGTAGGAACAAAAGGATATATAAAGTATGGTGACTTACAATATTTCCTGGAATAAGAAATTTAAAAATTCCATTATTATTAATGTGATTTTTTTCTCGATTATAAGGGAGGTCTGTGAAACTAATATAATAAAATAGAAATTTTAATAGTTAATGAAAGAACACAAATACTCCTATTGAGTATCAAAACTAGAACATATTGGTTACTGGGCGAGAGTATGCACCACTGTACTAATCATCTTTTATGATGGTTAAGTTTATTAATGTGAGTTTTTATGGACCAATTAAAAATAAAGTAAGTCCCTAAGACTGTGGCCAATGGGAGTCTTTCCCATCCGGGAGAGACGCCACGTGGCTTTTGCAGGCCCCGAGCAAGGATCTCCAGTTATAGAGATGCGGCTCTCTACAAAGAGATGCAATGAGGTGCTGCCACATGGTGGTAGCAGGCCCCACGCGCAGTAGCTCTTTCCTTTTTTTTTTTTTTAAATCTGACAGTTAGGTTCAACAGTAAAATTTGTGGTTGTTGGCGCCCAACGGCCATATTTTTTAAAACAATTATAAATTTATATTTAAAGAAAACATTTACCTATATAAATAGCCCATTTCCCACAGTAATTTCACATCTAATTATCCACTCTTACTTCAATTTAACACCCAATTATCCACTCCTATTTCAATTTCACCACAAATTTCCTCCTTTCTTCTTCGATAAAAAAAATGGCCAATCCAAACCAATTTAATTGTTTCAGATATTATATGCCGAACCCAAACTTCCCCCAAAATCCTAATTAATTATTTCATTATTATAACGACATATTAATTAATAATTACAATTATTCATATAATTATTATTGATTAGTATTAATTAATTAATTATTAATTTTAATAATTAATTATTACAATATAATTATCAATAAAATTATTATCTATTTTAATAATTAGTAATTTTTTTGAGTTATATTAATTATATGTATATAAATAAGTATGTGGGGTCATTAAGAGATATGAAATTAGAGAATGTGACTGAAGCGACGAATCTCTCTTTTTGTTAAGTTTATTTCTATCTGACGTGGCGTTTATATGGCAGTGTGAGCCTAGTTTAGAGACTCCATTGAGAGACTAGGGATTGATAGAGTCTAATAGTGTGTTTGGTTTCAGAAATGAGTTGAGTTGAATTTTGATTTTAATTGATTTGTAATGATTGTAATGTTGAATTATGAAAAAAAATGTGAAAAAATAATGAATAGTTGAGAGAATTTATTATTAAAAATGGGATTGAATGGTTAAAAAAATTGAAGAAAAATAGAAAAGTAATAATTATATTGTTGATTTTTATTGTGTAGTGAGTAAAATTAAAGTTACAGTTAAAATTTTAAAATCAAATTATGAAATCAAACGGAAGCTAAGTTTTGTCTATAGTAGAAAATAAAAGATTTCATAAAATAAAGAACAAACTCTGAAATTTGCCTAAAATCTAGCCAAAAGTTAATTAATTATACGTTTCATTTAGGTCCTATCATATGTTACTGGTCAGTCGGATGAATCATTATTTTTTTATAAATATGAATCAAATTGGATGAATTATCTTCTCTTTTATGAATTATCTTTTATTTCTTTCAGTAATTTAGAAAAAAAAATTAAAACTTGAAATGATTAAAAAATTGAAGGGGAAAAAATGAAAAAAATTCGGAGATAACCGATCAGACCATACCCTGGCCAACCGGTAGATGTGCCCGCATCACCGTTCAATGCTCATGTCCAAATACAATTAACGACCTCCCTTTTTTTTCCTTAATGTAAAAATTAGAAAAAAGCAAAAATTGAGAAAAGAAAAAATTAGAGAGGGCAAAAGAACAAATAGGAGGTTTCTCGTTGTACTGGGACACGATCATGGGATGGTGATGCGGCCATGCCGACCTATTGGCTGGGATACGTCCCGATCGACTACCTATGATTTTATTCTTTTCAATTTCTTTTTTTTTTTTTGCACTTTGGTTTTTGATTTATCAGTTTTTGCTTCTTTCTTATTTTTAAATCAATAAAAGAAATCAAAAGTAGTTAACTCAAATGGAATATTGGCACATAGCAGGAACTAATGAAAAGGTTTATGGAGTAAACTTTTAGATTTTATGTAATAAAATTTACTCTTTAAAGCTAGCGTGCCGCTTCTGCATCCTGTTTCATGCTCACAATATGCAACATTACGTGTGTCTTGCTTCATGCTATAATAGCATACTAATTTTGTGTATTGTAAATTGCATTCATGCTATGCGTGAGCCAAGTATTGAGAATCATGTGGTCCCACATCGAAAAAAAAAAAAAGAACAAACCGTTGCATTTATAAGAGATTGAATAGTGTTATCTTTAATTTTGGATTGGATATGGACCCAAATAATTGTAGGAAAATTTTTAGGGATTTCTACTTCAAATGGCCCAGGATTTACGCGTTTTGTCAAATCTATCACATGTTTTTTTTTGTCAGCTATATCCCATGGTTTACATTTTACTTCAAATCTATCTCGCCGTTATATTTTCGTCAACGTCTAACAGTTTTGCTACAGTAACCCCTTTTATCCGGGATAGATTTGAGAAAAATTAAAATAATGGGATAGTTTTGAGAAAATAATTAAAAATCATACGATATATTCGGGACAAAATTGAAACTATGTGATAGATTTGAAACCTACTAACGTTTCATTAACGGACAACAAAAACGGTGGGATAGATTTTGAGCAAAATGTAAATCATGAGATATATATGACAAAAAAAAGCATATGATAAATTTGACAAAACGCGTAAATCATTGGCCATTTGTGGTTAAAATCGCAAATTTTTATATAATATCAATGTGCAGATTTGAAACATGTCTGCGAATATTAGTTAATAAATAACAAGTCATAACATATTTAATAAAATCATTTTCTTATATTAGACTATTATAGTCATTTTAAGAATATTTTTTTTACTGAGACAGAAAATAAAAGAATGAAGAGAATGGAAGAAGGGAGAGTACGGCCGAATCATTGTATGTGAATCGGAGATAGGATATGGAAGGAGGAGTAGATTCCGACATTTTCATTAATTTTCTCAGGAGAAAAAAATTATGATCATTGAAGTAATAAGGGTAAATTGCACCGCTGGTCCAAAATATTTTACAAATGTTTCATGATAGTTCAAAAAGTTTTTTTCGCTACATGATGATACAAAATGTTTCAAAATTGTTTCATGATAGTACAAACCGTCAACTCGAGCTGACGCCGTTAACATTTTGCTGACGTGGCGCGTCCTATGTGTCACTTTTGTTACGTGGAACCAATCATAGAGCGCCACGTCATTTAAAACAAAATGAAATTTTAAAAAGTCCAAAAAAATACAAAAAAAAGAGTAAAAATTTTGAAAATTATTTTTAAAAATTTAAATTTTTTAAATTTTTTTAAATAATTTTTTATTTTTAAAAAGAATTTTAAATAATTTTATAAAAATTTAAAATTTAATAGGAAAATTATTTAAAATTTAATATTAAAATTTACCCTTTTTAAAAATAAAAAAAAATTTAAAAATTTAAAAAAAATTAAAATTTTTAAAAATAATTTTAAAATTTTGAAAATTTTAAAATAATTTTTTTTATTTTTTTCTAAATTTTTACTCTTTTTGTTTTTTTATTTTTTTTTTATTTTTTATATTTTTTAGATTTTTTATAAAAAATTTTTAAATTTTAAATTTTTAAAAATAATTTTAAATTTTTAAATTTTTAAAAATAATTTTAAATTTTTAAATTTTTAAAAATAATTTTAAATTTTAAATTTTTAAAAATAATTTTAAATTTTTAAATTTTTAAAAATAATTTTAAATTTTTAAATTTTTAAAAATAATTTTAAATTTTTAAAAATAATTTTCAAAATTTTCAAAATTTTAAAATATTTTTATTTTTTTAAAAAATTTTACTCTTTTTTTGTTTTTTTTAAATTATTTTTTTGTATTTTTTTGGAGTTTTTAAAATTTTATTTTGTCTTAAATGACGTGGCGTACTATGATTGGTTCCACGTAACAAAAGTGACACATAGGACGCGCCACGTCAGCAAAATGTTAACGGCGTCAGCTCGAGTTGACGGTTTGTATCATCATGAAACAACTTTGAAACATTTTGTACCATCATATAGCGAAAAAAACTTTTTGGACCATCATGAAATATTTGTAAAACATTTTGGACCACCGGTGCAATTTACCCAAGTAATAATGCCAATTGAATAATATCCAACAGTGCGATTTTCGTTTTATTATTCATCCACAGTTTGAAGGGGAAGGTGACATGACGTCTGATGGCAAGAGGAGGTTTATTGTAATTGCCCTCGAAGTGAAGTGAAATGGGGGTGCCTTTTGCCCGATATCATTATTTAATATTACCAAAAATCGACCTATTTTTTAATTTTTTATAAGTGACTGATTAAAAAGCGGTCTTTATAACCTTTACATAAGACATAATACAACACTGTTAAAAAAAATACATAATTCAGCAGGTATTCATCAGCAATCAATTTCAATTATAATATATAAAAGTCAAGAATTGACACAAGAATACATCAAAAATCTCTTTTTAAAACTCTCATATTGTGATTGATCGTCTTTTTAATTTTTCAGAAAATTTAATTCATGACAAAATGATAGTGTATTTATTTGCTTTTATTGTTGATACTTTGAAAGAGGTTGCGTATTTATCTATTTTTACAGTTCCATCTTACTTTGATTAAACAAATTATCTCAAATTTGTTCGAATTTTTTTTTACACATTATGAATTTTGTTGAGAAATGAACAATATATTATTTGAGAATTTAAAAAGTTATCTCGAAATATAAAAGGCTTTTCATATACTTTAATCATTTGCATATTAAAAATTCTATATAATAGAGCTATTATTCACAAGGGCGCCTTTGTTGATCTCCTCTCTTTTTTTCTAAAATTTCTCCATCCTTCCTACTTCCTAGCACCACCTGCCTCTCGCTCTCGAAGTGCATGTTTCTGTGTTTAATAGTAATATATATAATAAAAAAATTAGTAGTAATATATATGGATAAAAAAGATATTATATATTGATATATAAACAAAAGATAATTTAGTACATTGAATATAAATGAAAATTAAAGACAATAAATTGAAAAGAAACAAACAAAAGAAATAATGCTCGTACATATTCTAATTCTAAGTAAAACGTTGTATTATTTTTGCAATTTTAATTTTACCAGTATTCTTGAACTTTAAAAAATATAAAGTCGACCACATATTCTTACGAGAATTCCCGTGCAACGAATGGGTCAATGCTAGCTATACATTAGTATTCACTTTACAAGTGTCTATGCATAACTACTAGTTACAATTTGTCACATAATTTAATTATCGGGTTTTGCTGAGCGTCATATGCTCAAGTTTGAATATACTGTAATGAGAATTATATAGAAAATATGGTGTTTGAGAACAAATTGATTACTTTTTAAAATTAGCAACTGTCATACTCTGCTTATTATTTTAATTTGTTATAAAAGATAGTTTATGTGAAAAAATGACATTTTCCTATTTTCATTTATCCCTTCGTGATCGAATAAAGAAAACACATTTCCTAGTTTAATTAATTTATTGTACGGGACATAGATAATGCGAAAATCCCTGCTAAGATGGGTCCCCCGGAATCGGATGTTTAAGTTTTGAAAGTCTATCGCTAAAATTTACCGAGTTGCAGTTTGACCCCCGAGCTTCAAATATTACCAATTGGCTTCCCATCCTATGTGACTTTTGCCAATTACCATCCTCAACTCCATTTATAATAATTTATTTATATTTTGCATAAAGAAATGCCTTCATAAATTCTATGCGACTCTTTGAAACGTTATATGATCATATATACCGACTCGGATCTTACTAGCTAAAAGTAAATTAAGTTACTTTTTCGGTAGAAATTAAATTACTTCTTGACCGGTTTAAAAGTATAATTGACAAGACTTTCCATATTGTAAATGATCTTGATCATGCAAAAGAGTAGAAATAGAACGCAGTTTTGAAACAAGAGAGGTCTTTTTTAAGGATTTTACGAGGAAGTTTATTTACATTGAAAAAGGCAATTGCTTAACCAGTTGAATTGAGACTCGTTGCCATCTGCAAACCGGATATACAAAAATCTGTTTTGCTATAGGATATGGAAAAATCAGTTATCTCAAATGATCTACCCCTTTAAGGTCGATACTTATTTCCTGAATACTTTGCAAGCAAAAGTCAATTTTATTTTGCTACTAGATAAATTGTAAGTTATTTTCTTGAGTGTTAATATATATTAATATATATTTATTCGTGTTGATTATTTTCATTTATATGATAAATGTAATAATATTTTATTATCTATATATATATATATATAAATCAATGTTATCAGAATCGGACCAGACCAGCCGGTCGGATCGGTTTGATCGGAAACCGGCACCTTATTCGGTCTGGTTCTCTCAAAAATCGAAATTGCACCTTTAGACTGGTGAACCCATTAAATCGGACGGTTTTTTGACTGAACCCATAAGAACTTGCTGGTTCTATAGGTTTCCTTTTATTAAAAAAAAAAAATTGCATGCATGAAAACTTGAACCAATGACCTCAATCTCCCTAAGAGCCACATGCCTAGCCTCTTATCCACTTAGGCAATAGCCATATTAGTTTCCTTTTTGTCATTCTTTATCTCTTTAAGCATAACAAAGGAAGAAACAACTTCAATATAAAAATTTTCTTTCTTTCATTATTTCATTTATTTGAATTATTGTGTATATATTTAATATATCATAGTCTTTCTTAATTTTATATGTATTATTTATTATTTAATTAGACGTGCAGTCCGACCCATCAAATCCTCGGTTGGACCTATAAACCCGTGAACCCATACCTCTATCGGCTCAGCGTCTAGTCCGGTTTTAATAACACTGCTATAAATGATAATTTATGTAAAATATATATTAAATAGATATACTTGTATGAAAGTTAAATTTACCGTATATTAATTATAAGATAAAATGATAATTTTCTTTGTACTTTTAAAGTTTATTAATATTTCATATAAATACCAAAATTCCCCTGCAATGTACAAATTATTCCCTAATATATATTTATATTTATAATTTATAATTATAAGAAAGCGAGGCAACTGCTCGGGCAATGCCGCGTATGACATAGATTATCCATGTTTGAGTGACTTTTGACTTTCCAACCAATCATAAAGTGACAAATGTCTGTAAGCAACTCATTCCGACCCAGGCTAAGCCTACCATTCGGGTAGTATATCTAACCAGAGAGCAGACAAAATCACACGAGGATTACACAATAGAGATGGGCTTTCAAGAATAAATATATAGGTTTTCGAGTTCTAAGTACTTAGTTTCAGTTATCAGTGCCTATTTTTTCAAAACAATGTGAGTTACTTGGCAATATTTTCTTCTCCGAGGACGGGCGTGTAAAACGAATTTTGAAATGTGATGTATGTTCTTTGGAGACTTTGTTTTAAACCCCAATTGCTCGTATTTTTTTTACAAAAAAAGGCACATTAATTTTTCTCTGATTAAAACTATTTGATTCATATAATTTATCCGACAGACCATGGGCTCGAGACGGAGAAATCGATATTCCCACATAGTGAAAAATATTCATGTCGGGGTAATTTCCAGTTAAAAACAATATCATGATCCTAGAGATAATTTTCGTTAACTTTTCTCCACTCAAATATGCTTTAAAATCCCAAAAAGGGCAAAAATGGAGTTTTCAGACAAGTTTGAGGACAGACATGCTATTATCTTCAACAAAATCAATTCAATTCTAAGTAGTTAAACTGAGTTCCGTCAAAATGGGAATTTTAGGACAGGGATGCGGACATTACTTGCGCATTTGTATGGAGGCGCAGGCATTGCCCGTGCTCTAAAGCTTGGGCGCGATTAACTTCCCAGTTGTTTCGAAAGGCTAACTGTCGTCGCCTGCACCACCAAAATTTCAAGAAAATCTTTTGTTTTGAGTCTACAGGTTTCGTTATTTGCAAAACGACTCACGACTTTGCTGAACTAAGGTAAACCGAGGCTTCTTTGCCTCTTGTCAAAGCTGAACTCAAGCTTAATAGCTTGTATTTTGGCCGGCCCATGTATATTAATGTATTTATGTGTAGATTAGACTGATAGGTTACTGATTTGTGTGAATTAGAGCCTAATTAGGATTAATCGGATAGTATCATGCCTAATTAGGATATAAATCAATTAAATCAAGTTTGATTGTCTTTGGGAAAGACTAATTGCATGCTAATCGGGCTTGATTTAGTGTTGATCGAGTCCATTTGTTTATAATTATGTGAATTAGTTGTAATTAGTTCATGTACGTGCTAACTAGGTTCTAATCGGGCTTAATCTTGCTTAATTACTCATGTTAATATTCTGGTCATGTGGTGATTTAGTTCAATTTGGGGTCAATTGGGTCTATTTTGGCTCAAATCGTGTGTAATCGGACTAATTACAAACTTTATTATGAGCAATTAGGCTTAAATTTGCTTCATTAGATGGAATTGGCATAAAATTGGACTTGTTTACATTCTATAATTATCTGTAAATTAGGCTTAGACGAGTCAATTTGATGATTTGTTACTTGATTAGGCCTAATTATAGGTAATTAACTTCCTATGGGTGTTCGAAAGGGAATCCAGGCTTAGCAGGTGCTAGAGGACTTATCTGTGACTCCTTAGGGAGATGGGTTGTTAGTTATACAATGAATCTAGGACATACAACTAGTCCTACTGCAGAACTTAAAGCACTCAGACAAGGGCTGATAATTGCTCGAAACTGCGGAATTGATTGTTTGATTGTCGAACTCGATGCAAAGTTAGTCCTAAGCTGGGTATGGGAGAACTCCTCCAATATGGTTCTAACAAAATCTGATTGATGATTGCAGGACTCTATGCCAGCAGTTTGAAGTCATGACTCCGAAGCACACTTATAGAGAAGCCAACTAATGTGCTGACCACCTAGCTAACTTAGGAGTCCATTCATCGAATAGCCTCCTTACCCTAATTTGTTTCCCCACCTTCTATTAGGAAGCTCTTAGCCAAAGACATGATGGGTCTCCCGTCCCCAAGATCTGTAAGCGCTATGTGCATGACTGATTAATTTCTAATGCACCATCTTTCTTTACCAAAAAAAAAAACTTCCTAATTAGGTTTAATTGGCCTTAATTAGCTCTAAATTAACCTCTTGTGCATGTTAAATTTTTTTTGTTGAATTGATCCGAGACTCAATTAGGTGATCTACGGGTCAATTAGGCTTGATTGTGTGCTAATTATGTTGATTAGCCGATCATCTTGTGTAATAAGGTCTAATTGTGAGTAATTCTTTTAATTTTTGCTTCAATTGATGAATGGAGTTATTGATTGTGTAAATGATGATGTGGCCAAGGGCTTTAGTGTCCAATTAGGTCCGATTTCGCTTAATTAGAGTCTAATTGAGAGTAATTAAACCAATTAAGATGAAATTGATTTAATTAGTGTTTCCATCTGTGGAACTACTGTCAATTGAGTCTAATTGGGTGTCATTAGGCTTAATTAGTGTAAATGACCACACGTGTGTATATGGCCGAATTTGTATGTGATTAATTGAGTCAAAATTGATCAAACCGTGAAATCATTGTACTAATTTGTAATAATCATGTATATTTGACTTAATCACATGGATCTAAGGGTAATTAGATACTATCTAGAGTGTCTTAGGCTCTTAGGAAGGTCTTTGTGACCTTGAGGGCGGGTCATTAGGACCCAGGATCCCTTAAACCAGTTAAAGCCAATCACTTGATTTAATTGGATTAATAATTCGATTTTTGTGTGTAAATTGATTAAAAATTGTTAATCACTTATAATGACACACGAATCATGAGGATTAAGGGTAATGAACCCACTAATTGAGTTTTAGGATTGAAATCGTAGGTGAAATACACTTTGAGATGATTATGATCATTTTTGTAGATTCTTGGAGATTAATTGGCTAATTCATGAAAATATGGCCTTGTTAATGAAATTGAAAAAAAATCGAAAAAAACCGTGAATAAAACATGTAGAAATAGGAAAATAAACTTAGGATTTTTCAAGATTAGGGACCATACGTCCATTTTTCTCTTTTTGGGCCCTAGGTCCATTTCTAGGCCTACTCGGCTCACCTCATTAATAATTGGCATAAATGTATGGCCCATATGTGTGTGTGATGACCTGAAGGTATGACCCATTTATCTTTTCGTGCCGAATGTGTGGCCCATTTATTTAGAGTTGGACTGTATAATTGTATATAAGTATGTGTATCGTGCGTATTCTGTAATTTATTCTTTATTCCCTTGTACATTTGCGAATAAAGACCTTGACCATAGGATTAAACAACTTGACTTTAAAAATAAAAATTGTTAGAACTATAAGGAGCCCATGAGGGTATCGAAAGAGTGAGTTATTAGCTTGGGGACCCCTAATCTCGTAACAAAACCTCTCGAACTCATTTATCTGGTTAGAAGACCAAGTCAAACATAATTTATTTGGTTTTTGGATAAAAATTTTACTTTACTCAACGCAACTCTATTCTTCGATGAATTAAACATTACAATCATTACTGTTTTGTTTTTTTTTAAAATAATAATATCCCACTCATATTTTATTCTAACTATTTTTATAATCATTTTTTAATAATAAATTCCTCATCTATTTCATATATATATATATATATATATATATATATATTATCACACATCTATATATTTTTCAACACTTGCAATAATTATTTTTTGTCTTTTCTTATTCCTAAAAGTTGAGTTGAGTTGAGTTAAAATCTTAACTCAAAAACCAAACACATGCTAGGCGGTTAGTATTCTCACCCCGTAAGTGATTTAGGTGTCTCACCAACTAAACAAAACGGTGTAGTGACGACTCAAATCTAATTGGGTTCCAGGCCACACGAACTAACTGAATTCCAAGTAGTGGCAGAAGCCAGAAAACCACCGTGCGACAATGTCATGCTATTTTCTTATCATATCATTAGACTCCAAAAGTTCTTCATTTATAGATGATGAGAAACCCTTAATACATATAACCGTGCACAAAAAAAGTAAAAGTTCATCATTTGTGAAATTTTCAGGTTCTCAATATTTTAAGAAGAAAAAAAGACAATTTTTTTTTAATTCTATGAACTGGGGAAAACTCTTGATCTCACGGGAAAAAATGCATTTTACGAAAAAATAATTAGTGAGAAACAAATTTTATCCGCCGAATAAGTGATTGAAAATGAAAAAGAAAGAAAGAAAAAAGAACTAGTTTTCTCATAGAAAAACATCAATCCTGAACCAGATTTTATCTTACTTATATATCTGTTTAAAAAGAGATTATTGGTGTTTATTTATGTCCGACTATTCCAGACCGTGCATTAGGACAGGTCTTTCATGTGGTTACTCTTAATTATTGTACAGAGCCATAGTCAAGAATGATTAAATAAATTAAGGAACAGCCAAAGGGTTTTTCATTGAACCCATCGTTGAAGATGAAGTCATAACTATATAGATGAAGTTGTATCCCGTACTAAATAGGGTTAGAAAAGTAATTATATATATATATGTATTATAAATTCATAATTGTAAATATTTAAATAAATAATTATAAGTATACATACAATTAGGACTAAATTAGTAAATACATATAAATCATTAAATACTTAATAATTTTATTATGTAAGTATATTCTTGATTTAAAATATATAATCTCAAAATTTATTTATAAAAAAATACAATTTCATAAAATAAATATATAAATTTTTTTTACATAATTAGTAACTAAAAGGAAAATCTACTATATGCAATAAGTATGTTTAAATATTGAACACTTTTGAAATAGTAATATATCAATCTATTTAAAAATTATTAAAACTAGATGATTTACACTTCTTTTTTTACAAAATACATGGAGATCATCTATTGCAACTTTTTATAATTTGATATTTAAGAAAATGTAATATATTTTTCAAGTAATATCATTTTCTTCATTCATATTTGATATTATAATACATTTTCAATTATTCTGAATTTTTTATTGTATAATATTTGAATGTTTTCAATTTAAGAATATATATAGTTTAATGAAAATTTCAATTGTGATGTCAAAATTTTTAAAAATCCATCTAAAAATAACGTTTCTAAACAATAACATGTGGATCGCAATGGACAAAAAACTAGTTTAGGGTGAAAGTTGTAACTCGGTTGAGCTTCCAACTCGTTTGCATGTGCGGCTATGGTGGATCAAGAAGGTTGCAATGTGTCCTAACCCACATATGGCAAATAAATTTGGAGGGATATAGTGGGTAAATTTGAAAGATCCGGTGAAAAATGAATTTTTCAAAAGAGGGTGTAGCACACACCCTCACTTAGTAACCAAGAGATTCTAGCTTTGATCTTAGTAGAACTATCTGTGCCATTTTATTAGCTATTAGGATTTTCATTTCGTTATACAAGGCCGACATGCCTTCTTTATAATTGAAAAAAAGTACTAAATTGGTACATAATTCCGCTTACCGTGATCGAATTTGCCATAAAACATTGTTGACGGATGCTTAAATTTTGTGCCAATTTCTTCCATCAACTGCGGGTTTCTCGTAATAATCAAACGCGATCTAAAATTGAAAATTAACTATGTTGTGAATTTCTTCAGTGACTACAATTTTATTCTAAAAAAATTATCTTATTAGAAAACAAAAAGGTCTATTTTAAATATGTAATTTGCTTTTGTCTTCCCCTAATCTTCTTGATCATCTCCCCCAAAATATCATTTTTCACTTGAATCTATTTATTACTACATCGATCAAAAGATCTTTTTCCACGTGAGTATACCTACTTTTGAGTTTGTCTTACTTGAAACATATATTTTGATTTTATTAAAAGAAGGTGTCGTGGCGCACGTCATTGTTTGGCAATCAAGAGGTTCCAAGTTCAATACTTAGTGAGATTACTCGTACCCATTTATTAGTAAATTAGGATTTCTATTTAATTATACTAGGCCAAGATGCCTCACATATAATCGAAAAAAAGAAAAGAATATATATACTGATTTTGATCCATGAAAATTTACGTATAAGAGAGTCCCTTCAGCAAAACAATAATGCAAACCTTAACTTTGACCCCTTTATATTTCTCCATTATTTTCCTCAAGCGCTCTCATACTTAAAAGTATTAAATCTCATGTCTACGCTATATGCAGTATTATTTCTTAATTTTCCATCCATTAATTTGGATCATAAAAAAGCCATGAAACATTAACTTATAATTTGCACAGTAATTTATAGTTTCCTTTGTTTCCTTTTTTGTTTCCTTTTCTTTAATAAATATAGATAAAGAGTTTAAACTCCTATTTTAGGAGAGAATTATCATATCCATATATATATATATATATATATTCTCGATAGTAACGAGTTATTTATTTATTACTCATAAAAGTATAAAGAAAAATCTCAAAAAAATTACAAGACAAGGACAATAGATGAGATCTCTAAAACTAACCAACAGAAAAATACGGGATGACAAAAACACCCAGAAGATCTGCTCAAACACCGTACTTAAACTCTCAAGAGCCTTAACTCGAACTTACTACCAGCCATCTAAGACCTTGGTAAAGACTGGGCGACGGAAGTTCTCTTCTGATTTTATAATACCCAAATTCCACCCTGCATAATTTTAATTTTTTCACACGATACAAAATCAATATGAGCACTTAGATTCCCTCATTTAATATGGACCGTCCATTTTACATAATTTTTAAGTATTTACATTCTTTACATTTCTATTTTCATCTCACAAAAATTCAATAGCGTTACAAATTAGTCCTCACGCATGAACGAATGAGGAAGTGCCACGTTATCGACTATAAACCACTCGTTAAACATAAAATAGACAGAGCAGCATAGGGATAATTAAAGAGGAGACGAGTCTCAGGCTAGTGAAGCAAAGAATATGACATTTTGGTCTTGGTTTTATCTTGAGCTCTTCATCAACGTCTAACCTTAGACCTTCTGATCCTATTTAACTATGACGGAAATGTCGTATGTCTAACTAATTTATCCAATCTCCGCCCCGTCTTTCATTGAATCCTTTCTTATGGGTACATGCAAATTTGAGGCGCCTACTGAATCCAAATCAGTTTGAAATTGCTTTTCACTCTTTTAAGAATATGAGAACAAGGCCAGCTCGTCAACCGGCCAGCTGCGCTCTAGTGTATGTATGTACAGACCTCAGAATTAATAGTACGACTCAACTTGGTTATGAGCAACCACCTTCTATCAGGCAACTCGAGATGGACTGGGTTTAACGGATATATCCGTTACGCAATTTCTTTAATCCAGCTTTTCATTGAGTTTTCAAATAAGATGTAGTAGTTTCAACGTATACGGGAACTGCACTAATCGGCTAGAACAATTTCTAGTTACACGGAAGATGATGAAATAGACAGAGCATCATAGGGATAATTAAAGAGCAGATGAGTCTCAAATCAATATGCACTGATTGAATGATTGAGCTGAAAATCATCAAGAGATTCCATCGAAGGGGGAAGATAAGAATCGGACCTTCAAACCCATTTCTAATTTCTTGGAGAGGGATTAAACCGTATGGTTAAAAGAATGAAAAACCGTTTTATTAAACTATTTGATTGTGCTTTTCGTAAATTGATTTGCTTAACCGGTTTGGTTTAATATTACCCATGGCACAATAATAGGAATCCACGTCATCAATACGGATTTATGATGGGATTAAAGACTGACAGAAAGAACTGTAAACAAAAATCATATTTTATATAATAAGGGGATCGGATCGTGATTTTTCAGGGATATTTTTTGAAATTTTAAAACTTATAAAAATAGATGGTTCAGATTAGATTGAAGGGAATTTAATGGTCCAAATTAATTATGTATAATATGAAAAAAAAAAAAAGCAATGAAGAAGCAACCTTTATAATAACATAGATATATAGATTAAATCCATTTTCTCCACTTTTTTCGGTAATCCATTTTCTCCACTTTCTTTGCCTTCTGAGATCGTATCATACTCATAGAGCCCAAAATAACTCCTCCGACAGCATTAATTTCAAAATCTTGGACTTGGAATTTGCTTCTTCCTTTTTTACAAATCCAAAACAGTAGATATATAATATATCCGCCCCCCGCAATAAAATCACGAGTAATCCGACAAATGATTTTTTTTTTCCCCAGCGAGTATACACTCCTGAAGAATTGGCAGGTGATTATATCTATTTTGTTTTTGGTCATCATCCAAAAAACGATTAAGACAAAGGATGGGGGGACAATGGTGAGGTTCATGTGCGTACCCTAATCCAAGCGAAGGACCCATCTTCTCATGCCAACAATTTCGGGAGGCAGCCTCTCGTGACTCTTTCCCCCATTTCCTCCCTCTTTCGTTTCCTTTTCGAGTCATTTTTTGTTCTTTTGGGAAATCGTAAGTGCTCTCATCAATCTAATGACCGAGTCTGATTTCTTCAAATATCGATTTGGCTGTAATCACGAGATGCTTGTTATGTTATTTTTTGTTTCATTTTTCCATCACTCCAATGACCCCCCGCGAGTAGGGGCAGGGACGGAGTCAGAAATAATGTGATTATATCTATTTTGTTTTTGGCCATCATCCAAAAAACGATTAAGACAAAGGATGGGGGGACAATGGTGAGGTTCATGTGCGTACCCTAATCCAAGCGAAGGACCCATCTTCTCATGCCAACAATTTCGGGAGGCAGCCTCTCGTGACTCTTTCCCCCATTTCCTCCCTCTTTCGTTTCCTTTTCGAGTCATTTTTTTTTCTTTTGGGAAATCGTAAGTGCTCTCATCAATCTAATGACCGAGTCTGATTTCTTCAAATATCGATTTGGCTGTAATCACGAGATACTTGTTATGTTATTTTTTGTTTCATTTTTCCATCACTCCAATGACCCCCCGCGAGTAGGGGCAGGGACGGAGTCAGAAATAATGTTCAGGGAGGCAATTTAAAAGTTTTGGAGTAAAAGTGAAATAATAAAATAATTTAGGGGGGCATTGATTTTTTTTAGGGGCAAAAGTTGAAATTTTTACAAATTTGTATATGAAATCTTCAACAAATGGAAAAGTCAGGAGGGCAATTGCCCTCCTTGAAGCCTTAATGGCTCCGCCCCTGAGTAGGGGCAGGCGTGGCCGCGGTAACATTTTCATTGAAGTAAGCAATCTTTAGGTTCCCCATTTAGAAGAGAGCTAGTCATTCACAATACAGAAAATCGAATGCTTCTTGTTTCGTTAGAAAGTCCAATTTATTGCTGAAAAATCTATTGAGGCAAAGCAGCTAGATATATACTTCTAGCATCAACCAAAAAACATAACTATGTCTATTTTCGTATAGTCAATATCAATATTTACTCCAATATATTGAATTACCAGAAGAAAATAAGGAAGTATTTGCTCCATTATAGCTATATGATGAATCAATACTAACCCTACCAAAGGTCTTTCTTTAGAGATATCTATTTACTGTTATAATATTCTAGTTCTCCTGATACATGGACTCGAGAAATTGACTTTAAGTCCACAAGAATACTCACCATCACTTAAAAATCAATTAGCCTGCATTTGGCTTTCGAGTTGGATAAATAATTCAATTTAATTTGATTTTATGCAATGATTGCGCGTTGACAAATATATTATTGTGTATGAATATACATATATGTATATATAGATATGAAAGTAGATAAAAAATTTATCATTAAAAAATTGATAAGTACGAGTGAGAAAATATTATTAAATTGAAGAAAAAGACAAAATAATAATGTTATTTTATTGAATTGGGAAAAAAATAGAGTTCAGTCGGGTAGAGTTGGATAAATTATCCAAACACCAAATGAAGCCAACTTTTTGTCCGATATCCTTATCACCAGGATATTTTCTGAGATAACTAGATATCTTCAATTTATTTAAGTGGGTCTAACCTTCTCAACCGTCCTTTCGATCTGTCTGCTAAGTGTTGTCATCATTACCACTAATACGGTGGTCTAGTGGTTAAATTTCAAGTGTTTCACTTAAACATCACGAGTTCGAACCTCACTTATGACGTAGAGCTCGTCACTATATGGATGTATTATGATCTAGCGGTGTCTGGTCCATAATGCTTGATCCAGTATGCCTTTGACTTAATTCACTAGTATATTTGTGGGGCTGCGATGATCAAGTTGGGCTAAGTCTCAGCGAGCTATGGCGAAAGGAACATTCCGTGGCGGCCAAGTTTCCTCAGTTGGGTAGTCACGGCGAGGTAATAACCCGACCTATCCTTCATATTCAGCAAAAAGGAAAGTGCTGTCATCACTGAGTTTCAAACACCACATTGCATGTATAAATTACGTCTGCTGACAACATAGTTTGCCAATTATACTATATCTAGTAGTTTATACTTTGTCTTTGGGATATTAATCTTATCTACTTGTAACCGAAAAAAAAAATCTTATCTGCTTTTTGGTTTTTCCGTATTTTTCCCCGCAGAGGTTTGGACGTCTTATGAGGCTTCCTTTTAACGGGAGCCACTTCTATGATAACAATGCAACAACTTCAAAATAATTGATGAAAGGAGAAAAAGGAGCCCCATGCTTGTGCTCTCACAAAGATGGCTTACACTCATCATAATATCACGCCAAATTACGCATAAGGTACATATATATATATACACACACATACATATCCAAATCCACAGAATGTATAGTTGCATAGCTTAAGTATATTTAACGGCAACTGTCTGGTTCTGCATCTTTTTGCATATAAAACATATAAAAGACAGCGACATGGCACGGATCGGACAGAAAACAATACACGAGTGATGCAAAAGATAGATCGTGGTCCTAACTCCTAATTAGGTATATTCATTTATATCTATGTGAATCATAATTGAATAGGTATTTATATGGTTTACTTACCTTTTAAGGCTCTAAATTACTAGCAGGCTATATATGCTCTTTATATATATAATTGAAACTCAGGAAACTCTATGGTGCGGCCATGCCTCCGACCTACTATAGCACTGTCCCGTCGCTCAAAGAAAAGAGAGAACGTGAGAGAGGATAACACGTTACGCAACATGATAGCACTATAGAAGTTTCCGTTCGCATATATAATACGTTTCGATATTAGAGGATAATCCTACTATTAGAGAAAGTGATCCGACATTAGACATTACATTAGAATTGTGGGATAACACGTCACGTACCCTGATAGTACCATGGAAGTTTCCGTCGACCTTCCTATGTACGTACCCTTTTCTCGAAAGTAAGTGTTTGCCGTCTCACATGGACTAATGTCAGCTGGAAAGAGCAATTGTAGCTGTAAGGCATGCCCGCTTTATTAAATTTTTAAAGGGCTCGGCATTATATTTACTTTATAATTTATGCACGCGCAATCTTCCTTTTCCTTTGTAATAATCTTCAGGATACGCATCGACGCAAGACAGAAACCGCAAATGAGAAGAAAGTTACACGTCTCCTTGGTAATTTGTATGGCTACCTAGTGATGCATTAATCCAATCGAATCGGAGGGTTCGCTATTGATAAGTTGCTTTCGGATCATGAGCGAAATCAAACTGAAAGCGATCTACTGATCTTCTTTTATTCGGGACATTAATATAAACTTGTCTCGGTTGTAGTTGGGAATGTAGGTGGCAATATGTTATGAAGATGAGAGCCTACAGTCCACCTACAGTACTGAATATGCTGAGCTTCGCCTTTGCATGAACTAAAAATAGAATTTTTTTAGAAGGGATATAGTCTAACGGCATATGTCTTTACCTAAAAACTTTCAATCCATTTTTTATCGATGGTATTAATTGTATCCCTTAATTTAGCTTTACATATTTTTGTATAAGATTTATGACGCTCCCTTTTGAATTAATTAGAATGGGGATGCGTGCCAATGGATTTTCTCCCCTGGAGCAATCGGTATATACTAACATTAATTCAAAACTATGTTAAGTTAGTTCTCCTTAACAGAAACTATGTTAAATGATACTCCATATCACAGTATTATAGTGGAGAAGAATAATAAAATTCTTGCTTAATATATAAATTAGCGATCCATTATCCATAGGGTTAAGAATACACCAACTTTCAGCGTGCTTAAAAAATAAAAACCAACAAGGATTAGATCAAGCGATTCGTTATTTATTCCCATTATGTAAAATATCAGGTTTGAGTGTTATAAATGGAGAAAATGCTGAATTAGTTGGGACTTATTGATCTACCGGATATCATGATACGTACCAAAAAAATTATTATTCAAAATGTTGAATTGAAATAATAGCAGGAAGAACACAACTCAGGAAGCAAATCCCCTTGAAACTAGAGTTGCTAGACTGCAAGGATTAATCCCTACAACTAGATGGAGCTCTCTTATTTAAGTCGTTAGGGGAGATGAGTTAATTAAGATGTGCGCAAATTGGTCAAGATTAAAGTGGAACATAAAGCGAGATTGGCAAGCTGGGCTAAGCTATTCATTACATGTGAGCGGATAATCAAGCAGTTCCTAACCGCGCCAGGGAGCTCGGGCGCAGTTTGTAACCACTCCCGATGGCCAGCTGGTCATCCCCATCTGGCACGTGTCCGACCATCAAAAATTTGAAATTTTTTTTCATTTTTACCCCTACGGTTTCAAAAACTGCAAAAGGACCAGCTGATGTTCAACGTTGTGCAACTGCCAAATGTTAACTCGAACCCTCTGCCAGCTCACACTTTGGGTTCGGGACCATCGGTCAATATGATTGACATAGAGGAGCTAGATGACCCGAAAGATGGGAGGACAATTCACTTGGTATTCACATGAAAGATCCAACTTGTACGCATTATCGTTGATTTGATTTGATGCTCAATCCCTCTGATTGATGGAACTCCCCGGGGCATTTGCTCGGGAAGATCATCCTCGAGGTTTAGCAATAGCCGCGAAGGGCTGGGCTCTGGGCATTGTCATCCCATAGATTTCGGTTGTGTCGATGTCTCCGGGCCGCAGCCCATCCAAGGGAGTCCAGTCAAAGCAGTGGAAGAGTCAGGCCAGAGCCATTAGAACCTGCGGGGTCACCCCGAAATAATACTAAAAGATAATATTTTATACCCAAGATAAGAAAAGAATAATAATAAAATACTAAAAGATAATATGCTGAACCCCTAAATTATAAATCTTACAACTCCGAAGCCCTAAAAAACCCTAAAGTTGTATATGCTTACAACTCTACAATCCTAAATTAACCCTAAAATTACCCTAAAACCCTAAAGAACCTTAAATTGTATAATCTTTAAATCCTACAACCCTAAATTAACTTCAAAATAACCCTGAAACTCCTAAACCCGCAAGAACTATAAAATCTTAAAATTTAGGATCTAGGGGTATTTTAGGATTAATTAGAATTATAGGATCTTAAGGTTTTTAGGATTTTAGGGTTAATTTACGGTTATGGTTATAAAAAAATTAGAATTTTTTTCAAGGTTTTGGGTGTGAAATATACTTCCTGAATGATGTTTGGATGACCCCTATAATTAAGGTGTATTTTAGTAATGTCATCGTCCTTTTATTAATTGAACTTGTCATATGAATGGCACTTGATCTAATTATAATATTTGATCTCGCCATGTAATATGAGGCATCTGCATGCAATAATCTCTCGGGTAGAATATCTGATGTCACAAGTCTCATGTCTTTTAATTTGTCCTTTTTTTCCCCTTCTTTTTCCCATCTAATATAAACTTTTGAGTAAAGTGCAGTTGCCCCCAACCTTCATGGTTAGTTGTGAAGTACCCCTGACATTTAAAAATTTGTATGATGCCATCTGACCTATTAGAAAGTAAGCACGTTAAACCCTCTGGCCACTTTTTGCAACCAAAATGTGTCACTTGCCTGTTACATTGAGAAATCTTGTGATGAGAAAACCACGAGCTCGAGAGATTCCAACAGTTATCAGCAACAAGGGAACTTGAGTCCTAAGGTTGAGTGTCGGGGATGTTTCGAGCGATGAGAGTAAGGAGGAGAAAGTGTAGATTGGAGATGAGGCCAGAACATATGAGGCAACGAGGTAATTTTTCTCCAGTACATGTTATTAATACAAATTGTAGTAGATATATATATATATATATATATATATATATATATATATTTGTAGATGCACGTTGACGAGACTATTGAATGCAATCCCGGCCCATCAAATAACATGGTCGGGATCCTTAGATTGCCCCAAACCTCCCTCTTTCAAAAACATCAATGTCGGTCCAAGCAATAGACAAGTAAAGCCCTTGCTTGAGGCCCCGAATTGAAGGCCTACAAGCCCTTCAATTAAAAGTAGAACCAGTCTGTTTGGGGACTAAATTTGAAGCCCTCTAAGGCCTCTATCTATGGCCCAAGCTGAGCACACATATCGTATTATAATATATATATATATATATATATATCATGGTTTCCTATCATTTTTTATTAATTACCTTAATTACTCTCAACTACTCCATTGAAGTTTATAAAAATTCCTTTGTAACGTCTATATTATGTAGTTCACGCGTTAGCTTAGCTTACCCCGGTTGCTTTTAGAATTGAATTTTAAAATTTTAACTCAATTCACTACATAACAAAAATTACTCTTTCAAGTCAAAAAAGTGAACTCCATATACATCTTCATTATAATCTAACCTCTACTCTATCCCCTTATTTGGGTGTTAAGAAGGAAAAACTATTCATCTACTTCCACAAGCTTGAGAAGCATATACCCATACGGAAAATTTTTGCGTAATTGGAAAATTTTCATTTATTATATTTACCTTACTTCATTAATTATCAGTACAACACGGAAATACAAGCACAAGCATATACATTCAAAATACAAACAAAAAGTCAAATTTTCTAACTTCATCTTATTTTCGCATGCCATATTTGATTTGCAATACGGTTCCATACTGCATCCATTTCCTTACTTGTCATGTCTACCTCAATTCGGATTTCAATTTGATAAGAAGGATTTCGAAATTTATCGTAATATTGTCACGCATTACCATACTTCTCGAATAATCTATCGTGGTAATTATTAATCCGAATAAAATTATGCAATATAAAGCACGCAAAAGTAATTTGACATTATCGATGCGGTTTGAAGTTTGTCAGTAATATTAATATTCCAAATATGTCCTTCAGAACCGCAAAACACCGTTTAATAACATCACGAACGGACGCGTGGTCCTAATTGAACAACTCTTTCTTCATCGTTGGAGGATTGTCGTCATTAAAGTCACTTCGGTGATACTATTTCCCTTTGTAAGAGCCAAATAATCGGGAATATTAGAGAACGTCGCATCAACTACATAATATTGCTCTGCAAGCACACATGTAGAATCAATATATACATGTACTTATATGTATTTATCGAAATACATAAGAGATTGACATGAAACATGCGATATGAGCAAGAACTTACCATCATGCGGCGCGGGGAATAATTCCAACCTTGCGGCATCAGAAAGAATTCTCAAGTCATGTGTCGAACTCTCCCATCCAGTCATGACATATGTGAAGATTATTTGATGCGAACAAGCAATGACCAGTGAGTACATTTTGCGTAATCTCGCTATTTCGATCGCGATAAGTGACTCTCTTCTCTTTTGGCACACAAGCAGCCACATGGGTTCCATCGATAATGCCGATGCAATGCTACAGTAATAATTCCATAAATACTTATTATAGTATAAACTAAAAATTATTGAAGTTTATTACTTATCTTAGGGCTGGCAATATTTCACACGACACGAATACAACACGGAGTTAAACGAGTTTGGGTTAGACATTTTTGATAATCGGTCTAAACGGGTCCAACCCGTTTAAATACGGTTAATAAGCGTGTTTCATCGGGTTGAACCCGCGTAACCCGATTATACACGATTAAACATGTTTAATCGTGTTACTATAATCATGTAACCCGTTAACCCGTTTATGTATTTGAATTTACCAAAATATCCTTATGTAATCATAACTTCGTAAGTCCCTAAC
Organism: Punica granatum; assembly: GCF_007655135.1. NCBI lineage: Eukaryota > Viridiplantae > Streptophyta > Magnoliopsida > Myrtales > Lythraceae > Punica > Punica granatum. Next base: position 42,810,776 of record NC_045127.1, on the reverse strand, counting down.
CTAATTTCCTTTCCTTTCTTTCACCCAATCTAACACAGTACAACTGCACTTCCACCCTCTCTCAGATCTTATCTACGATTTGATTTCCTTCTTCTCATCTATCAATGGTGAAGTTCTGCTTCTTCGCTCTCATTGCTCTCCTCTCCGTGCACCTCGCATTGTCCGCAGATTCGCCTCAGATCTTGCCCTCCCTTGCTCCCAAACTCATCGCCGGCCCCACTCCCACCATCTCCCCTTCGAAGCCCACCGCTTCGATGGCTCCCGCTCCAGCCAATGCGCCTCATGGCTCGATCTCATCCTCGCCGTCGCTACCTCCCTCGGATGCGGCTCCCGCCTCTTCCTCGTCCACATCCCCCTCCCCTCCATCTCAATCTCCGTGTTAACGTGTAAACATGTCGTGTTAACGTGTTCGAGTAGACGAGTTAATCGAATTAACATGTCGTGTTAATGTATCCGGGTAATTGAGTTGATCGGATAAACAAGTTGTGTTAACGTGTCCGGATAACGTTTATAATCGTGTCGTGTATACGTGTACCTATTATGACACGTTTCGATAAACGAGTTTAAACGTGTCTAAACGGGTTGACACGGATATAAACGTGTCGTGTATGGGTTTTCAAAACCTGACCCGTTTAATAATCGTGTCGTGTACGGGTTATGACTTCGATGACTCAAACCCGTTTAGACACGACACGTATAAACACGACACGACACGACACGAATTGCCACCCCTAACTTATCTTGTATGACAAATACCTTCCGAATTTCGGACTGCACATCAACGTTCCTCTGTCTTATGTACGTTGGTGCCAACGCATGAATTTCTTGAAGCATTATTCTGAATGCCCGTGATACCGTCTTCTTAGAATGCTGAAACTATTCGGCAACCACGACAAATCGAATATTATTAGCAGTCATATTAACATTTATTACCACAAATGGAAGCTTTTATCAATAACCATGGAAAAGCACCATATTCACATCACAGAACAGCAACAGAACCAACATTTGACAGACCACAGCACAGAACAGCAACAACAACATCCACTTCCACATCCACTAAGCATGTAACAGGAACAGTACAGGGTAGCACCTCCCTTTCTGTATGATAGTTCCCTTACTAACCGATACATCTAGATTAGAATACTCAAACACAGAATGAATCACTTATAAGTAAGCTCGAGTATTATTATTAAGTTAACACGACCACTATCAAATGCACAGACCTTTGTACCCAACAAAAGTGCACAGACCACATCACAGAACCTCACGAACAACATACAACATCAACAGACCAGTAACAACAACAGTACATGGAGGCACGGTCGATGACCCTAATTGCCAGATTGGAACTCCGAATTTCTATGGAGCAACATCAACAGTACATGGAAGCACGGTTGATGACCTAATTGCCAGATTGGAAGTGAAGTTCGATGGAGCAACATGAAATTGGATGGGGAAATTTCCTCTCGACGTGAATATTGAGTTGAACCAAGCGGGAAAATGCCCCGTAGCTTTTTTTTGTCTGTTGTAGGATTGAGTTGAACCAGACGAGTTTATATTGTCACTCAAAAAATCAACTAAGGTTATAGTGAATTAATTCGGTCAAGTAAGTAAATTCATGCTTTCCAATTAATTGCTATTCAAATAATCGATCTAACGTTCTCCTCTCCAACGGTTACTTTGTACGACATTATAAAAGCAAATTTGTTTCTTTGATTCTATCTTCATTCTAATTTTCAGAGTTATTACAAAGTCCAACACCCTTCATACACTGCTCTAATCTTTTTTTTTTTTTTTTCGCATACTCGAACTAAATTAATCATCAAGTGACAGTCCTTTATGAGCAAGAAGATCAGGGTACTGGACAGAGGTGGGATACAAGTACTGCTTGAGACCACTCCAGTCCAGTATCTCCTTACTGATCGCATTCCTTTCCGGATCCTCCGTCGACCTCGACAGCAGGAGCAGCCTATTACTCCATTCCAGGATCTCCGGACAGAACACCTTCCAGTACATTGATGCCTTGATCCAACCCGGTTCCGACAAGTAGCCGTCTCCCCTGCATGCGCCGTTCACGATCTTCTCAGCTGCCACTTTCACTGACCTGATCGGCATTAAGCTTACTTCAACCTGCCAAGGCAACCCAACCCCAATAAACCTTTTTACAAAGTAATGATCAATACATAATAAAAACTTCTTCTTAATTAACTAAACTATATATTAACACGTACGAGCCTGCAGCAGATCAACAGCTAGCTAGCTATATAGTATGATTCGATAAATTAAATTAAATAAAATAGTGGCTCACATCTCTTAACTCGGGATCCAATATCATTACTCCATCCTCTGATAGGAACTTCCCCTGTGTCATCTCCGACTCAATCAAACCTGGTGTCACAATCGTTATGCTGACATCCGATCCCAACTCGGTCCTCAACGTCTCGTAGAAGGCAACTACAGCTGCTTTGCTCGCCTGAATATTATACCACCAGAACACACAGTAGTAAGTTAAAAGTTTTCCTTCAGTTATTCTCGATCCCCCCATATCCATATAACTGGCAGTAGTTAGCCAATAAATAAAGGACCGATGCGACGATATACATGTACATATATAGAATTAAAGGAGATCAATGGTACTGTTGCTAATCAATTGCTTTACGTACGGAGTAGAAGCTGAGTCTGGGCACAGGCAACCACGAAGCAGCGGAGGCTATAGCCACGATCCTGCCCCCGCTCTGCCTCAGGTGGGGAATGGCAAAGTAGGAGCTATATGCTGAACCCCAGAAATTTATGTCCTTTAATATTCATATATGAAATGAAGTAAATGTGAGTCAGTGACATTTGAATAACAGCCATTCTTCAATTCATGTTTTGTATGAAATGTACTGTAAACCCAAAAAACAGTTTCATCTAAAAGACAGAACAAAAAACATAACAGAACAGACTAAAACCAGTACCATAGATGGAGCAAGTTTAGTAACATCATGGCAGTCCTCGAACCGGGAAACCGGAGCAATCCCCGCGTTGTTCACCAGATGATCCACTTGTGACGACACAGAATGAGAACCATTTCATATGTGAAATCTTAGAAAGGGCTCGCTAGTGAATTACTCATATATAAATATGTAAGTGCTTTCATTATTCCAATAAGCTGTGGTGGGGTAATTGCATGCATATGCAAATGCAATATATACACATAGTATATACATGTGTGTGTGTACTTACGCCGTCCGAAGTGGCTCACAGTCTCATCAACAAACCGCTTGCAGTCATCTACCTTAGAGACGTCTGCTCTGATGACTATCACGTCGGGGGAGCCGAGCCAGTATGCTCTGTTAGCCACTTCCACAAGTCGACTCTCCCTCCTCGCCACAAGCGCAAGACAAGCCCCTCTCGATGCGTAGACGTAAGCGAGATGCTTCGTTATGTATCATGCACGCACCGAAAAATTAAGTATATATATAGCATGAAATATATAGGCAGAGCAGAACTAATAAAAGTTATAACTCCATCTATTTCATTGTACTTTGACTTCCCTTAAAAAGAAAAAAACGTTATAACTCCATCGATTAAAATAGTACACCAAAACTATGCGTATGAATCGATCATATTTAATTAATTAGTTTGGAGCTAGACAAAAAAAAAATTAGCTTATCAATCGTCGCACCTCCCCGATGCCAGAGGAGGCTCCAGTGATGAGGACGACTTTTCCGGCGACGTTCTCGCTGAATATGGAATTGATCAGGGAAAGAAGAGACTTGAAGAAGAGGTATGGTGGAAGGAGGAAGAGGAGGGTTGCTATAGATAGAGGAGGAACTACAAGGTTCAAAACCTTGTGGATCAAATCGGCCACCAACGACTCCACTGCCATAATATAACTATATATGTTATATGAATCTGATTTTAAATCAAGGTAAGGAAGCTATAGCTATGCATGTATTGTATTAATGGGTAAACTCTATGATGATAACGATGATAATAAATATATATATATATATATATATATATATGTTTGTATATTTGGGAGGAATCGACCCGAAGGAAATGAGGCCACGTAAGGCACCACCATGCATTGAGAGCTCTTCCCCGTTTGACAGCAAAATGAGACCTGGCTGAAGCTGCAGTGCAGAGTAGTATCTATTAGTCCTGGAATTCGTACTTCGTACGAAATAAAACGTGATTCATTTTTCTTTTTCGATTAATTTTATCGTATCCCGTAGGCGTGTGCTTTAAACTGTTACTAACGTGATTTACAATGAATAAAAAGATATTATATTATATTAGATATATAGGTCTAGTGTTAATTGTATTTTATTATTAAAATAATTAAAAAACTGTATTAAAGATCATGATGGACTCATTATGCTTCACTTTCGTATATACATCTACATATATATATATATATATATAAAAGTAACCACCAGCACGGTGGTCTAGTGATTAAGTTCCAAGCGCTCCACTTGAACATCACGAGTTCGAACTTCACTAAGAACGTAGAGCTCGCCATTATATGGACTGCTTCAAGGTGGACAGGCCGAATTCGAATTTTGATTAGTTCTGAACTTATCAGATTTCCAAATATCAATGTTAATCAGTATGCTAAAAATTGATACGGATTAATAAAATATAGTACCATGAAACAAGGAGGGGATGACCCATGAACCAATGGAGATGAAAAAATTTCACACACCAGGGGATTTCCCCATAAATACCAAAGAATATGGCTCAAAACTATTAATTATAAACTATGTTAAATGATTCATCATCACAGTACTACAGGAAAGAAGACCAATAAAATTCTTGCCTTATATATAAATTATTTAATATCAAAGAAAATCACCAATTTTCAACCTGCTTAAGTCAAATATTCAGGATAATCAATAACTGGAATAAGAACAGGAAGAACACAAGCCACCGAGATACAAATATCCCCTTGAAAGTAGAGTTATTAGACCACGAGGATTTATTACTTAGACTAGAATGGAGGACTCTTATTTAAATCGTCCAAAGATGAACTAATCAAGATGTGCAATTCGGATCAAAGTGCAAGATCATATTGATGCAACATTGGCAAAGCTAAGGATAAACTAGTGATACATGTGGGCTGCTAAGCGTGGCTTAGCAATAGCCACCAAAGGCTCGGCCCTGGGCATCGTCATCCCGTAGACTTCGGTCGTGTCGATGTCTTCAGGCCGCAGCCCATCCGGCAGTGTCCAGTCAAAGCAGTGGAAGAGTTGGGCCAGAGCCATTAGAACCAGGGTCACCCCGAGTGGTGCGCCAGGGCACTTCCTCTTCCCAGCGCTGAACGGCAGTATCTTGAAGTCAGCCCCATGGCTGATCTCGACTCGGCTGCCATCAAGCAGGACATGCCTCTCGGGCCTGAACTCCTCGACGTTATCCCAAATGCCGGTGTTCCGGCCCAGCCCATGTGTGTTGATGAAGACGCGGGTCTTAGCAGGGATGTGGTACCCATTGATGGTTGTGTCACACAGGGACTCATGCGGGATGAGGAAGGGGCCTGCCGGGTGCATCCTAAAAGTCTCGCGTACGACGCAGCGTAGGTAATTGAGGTTCGCCAGGTCTGCCTCGCTGACCATCCGATCGGGGCCAACGACCCTATCGAGCTCTTCTTGGATGTTGCGGAGGACTCTAGGGTGCTTGATAACCTCTGTCATGGCCCACTCGTTTGTCACGGCGGATGTGTCTGTTGCCGCAGCTATCATGTCCTACGCATTTAAAATTTAGCAAGTACACCAATTTTGACTAATTGACTTATCAGCTTTATTATTCAATAATATTATTGAAAAAGCCTCTGTAAATCCGAATATATATATATATATATATATATATGTGTGTGTGTTTTTATTTTTTTATAAGAAAAAATGATCGAAGGGGTGACTGACATAGCAACCCCATATGGCTGCGAAATTTCTAATTTGAGCCATAACTACATTAGAATCTGAAGTCATGAGTTCGTCACTGCGATCCCAATGAGATATCAGAGGAACACCATCCATTCACAAGTATATAGTCGGAATACTACTGCAGCAAATGGGTTCGATAGCATATAGGGGACCTCCCCACCACCTATCTATCCTCTTCGAGGCGCCTTAAATTTCTATTTTTAACAAGAAAAAATGCTCGAAAATAAGGTGATTACCTGAATAAGAGCCTTGATTTCGACATCATCCATGTGGGCTTTTCCATCTTCACTTGGCAAAGACAAAAGAATATCCACGAAGTCCATCTCATCATCACCATCACCTTTCAATTGGGCCTTCTTATTCCTATGCTCTTGTAAGATACTGGCATGGAAATCATCCACTCTCTTCTCCACTTCCCTCATCTTCTTCTCACACCCTGACGGGTCAATCCACCTCCAAATGGGCAAGTAATCCCCTAAATATATGACCCCCAAGAGCCAAAACAACTCGTGGGTTATATGCATAAACTCCATTGCCTCGTCCGGACCGGCCGTCCCTGCCCCAAAGTACTGTTTCCCCAGCAGCATCCTCGTCACGTTGTTCATGGAGAACGCGCCCAACACCTCCCTCATGTTAATGGGCCTTCCATCCTGGCACCTGGCCCAGACATCTCTCACAAGGTGCCACGCCTCCTCGGCCCGGTGCCTCGCAAACGACTCGAGCCTCTTAGTAGTCAGGAGGTGCTCCATGCAGATCCTCCTCATCCGCTTCCACCGGGGGCCCAGTGGCGCTAGCGCCACGTCGCTGCACCCGTAGGCCAAGTGGACGGCGGCCAGCGTCCTGGGCCGAGAGGCGAACACGTCGTCCTGATGGACAAGGATCTCGCGGATGATGCTGGGATCATTGGTGGTGATGGCATTGACGCTGCCGAGCCGGAGGTAGACGAGGGGCCCGTATTTGTCGCACAGAGCGGCCAAGTCTCGGTGAGGGAGTTGGCCCAACTGGAGAAGGTTGCCCACAATGGGCCATCTGGGTGGGCCTGGTGGAAGCCTTCTGGGCTCAGTTGTGATCCAATCCCAGAAGCGATAATGAATTCGATTTCCTAAGAAAACGATTGCCGCCACCGCCGCTGCCGCCGCCGCGAGAGAGTAGGAGGAACCGAGACTGGCGAAGTAGTTTGACAGTATCAACCTACAGATGGCACAAGAAAGCATAAATAAAAGGGGAGGGGTCAGTCTGTTAGTTCCCCAGTTTTGATGTGCCATCTTATGAACTATGACAAGGTTATTCGCTTTTCGTATTTGATATGCATTTCTGTACGCATATATTTGCTAATCGACCGAGAGATTAGCCATCGGTACCTCACATTCTTTGCTATATACTACTATATTTTACTTAAACGGTCATTTACAATATATATATATATATATATATATTATTTATATGATCGAAAGGAAATGTATATATAGAGAGAGGTTCAATGCTGACATGCTGGAGATAATCTTTGACCCGATTGGTGAGACTTAAGGAGGTTGCATGTTTGGTAAGGCACGCAGGGGTTGTGTTCTCATATTTATGGTCTAAAATATAGAAAGTAACTGAAATTGCATGTCCTCCTAATTAACTAAACTTTAGGTAACCACACCCGTTGCATTGTTTGCTAACATTACAAAGAAGTATCGGGAATAATACGCAAGATCCCATTAATGGGGAGAACCAGTCGATTTAACGGAGAATAGAAATATCAACAGAGAATAGAATACAGTTCAATAGAGATTTTTATAAGTCTCTTACTCCCTGCCTCTTTGGCCATACTTGATATGATAGCATTGAATCGAATCACCATATAGAATGCCATCATATTCCTGTATGATGATTCTAATCTCATTCCATTTTTTACCGAACTAAAAATGCACTTTGTTCTTCCAAAATATATGACTTAGAGTTCAATCACTGCATGAGAAAATCGGGAGCTTACAAGAAGTCTTTTGTTGCTTACTTTCATCCCGTAACTTCGCAAATCATCAAATAAAATGAGGAGGAGGAGCTCTTGGAATGTAGACCTACAAGGAGGAAAAAAGAAAGAAAATTGGAGCTGCAAAAGTTTTTAAATGAAAGTTGGACAATTTCGGGCTATTGGGCCTCCATCTTCTAACTTATGAGCTGGGCCCCGTTGCAATTTTTCATAGTTTTCCTATTTTATTAGGTTTATTAATTTACAATTTATATATATACATATATTTAAATATATTTTTTAAGGGTAAAAATGGCGGATACATGTGCTGTCTTCTATAAATGTTTTAATTGAAGCAGGAGAGCAAGCAGAGGTTCCATGGTCTAGTGGTTAGGACATTGGACTCTGAATCCAGTAACCCGAGTTCAAATCTCGGTGGAACCTTTTTCTCTACTCCTTTTTTTTTTTTTTTTTGCGTTTTACTGTTTTCGTTTCCTTTTGTGGTCTGAGTAACTATTCTCAGAGGTTTTGCTTATGGAAAGTAAAATTAACCCCACAAAACGGTTGACACCCCTTCTTTTTCGGTAGTATCACCTAACAAACGACTAAGGTCTCTCTTGTAACTTTTAAAATGACTTTTTCATATCATAATATGACGTATAAATTGACAACTATAAAAAATAAGTATCAGTCCCTAATAAATCATATTGTAACTTTAAAATGACTTTTTCATATAATAATATGACGTATAAATTGACAATTTTAAAAAAATTAGTCCCTAATAAAACACCGAATAAAATTATCCATGTCTCATTTATTTATTATATCAATTTAAAACATGAGGGTCGCATGTCCCACATTTTGATCTCGAAGACTCGGAAGTTGCAACTTATTTTCCTTGTGGGCATATTCTCCATTTGGCGGGTCTTAATCAAAGAGACAAAACCTTTGACAAAATTGCTCCTCTTAAACCAATGAAATTGACCCAACTGTTCTTCATGGCCATCCTTCCATAACCCTCATGCAATTGCGTTTTCCTCATGCCTCCATGAATTTGAACATGGCCTCACATGTAATGATAATCCGACACATAAATGTCATTATCAAATACTGATGATGGGCTTAGAATTTAGTGTGATGGGGGAGAATAGAAGGCATAAAATCATGTGGTTATGGGATGATACGGTGATAACAAAAGGACGAATCATGTATTAGCACATAAATCTCCCCGATGAACATGAATCCGATCGCCTTGTGAACGGAACCGTTTTCAAGAACCAATCAGCCTGATGGGCACAAGAGCAATATTATCAGAACAATATTTTCTCATAAAAAGAAAAGATAGGCGAACTCTTAATACACATGAGACATGCCAAAATCTGCGGTCCACATAAACGTATAACTCGCCGTTATATATTTACGAAAACCGTAATACACATCAGACACATGAACATGAAACTCGCTGTCATATATTTGCGAAAATTGTAGTACACATTAGACACGCCAGAATCTACGGGCCACGGAGGGAAAGTGACAAGGGAACCAGTAAAGCAGGAGGGAAGAATTTCAATAACATGGGAACCACTTCCTATATTTCAAGACTAATAATCATTACATTTCCTACTATGGAATGTGAATATCTAAGCACAACTATTTCTCACTAAAAAAAATCAATTAATTTTCTTTCCTTGGGCTGCTTTAGCCCCTAAATTCCTTTCCACCAAAGGCAAGAGATACCTTAATTCACTTTGCGCATAGCAAAAGACTGAAGATTGGAATGGGATCCAAACTTTGAGAACGGTATCTATTCTTTCCTTTGCTTTTTCACATGTCATGAATAATGTATATCTGACCAGACCAGGCAAAGCTTCGTCATCCAATAATTAAGAATCTCTCGCAGCCGCTTTTCCGCTTTGTTGGTCCGCAGCACAACAAGGCACGAGCCACGTGAAAGCGCCACGACCGCTGCTGTGTTCGGTCTCAATTAGATATTCTCCCCCGGAAAGACGAAAGGGACTCGTCTGCTCCCCGCTTGCCAGAGACAAACATGACAACATGAGATGGAAACAATAGATCCAGCAAGAGCACCAAAAGTGGCAAGGCAAACGGTCTGATAATGTATTAATAGCAAAGCTATGAAGAAAATAATCAGCTTGGTGACGACCAAAAATGGCAATCTCTTAAGACTTATACAACTGAAATTAAAGAAGGGAAAAATACTCCACTACGGTGATACCAGTACGAGACTCGAACTTTGTATACGAGAATCGCTTTTGTACAAGAACCAAAGCAGTAAATTCCTGAGCTCCTTCTGCAGAAATCTAATTCCTATGGACTATGTTAGGTGCAAATAATATCTGCGCCAACAGGACTGAGAATGACTACGAGGAGCTAGATTCACGAGAAATTGCTTCGATCAACTTCTCCTTAGTAAGTGGCTCGCCCCCTTGAGACTTGACCACAAATGTGTGAAACACAGTGTCGTTTGCTGCTGCGATCTTCGATTCAATGACAGAAATCTGTGCATCTTTGAATGCTTGAATCACTTGAGATGCGGGGTCTGAGTCCACGGGACTGGTGACTCTGACGATAATCTCGTCTCGGGCAGCTTGAACATCAACCTCTGGACCAGACTTTGGACCCGAATTGCTTGATGTGCTCACATAGTTATCCCTCTCTGCTTCCATGGTTCTAAGCCTTGCCTGAAGCTCATTAATATAAGCAATGGCATCTCCGAGAAGAGAGGCTTTGTCCATCTTGGAGATGTTAGGCACGACGGCACGCAGGGCGTAGAACCGCTGGTTGAGTTTCTCTCGTCTCTGCCTCTCAGCCTCCACATGATTGAGAGGCTCTTCCCTTCCATTGGCAGGCTTTCTTCCCCTCTTGCGGGGTCTACTGTCATCAACTGCACCTGCTCGCTCTTCTTTGCAGGAAGCTTCAGCATCTGAATGCTCTGCCTCGGTGCTAAGTGGTCGGGCAGTAGCTGAGGACCTCGATGTGGCCCCTGAAAAATCTATTTGCATTTGCGTCCAATTTTGCGACTTGCAGTGCTCGAGCCAAGAATCTACTCTTGCTCCATTAATAGGAGGCAATGAATTCTCAACCCGGGGTTGAGGACCATATGGACCAACAGAGTTTCCCTGTTTTACATCATGAACAAAATTCCAACTTGAGGGACGCTTCCCGTTCCGAGGACTGGGGAAGGCAAGCCCAACACCATTTGGATGAACTTCCCGAGGTTGCTTCTCTTCCATCTTTCTGATTGGGAGCTTCTCCCTGAACTGCGCACGACCACTGTGCATCAAACTCAAATCCTGCCCAAAAATCTTGGGGTTCGTCTCCCCATTTGCCTGTTTCACTCCATTGATCCTTGGCAAGACTGAAGAATTCAGCGAAAAAGAAGACCTAATCGACTGCAGTAACTCCAAACTTTCGGGCACGAATCTCACCGATCCAAGCTCCACCACCCCCGCATCTGCCGGAACCCAGAGGATAGTCTGCATTCCCGCAGACTTCATGAGAGACGAGCGGACACAACATTCATAACCCGATCCCAACGCATCTGTGAACCAGATATGCACCCTCGATGCAAAACACTTCCCAGGACCACCTTCCCCTCTCGGGAAGGAGAAGTACATGGATGCCAAGAACAGCAACTCAGTATTCGTCACACGGTCCAGCTGAAGTGCGTAACTATCCTCTTCCAACCCACCGAACAAGGTGTGTAGTTTCTGCAGCACCTTCTTTCTCATGCTCTGCTGAGTACCATCCTCCTCGAATTTCGAATTGATGATTCGGGTGGCCTCCGACTCCTCTCCATCCCGGGGCTCCCTGCAGCACCCGTCCCCCCATCCGAGGACCAAATCACCGGATTTGGACTGCGAGATTTGCCAAAAGATGGCGTAGTTCCAGCTAAAACCCGAGGCGTTCGGGCGGTCCACTAGGTCGGAGAGCCTGTTCTGCAGGTTCTCGTTGCTCCCTACGCCCATTAGAAGATTCTCGTTAGACAGCGAGCTCGAGATCAAGTAATCGAAAGCCCGGGTGCCCAGAACGGCCGCAACCATGGCCCTCTCTTCATCATTGTCCCACAACTCACCCGCCATACCCACACCCACCTCCATCTTCATCTCCCTAAAAATCCCCCAAATCGCCACAATCACACACTCGGAAACACAAAAGCAAGAAACACAGCGAAACTCTATCAAGTCTCAGAGAAACCCAAATCCATCTCCAGCCTCCAGATCCGAGTGAACACCGCGAAATCTCCGGCCTCCGCGCATAACATAAAGGCCTGCATGTCCGCGGGCGCGAATTTCACGCCCAGATTGAGTACTGGGGAAGCAGAACTTACCGGGACGAATTGAGCTCGGGCGCAATCTCGCAGCAGGTAAAGGGTTGAGGTAGGATCACCGGAGATGCAAATTGGAGGCGGCGACGGCGGCTGAAGGGTGGAGCAGAACGGCTTCCGGGAACAGCAAGCAAATCTCGTTACAAGGCTTTAAGCGTCAGTTGGGGCGGGGGAAAGCAGACCAGAATCTCTTCAAAGGAAAATGATCAGTCAAACAGCTCGAAGGGTAGAAAAAACAGAGAGAAGTGAGGAAGGGGACGATTGAGAGGCTCACTCAGCCCCAAATAATATAATTTTATTTATTTATATGTAACTAATTAATTAAAATTTTAAAAAAAAATATTAGGGAAAAGGAAAAGGAAAAACACGGGAAGTGAACTTGACCATGGTTGATGGTTAAAGAGGTAACCATGGTTAAAAGTGGGCGTAGCATCTATGAAAAAAATATAACGCAGTAGCACACGCTTTTACTAAGTAATCAAGATATTTCAAGTTAAATATTTAGTAAAATTTCTCGTGCCTTTTTAATACGCATGAGTCTGGCTTGTAACCGAAAAGAAAAAATAGTAACCATGGTTAAAAGTTGGGAGAGGGAGTGGGTGTTGATGTGTGTGTGGCGGTTAACTCAATAGGTTGGAGGTTGAGAGGCAGTCGGCTACCACTTTTGGTTTCATAAAGAGGAATTTGCTTCGTTTCATTCTCTTCGCATTCTTATGTGGGATCTTATTTTTTATGACTCCTTTTCGTTCTCGAGTTTTTTTTTAAAATTAGATCATTTCGTGTCAAGTGGTATCTAATTAGTTAACTTAAGTGATTCGATTCGCTAAAACAAGTTAAATTACATTGGACAAATCAAACATTATTTACTGATGTTAGATTACCCGCAATTAAAACCTATTTATTGATTGGGCATGCAATTAAATCCATTGATTTGGTTATGAAAAATAGGGAAATTTTAATATGACTCCGTGTAATGTAACACGAGACCACCACTGTCATCCACACGTGGGATCCACGCGCAGTGAACGGCTGAAATCTCTGTATCACATAATCTCGAATCACGATAGCAGCACCGTAAAAAATACTACTAACTATAATGACAAATAATGGGCGAAAGAAAAGGAAAATTGACCAAAAGCGTACCCGTATGTACTTTGTGTTTTGTGTGCATTGTGTGTGTGTGTGAGAGAGAGAGAGAGGCTGTGGGAGGGAGAGAATTGTGGGCGAGGGAAAAACATGGGGAAACGAGAGCAAAGAGAAGATGAGAATGAATCATCAAGGTATTAGCTTTTTTAATCAACTAGAGCATAGATACATGTACTATGCACGAAAAATTTATAACATTACAATCTATACTGAAAATGAAATTCTTACATTATACTAAACATTATATTGTATTATTATTATATTATAAGGTTAATTACCCAAAAAATTACGATTTTTGTACTTTTGTCAAAATATAGCATGATCTTTATAAAATAACACAGATATATACGATATTTTGAGAGTAGTACAAAAATACACGAATTTTGATTTTTTTCCTAAATATAGCACGATCTTTAAAAAATAACACAGAAAAGCACGATCTTCAAATTTAACTGCTATTCTAATACGGGGTCAATTATTCGTCAAATGTAAGGATAACATCTAACGGCGCCTCGTGGCACAACATGATTAGATAAGTGGATCCCACATATTTTCATTTAATATTAAAAATTAATTGTAAAAATTAAAAAAAATTAAAAAAAAGGTTTTTTTCTTAAAAAAAGAAGAAGAAAAGAGTGAATTGTAGATTGCGGAGCGCAATTAGCACCCCCACAATCAAGGGGCTTTTTCGATTCCAGCGGTGGGTGTCCAATCACGGCCACCACCCACATAATTGGGGTCCTGCTGCGACCGGCCCTAAATGAGAGATGGTAAACATCATCGTTTGCCCCCTCTCCCCTTTCCTCTTATTAAATTGAATCCCCTTTCTTTTCTTTTAATTTTATAATTATTTTTTAATTAAATAAAATAATGTGAGGTCTACTCGTCCAATCATGTTTTGTCACGTAACATTGTTAGCTCCACATTAGTCGGGTTGTAATCTAACAGAATAATTGACGTCGTGCTAGATGCGCAACAAAACCCGAAAGTCGTACCTTTTTATGCTATTTTTTAAAGGTTGTACTATATTTAAGAAAAAGTGCAAATGTTGTGTTTTTCTATATTACTCTTTAAAGGTTGTGCTATATTTGGAAAAAAAAATACAAAGGTTGCGCCTTTCTTTGCTATTTTTCAAAAGTCATGCTATATTTAAAAAAAAATGCAAAGGTCGTGTTTTTTAAATGATTAACCCTATATTATATTACTATACTAAACATTATACTAAATTTGAAGGTGTAGCAAATTATGATATGATGTTAAAAGCCCTAAAATATAACAATTTTAAAAGTATAACAAATTATGATATGCTTGTCGCGAGAACTGGCTCCCGCAGCATTGCGCGGGTACACATATCACTAGTAAGATATAATATGTCAAACTCAAAATATTTTTTATCCTCTTAAATATTTTATGAAAGTTAATTAAATATATTGAGTAAAAGAGATAAAATTTAAAACAAAAGAGTAAAATTGGAGAATGGCGTGAGGAGAGAGGAATAGAAATAAAGAAGAAAGTGTGAGAGAAAGTAATAAAGGAGGTACAAATATAATATAATGAAAAATAAATTTTAAATAATTATTAAAGGGGTACGAGTAATTTCATTAGATATCGAACTTATAACCTCTAGATTGACATGTGAAGGCGTGCGTCACTGCGCTTTTTACAAAATTACCTTGATATCCATAATTTGATGATTGTTGTTAATTGTAAATATTTGCTAAAAATATTTTTGAAAGTTGAAAATTACACCAATAAGGAATTCTCTGATATAAGTACGATAGATTATTAAGTATTTAAAATTCGTAATTTTTTAATTCAATTATATTTATTTTCAGAAGAAAAAGAGAATATGTTTTCTATTTATGCTACTAATATATATAAGAGACAAAAAAACGTGTTATTGGATTGAGCATGGCTCATTTCTTGCATTGAGTTTAAATTTTATCAGGTAATTTCTAAAATGTTGGTAGTTCACAAAAATGCATCACCATATTTGGATCGACTTGAAAGAAATTCGTTAACACTAACAAATCAATAATAAAAAGAAAAAATATATGAAATTTTTTTAAAAATTTTTTATAATAATTATTTGAGTGATTAATACCAATTCCCTTTTTTGGACATCACAATAGAAATCGGTGGATGAGATGAATACGATGGATTGTCAATTAAATGGGAAAGGACAGAAAAGCAACAACTGACACGGGGAAATCACGTTAGGCACACTTTAAGTAATATAGTGATGCAGACGCATTCAAAATTTAGAAAATAGAGAAATTCATTTTCAATTTTATTGCTCCTTTTTCCTCATGGCACAGTTTGCGTGATCCTCGTGCCGAATAGTTCCTAGAAATTAACTTTTCGGATTTCACGCCACAAAATTATGGTTACTTGCTACAACATGTGACTATGTACTGTCCTTCTTTTTAGCTATGTGGTGCCGTAGACTAGCTTACCTCTTTCGAAGTAGCACTAGGGATAGACTTCCGAGAAAAAGTGTGTGTGTGTGTATATATGTGTGTGTGTGTGTGTGTGTAAATATGCTGGTCAAGGAAAAGGGGGGGGGGGGGGGAGGGAGGACGATAGTTTACGACTTTTAAAACAGTGCTTTGCTACATTGTCTCGTGGAGTTCACAGAACTTATAATTTTTAGGGTTAATAAAAAAAAATCAAAATTTACCCATAGCACGAATTATTTTACTTTGTATGAAAATAAACCAGATTTGTTAGTATGAATTCATTTGTGTCATTCACTTATGGAATTTGACCAACTCAGCCCCAAAAATGAAAGAAAAAACTAAAAACGAAAAAGAAAAGAAAATCAAAACCCCAAGTAAGAAGAGGAGGGGAGGTAGACGGTGGTGGGACCCTCACAATCACCACTCCCACAATCAGGATTACCACATTCAGTGATCGATAACGATTGCACAGTATGACATTGGCCTTGATGAGTCCCCGTAGACAGAATTTTTCGAAAGAACAGAAAATGAAGGAATTCGAGAAAGCAAGGAAGAGAGGTCGACTATAGGAGCCTCATAGCTGGCTGCCACTCGCTCCAGGGATGGACCAGTGGCTCGGTGTGTGTGTGTGGGGGGGGGGGGGGGGGGGGGGGGGGAATGGGAGCCTAGGGGTGGAAGTCATCCCTTTAAAAATTTTGACATTATATGAAAAGTTATAATTTCTTTTTCATTTTTAGTGAAATCATTAATATTCATCCCATAATTCAGCAAATGTACTTTCCCCTTTGCCTCCTAAGGACTCGTCCCCTCGATCAAAATCTTGAGTTTGTCTGTGACTCTCTTAGTTGATATTGCTAATAGGGGTGTTTGGATTTGGATTCCCTATTTTTTTCACGACATTCGAACTCTATCATGTAAGGAACGAGTTCCAAGATTTTAGAACTGAACCCTACCCTGTCGAATTATGGAACCGAAACCTATCCGAAATCTGTATTATACCACAAGTTTCGGGTACCCTATTGGAGTTTGTAAAATTTTTTGTCTCGCTAAATAAAATTGAAAATGTCTAATTCATAATTAGTAATCACGCAAAACAGAATGTCGACATAGATTTATATTAATTCACAATACATCTACAATAAAGAGTAATATGTCTCATCATTCCATCCACAAAATTAAACATTCGTAATATGATCAGGTCTCACCGATGACACAACTAGGTTGTCGAAACAAAGTTGTCGACGATAAGGAATGCAAAGTTTCCACCGAGAAAGACAGAGACAGAGAGGGGAAGATAGTAAAGTAAAAGGGAGAAATATATTTGGATATAACTACTTAACTAGGGGAAATTATCATTGGGTCCGGGCACCAATTTTGGTTCCAATTTCGAGTACCCTATATGCAAGAACCGGAAATGGAACCAATTTTCACCGGTTCCTTATTTTAATACGCGAACCCTACCTTAATTTCAATACGAACTATCCGGATCCTACCCTAATGAGTAGGTTTCGACCCGATTCGGATATACTTGGTATCTGTGCACAGCCCTAATCGCTAAGGACTCCAACTCGGGGGTGGTGGTCGTCAATAAGGCGCCACCACCGACCACTTCCCCTCCTCTTCCTCCTTAAGATACTTATTCTTATTTAGTTTTTTAACTGTCAAAATAATTTTTATTAAAAAAAATCCTTTATTTTCCACTTCGTCAACTCTGATATGCCATGTGGCACCCTTAAGTGTCATATCGAAAAATCCCATTAAAATTAACAGGGAAAGTGGCACGTGTTAAACGTGATATTAAATGAGTAGTTGGTGGATTGTTATATATACCAAAAAAAAAAGTTCATGCTAAAGTGAATAAAAGGTGCAACATTGATTTTTTTTTTCAATTCATCCTTTGTTTTATCGCTACGCAACACTCTCGCACTTCATCGCGGGTTCAAAAATTACCTTAAATGATTTGTTAAATATATGTAATATCAAAAAATTATTATTCTTAAACCCATTTACTTTAAATGATTATAATATTTTAAGACAATTGATTATCTTTAATTGTTCTTATTATATAAATGTAAATATTTGAAACTATCAAATATAGAAAAATAATTGATAAAACATATGGTGTTTTTTTTAAGTGCAAACGACTTGCACTTCGTTGCAAATCTATTTTTTTTACAATTACAAAGTTGGTACATCATATGGACGAAACACGTGACATGATATTTATTTGTAAACACTTTTGCTTTCATAGGTCACATTTTTTTTATGATTAACAGAGGTCACATTATTTCCTTATATAGTAATCATAAGAAAGGGAAAAGCTTGCACGTAATATGAACAAATCTAGATAGAAAGGGGAAATTGTATTTTAGGGAATAATTGATCAAACCATAACGATTGGGTCATTTGACCGACGGGTCAATCAGGTTACACCACTTCATTTTCAGGTCAGGTTTAAAAATATTGGACAAAAGAGGAAATAAAAGAAATGGAAGAGAGAAAAGGTTCTAAACTTGCAAACTAATAAATTTTGGAAAAAAGAATTTGCATATATATTAATCTATATAAGTAGTACTTCTAGTACCAATAAAATATTTTCAAATCCCAAAATTACCCTTGTAGGGTGCAATTGGTCCATATTCCAAATCACAAGGGCGCGATTTATCCCAACCCCAAACCACAAGATTTGTCCTCAACCCAAACCACATGGGTGCGATTTGTCTCAAAATAAATAGTAAATAAATAAATGTCAACCCTTAACAAAAAGAAAACTACTTTCATCTTAGCAAGGACGGCAAAATCTCAACTCCCGAAATGTCAAGAATGACGAAATCTCAACTTTTAGCGAAAAAGAAAACTACTTTCATCTTAGTTTTCATTAACAGATCTCAAGGGAATATAACCTCAGACGCGGGTGGCACGATAGGAGAAACTACGGCGACGGCGTTCGAGGTGGCATGGCCGAGGAAGGAGAGGAATCTGGTGGCAGGGGCTTTGGCTTATCCAAGATCAAATCCTCGAAACAGATTATGGCCACCTCGGCTAAGAGGGCAGAGATGAGGAGAGATTCGACGCTGGTCAAGAAGATGACTACTGCAACTCTGGCCAAGAGATCGTCATCCCCAGTGTATGATAGAGTACGCCACGGGGTGCCAATTGTCACTCGAAAATGTACAGGGTACAAGTTGTCTTAACCCAAAACCACAAGGAGCAGTTTGTACTTTTCCAAAAAATAGTCATCTATTCATTTAAGTGTGAGTACAAAACAGTCTATTTGAAAGAAACTAAATGTCATTACTCCAAACTGCAGGATATTAATTGCCCATTGGAAAAGCACATGATACAGTTTGTTCTAACCCCAAATTACAAATGGAAAATTTTTACTTTTCCCTTTTATTTATAGTATGGTGGTTCAAACACATTCAAAATACTTTATGATTATAGTTAAGTCGACGTTTGAACTTTGAATAAGAATTAATTTTGGATAATAAATAAAGGATACATCGTGATTTTAAAAAAAAAAATCTTCTCGTGAGAGTCATATAAATTTTTAGTTTTTTTTTTCGATGTGAATCTCGGTATTCGAAAGTTCAATTAGATTCGGACTAATCCAGTTGAACCGGAATGGCCCACTAAGAGGTAAAGTTTTTCCAGTGTTAATTTTCTGTATTCATAAGGATTCGAACCCCAGATCTTACTTAAGCGAAATAACTGTCAAATTGCTTAAACCAACCGACGTTGGTTATATAAATTGTTAGCTTTGAAGACGCCGTATGTGTTACAATATTTTAAATATGGCAAAATTATCTGATTCAATATTTGAATCATTCAAAGATCTTTTGCAACGGAGAAATCATCAGTCAAAGCATATTTCAGATTAATCTGACGGCTATAGGGACCCTACGGCCAATGACCGAACTGACTCATAGATAACTAACTAACTAAATAAAAATATGTGATTCTCATTTCACAAACTCAAACAACACCAACAATATTCACATTATTCATCTTGAACAAGTCCTCAACCTAAAAAAAAAGAAGTCCTCTTTTCTTATTTATTTTATTTTTTTGTTTTCTTTCTTAAGCATACGTTGTTCGGGTTGGTTAGCAATAAAAAAATGCATACATTGTCCACGATTTATTCGTTTCATGAGAAGGCATCACGACACTACTACCTCAATTATGTATACGAAAAAAAGAAAAAAAGGACATGACAGATCTAATAATTATCTATACAATAATTTGGGTTCCTATAATTTTAGGCTTAAGAGTGCAATCAAATATAAGGACTTTGACTCTGATTTTATCCACATTTCGAACTGTAGATTGGATCTAATAAGAAAGCTTAGCTGTATAATCGATTGGGATCATGAATCATCGCGATGTTGAAAGCAGAACCGCGAAAAAAAGGGTAAAGGAAGGTCCGTCCAGTCATGTCCGAGGTGGCCAACAAATTTCGCCTAGTTTAAGGTTGCAAAAGCTTATTATGTTTTATTAAAGCATTATATTCAACTAAGCATAATGATGCTGACGGGCTCCTTTTGATTTTGAGTAGAATCTAAGCCAAACAAAAGTGTCCGGTCTGCTCCTTTCATCCCTTTGTGAATAATGAGAAAATTTATCTTGTAGTCGAGATCATGCGACATCATATCTTTTGCCGGGGAATTCCACAATTTTGTACAAAATATTTTTAAAATATAACACTTCCATACAAAAACTAAAAATTATAATGATTTCATATAAAACGTTTATACTATGTTTCAATGTTCAACAATTCGTCAATTTATGTTGACGTGGTTCGATGGTGGTTATTGAAGAGTCCAACTGTGAGCAATCAATGCCTTGGCCAATAGGGTTGGCTCTTTGTGTATTTTTTATCTTAGGATTACAAGGTAAATTTATATACATGGTATGTGTATCTCGTAATCAGGGTAGGAATCTCGAAATATATTCTAAAACACCCCCTCAATCTGTTGGAGGCGAAGACATTGACAGATTGCGACAGTGTGTTTGAAATAACGAGATTGATAGATTCTTGGTGAGTATGTCGACCAACTGAGATGATGTAGGTACATAACGAACAAGAAGATCCCCTCATTGAATCCTTTCCCGTATGAAGTGGTAATCAACTGCAATGTGCTTAGACCGTTGGTGCTGAATTGGATTTGCGGCTAGATATGTGGCACTGCTGTTGTCACAGCATGCTATTATTGGACTAGGGGCATACATACCAATGTCAAGCAGTAATTGTCGAATCCACAATGTTTCTGCAACTGCATAGGCTAAAGCTCGATATTCAGCCTCAGTCGGACTTTTGGATATAGTCGATTGCTTTCTAGATCGCCAGAAGACCAAGTTTGGTCCAACAAACACAGCATAGCCAGTTGTTGACCACCGTGTGTCTGGGCAACTGGCCCAATCAACATCGGTATAAGCAGTGATCTGAATGTCAATAGACTGTTGAAAATGAAGCCCATGAGTAGATGTGCCACGAAGATACCGAAGAATTCACTTAGCTGCCTGAAGACGAAGCGTGCGAGGGGCGTGCATAAACTGGCTGACTAAGTTCACTGCATAACAAATGTCAGGCCTCGTAATAGTAATGTATTGTAAAGCACCAACCATACTTTGATATTCAGTTGGATCATCTAATAAGTCACCATTTGTTAATGATAAATGAGTTCGAGACGGTAGTGGTGTTTTAACCATTGTTGACTTATCGAGTCCAAATTGAGAAAGGATGTCAGAAATATATTTATGCTGAGAGAGGAACAATTTTCCAAAGGAATGATTGAGGTGAATGCCAAGGAAAAAGTGCAAGGGGCCAAGGTCTTTCATTGCAAACTCATCCGATAAGATTTTAATGAAACACTCAAGAAGAGTAGGAGAACTACCTGTAAGAATGATGTCGTCAACATAAAGAAGATGTAAGATAGTATGATGACCATTACGATATATGAATAAAGACAAATCAACTGAGCTAGAATGAAAAAGTAATGTTGAGAGAAATGT